>NC_134086.1:173287331-174487331 GCF_000715075.1 Nicotiana tabacum | reverse complement strand
GCTTGAATTCTACATTCTATTATTTACTAATGCTAGAACATGAGATAGATACACAATAATATCAAAAACAGATTAATTATTCTCCGATTAATTTAAACTAACATTATTAGATGAAGAAATTATACATATGCAACCCCATTACTTATTAATAAATTGACTACATTTTTATACAAATAAAGGAAAATTATATTCAAACAACAAATCTAAACAGTTCGGATTCAACAGGAACAACGCCTGATTAATATTTCATTTTGCTTCAAGCCGAGAGTGTACAAATGTGTACCTGGAAACAGCAGTACAAGAACAAAAGAAGTAGGAGTCAGCAGCAGTAATAACACAGCAACAGCAGGTTCAGCAACACCGCAAACCATTAACAACCAGTAGAATAACCCAGCGACGGATTGAAAAATCAGCAATGCCAAAGTGCAATCACAGTCAAAGCAGAAGAGAGAAAGATACAAGATGCAGTAGTTTCTGATTTTTAATCACACTCGAGAAAAGACAAACGGAATTTATTCAAGTAGAAGTTCAAGTTGTCTTTCTCTTTTACTCTCTAACACTCTTGAAATTCTCCAGAATGTATTACTCTCAAAAATATTCTCCGAATAATCTCTAAGTCTTCCTTAATGTTTTTTCATTCAAGTCCCCCCTTTAATGTGTCAAATGACCCTATATATATAGCAAGACAAGTCTTCAATTCCCAACCCAAAATTATTCCCCCAATGGCATGCTTTGTCCCACTTATTAATGTTTTCTTTATTTTAAACTTTGTCCCCCATGCCTACATTAAATAAATACATCCACCCAATCCCATTATAATTTGTCCCCCATGCCTATATTAAACAAATACAATATTCCTCCCCATTATAATTTGTCTTGTCCCCCATTATATTAAACAAGTACATCAAAAACTCCACCTCATTATATTTTGTCCCCGTGCTTAACATAAAGAATCAAAATAATGTTCAATTACCAAACTACCCCTCCGACCTTATTGCAATTACCATTTTACCCCCGAATGTACTGCAATTTACCAAACTACCCCCTCAGCTCTAAACAATCAATTAATCATAACTTAACCAAAATATAGTCAAGATGACCAATTTCCTAACAATCTTCAACAACAACTCACATGAACACGACGAACAACACAACTCAAAATTAACGGAATGAATTAACCATATCGGGAACCAATCCTGGTTAATTTAGACCATGAATGTATGAGCAAGGATACAACAACACAAACAACAAAATACATGATTCAAACTAAATTAACAAATCAAAGACAAACATAAACTCACATTAAATCACTGGATTTAAACATGAACTTCAAACAAAGATGAACATGAATTAAATCTATTTTTAGCAACAAACATGACGGATTCACATGACTCCAACAACATTAATAATTTCTGGAAAATACATAACAACATGAAACAAATTGAAGAAATAATTAATTAAATTTCAATTTGAATCTAACAAACATTAAACTAACAAATATTCACTTAAACAACAATACAAACATGAAGTAAACATGAAAAACAACTAATTAACTTCCATTTGAAATATGAAAATTAATTCAACAAAAACACATGAACATGAACAAAACCAAAAATCAAATATCTAACCATAGACATGAACAAAACAAACATTTGCCGATTTTAGATTCGAAAATATCAAAACAAAATACGGACAAAATAAAACTCTAAAACTTACTAACCGGAGATGAACAACGACGAATTCGATTGTATGGACTGTTTCGACGAACCTCAGATGGGAATAAATCTGTTCGGACTCAACGACGAACTCAACGACGAACTCGACTTCCTTTTAAACTTGGCGAACTCAAAACTACGACCTCGACTAAAACTCGACCAAACGAGATGGTCGAATCATGTTTTGGGACTGAAGGCGACCTTGACTAAAACTTGGGACTGAAGACTGGACTCGACCAAAAGAAGATGAAGAAGGCGTTGGACGTAGCAGTTGCTACAGTGACGACGGAGCAGTGACAGCAGCCACGACGGACTGCTTGTCGTCGTTCATGGTGAAGCAGCTCGATGGGTCCGTTTGGCTCAAGGACGTCGAGCAGCTACTCGTCGAGGAGGAAGGCTATGGCGGACAGCAGTAGCTCGGAGGCGACACAGAAACTGTGCAAGCGTGGGGGACTGCCAGACTGGTTTGGGTGGTGTCCGCGTGGGTTCGACGGGCAGTAGCAGCTGGAGGTCGACGACGATGAGAAAGCAACTGCGGCTGGTTGGAGATGACGAAACATTGGCAGCTACCATGTGAGAGCATCGAAGCTCAGCCATGGTTGGACATGGCAGAAGCTCGAATGGGGACGATGAAGTGGATGACGGGGAAGATGTGCTCGTGTGAATGTGTTGACGCAGCTGTGTGTGTGTGCGTCGATGAGGAGCTTGGAGGTGGAGGGTGATGAAGCTTGGTGAGGGCAGCCATGGCTGTGTAAATGGAGATGGAGAAGAAGAGTGTAAGAGAGGGGGCGAATGGTTTTTTTGTTGTTGTGTTTTTAGGGTTTTTATTTTGTGTTGTGTTTTGAAAAATGAAGAAGGGTGTTGGGTATTTGGGTTAATGGGGCGGATCGGGTCGACCCGATCTGTAGTGGACTGGGTCATGGAGAAGATTGGGCAATTTTTTGGGCCTTTGGCTTACAATTGAAGAAGTGACCCAATCCGATTTTCTTTTGTATTTTTGTTATCTTTTCTTCTTTTATTTTTTTAAACTAAATTATAAAAATACTTAAATTATTATTAAGAACTAAATTAAGTTATAAAAGCGCAAATTAACTCCCAATAACAATTAACGCACAATTAAATAATAATTAAGCATAAAATTGTTCATTTGAACATTAAATGCTAAAAATGCAAAAGATGCCTATTTTTGTAATTTTTAATTTTTGTAAAACTAATTTAATTACTAACAATTGTAGAATTAAATCCTACATGCAAAATGCGACATATTTTTGTATTTTTTTATTAATTTAACAAATAAGCAAACACAGACAAATACAAATAATTATCTAAAAATATCACAAAAATACTCAAAATTGCACACCAAGGAAAATCATTTTATTTTGCATTTTTGGGAGTATTTCTCATATAGGGCAAAAATCACGTGCTTACAAGTACAACTTGGTTAGCTAGGGTTTCCTTCTCTTAACTTGAATCTCAAAAGTTTTAAACACATGTCTAACTACTATAGATTTTTCACAGAAGTGGCAACCCGAAAGGATCGCTTAATATCTCAAAATATTTTTGATTTTGAAATCTTTGACTCATATTAAAATTTATACTAAAAGATATTCTAATCTCTATCTTCTTATGTGAGTTCTTGCACGCCTATTATGTCCATATTTTCAATCTTTCTGGTAAATGCAACTGCTAAAGAAGAGGTTCAAGTCTTCATATATGCCGTTACTATCTTATTTAAACAATTAACCAACCTTTCAACAAGCCTCTAAATATAAGATGTTGCTTGCATATCCAGCTGAGAAAGTTTGGTGTTATATGTAAGTATACCCAACGTCTAAATCAATTTCTTAAATGATCTAGCAGGCAAGTTCACGTCATAAACTGTCAAGAAGGAAGTGATTCATAAACACTTTAGTGAAATTATTCCCAAATTAGTTGTGTTACTCTTGTTGGCATCTCTAAGAGTACAATAGCATTTCATGTATTCTCCATGTTTTCTAGTCTAAAAGTTGCATGTTCCATAGACATCTTCATGAAATATACTATAGCTTATAATGTGGCAAGTATTCTACTAAAACCTTTAAGGATCCTTTGAACCATCAGAAATAGTAAACTTAGTAGTTTCAACTTTAGGAACTTTATTAGGAATATTTTGTTGTTCCCCATAACTTCTAGGTGCATGAGGACTTTAGAGCCCCTATTCTGTTGCTCATTCTTCTCATGTTTATCTATTATATCCATAAAGATCTCTTTCTTTTTGTGATAGCACTCCTCTATCGCTGTAGTAGTGGACTGGTATAAATTTCGAAATGAACCCTATTACGCATCTTACTAGAAAGCATCTCATACGGCATAATGAACCTTAGTCTTGTATACTGCTTATGTAGAATTTCTTTGTTTAGAGATGGCTGCATATCCATTGGCGAAATTTGACGTCTTTGAAGTTTGAACCTCTAGCCAAATTCTATTATAGGGTAATTGGTCCGAGCCATACATGAATAGTATAAGTAATGATAGATTCAGTTATCTGACCCTAATCGCCACACACGTACGGTGGAATAAGAAAGAAAGACAAGACACATCCTATCACGCCCTCGCAAAATCACGATTATGGGAATGGTCGGCTACATAACCATAATTGAGATTCTACTACCGACGTGTGCTCCATTAGTCACAAGAATAACCTAAGCTTTGATACCAACTTTGTCACGACCCAATTTAGGATCATGACCGGCACCTAGGAGCAAGTGCCCCCAAGTAAGCCTCATCGGTATTTTACAGAAAATCGGATAGAATTTTCGCTATTTTTGGACTATCCCAAAATTTTTCCTGTCTCAAATCATCAACCAAACATCCTAATAGCAATTCAAATGATATTGACCTTATCAATTAACCAAAATAAATATCTACCTTTAATAGTCCACCCACTAACAATTAGAAATACTACTTTATCTCCAAATTTGATAAGAATGAGCGACACTCATCATAAATCTATAATAACGAAGAATACTCAAGACACTAAAAAAATTTAACTATGAAGCGACTCTAAGAGTTCAAAGAAAAGACCATAACAATAAATAAAATCTCCGCCCACGCGAAGAAATGCGGGGCTCACCAGAAATTATCAACTTGTGCGTCTGACCAACGAAATCCTCACTCTTCAACTGTTATCTCTAGAAAAAAATAGCGGGGAGTGAGTCGCTAGCTCAGTGAGTAATAATACTTAACCACAACCATTTTTAATTGGGAACAAGTTAGGAAACATGCATGTATAATAATAATTAGGAACTATCATAAAAATAAAATGCCATTTCAAAAAAGCAGTAATAATAAGCAGTCTCATCATGTGTTTCCTGTAATAGGAATCAATTTAACAATTCAGTAATAGACTCGGTAAGCATTGTGTAATTTCAAATCTTTATGTTTGGGAGGTTTCAAAGGAAGGATCATGTAATCTATATCACTGTATGGACCCCTTCGCCAAAGGAGTCAAATATAACTGTAGGTCCCTACTCGAGGGAAAACTGTAACTGTATGCTAGTTCTACCTTCCCATTAGCGAGGGCTATAACTGTAATCGGTAATCTGTAAATACAAGGTGCACCAGGTCTAAGGAACCCGCCATTAGCTACGGGATCCTTCAAAGTCTCCTCCCATTTATACTTTTTCTCGTAACCAGTAAATATTCATATGAAAGCATTTTCAAATTAGTACAGGGCATTTCAATACTTATCAAATCACGTAATCCAATTTCGGTAACAGTAATCATATCTCAAATCATAGTAAAACATGTCTAGTAACAGCGAGAACATATTAAATAACTGTAAACATCTCAAATATACTATTCAGTACGATATCAAGTAAAGGACTTGTCCCACATGCAATTTCAAACGTCGGTAACACATTTATTTTCAAAATAATGTATAAAGCATGCAGGTTATGAAAATACAAATTGCGGTAAGATTACTACTCATAGTACTCGTGCCGAAATATCAAATGCTTCACCTCGAGCAATTCACACAAATTCCTCCAATCAATCTATAATTACATAATATCGATCTCATGTTAATTTCCATGTTTAGGCTAATTCATAGCTAATTTAGAATGTCCAACCCTCGAGGTTTGATATTTGACTCCTAATTCACCGACTTATAATAACCCAACTAATCCCTCTTATTCCACTCGAAATATCAAGACCCATTTCAGTATCCCAAGTCACTGCTACAGTTAACTTAAACCAATTCAAAATCTATTAAATACAACCAATTCATATAATATACCCAGTTAATTCATGAAAAAGTCTCATGAGTTTTACCCAAATTTTCTAAACTTTATCTTTCAAACTCTTAATCCAATTTCAAAATCATATCTATTCAGTCCTATAAGAATCATGTATACAAAATTTCTACTATTTCTAAAGGAGGAAAATATATGTAATTACCTGGAGCTTATCGCTCAGACTCAAGAATGTAAATTTACTTTCCCAGTAGGGTAGGAGTTTTGCGGAACAAGAACTAAACCAGCGCTCATTTCTAATTCTTATGCCCTGTTGAATCTGCTTTGCTTTCTTTGTCTCTTACCTGGATGGGCCTTCTTTACTTTTTTTTTTCTTTTTTTTGTTCTTAAATCTCAATTCTACTCTAATTGATGCTTCTGTTTCACTGTGTCCCTTTTTTCCCAAAATCCCTTTAGCCCTTTTATTTCGTTTTCTTTTAATTTTTTTATGCCCTCACGTTGCTGATGGGTAAGGCCCATTTACATACTTCTTTTTGTTTTGTTTATTTTATAGTTCTTTTTGTTAGATTTGGTTGAATTTTCTTTCTTTTTGTGCATCTCTTTTTTTTAATTAATTACTAAATGACTAATATATCTTTCGTTAAAAATCACGGGATATTACAATAATATTGTATAAATAGTATATAATAGTGTATAAACATAATTTATACACTATTATATCCATGGTTGATAAATATTTACAGGTATTTGATGAATTTCTCATATTTTCTTGTTCTTCTTCTTATACACATATATACATAGTGTATCAAGAATATTTTCACCCTGTGATTATACATCTTTATACACTTTTATACAACTATATACATACTGTACCTCTTTGTATAAAAGTGTATAAAAATGTATTAGCATCGCTGACGAAATTTTTGTACAATTTTCACTTGCAATTCTTGTATAAAACTAGTCCAAATCTCCAGCAAATAACTTCAAACTTTGTATACAACCTACTTAGACTATTTCTAATAAGTTCAAACAATACCCACTCCAAATTTCTCACAAAATCATAATCGAAATTTAACAAGATTAGCATTAATGGAGATAAGATTTTAGGTTAGATATACAAAAAAAAATTAAAAAAACTAGAGAAGTATTGGTTATGGAAGAAGGCACGAATGAGTGTTGACTGAATGAGGAACTGATTTTTCTTTTCAGTTTTGTTTGCATATGATTCTTTTTCATTAATTAAATTAAATATTTATGGGTGAAAAATGAGGAGAGAGCAACAATAGGGGTAGGTAGCAATAAATGAGGTTGTTATAATTAGAGGGAATGAGAAAAGAAAAGATCTTATTGATGTTTGGCTACACATTTGTAAATTTGTAGTTGGGCTAAAATAGTGCAAGATCAACTTATGGAGTGCATTATTCTGTAATTTTGTCGCATAATAACTCATAATAAAGGACATAACCGAAATTCTAGATATTAGCCTTATAATCCTATTAGTTTTAGGGCATAATACTACATGTTAGGAATCCTATTAGTATAATTACTTCCCGACTATCTAATTCATATAAAATTGAACAAGTAAATATTTTTTTTTGTCATGTAATCGAATTACTTCTAGGATATACTTCTTCAAAATTCATATTGCTAATTTAATTTTGAAAACGTATTATAATGAATGTCCTATTACTAATTTAATTTGAGAATGTATTATATTGTCCAAATCCATTTAGAAAAAGAAGAGCCAATATTATTATAGAAGCATAAATACAATATCAATATACCAAAATAGCCCTAAAGTATTAAGCGGAAGAATTCATAGGGAAAGGGCATAACTGCAATAACTTATTTTTTGGATACCTTCTATGCTAATTTTTAATATTTAATTTTAAAAATTAATAAATTTTGTCTATTAAATTCTTATTAAAAATATGTAGGAAGGTTTAATAAAATTAATTTCATCAGAATCCACCGTATTGGCAATACATTATCACTCCATAATGTCCAATACAGAAAAAGTAATATTAAATAGACTACATAAAGAGTTGAAATTGAGAAAAAAAATACCCCCACGATAATATATTTTTATATTATATTTGGACTATTTTCCTACTCAAATAATATTTTCTAATCAATTTTTCGTGTAATATTAAAAAAATACCCAATTATTAAACAACAACGAAGAAAATATTTAAGAATATAAATATGTGCTAAAGAGAAAAAAAATTATTTGTATTAAATATGGGTCAGGTCATATAATTTATCCGTTTTTTCATTATCTATTTTCGGCCCATACCATATCTGACCCGACTCGCCTGTTTACGGATTCAACTGAATCCCTGACTCAAAGGCTAGCTATGCTCCTGGCTTCAACTAATGCCATAGTTGCTAGTAGGGTTGTAGACTTAGGTATGGTGGAAACAAAGTTGATATATTGAGATATGGACTATTGTTATGAATATTTGTTGGATCTTTGTGTAGACTGTACAAACGCCAAGATTTGAGAGACGTTATTCCCACTTACAATTAGAACTTCAACCGCTCTTGTAAGATATTTATTTATATTTGTAGTTCAAGAACTTACATTGCTAGCTAAAAACTCTTATATCTGTTTTACGTTGAAACAACAGCTGAAAACTCTTCATCCCTCAAAAATCTCTGTTGTCTTGCAATGAAAGCCTCAACAGTTTTCTTGAATTCTTCACTGCTCATCTCATCCTCCCGATATGAGACTGATTTTACACTGTCAGTGTATATAATACTCTGACATCCTATTGTAGCTGACCGGATCAATTCTTTTCTAGGTTTTATATTATCATGGGTGATGGGACAAACTAATGAAATTCTCCGAATGGCTACGATGAAATTTCTTTTCTACTTTTCTCTGTACCAAAATACTCTGCTTCCTTTGTTTCTTGCTCTGTTCACAACAAGCCTCTTTTACCAAAATGCTCTGTTTCCTCGAAACACTAGTGATTTTGGATAAAATACGCAGTTTTGATGAAGGAAAAGTTGTTTGTTTTGAGATTGTGGGAATTTTAGAGGCAACCTTGGAGTATATATAGGCAGTTGAAGTATATAATACTCTTCTTTCTTGCTTTCTCATTTTGTGTTACTTGTTTGAAATAGATTCTTGTCTTCACTTAATTTTTGCTAGTGCATTAGAAGAGACTAATAATTTTTTTTAAATATTTCTGGAAATTATGTTATTAGAATCTCTCATGAGAATAAATTTCTTTCTTTAGTGCATCTTCCAATATTAATTAAAGAAATTTCATGTTTGTAACTTATATTTGTCATAAAATTTGCTTATTTGTTTGACTGCCTTTCAGATGTGTATAGTAGCAAAGTCACATATATTTTAGGGGTGTCAGTTGATGTCCTTTCACTGAAAAGATTATATTGTGTTGTTAGTTACTAAAATTCTTTTTTTTAATATATATATATATATATGCTATATATTGACTCTCATTGATTTTTTCGTGAGTTTACTTTTTTTATATTTGACCCCCTAAGTAAAAAAAAATCTCCGCCACTAGATGTGTATAATATTCATGTTGTAGCTCTAAGAGAATAATATTACACGTCTTCCTGTTTTATAAGTTTGACAACAAAATAAGCAGTCCTTCTTCCTAATTCTGTAAATTCTCTTTCTTTTGCTAATTTAAAATCTTCTTTTTATGCTCCATAGTTGTATAATGAGGCTTGATGTAGACTCCTTAGCTGAATTTTACAATATCCGCTTTCTTTAGTCATTCTTGAAAATCTCTCCAAAAACAACTTAAATTTGTGTTTTTAACGTTGTCGTGAGCAGTGGCGAAGACAGGATTAATACTAAGGGGTTCAAAATAAAAGAGAATGTGACTAGTAGGAATTGAATCAATGACTTTATAAAGGTTTTGAACATCTTGACCACTAAACTATACTTTTGGTATGTGTCAAGGAGATTCAAAATATAATATATAGAGATAGTAACACAAATTTTATCTTATATACACAGTGTAATTTTCAGGCAAAGAAGATTTGGGTGAACCCCTTTCTGCCCCTCTAAATCCGCCCCTCGTCATTAGTATCAAATCTCATTGTTCTATATAGAAAGGAGATCGAGGATAAATAATAAATTTGGAATTTAGTAAATCAAATGGATTCAGCTTCAAACTTATAATATTCAAATCTGGGATATAATGAATTAGACTAGACTCAACAATTCCAGTTGTGAAACTTTTTGCTTTATCGCTTTTTCAGTAATGTCTAGAATAATGCCAGTGCTTTTGGTATGTAACAGTATCCTATTCCAAATTTCCAATTAATCCCTACATTGTCTTTGTGTAGTTGGGCAGAGCAACTCAATTGCTGGTTTCAAGTCATACTTACTGTTTGGTACAAGTTGCAAATAATTTCGAATATAGTATAGCATCTCCAACCCGATTATTTGGATAAGGAATGATTCTTGATTCTAATCAGACACATAAGTGATGGACCCCTAATATTTGTTTTCATTTAAATTAAAAAACATAGAAATGACCGGCTCTAATGTGTTGAGTAGTAAGGCTTGTGCCTTAGGCCCCCAAAATATAGATATGACCGGTTCTAGTGTGTTAGAGTAGTAAGGCTTGTGCCTCATTTAAAAAAAAGGTTTATAGGTATTTAAAAAATAATATTTAGTACTTTTAATACAAAAGTAAAGTTTTTAATATAAAAGGAAAGAAAGATTTTAAATACATAAATAAAGTAATAATTTGACTTACTTAAACATGAGTAGATGAATAGTTTTCCCAACGTTTCAATTTTTCACTTCTTACTCCTTCGTTAGATAACGCGTAAAAATTTTACTATCCCTTTCTTAATTTATCCAAGTCAATCTTCCTTTTCCCGATTTCTTCATATTTCAGAAACTCCTACATATTTTCTATCTTTCTCTTTAATATTTTTACTCCCTTCTTTCTCTAAGAAATTGAAGCTTCCACTAGTTCTATACTTTTATTGCTCTATAAAATCTTATCTAAAATTAACAATATCTCAAGAAAGATTAAATGGGTTGACTATATTATCAATTGAAAATGAATTATTAGGGAAAATCGATTATAAAAAGGATTATTAACAACTTTGTATCTCAAAAAGCTAGAAAAATAGACTTTAAATAAAAACATATTATATAATTTTCTTTTAAAAATTTAGGTCTCATATTAAACTTTGGTTTTAGGCCCCGCATATACTTGAGCCGCCCCTACATAGAATTAAAAAAAGGGGAAAAAACATAAGTAGACAATATTTAAAAAAAAATCCAGATACGTAGCATCACTAGGTATTTTACATAACATGCAGCTTAATAAATACATCCCTAGCAGGAAGGTATAAATATCGACCAAGAATCACGCTTAAAAACAAGACTAGAGCATTCAATTCCTGCAAAAAGGGTCCAAAGGAGTTTAGTTTCTTTTCAATTCTTTCCTTAAGCCTTCCTAAATTAGCGCCAAAAATGAATAATTTATTTCAATTACATGGAATAAGTATAAATATGATATTATAATTGTGAATACCTAATTTTTGCTCGCTTCTAATTCTCCTACAAGTACTAACTAATATTTGGATGATTTGTAGTTATTTGTGCATTTTATTTTCCTTCCTTTATTAAAATTACCAAAAATATTTTTTTTACCTTTTATTTGTACATTTTAGTTTGCATCTTTAAATTGTGTATACCAAAAAGATTTTTCTTTTCTACTTGTATATTTTCTTTAGGACTAAATAGGATAGTTAGGGGGGTTAAGGGATTGGGCTAGTATATTTTAATTGAAATTGAGCTAAAATTGGCCCAAAATTAGAAGCCAAAAAAGACCAGGTCCGGTCCAAATGGGGGCTGCCATAGGAGGGTCGAAACGACGTAGTTTTATATCGAAACTACGTCGTTTCATTAAGTGACTCGGAGATCAATTTCGTCCCTCCATTTTGCTTGATCCAATGGCCCTAATTCAATTCTACATTTTGTATATAATGTTAAAATTCAGATTTTTGGTCTCATTTACTTATGAGCCAAACCCTAGAAGAACCCTCTCTCTTCTCAAGCCGCCGCCGCCCTCCTCCACTGCCACCACCGTGCGCCGCCTCCGGTGGTACTCCAAACACCACCAAAATTTCACCATTTCTTCCTCTCAACCTCCTCTTTCCATATCTTCAAATAAAATCCTTCAAAACCCTCTCAAAATCCACGAATTTTAGATCTAGGAAAGCCCTAGCCGCACTTTTTTGTTAAATCCGTGAATATTGAGCCACCCCTTTCACCCAACGCCTATATAGAAGTATATAGCTCGATAAGGGCTATAATTTGGCATTGATCTTAACCCGAAACTCTGGCTACCGAAATTCCGGTGACGTCACTGCCCGCCACCACTGCTTCTCCTTTTCTATTTTTTTTCTTTTTTTCGACCCCAAAGGCATTTGTTTCCTTTTGGCAAAACGCGATAATATATTGGTTTAGTGTCTGCCAAAAAGAAACATGCGCCTCGAGATCGGACAGCCACCAATTGGCATCCCCGATGTCTTCTCGTGGCTTGAACCATGTCAAATGCCCTCGATTGGTATAAACCTTATTTCCTTTTTTATCTTCTCTGATTTTTTGCTTTTGTAATTAGTATTAGTTTTAAAAGGTTTAATTTCTATTAACGTCGCCATTGTTTATGTGCAATTGAGTATTAGTTTTGAATTACATGTTACTTTATAAATGCGAATTTTAGTTCTTCGACCTAGCCGATCGAGTAGTTCGTTATTATCTATTAGTTCTGATTTTTGGTTCTTTGACCTAGCTGGTCAACTATTTTGTGTGAATTTGTTAAGTTTGAATCTTCAGTTTTCCGACCTAGTCGGTCGATAATTAAGTGTTTTATGCTAGTTTCATGAAAATAAAAAATATTAGTTGAATCGTTTACTTAGTTAGTCGTTTGTTAAGTTGTTATTAGCCATATGTGATAGTTTAGTAATGCTCGTTTAGTTTCTGTTTCACGCAATGGTTTGTAATCTTAATCGCTTCATGTTAGTTTGCACAAAATCAAATTGAATTGAATCTAGTTTGTTTGAATACTTAGTTCGGTTACCTTTTAAGTCTTGTTTCTGTTCTATCAATCCATAGTTTGGTCAGTTTGAAGGTTTGAGTTCTAAATTCAGCTATTTGTTGGTAAAAATAGAGAGTGCTTGAGTGTAAGGCCTTTATTTGTTTGCTTTTCACTGTTGCGGACTGTTTTAGAGTACAATACTCCAAAATTCTATCCACAGTTGGTAAGAAAAACTGTTCCTTGGATAAAATTCTGGTTTTGGACAGATTTTTGGTCAAAAAAATTTATCATTTTTTTGGACAGAATTTTGGCTAAACACAAAATCTGTCCCAAGGGACCTTCTCCTCTCCTATAAAGGTGAGGTCTCTTTACACACTCTAGGACACTTTTTGAACCTCTTTAGAGTTGTCTGAACATCTTTACTCATCATACACTCAAAAAAAAAAGGAACAGAAAGTTTGAGATGAAAATATAAAAGAAACTTCAGCAAACTTTCATCCAAAAAAAACATTTTTTTTCTTCTGAAAAGCGAAAAAGAAAGGTTCTGCAGTCTCCCTTGGTTCTTTTGGTTCTTCAAGCTTGTTGATTTCTAGGTTTCATTTGATTTAAGTTGTTGTTGACTGCTGCGGTTTGGTAAGTTCTTGTTGTGTTATTTGAGTAGATAACTTCAAAGTTATCCATTGCCGGGTTTCTTTCTTTTATTGTAAGGATTCTGTTGCGTTTAGGTAATCCTATCAACTCCTTAGTATAATTTTAACTATTAACTATTATTAATAATAAGCATGCAGTTTTGAGATGTATCTTGACTCCTCATCTTTGTGTTTGAATAATGATGAATGTTTTTGAATGTTTATTGAATCTGCTTGCTTTGTTTTGAATCAACCTTTTCCTAAAGATAAAGCAGCATGTTTTGTCCATTTTCCTCTCTTTTAATTTATGATAAAAAGTGAGTAATGTAAGGTTAAGTAAGGACTATGTGTTTGATGGGAAGTTTACTGTTGTTTTGGCATGTTGGGGTGTTAAGTTTTGGTCGCATGCGTTAGGCTTCTTGTGAACCAAATCTTTTTGAAAAATAAAATATTTTGAACTCATTCTTGTTACTTTTGAGCCAAATTTCTTAAAGTTCATCTTTCTTAAAGGATGAAAATGTTACTGTTAAATAAGTTCAATGTTTGAAAAGATTTTTCTTTCTTTTCTTAGGTTGAGTCAGTTCATTCTTGGAGTTTTTGAGTTTGGACTAAGTCAAAAAAAAAACTATCTTTGGTTCTTTGGTATTCCACGTTAGACATATATCATCTATACTTGGGAAAAATGGAGCTAATTATTTTATTTTAATCTTTGTTAAATGCTAGAATGAAGTTAATAATACATTAGTCGTGATTATAGAAAAATACTCCTTTGGTTAAAATTCTGATTGGAGCGGGAGTGTTTCCTTGTGTTGAATCTTTGAAAACTAAGAACTTTAAATGGCTCTTTTTAGCTTTAATTCATTCTTGTAACTTGCTTATGTAACCATTCTTTGGGTGTCGTTTGTTCCATATGAATACTTCTTTGTGATATTTTTATACGCCGGTGTCATAGGCGAGTTTGAATTATTTGCGCCACATAAGCTTTAGTCGAAGCGGTTAGCCAAATAACTTAAGAACTTTTAATTAATTAGTTTAATATTTCTCAAAAGCGCTAAGCAACTAGTAGGCGCGCTATAACTTTTTTATTCACAGATTCGCTTGCGTAGCGTGATGTTTAATATTCGATAAATTAATAACTTCATACCATGCCCATTAGTTTTAGTTAATTTTTAATTTAGTTAATCCTTTGCTAAAATCGCGGATTCGCTTATGTAGCGCGACATTTGACTTTTAATAATTTTCAAGAATTAATCTTCTCAAATGTTGTAATTTCTCAAAAATACTACAAATAATTGATTATCATGATTTCGGATTTGATTGCGAAGCACAATTATGATAAGTCAATTAATCTTATTTTTCATTCACGGACTCGCTTGCGTAGCATGATGCTTAACATTAATAAGTTAATTCATCAATTTCATATCATATTCAATAGTTTTAATTAATTTCTCAATCTTTTTGTCATAATCGCGGATTTGCTTGCGTAGTGCGGTAGATGACATTTAATAAATTTCAAAAAAAATTAATTTTCTCAAATGTAGCAATTTTTTTCCAAATGTAATAACGTGTTAATAATTCTTTGCCATGATTGCAGATTTGCTTGCGTAGCGCTGCTATGACTAAATCAATAAATTTTGTCTTGATCACGCATTCGCCTGCATAGTGTGACAATGACATCTTATTACTCAAATATTTTTAATAATTCTAATAATCAAGCGATGAAAGGGGGCATAGGTAAAAATATGAGAACCAAATAAAACACAATTTATTCAAAATAATATTAGCCAAATATAGTCAATAAAGCGACCGCGCTAGAACCATGGGACTCGGAGAATGCCTTACACCTTCTCCCCGGTCAACAGAATTCCTTACCTGGATTTTGTTTTCGCAGACCAATAATAATAGAGTCAAATTTTCTTTTGAATAGAGATTTCAAATAAAAGGTGACTTGGAACACCCAAAAATCAAATTCCATGTGGCGACTCTGTAAATAAAACAACCCCTACTCAAATTTATCACTTTAATTGGAAAAGCTCTTTAACCCACAAATTCACCATAACACATCTTCTTGCGCGGGGTAGAAAAAGGGCGTGATAGCTCTGGCGACTCTGCTGGGGACAACCAGAATTCGAGCTTGTACATGTTGACTTTTATTTGGCTTTATTAATTTTGTATATATTGTGATTTATTTGTGCCTAATGTGCTGCCTGTTTGCTTTTTACTACTTCGATATTGTTGAATTGTACATATAAACTGTCTTCTCACGCACCCCCTTCTGAGTCTTCTTGAAATTAAAAATTGGGCATTTGCTTGACATAGCCAGCTTTCTTTGAGATAGCCGAAGTGCTTGTCACACGGTGAAGGATTTTAGTCACACATGTTTTAGGCGGGGAGCACCACCAGTTAAGCCGGAAAGCAATGCTACCGGTACACTGACCCTCCTCGGCTCGAGTTGTCTGCTCGATTAAGCTAGTCTAGATACCTTCTCCACCAGAATTTAAACCTAGAAGAACAAACCTCATACCAGATATCCCTAGTGGGTTCGCTTTATGTGCATCACGTGCATTTGACTTAGCGAAACTCGACATAGGGGCCGGGTTCGTATAAGATAGGTATCCTCCTTAAGACCATCGTGTTCACTTGTGTGCTACTTGATACATCATTTGGAAGACTTACTTGCATTGTCGACCGGCTTTAAAAAAAATTAGTGTAATTAAAAAAAAGAGAAATAATTCTCCTAGTTTAGTGCAAATAAACCTTTAAAAAAAAAGAGAGATTTTATAGTAGTCTGGTGTAAGTTGTAAAGATTAATTTTCATTAAAAAAAGGGGGGAAAGTACCCAGTTTTATCGAACTACGCGAGTTTGATTCTCACCGGATGTGAGATACGTAGGCAACCTCCATCAGGTTCAGCCCACACTTTTCAAAAAAAAAAAAGGAAGCATAAAATTCTCGAAAAAAAAGAGCCTATTTTGGCCACCTTTTTACTGTTTAGCCCTCATGTTCCGATTGTTTTGCCAAGACAACCTTAAAATCTTCTCGGGAAGTGTTGAAGGGCCGTTTGTTTTTGTAAAAATAGCTACTTTATCTATATTTATTCACCTTTTACCATTTTGCCCACATGTATGGCCGTTTTTTGTCGAAACATCTTTAAACCTTTCCGGAAGTACCGAAAGGCTGTTTTCGCAAAAGTAGTCATTTTATCTAGTTTTGTCTGGTTATATATGCTGAGACAGCTTTTGAACCCATATCGGAGTAGCAAAGTGTCATTTTCGTAAAAATAGTTTTTTTTTAAAATTTATTTATTATTTTGTCTATGTTTTATTATTTTGTTCCTCTGTTTGGCTATTTTTGCCGAAATATCCTTTATGCCTCAATGGAAGTATCAAAGGGCCGTCTTTGTAATAGTAGTCATTTTTCCCGCTTTTATCATATCAAATTTTGTGTCCGGTAATTTCAAAATATATATTATAATAATAAGAAAAAAATAGATCGAGTCCTAAATTGACAAAAAAAAGAGAGAAAAAAAAGAATGATCATAATTTGCATATAGTTTAGGTAAGTCCTAACCCTTTTTATTTTATTCTTAGGATCAACATGAGTTCTCCACAAAGAAGCAGTCAGAAAAGGGTAAGGGACAAGACACATCCTATGTTCTTGATAAGAGATAAGACCCGGAGTAGTCTCTGTAATTGGTGGGCTACTTTTGCTACATGGGAACAAAATCGAGTATTTAAGCACCTCAAGTTCCTCACAAACATCATGGGAATTAAGCCTAACAGAGATTTAATCGAGGCTCTAGTGGGTTTTTGGGAACCCGCGAACAATGTCTTCAGGTTCAAAGATTGTGAAATGACACCCACATTGGAAGAATTAGGTGGGTTCACCGGATTGGGGAGAGACCTTCGTGGGAAAAAGCTTGCTGCTCCGAGAAAAGTTGGTGTAAACAACTTTTTAAAGAAGTTATGCCTCCGTCGAATTCCAATGGTTTGCTTAAACGAAGGCTGGGTTCCATCGGAATATCTTTATGACAGATTTGGGGACGAGAAAGGGTTTGAGAACTTCTCGGGCATAGAATTCGTCAACCAGTTGAGTTACGACGCTTGGAGGGAGTTGAGAATCTTCGCATTCATGATATCATTTCTAGGGATCATGGTCTTTCCAGAGCGTGGTGGGCGCATCAGAATTTGATTGGTTGCGGTAGTCTCGTATTTGCAAAGTAGCGAGGATCATACCATTCTTCCCATGATTTTGGGAGATATTTTTCGAGCATTGACCCGCTGTCAAGAGGGTGAAGATTACTTCGAGGGATGCAACATTCTGCTGCAGATGTGGTTCATATAGCACCTTTATCATCATCCAATAGTAATGAATTTCAATGAAAACTGGCTGAATTACATTGGATGTCACCCAGACAGGGCCGCAAGTTGTAATCTTCCAGAGGGGGTGAGGGCCTGGCGAAAATTACTTGGTTCATTGAATTCTGATAGAATCACTTGGAACTATTATTGGTTCCCTTCTGCTAGGGTCATGCATATGTCGACGTATCGCCCGTTCTTCATACTCATGGGTTTCAGAGGTTTCCAACCCTACGCGCCCCTACGCGTCATGCGCCAGCTAAGGAGAGAGCAAAAGAGGCCCCCGATTGAGGACATGCGCCCGTTCGTATGGGAATTCAAGGGAGAGGAACCTCCAAGGGAGTCATATGCACAAAAGGTTTGGTTTGGTAGTCGATTTTCTGATTTAGACGAGATGGTAGCTGATTGTGAACATGGGGGGGTAAGCCTCGCATACCTTGAGTGGTTTCACAACCAGGCTATCCCCGAGTAAAGGACAAAAAGATCCATACAGAACGCAGTTGATTGGGAGGAGGAGATCGAGGTCAGAGTTAGAGAAACTAGAAAGGAAGTGGTACAAGAGTTCCAATCTCGTATTGACACTTTACAAGAAGATAAGGGCATTCTGGAGACAGCCATGGACATAGAACATGCTGATTTTGAGCGAGAAAAGGCTCAGTGGGCACGAGAGAAGCAAGCACTCAAAGCCCAAATTCGAAAGAAGAATATAGTCACAACCGCTCAGCAACAAGAAGACAAAGAAACCCAGTTCAGGGTAGTTCGTGATCATAAGCGTAGAGGTTTTGCTCCATTAATCCAAGGTCTGAGGGATCAGATATGGGGAGTTGAGTCAAGCAAGGAGAGCCAGATCGTGGAATTTGAAATAGAAAGACACCACTACCAAAAGGTGATCAATCAGTTAGAAGCGGAGTCGCTAGAAGTTCGGCGCCAGAAAGATATGGCCTTAGACCACGAGCGTGATGTGTTGGATCTAGCTGAGACCCGTGGTCAGCAAAATCAAGAGTTGCATGTGGCTCAGGAATACATTAAGGGAAAGATCCTTGAGGTACTACATATACCTCAAGAGCATGCAGGAGTTGCCAGGGAATGACGCCCGAGGGGTTTGCAGAAGTATCATTGAATGTTGCTCGTCATATATCTGCAGACTTGGAGAGGATATACCGCAATGTTGGCGGTCAGCCGCAGGAATAAGAGCCTTGATTACAATGATGCTGGTGGATTCTGCTGTAGAGATCAAAGTCTTCTTTTAGTTATTAATCCTTTTTCATTATGCTTTTGTTGTTTTTGAGTCTGTAAGAGTCTTTTGGTGTTTTGAGTCTTGTTGTTTTACCTTTTATCCTAAAAAGTCTGTTTAAGTCAGGTTTGGTCTTGTTTATCTTTATGTTACTCTTGCTTTTTGAGTCTTGTATAAAAAAAATTATATTGAAAATCAATGAAAAAGATTTTTGTTTAAAATGAACCAAAAGATGTTTGTTTTGTAAAAAACAATGGTCATGTAACTAAACTACGTAATGATCTGATTCATGCGGCGACATGATACGTAGACAACCCACAAAAGGTTCGATCAAATATATTTTTTGACTCTAAAGTAAGGGAAAAAAATAAGGCGAAGAAAAAAAACGGAAAAAGAGAGAAAGAAATAACAGTGTCAATAAGCAACAAGCTGATAAGCCGGAATGAAACATGAAGCCTTCCAAAAGCATGTTAGAGATAGTAATATTTTAGGAGCATATCATATCTACGTGTGATTCCTATCTGTAAAATGCTTAACCCTAACAAATTTTTTACCTCTTATTAGTAAGCTTAAGGTGGTTGGTTTGTGGTGAAGGCAACACATCATTGCTTCACAAGATCTAAAGGAGCAGTGGTAATGGATAACAGTGATGAAAGCGAGTTGGTCAGTGACAATCTGCAGGGTCAGTCAGTTGAGCAAGAGTTGGAGGAGATAAGAAAATTGAGACAACAACTGTCAAATATATATCAAGCTTGGGTTTCCAGTTGACCTCTACCCCAGGGTCCTTCAGAGGGAACTTCCACCATACCCCAGGCTACTCAAACACTGCTCCATGCAACGAGCGATCACATTCTACCATCAGGGTATGTGCCAAACTACAGCCTCCACGCTGCCCCCGGTACCTCTAACATGCGACCTCCAGTCGCACTAGTCAGGAACACCTCTCTCGTCGTGTCTGGCGCACCGGTATATACAATCCCGCCACCACCTCCTGTGACGAGGCCAAACAATGAGCCACCATCTCATGCTTATGATGGCCAATACTGCCCTCCAAATATGGCTTTCGGGGTCTCGGCCTCATACAATCAGACTCCTCAGTACGAGTCACTAGTGGAAAATGAAAAGCTTGCCACGACGGTTGAGCCAGATGAGATGGCCAGGAAAAATGAAAAGTCTTGAATAGAATATAAAGAATATACAAGGACTAGGTGGTCACAAAAGTGTTTCATTCAGTGATCTATGCATGTTCCCTCACATCCATTTGCCACAAGGGTTCAAGACCCCAAAATTTGAGAAATATGATGGACACGGCGACCCTATCACCCACTTGAAAAGGTACTGCAACTAGCTGAGGGGTGCAGGAGGAAAAGAAGAGTTGTTGATGGCTTATTTTGGAGAAAGCCTTATGGGGGTAGCTTCCGAATGGTTCATTGACCAATATATCGCTCACTGGCATGTTTGGGATGACATGGCCCAAGCCTTCATCGAAAAATTTCAGTACAACATTGATATTGCGTCGGATCGTAATTCCTTGTCCAATATGAAGAAAAAGCCGATCGAAAGTTTTAGGGAGTATGCCATCAAGTGGAGGGAGCAAGCGGCTAGAGTTAAGCCACCCATGGATAACCACGAGTTGATCACTGTTTTTATGGAGGCTCAAGAGCCTGGTTACTTTCAGAACATGATGTCCGCGATGGGTAGATCTTTTGCAGAAGCAATCAAAATAGGGGAGATGGTCGAAAATGGCCTCAAGACTGGCAGAATTATATGTCAAGCTGCTCTCAAAGCCACCACCCAAGCTATCCAAAATGGGTCGGGGGGTTTGGCAAATAGGAAGAAGAGAGATGAAGGGTCCATGATGACTTTGGTATCTAGTACCTCAATACTCTGTGGGCCCACTACAATATACAGTGTTCAATGCTCAATCATATGCTCGGCCTCCCAATCAGCAGGTATGGGCACCAGCTCCAAGGGCCCCCGACCTCAACCGCAAAATTTTCGGGCACCCTACAATGCTCGTCCCAGGCAGGATTATGGTCGAGAGTAGAGGCCAACAGAAAAATTCACTCCATTGGCCGAATCATACTCTAGTCTATTCCAGAAACTAAACCAAATGGGCGTGATTGGACCCATCGCTCCCCACCATACGCATCCTGATTCACATGGATTTCAAGCGAATGCTAGAAGTGAATACCATTCAGGTGCCCCGGGGCATAACACTGATGACTGTTGGACTCTGAAAAGAGTCGTAGAGAGGCTCAATTCTGAAAAATTGATTGTAGTAACGAATGGCAAGGACCCTCCTAATGTGAAAAGTAACCCATTTCCAGCACAAAATGATGTTCATTTTGTGGGAATGATTGGCCGAGATCAAGAATACAAGCCGATCGGTCGAGCAAAAATGACAGTTGGTGTAATTCAAGAAGGAATAGGTCTGGAAGTAAGTCCCAGCCTAGATGTGCCATTGATTGTGAAAGGTTCCCAGAGCTCAAATAAGGCAACTTTATTTGTTCCGAAAATCTCGAGGTTGGAAGTCCACTACAGTGTTCCAAGCCTAAGGTTATATGTACTTGGAGGCCACCCCGTCACAAGGCAGAAGTAGGGAGGTACGAAAGGTATAACAAAGCCGATCATAATCAAACCTACCATACAACCCCCTGTGACCAACACAAAAACCACTGCTTGGAACTACAACAAAACCGTGATGACCTACAAAGGCAAGGAAATCATAGAGGAAGTGGAGGAAACTAGGAGGTTTGACTCGATCGGGGAGGTGTTACTCTCTAGAAGAGCTGAGGAAGGCCAAGCAAATCAGAGAAGGCCAATTGCCAATAAAGAAACCAGTCACTGAAGCAGAGGTGGAAGGGTTTTTGAAAAAGATGAATGTTCAGGATTACTCAATCATTGACCAGCTAAGAAAGACTCTTGCCCAAATCTCTCTACTATCTCTGCTCATACATTCCAAAGAGCATTCTCGTGTACTAATCAAGGTCCTGAACGAGGCACATATCTCAGAGGAGACCACAGTGAATCAGTTAGAGAAGATGGCCAATAGATTTTTTGATGTGAACAGAATCTCCTTTACTGATGATGAACTTCCCAAGGAGGGAGCCGGGCACAATAGGGCTTTGAACTTGATGGTCAAATATGAGGGGCATTATGTAAAGCGAGTCATGGTTGATGGAGGCTCAAATGTAGATGTATTCCCTCTCTCTACCTTGCAAAGCATGATGATCAATACAGATAGAATTTGACCCAGCAATGTTCGCATCCAGGCCTTTGATGGCTCAGCAAGAGATACCATTGGGGAGATCAACCTTACCATGACGATTGGGCCGGTTGACATTGAGATTGTCTTCCAAGTAGTGGACATGACCACTTCTTATAATTTTCTTCTTGGAAGGCCATGGATCCATAAGGCCCGAGCTATGCCGTCACCTTGCATCTGATGCTCAAATTCGAACATGACAGGTAAGAAATTATTGTCCACGGGGAAGACGAGTCTTCCATTTATTAAAACCTGTTAATCCCCTGTATTGAGGCCAAGGAAGGGTGTGAGTCCATTGTCTATCAAGCTTTTGAATTGGTTGATGTGGACCATGTTAAGGAAGGAAAGCCCATTCCGCATCCTCGTCTTTCCGCCACATCTGTAATGGTGGCTGCAGTTATGTTGAGACAAGGTTATGAGCCAGGAAAAAGCTTGGGGGCATCATTGCAAGGAATTTCGGAGCCTATTTCTCCATTCAGTAACCAGGGTACTTTTGGATTAGGCTTCACGCCAACACAAGCAGACAAAAACAAAGCCAAACACCGCAAAAAGCATGGATGGGTCCTGCAACAACCTATCCCTTACATTTTCTACACTTTTGTCAAGCCACGACTCCAAGAGGGTCAAAATTCCTCGGC
The DNA here is from genome assembly GCF_000715075.1 of Nicotiana tabacum. Taxonomy (NCBI): domain Eukaryota; kingdom Viridiplantae; phylum Streptophyta; class Magnoliopsida; order Solanales; family Solanaceae; genus Nicotiana; species Nicotiana tabacum. The sequence goes on along the minus strand of NC_134086.1, from coordinate 174,464,209 downwards.
GCATGCAAACATTGATGAAATTTTCCATGGCCTCAGCCAGATGTTTTCAGAAGTGAATATGATCTAGGCTGGTGAAGGCACTAGTCGTGCCGATATGCAACTAATTGACCCAAACACCATGCTCACCAACTGGGAAGCAACTCCTCTCCCTACAAGGAAGGAGTCTTGGTATTTTGCTTTTGCAGCTTCTTTTTTTATTTTGGGTTACTTTCAGGGTTGTAATCCAAACATCTCAGTATGATTGTTATGTTTTGATGTTAACCCTTCTATCCTTTCGAATTCAATTAAATGCAGTTCAGTTTCCTATTAAGTTTCGTATCTTTTCTTTTTCCTAATTCTTGTCATTTTATTTTTATTTCAGTTTTGTTAATGCGGGCTTTAATAACATGACATGCATGCGGAATTCACGCCTAGATCTTAAAAAGCTGTCTAATATCGAAATAATGCATCAAGAGGTTGAATATGATGAAGATGAGGTTGTTGAGGAAATAAAAGGAGAGTTGGAACAATTTGAAAACAAGCCTAAGCCTAACCTCAATGAAACTGAGCCAATTAATATCGGAAGTCATGAAGAAGTCAGAGAAACGAAGATAAGCATTCACACTGAATAAAAAACCAGAGATGCCTTGATTCAACTTTTATTTGAATACAGAGATGTGTTTGCTTGGTCTTACGATGATATACCAGGTTTAAGTGTTGATCTAGTGGTTCATAAGCTTCCTACGCATCCTGATTTTCCACCAGTCCAACAAAAGCAACGAAAATTTAAAACAGATGTGAGTGACAAATTCAAAGAGGAAATAATGAAGCAACTAAGCGCCAATGTGGTCAGAGTTGTATGATACACCACCTGGGTGGCGAATGTTGTGCCTATGCCGAAGAAGGATGGAAAGACCAGAGTTTGTGTTGACTACAGGGACCTAAACAAAGCAAGTCCAAAGGATAATTTTCCTTTACCAAATATCCACATTCTTGTAGATAATTGTGCAAAGCATGAGATACAATCGTTCGTGGATTGCTATGCTGGGTACCACCAAATTCTAATAGATGAGGATGATGCAGAAAAGACCGCTTTCACCACTCCATAGAGTACTTATTGTTACAGGGTCATGCCATTCGGTTTAAAGAATGCAGGGGCAACTTACATGAGGGCCATGACCACCATTTTTCACGACATGATGCACAAAGAGATTGAAGTATATGTCGTTGATGTCATCATAAAATCAAAGACACAGGCTGATCATGTGTGTGATTTGAAAAAGTTCTTTGAACGGCTTCGAAGGTATGACCTTAAGCTTAATTCAGCCAAATATGCATTTGGGGTTCCATCTAGGAAACTCCTCAGTTTTATAGTCAGCCGGAGAGACATCGAATTAGATCCATCTAAGATAAAGTCCATTCGATATTTGCCACCCCCGAAGAACAAAAAAGAAGTCATGAGTTTGCTCGGGAGGTTGAACTACATCAGTAGGTTCATTGCTCAGCTCACAACCACGTGCGAGCCCATCTTTAAGTTGCTGAAAAAGGATGTCGCTATCAAGTGGACGGACGATTGCCAAAAATCTTTTGATAGGATCAAAGATTATCTGTCAAAACCCCCCGTACTGGTCCCACCTGAACATGGTAGGCCTTTGTTTTTATATCTATCGGTGATGGATAATTCCTTTGGATGCATTCTGGGGTAACATGGTGCAACAGGAAAAAAGGAACATACAATCTATTATTTGAGCAAGAAGTTCACTAGTTATGAGGTTAAGTACACCCTTCTAGAAAGGACATGTTGTGCCTTGACTTGGGTCACTCAGAAGCTGAGACATTATCTTTTGGCCTACACTACTTACCTCATATCTAGAATGGATCCTTTGAAGTACATATTCCAAAAACCAATGCCCACTGGAAGGCTCGCAAAATGGAAAATCCTGTTCATAGAGTTCAACATCGTCTATGTCACTCGCACCGCGATGAAAGCACAGGTTTTGGCAGATTATTTGGCAGAGAATCCAGTTGATGATGAGTACATGCCACTTAGCACATACTTCCTAGACGAAGAGATCAACTCAATAGAGGAAGTGGTTCCAGACGATCACCCTGTATGGAAAATGTATTTTGATGGGGCTGTCAATATCAAAGGAGTTGGGATCGGGGCAATACTCATCTTACCTATTGGACATCATTACCCTGCAATGGCCCGACTTCGGTTTTTCTGTACCAATAATACGGCAGAATACGAAGCTTGTATCGTGGGTTTGAAAATAGCCATCGATCTGGATATGCATGAACTATTGGTTATGGGAGATTCTGACTTGCTTATCTAGCAAGCCCAAGTCGAATGAGAGACTCAAGACATCAAGCTTATTCCGTACAGACAATGTGTGCAAGACTTGAGCAAAAGATTCAAATCCATCTAGTTCAGGTACGTTCCTAGGTTTAACAATGAGCTAGCCGATGCCTTGGCTACTTTAGCCTCGATGCTCCCTTATCCAGGCAACTGATCCACTAGAAATGCAAGTTCGGCATCAACACGATTAAAACAACATAATTGAGCAGAACCCGATGGTGAACCATGGTATCATGACATAAAACGATTCCTAAAAATAAGAGAATATCCAGAGTATGCTAAAGGAGATCAAAAAAGAACTATAACGCGGCTCGCCAGTGGTTTCTTCCTGATTGGGGAAATTCTGTACAAGAGGACCCTAGATTTAAACTTGTTGAGATGCATAGATGCTACAAAAGAAGAGCAGATCATGAGTGAAGTGCATTCGGGGGTATGCGGACCTCACATGAAGGGATATGTTTTGGCGAAAAAGATTCTGCGGGCAGGGTATTATTGGCTTACTATGGAGCGAGATTGCTTCAGATTTGTTCGCAAGTGTCACCAATGCCAGATTCATGGTGACCTGATTCACTCGCCTCCTTCGGAGTTGCATACCATGTCCTCTCCTTGGCCTTATGTTGCTTGGGGAATATATGTCATTGGACCGATCGAGCCAAAGGCTTTAAATGGGCATAGATTCATTTTGGTTGCAATTGATTACTTCACCAAGTGGGTAGAGGTCGTCACTTTCAAAACAAAGCAGTGGTAGACTTTGTTCATTCCAACATCATCTGTCGCTTTGGTATCCCAAAGACCATTATCACTAACAATGCAGCCAATCTAAATAGTCATTTGATGAAGGAGGTATACGAACAATTTAAAATCATGCATCGCCATTCTACCCCTTATCGGCCAAAAGCCAAGGAGTCGTTGAAGCGACAAACTAGAACATCAAGAAGATTCTCAGGAAGATGATCCAAGGTTCCAGGCAATGGCATGAAAAGTTGCCTTTTGCTCTTTTGGGATACCGCATGACTGTTCGCACGTCTATTGGTGTAACTCCGTATCTGCTTGTATATGGAACTGAAGCTGTAATACCCGCTGAAGTCGAAATCCCTCTCTCAGCATTATTGTGGAATCAGAGATTGAAGACACTGAGTGGGTCAAGACCCGATTAGAACAACTGATGTTGATCGATGAAAAACGGCTAGCAGCAGTGTGTTTCGTCCAGTTATACCAACAAAGAATAGCACGCGCTTACAATAAGAAAGTGCACCCAAGGCAGTTTGAGGTAGGCCAGCTGGTTTTGAAATGCATCCTTCCGTACCTGGTAGAAGCTAAAGGAAAGTTCGCCCCGAACTGGCAAGGACCCTACATCATCAAGAAAGTGTTACCAAAAGGGGCCTTGCACTTGGTAGATGAAGAGGGACGGGTTCCAGACATGACTATTAATGCAGATGCAGTCAAAATATATTATGTCTGATATATACCCACTGTAGAATTTTCACGCATTGATTTTCTCAGATTGAAGTGACGAAGGCTATCATTTGCTCACTATTCCAAATAGGTGTAACCCCTTATGTTAATCCTTTTAAGCCGTATTTGTCTTCCTTGTTTCTCACTTTTTGGAACCTGTGTACTTGTAAAAAAAAAGCCAAACAACAAATCTCTAAGTCATTAAACTACGTTCGACCTGATTCCGAAAGGATACGTAGGAAGCCTTACCCTGGGTTCGGTCCCATTAAAAAAAATCCATATTCCCAATACTCCAAAACTGGGTCAGAAGTTTGTTTTATTTCATGGTTTTTCTATAAAAATGGTTCCAAAATTTGTAATTCAGTTCAAGGTTCATTTTGCCTTTTTACCTTTCAAGAACTTCTGATTGATATTTTTTGAGAATGTTTGAAGTCTCCATGACAAAGGCGTTGGGTAACCTCCCTTATGCAGTATCTTAGTTAAAAAAAAGAAAAAAAAAAGAAATGAGAGAGTCTTATCAGTGAAAACCCGTACGGACACTAGAAGGCGACAGTGAGCAAAGAAATGAGAGAGTCTTATTGGTGAAAACCTAGATGGGCACCATAAGGCGACGGTTAGTAGAGAAATGAGAGAGGTTAGTTAGTGAAAACTTGCAAAAGGCTACTAGCCGAATGGGGGTCTTTGATTCTCCGGCATAAGCACAACCAAGACAAATTCAAGCTGAACGTTTGCGGCGGATTTTGAGAATTAGACAGCTTAGACGGATCAGGCGTCCAGTCCAAAATGCATGTCATGATTCATTGAAGTCGGCACATACCTCCAGATAAGTCTCCCTATTCCTTTCCCCGAAAGGGACACCTTTTGTTTAAGCATAGTTCTTTTTTTTCACTTTCAATTATTATTCTGTTTTTACCCATAGTGTTTCTTTGAATCCCTTTCGGTCTAATCCTGCATCAAAAGCGAAGCAAAGAAATGGCTGCAAAACTAACTACAATTTCCCCGTAATATCGAGCACAATTTAGGGCATATATGGCATTGACGAAGGCATGAATCCATCTGTGATCTCATTCATTAAGGCGAACAAAGTGTTTCAAAGAAACTGAAAAGTCGCATGAGCAGGACCTGCTTCATGAGAAAAGTTGATAAGCACTACGGACACAAACTGATACTGGGTGCAAGACAACTGAGTTTGATTTTAAAGAAGAATTGTGTTGCCTTAGAGACAAGGGTAGCGGTACCATGGACATCTGGGTATGAAACAATTGGGGGCAACATTGGAAAATCAATGTCTCCCAAAAATGATACAGAGCAGCCGAACATCTCGGTACCACACTGACAAATCGGTTCTTCGACTGCAGTGGCCGTGAATCATACTACTCAGGGCATCAAGGCCATAAATCAATCACTTTGAAAACTCACAAATTTTCTTTGTTTGAAGCAGGAACAAAGCACTGCAGAATGGCGATTCTAAAAGAACGAATGTCACCAAATGTAAACTCCTTAAAATCTCCATTTTCTTTTATTTTTAGCATGCATCACTATTGTTCACACCTCCCGGTTACATAGCTTAACTCAGGTAGAATCCTTTCGCCTAGGGGGATCCAGCTCATAGTTCTGGGTAGAAGTACCTTCGCTTAGGGTGTTTTACGCAGCTTAACTTAGGTAAAATCCTTTCGCCTAGGGGGATCCAGCTCATAGTTCTGAGTAGAAGTACTCTTCGCTCAGGGTGTTTTATGCAGCTTGACTCAGGTAGAATCCTTTCGCCTAGGGGGATCCAGCTCATAGTTTCGGGTAGAAGTACTCTTCGCTCAGGCTGTTTTATGCAGCTTAACTCAGGTAGAATCCTTTCGCCTAGGGGGATCCAATTCATAGTTCCGGGTAGAAGCACTCTTCGCTTAGGGTGTTTTACGCAGCTTAACTCAGGTAGAATCCTTTCGCCTAGGGGGATCCAGCTCATAGTTCCGAGTAGAAGTACTCTTCGCTCAGGGTGCTTCACGCAACTTAACTCAGGTAGAATCCTTTCGCCTAGGGGGATCCAGCTCATAGTTCTGGGTAGAAGTAGTCTTCGCTCAGGCTGTTTTACGTAGCTTAACTAGGATAGAACCATTTCTCCTAGAGGGATCTAGTTCATAGTTCCGGGTAGAAGTACTCTTCGCTCAGGTTGTTTTATGCAACTTAACTCAGGTAGAATCATTTCTCCTTGGGGGATCCAGCTCATGTTCTGGGTAGAAGTAATCTTCGCTCCGGATGTTTTACACAACTTAACTCAGGTAGAATCATTTCGCCAAGGGGGATGCAGCTCATAGTTCTGGGTAGAAGTAATCCTCGCTCAACATGTTTTATCTAGCTTAACTCAGGTAGAACCATTTTGCCTAGGGGGATCCAGCTTATAGTTCCGAGTAAAATTAATCTTCTCTCAGGTTATTTTACGTAGCTTAACTCAGGTAGAACCGTTTTTCCTAGAGGGATCCAGCTTATATTTCTGGGTAGAAGTACTCTTCGCTCAGGGTGTTTCACGCAGCTTAACTCAGGTAGAATCCTTTCGCTTAGGGGGATCCACTCATATTTCCGGGTAGAAGTACACTTCGCTCAGGTTGTTTTACGTAGCTTAACTCAAGTAGGACCGTTTCGCCTAAGGGGATCCAGCTCATATTTTCGGGTAGAAGTACACTTCGCTCGGGGTGTTTTACGCAGCTTAACTCAGGTAGAACCATTTCGCCTAGGGGGATCCAGCACATAGTTTCGGGTAGAAGTACACTTCGCTCAGGTTGTTTAATATAGCTTAACTCAGGTAGAACCATTTCGTCTAGGGGGATCCAGCTCATAGTTCTTGGTAGAAGTACACTTCGCTCAGGTTGTTTTACGTAGCTTAACTCAGGTAGAATATTTTCGCCTAGAAGGATCCAGCTCATATTGTCGGGTAGAAGTACTCTTCGCTCTGGTTGCTTTCATAGCTTAACTCAGGTAGAACCTTTTCGCCTAGAGGGATTCAACACTTTATCAATAATACAAGGATACCAACCCATAATTACATTCCTTCCTAGTAGTACATGGCGCCTACCCCTTGTTACGTTTCCTTTCAGTAATATAGGGTAACATCCTCTAATTCCATTCCCTTTGGTAACACTAGGTACTACCCCGTGGTGGCATATCTTCACATAGTAGTTTATACTACTGTCTTTGTCTTCCTTTCAGTGAATTAGATAATTTAAAGCTTTCTCTAATGACTCACAAAATTTTCCTAGTGCCAGACTGGGGCAGAAAAATTTTGTTCGTTTTTGATGGTTTTGCAGGACCCTGCTGTAAAGCACAAATTGTAGATCTTAAAGCTTGCAATTTCAGTTCTCATCAGAAGAAAGAAGATTGTTGATCATACGACAGTTGGAGTTAGTTTCGATGAGGTGTCAGCAACTCGGCGTCTCAAGATCATCTTCTCAAGTTCTGACAAGAAAATCAAGCAGTCGAGAATGAGCCATAATCTTTTCTTCAAAAAAGCATCAAGATCCAATCTAAGGTCAACACAAGCGAGCAGGTCGAATCAAGATTTGACTCCAGAAGACCCATAGATAGGAAATTTGTACTCTTAGTTTGCAGGCATATGTAGTGCTCTCCTCTTTTTCTTTTGATATAAGAAGCGAGTAATAGTAACAGCAACAACAACATCAGCAGCAGTCTTAACTCCAATGTCTGGTAGTCCCCGCTAGCAAAAATTTCTCAGAACTACACCGACCTGATTTCTTTATAGCCAAGGATATGTAGGCAACCTCAGAAGCAAGGTTCGGTCACTTTTTTCAAAAAATGCTTTCATTGGAGTGATATGTGAGCAAAAATTAGCCATGGCGTTCACTTTTCTTTGCACGAAAACTCTTCATGTTGTCGAACAAAGAGGGAAAACTGTGAATACCTAATATTTGCTCGCTTCTAATTCTCCTACAAGTACTAACTAATATTTGGATGATTTTTAGTTATTTGTGCATTTTATTTTCCTTCCTTTATTAAAATTACCAAAAATATTTTTTTACCTTTTATTAGTATATTTTAGTTTGCATCTTTAAATTATGTATACCAAAAAGATTTTTTCTTTTCTACTTGTATATTTTCTTTAGGACTAAATAAGATAGTTAGGAGGGTTAAGGGATTGAGCTAGTATATTTTAAATGAAATTGAGCCAAAATTGGCCCAAAATTAGAAGCTCAAAGATCCCAGGTCCGGTCCAAATGGAGGCTGCCATAGGAGGGTCGAAACGACATAGTTTTATATCGAAACTACATCGTTTCATTAAGTGACTCAGAGATCAATCTCGTCCCTCCATTTTTCTTGATCCAATGGCCCTGATTCAATTCTGCATTTTGTATATAATGTTAAAATTCAGATTTTTGGTCTCATTTACTTATGAGCCAAACCCTAGAAGACCCCTCCCTCTTCTTAAGCCGCCGCCGCCCTCCTCCACTGCCACCACCGTGCGCCACCTTCGGTGGTGCTCCAGACACCACCAAAATTTCACCCTTTCTTCCTCTCAACTTCCTCTTTCCATATCTTCAAATAAAATCCTTCAAAACCCTCATAAAATCCACGAAATTTAGATCTAGGAAAGCCCTAGCCGCACTTTTTTGTTAAATCCGTGAATATTGAGCCACCCCTTTCACCCAACGCCTACATAGAAGTATATAGCTCGACAAGGGCTATAATTTGGCATTGGTCTTAACCCGAAACTCTGGCTACCGAAATTCCGCGACCCCACTGCCCGCCACCACTACTTCTCTTTTTCTATTTTTTTTTTCTTTTTTTCGACCCCAAAGGCATTTGTTTCCTTTTGGCAAGACGCGAGAATATATTGGTTTAACGCCTGCCAAAAAGAAACATGCGCCTCGGGTTCGGACAACCACCAATTGGTATCCCCGACATCTTCTCGTGGCTTGAACAATGTCAAATGCCCTCGATTGGTATAAACCTTATTTCCTTTTTATCTTCTCTGATTTTTTGCTTTTGTAATTAATATTAGTTTTAAAAGGTTTAATTTCTATTAACATCGCCGTTGTTTATGTGCAATTGAGTATTAGTTTTTAATTACATGTTACTTTATAAATGCGAATTTTAGTTCTTCGACCTAGCCGATCGAGTAGTTCGTTATTGTCTATTAGTTCTGATTTTTGGTTCTTCGACCTAGCTGATCGTCTATTTTGTGCGAATTTGTTAAGTTTGAATCTTCAGTTTTCCGACCTAGCCGGTCGATAGTTAAGTGTTTTATGCTAGTTTCATGAAAAATCAAAAAGATTAGTTGAATCATTTACTTAGTTAGTCGTTTGTTAAGTTGTTATTAGCCATATGTAATAGTTTAGTAATGCTCGTTTAGTTTCTGTTTCACGCGATGGTTTGTAATCTCAATCGCTTCATGTTAGTTTGCACAAAATCAAATTGAATTGAATCTAGTTTGTTTGAATACTTAGTTCGGTTACCTTTTAAGTCTTGTTTTTGCTGTATCAATCCATAGTTTGGACAGTTTGAAGGTTTGAGTTCTAAATTCAGCTATTTGTTGGTAAAGATAGAGAGTGCTTGAGTGTAGGGCCTTTATTTGTTTGCTTTTTACTGTTGCAGACTGTTTTGAAGTACAATACTCCAAAATTCTGTTCACAATTGGTAAGAAAAACTATTCATTGGATAAAATTCTGGTTTTGGACAGATTTTTGGTCAAAAAAATCTATCATTTTTTGGACAAATTTTTGGCTAAACACAAAATCTATCCCATGGCACCTTCTCCTCTCCTATAAAGGTGAGGTCTCTTTACACACTCTAGGACACTTTTTGAACCTCTTTAGAGTTGTCTGAATATCTTTACTCATCTTACACTAAAAAAAAGGAACAGAAAGTTTGAGATGAAAAGATAAAAGAAACTTATGCAAACTTTTATCCAAAAAAAAATATTTTTTTTCTGAAAAGCAAAAAGAAAGGTTCTGCAGTCTCCCTTGGTTCTTTAGGTCCTCCTTGGTTCTTTAGGTCCTTCAAGCTTGTTGATTTCTGGGTTTCATTTGGTTTAAGTTGTTGTTGACTGCTGCGGTTTGCTAAGTTCTTGTTGTGTTCATTGAGTAGATAACTTCAGAGCTATCCATTGCTGGGTTTCTTTCTTTTATTGTAAGGATTCTGCTGCGTTTAGGTAATCCTATCAACTCCTTTGTATAATTTTAATTATTATTAATAATAAGCATGCAGTTTTGAGATGTATCTTGACTCCTCATCTTTGTGTTTGAATAATGGTGAATGTTTATTGAATCTGCTTGCTTTGTTTTGAATCAGCCTTTTCCTAATATTTATGAATCTTTGATGTCATTTGAGTTCATAAAAGACGTTTAGTTTGAGTTAATAATTTAGAACCATATATAATCTTTCTCGGTCGATACTAAGGGCAATGGCTTCTGCTGCAATTGACATTTGATGGCCCGAGCTTTATAATAAAGCAGCATGTTTTCACTACTACAAAAATCAGGGTTTAGCGACGGACAAATTCTGTAGCTAAATAGAAAAATTCGTCGCTAATCTCATTTAGCGACGGATTAGCGACGGATTATCAAAAGATTCTGCTAGCTACGAGCGTAAAATTAGCGACGACGTTCGTAGCTAATTCCAGTTTTTTTTGTAGTGTTTGTCCATTTTCCTCTCTTTTAATTTATGATAAAAAGTGAGTAATGAAAGGTTAAGTAAGGACTATGTGTTTGATGGGAAGCTAACTGTTGTTTTGGCATATTGGGGTGTTAAGTTTTGGTCGCATGCATTAGGCTTCTTGTGAACCAAATCTTTTTGAAAACTAAAATATTTTGAACTCATTCTTGTTACTTTTGAGCCAAATTTCTTAAAGTTCATCTTTCTTAAAGGATGAAAATGTTACTGTTAAATAAGTTCAATGTTTGAAAAGATTTTTCTTTCTTTTCTTAGATTGAGTCAGTTTATTCTTGAAGTTTTTGAGTTTGGACTAAGTAAAAAAAAAACTATCTTTGGTTCTTTAGTATTCCACGTCAGACAAATATCACTTATTATTGAGAAAAATGGAGCTAATTATTTTATTTTAATCTTTGTTAAATGCCAGAATGTAGTTAATAATACATTAGTTGTGATTATAGAAAAATACTCCTGTGGTTAAAATTCTGATTGGAGTGGGAGTGTTTCCTTGTGTTGAATCTTTGAAAACTAAGAACTTTAAATGGCTCTTTTTAGCTTTAATTCATTCTTGTAACTTGCTTATGTAACCATTCTTTGGGTGTCGTTTGTTCCATATGAATACTTCTTTGTGATATTTTTGTACGCCGGTGTCATGGGCGAGTTTGAATTATTTGAGCCACATAAGCTTTAGTCGAAGCAGTTAGCCAAATAACTTAAGAACTTTTAATTAATTAGTTTAATATTTCTCAAAAGCGCTAAGCAACTAGTAGGCGCGCTTTAACTTTTTTATTTACGGATTCTCTTGCGTAGCGTGATGTTTAATATTCGATAAATTAATAACTTCATACCATGCCCATTAGTTTTAGCTAATTTTTAATTTTGTTAATCCTTTGCTAAAATCGCGGATTCGCTTGTGTAGCGCGACATTTGACTTTTAATAATTTTCAAGAATTAATCTTCTCAAATGTTGTAATTTCTCAAAAATACTACAAATAATTGATTATCATGATTTCGGATTTGCTTGCGAAGCACAATTATGATAGGTCAATTAATCTTATTTTTCATTCATGGACTCGCTTGCGTAGCGTGATGCTTAACAATTAATAAGTTAATTCATCAGTTTCATATCATATTCAATAGTTTTAATTAATTTCTCAATCTTTTTGTCATAATCGCGGATTCGCTTGCATAGTGCGGTAGATTACATTTAATAAATTTCAAAAAAAATTAATTTTCTCAAATGTAGCAATTTTTTCCAAATGTAATAACGTGTTAATAATTCTTTGCGCAGATTCGCTTGCGTAGCACTGTTATGACTAAATCAATAAATTTTGTCTTGATCACGCATTCGTCTGCATAGTGTGATAATGACATCTTATTACTCAAATATTTTTAATAATTCTAATAATCAAGCGATGAAAGCGGACATAGGTAAAAATATGAGAACCAAATAAAACACAATTTATTCAAAATAATATTAGCCAAATATAGTCAATAAAGCGACCGTGCTAGAACCACGTGACTCGGGGAATGCCTTACACCTTCTCCCCAATCAACAAAATTCCTTACCTGAATTTTGTTTTCGCATACCATTAATAATAGAGTCAAATTTTCTTTTGAATAGGGATTTCAAATAAAAGGTGACTTGGAACACCCAAAAATCAAATTCCAAGTGGCGACTCTGTAAATAAAACAATCCCTACTCAAATTTGTCACTTTAATTGGAAAAGCTCTTTAACCCACAAATTCACCATAACACATCTTCTTGCGGGGGTAGAAAAAGGGTGTGACAATAATAGTATATAATTGTATATGAGATTCATTTTGTTGGTATAAAATTTTATTTTTAATTGTGTATCAACATCAATTTTTACATAGTACATAATTATATATAAGATTTATTCTATTGGTATAAGGTTTTATTTTTAGTTGTATATCAACATCAATTTTTACATAGTATAATGATGGTGCTAAATAGTTTATAGATTATAATGGTATTTTTAGTATATTAATATACATAATATAATAATCCTTCAGCCATTGTATAGATTGTGTTTTAATGTAAAAATAATAGATAATTAAATATATACATGGAATAAGTATATACATGACATATTTTATTTATACCATTCATGTAAATACGCAAAGTACTTGAAATATTTTGAGAATATTTGAATGCTAATTTAAGGGACAAATATTTAGGAGAGAGAGAGAGAGTTAAATGCTAATTAATCAACTTAAATTTAGACAAATAAGGATAAAATTGATCCCGTAATTGGTGTTACTCATTAATTGTCCCGTAATTGGTGTTACTCGTTAATTGTGCATATAATTTTGGTAATATGCCAGTATTGTAAATGAATCTGCTATATATGGAATAAACCAAAAATGATATTATTTTTTTAAATACTTTTCAAAAGATGTTCTGTCATGTATTTTTCTCTTAAAAAAACAACAAAATGTGAAAGTCCTATATGGATTAACCAAACTTAACAGCTAGTGTAACTTTTGTACACCGAGACTAAAGGGACGAGTCAATTGTTTTTGTGGCTCTTTATAAATTTATTTTTAATTTTTTACACATGAGAAATTTATTTTTACACGTAAGAGATTGTCTTTTTATACACAAAAGATTTTAAATTTTTAAAGGGGCTTGATGTACAAATAGCACCTAAAGGGACATGCAAAAATATTTTACTATGTACCGTAAACATACTTCGGTAATTTGGAAAATAACTTATTAAGTACTGTGACCAGGGGCCTATACAACATAGAGTTATCGGGTTCAATTGAACCTAGTACTTTTGATCAGAGACGGAGTCAAGATTTAAAGTTTATGGGTTTTAAATTTGCAACTGAAAGCTCGTTTGTTACTGTGTTCGCAATTAAGTATTTGTACATATTTAATAGATTTTCTAATATAACCACAATGTCTAAGCAAAAGGCTATTGGGTTCATCCGAAACCCTTAGGTAACACTCTTCCTCCGCCCCTGCTTTTGACACGTAACATAAATTTATACGTAAAACCATCAAAATTACAATAAATAATAGATATAAACTCATAACTTTAAAAATATAATAGGTTCAATGCCAAAAACTTTAAATATTAAACCCATATAATTAAAATCTTACATCCATGCATGTGGCTGTGACTGATACAAATAATCATGGATGGAACTTTGCCCATTGATGCTAAGTAAAATATATGGGTTCTAAACTGTAAGCACTTACCCGAATCCGAAAGCACAACATTTTTTTTTTCCATCTCTATTAAACATAATTGCATAGCAGCAGAAAAAGTTCAACAAACAGTAATCAATGGTTAAGATGATAATCAGACAATGTAAAGTTGTAAGCTTATCCATTAATTGGGAACTGAACAGAGCACTCACTCGATAATCAACTTTCTAATTATATTTATGCTGTTCCCTAAGTACTGTACCAGATTTTCGTTCCATTATTTGGCTACTTTGCTATAATCTCTTTTCTTTTTTCCTCGGGGCGGTCCAACATTATTGGTGGCCTAAAGCAAAATCTCGATGAGGGACCCTAATTTGTTAACAAAATAAATTTGTATATTTTTGTTTGAAATCTATTTCTTTAACTTTTTAAAATGATAATATAGCTAATCCGATCCATTTAGATTCTCCTAATACATTATTGATCCTAATGCAAAATTATTATAGGATAGGTATTTAACAAAAATTAATTCTTGTTATCTTATTGAGTATACGGATCAGAGTATTATCTTCTACTTCTAATATTTCCTTTAACGTCGGCTCCCACCCTCCAAGAATTCCCCACCTTGCTCTTGGGGTAACTCGAACTCACAACCTCTTAGTTGAAAGTGAGTGATGTTCACCACTAAAGCAACTCACTCTTGTAAAAAATGAAAGATATCTTTATACCCTTTAAATAAAAAATCAAATTTTACCCACTAAATAAAAAAATTAAAGATATTTTTATACCCTTTAAATTATTAAAATCTCAACTATCAGCGCTAGTCACAAATTAAAATTTTCTTTTTCTTTTTGTATTAAATTATTTACTTTTTAACATTAAAATACTCAATTTTTATATAAAAGAATTAAAATCATTACTAAGGAAAAGTGAGGCCCCCAAAATTTGGAGCCCTAAGGCATTGCTTGGGCTGCCTTACCCTTGAGCCGCCTATGTTTTTCGAATGAGCTGACTTGACACTTTAATTTGGACAGTTTCAATAATATGTGTTTTATAGTTAATGCATTTCCAAGTGGCAAACTTGTATCCAAGTGCAATCTTATTCGAATTGTCCCACCCTCCTTTCTTACAAACTAAGAAATTGTCTTTTTTTATTTATATATGGGTTTTTAAGAATTGTCATTGACACATAACGGTTTCACGAAAAATCTATGTTTTTTTTTTTATATAATTATGGTGGGCTCACAATGGTCGGATTGACACGTTTTGCTGTATGGTTTCGATAAAGGTCTCCCAAAATAGAAAGCAATTCTTAAATTAACACCACTCTTTTGTTATGTATAACTAGTATTAGTATCCGCGCGGATGCGCGGACACTAATTATATCAAATATTTAGGTTATTTTAGATTGTATGTAAATAATTTTAAAATTTACATTTTCTCAGTAAATATAGATAATTATTGGATATTAACTACATGAAAAAAAATTAATCATTTCTTCTATATTTTTTTATATCATTCTTGCCGGTGTCATTGGATCCTAAAAATAGTCAGGAAGCAAAATAATAACTGATATTTATGGCAAAACAATCAAATGTTGAGATGATGAATGACTATTTGGATAAGACTTAACTCTTTTACTACTACTTGAACTCTTATTTGGTGCGCTGATATCTCTTAAAATATTTCTTTCCTAAAATTTCAGTTTCTAAAACATTATTTTTAAATAATAATTATTTTTATAATGATGTAATTGAAAATATTATTCTTAATTTAAAACTCATTTTAGTTGGCTATCTAAAAATATAAAAAAAATCTTTAGCTAGCGAATTTTTTTACTCCATTTTGATATTTGACATTAACTATATTAAATATCTGAGTTATTTGAATTGTATTTAAATAACCTTAACATTTAAACTTTCTAAATAGTTATAGATAATCGTCGGATATTAATTAAGGAACACTACATGAAAAAGGACTAATATTTTCTCAATTCTCGTAGTGATAATTTTATTTTTGTACTATTCTCATAGGTGTCATTGGAACCTAAAAATAGCTACAAAGTGAAATAATAACTCATATTTATGGCAAAATATAAATGTTGACACGATATAAACGATTCTTTGATTACGACGTGTCTCTTATACTATGACTTGAACTCTTATTTGATATGATTTATCTTTCAAAAAATATTTTTATTTTGAAATTTCAATTTCTAAAACTTTATATATATTATAATAATGATTATCTTTATAATGATGCTAGTGAAGATATTATCCTTAATTTAAAATTCACTTTAATCAGCTATCTAAAAATTTAAATGATTCTTTGACCGAATTTACTTCAGTATGACTCCACTTTAAGTTTATTGTCATGACCCGAATTTCTCACCCTTGGGAGTCGTGATGACGCCTACTAATGAGAGCTAGACAAGTCAATCCTTAACTACTTACTTCAGTATCAAATTACTTCTTTTTAACAAATATAAGGCGATAACAGGAAAAACTGCGGAACTTTAAATAATTAAGCGGATGATAACAATTAAACATCTAAAATCTGCGTCTATTACAATTACTTAAGTCTCAATCACCCAAAACCTGGTGTCACGGTGTCACAAACGGTCTAAGATTTACTACATACAAAGTCTGAAGAAATAATAATACATTGTTTCTAAATGTAAGGAAAATTAAACAGGAAAGTAAGGATAAAAGGAGACGTCAGGGCCTGCGGACGCCTGCAGATCTACCTTGGATCTCCGCGTGGACTGAAGGTAACCTCCACACTACGGTCCAAAAGCTACTTCGGGATCTGCACATAGTGCAGAGTATAGTATCAGCACAACCGACCCCATGTGCTGGTAAGTATCTAGCCTAACCTCGGCGAAGTAGTGACGAGGCTAGGATCAGACTACCAAATAACATGTGCAGTTCAAATACATATACACCGGAAAGAAATACAAAACTAACCAGTCAATATGGGAGGGGAAGCATGCTGTGGGGGAGATAACAATTCCGAATAGAAAAACATCAAGTAATGAAAGAAACAATATAACTCGAATATCAACAAAGAATCAGAAATCAACAAATGTACGACATCACCCTTCGTGCTTTTACTCTCGTCCTCACCAAAGCAATCGTATAATAAAAATGTGCACGGCATCACCTTTCGTGCTTTTACTCTCTTTCCTCACCATATAATCAATAAAATCAGCACAGAATGGTACATCGTGCGGCACGGCATCATCCTTCGTGTTTTACACTCTTTCCTCACAATAATACACGGCATCACCCTTCGTGTTTTACACTCTTTCCTCACAAAACAAACAATGCACGACATCAGCCTTCGTACTTTAACTCTCTTCCTCACCCAAACAACAATCACAAATAATAAGGCAAGAAAATAAAGAAAATTTGCAATAAGAATCTCGGCAAGGGAGCAACAAGTCAACGATTAAATCCCGGCAAGGGAACAACATTAATAACATCCACATCCCGACAAGGGAGATAACAAATAAATCAACAATAGCCCGGTAAGGGTGACAACATAATGATCTCTTCTCTTTCTCACTTTTACTTCACAACTCGAGTCAATGCTCTAGAGGTTCAATTATCACTTATGCTTTCATAATTCATTTCACAACTCGAGCCAATGCTCTAAAAGTTCAATTGTCACTTATACTTTCACAATTCGTTATCCAACTTGAGCCAACGTTCCTCAATGTTCATAGGTCACAATTCTTCCACAAACTTTATACAACAATTAGAAACCATCACCAAGGCATGAAAGATACAACAAAGTCATGATAATCATAATATAAAGACTCACGGGCATACTAGACACCAACGTATAGATACTCGTCACCATGCCTATACATCGTACTCAACAATTACCACATAGCAAGTAATACTCAACTCCTAATCTCTCAAGCTAAGGTTAGACCAAACACTTAC
Organism: Nicotiana tabacum; assembly: GCF_000715075.1. Taxonomy (NCBI): domain Eukaryota; kingdom Viridiplantae; phylum Streptophyta; class Magnoliopsida; order Solanales; family Solanaceae; genus Nicotiana; species Nicotiana tabacum. Next base: position 174,446,634 of record NC_134086.1, on the reverse strand, counting down.
CTCGATGGGAACACAATTCACGATTCAATTATAGCTTTACCCCTTGATTCCACCACCAATTCTCTCGTATCTAGTCATAAGTTACTTAATTACATCAATAAACGCTAAATGAATCAATTTGAATGCATGAAAATGAATTTTCCAAAGTTTTACCCAAAAAGTCAAAAATCGCGCCCGAGCCCACATGGTCAAAACCCGAGGTTTGAACCAAAACCTGTTTACCCATTCCCCCCACGAATTCAAATGTATAATTTGTTTTAAAATCGGATCTCAAATCAAGGTCCAAATCCCCCCTTTTTTTTAAAAAAGACCTAGGTTCTACCCAAAACACTAAATTTTCCCATGAAAATCATTGATTTTGAGTTGAAATCATGTTAAAATATGTTAAGGAGTGAAGAAAATGAGTTAGAAATCGCTTACCAACGTTTTGGAGAAGAAAGATTATTTGAAAAATCGTCTCATATATTTTTGGGGTTTTGGAAAATGAAAAATAATTGAAAATCCCGTCTAAATATACTCCTCTCATACTCCCTGTGCGGACCGCACAAAATCAACTGCGGCCGCACAGTCACTAGTGAACCTGTACGGACCGCACAAGATCTACTGCGGCCGTACAGCCACCAGTGCGGACAGCACAAAACCAGTGCGGACCGCACTAGCAGGTTCTGAGAGTTGCAGTTTTCTGAACCTCCAATAGCCATGTTTAAGCCTAAGACACCCCGAAACCTACCCAAAACTCACCCGAGACCTCGGGGCTCCAAACCAAATATACACACAACCTCAAAAACATTCCACAGACTTATTCGTATGATCACATCATCAAAATAACGTGTAAAATCATGAATTAAACCTCAAAACTCAACATTTTCATCAAGAACTCTCAAAGTTCATAACTTTCCAACCGGAAGTCCAACTCATGTCAAATAAACTCCTTTTCTCACCAAACTTTACAGTTATCTTTCAAATACAATAACAAGTTTGTACCAGGCTCCGAAACTAAAATACGAGGCCGATAACAATGGTTTCAAACATTAATTCTTTTCTTTATTTCTTAGATAATTTAGTAAAACAATTTCTTTCAAAAATTTATTTCTAAGGCTTGGGACCTTGGAATTCATTTTCGGGCATACGCCCAAGTCCCATATTTTATTGCGGACCTCCAGGGATCATCGGACACAAATACGGATCCGTTTTCTCAAAATGTTGACCAAAGTCAACCATAATCAAGTTTTTTTAACTTTAAAAATTTCTATTTCTCATATTTTCACATAGAAGGCTTTCCGGATATAGGTCCGAACCACGCACGTAAATCAAGGTGGGGTAAAAAGAGTTTTTTTAGGTCTCGAAACACTGAATTTACTTGTAACACAAGTGATAACATGTTGGGTCATCACATTCTCCACTTCTAAAACAACTGTTCATCCTCGAACGGACATAAGAAAGAAGTACATGAGTCGGGAAAAAGATGGGCATAACGGCTCCGCATATCGGACTCGGACTCCCAGGTCGATGCCTCAGCGGGCTGACCTCTCCACTGAACACGAACAGAAGGAAAACTCTTGGATCTCAACTAACGAACCTGCCGGTCTAGAATAGCTACCGGCTCCTCCTCATAAGACAAGTCCTTGTCTAACTGGACAGTGCTGAAATCTAACACGTGGGATAGATCATTGTGATACTTTCGAAGTATAGACACATGAAACACTGGATGCACCGCTGACAAGCTCGACGGCAATGTAAGTTTATAAGCCACCTCTCCCACTCGATGAAGAATCTCAAACGGGCCAATGAACCTAGGGCTAAGCTTGCCCTTCTTCCCAAATCTCATCACGCCCTTCATAGGCGACACTTGAAGCAATACCCGCTCACCGACCATAAATGCCAATTCACGAACTTTGCGGTCGGTATAACTCTTTTGCCTGGACTGAGCTATATGAAGCTATCTTGAATGATCCTAACCTTGTCCAAGGCTTCCTGAACCAGATCCGTAGCCAACAACCAAGCCTCTCCCAGCTCAAACCATCCAATCGGAGACCGACACTACCTACCATATAAAGCCTCATACGGAGCCATCTGAATACTCGACTGGTAGCTGTTGTTGTAGGCAAACTCTGCTAAGGGCAAAAACTGATCCCATGAGCCTCTAAAGTTAATGACACAAACTCGGAACATATCCTCCAAAATCTGAATGGTCCGCTCGGACTGCCCGTCCGTTTGAGGATGAAATGTTGTGCTCAACTCAACCCGTGTGCCCAACTCTCGCTAAACTGCTCTCCAGAAATGGGAGGTAAACTACGTACCTCGATCCGAAATGATAGACTCGGGCACACCATGAAGGCGAACAATCTCCCGGATATAGATCTCAGCTAACCTCTTGGAAAAATAAGAGACTGCCACATAAATGAAATGTGCTGACTTGGTCAGCCTATCAACAACAACCCCCACTGCATCGAACTTCCTCTGAGTCCGTGGGAAACCAACAACAAAGTCCATAGTGATACGCTCTCATTTTCACTCAGGAATCTCAATCTTCTGGAACAAACCACTAGGCCTTTGATGCTCCTACTTAACCTGCTGACAATTCAAATCCCGAGCCACAAATGCTATGATATCCTTATTCATTCATCGCTACCAATAATGCTGCTGCAAATCCTAATACATCTTCGCAGCGCCCGGATGAATAGAGTACCGGGAATTATGGGCCTCCTCTAAAATCATCTCTCGAAGCCCATCCATATTAGGCACACAAACTCGACTCTGCAATCTCAAAACTCCATCATCACCTAAGGTAACCTGCTTGGCACCTCCGCTGCACCGTGTCTCTGAGGACACATAAATGGGGATCATCATACTACCGATCTCGGATACGCTCTAACAATGAGGAACGAGCGACGATGCAAACTAGCACACGGCTGGGCTTAGAAACATCCAACCTCACGAACTGATTGGCCAAAGCCTGAACATCCAAAGCAAGCGATCTCTCACCGACTGGAATATAAGCAAGACTGCCCATACTGGCTGACTTCCTACTCAAAGCATCGACCACCATATTGGCCTTTCCTGGGTGATATAAGATAGTGATATCATAATCTTTCAACAACTCCAACCACCTCTGCCTCAAATTCAACTTCTTTTGCTTGAACAAATACTGAAGACTCTTGTAATCCGTGAACACCTCACATGCCATGCCATACAGATAATGCCTCCAAATCTTCAACGCGTGAACAATGGCTGCCAACTCCAAGTCATGAACCAGATAGTTCTTCTCATGAATCTTCAACTGCCGCGAAGCATAGACAATGACCTTGCCATTCTGCATCAACATTGCACCAAGTCCAATATGAGATGCATCACAATAGACTGTATAAGGCTCTGAACCTGTGGGCAAAACCAATATCGGTGCCGTAGTCAGAGATGTCTTGAGCTTCTGAAAGCTCGCCTCACACTCGTCCGACCATTTGAACTAGGCACCCTTTTGGGTCAACCTGGTCATCGGGGCTGCGATAGATGAGAACCCCTCCACAAACCGACAATAGTAGCCTGCCAATCCCAAGAAACTCTGAATCTCTGTAGCTAATACTGGTCTAGGCCAGTTCTTGACTGCCTCAATCTTCTTCGGATCAACCTGAATACCCTATACTAATACAACATGACCCAGAAATGCAACTGAACTCAACCAGAACTCACACTTCGAGAATTTAGCATATAACTGACTGTCCCTCAAGGTCTGGAGAACTACTCTGAGATGCTGCTCATGCTCCTCCCGGCTGCGGGAATATATCAAAATATCATCAATGAAGACTATCACAAAAGAATCCAAGTAAGGCCTAAACACTCGGTTCATCAAATCCATAAAAGTTGTTGGGGCATTCGTCAACTCGAATGACATCACCAAGAACTCGTAATGCCCGTATCGAGTGCGGAAAGCTGTCTTAGGGACATCGTATATCCTCAATTGATGGTAGCCACATCTCAAGTCAATCTTCAAAAATACCTTGCCACCCTGAAGCTGATCAAACAGATCATCAATCCTCGGTAATGGATACTTTTTCTTGATTGTAACCTTGTTCAACTGCCGGTAATCAATACACATCCTCATCGATCGATCTTTCTTCTTAACAAACAACACCGGAGCACCCCAAGGCGAAACACTAGGCCTAAAATAACCTTTCTCAAGCAAGTCTTACAACTGCTCCTTCAACTCCTTTAACTCAAGCGGGGCCATACGATACGGCGGGTTAGAAATGGGTTGCGTGCCCGGAGCCAAATCAATGCAAAAGTCAGTATCCCTGTCGCGTGGAATACCCGGCAGGTCTGAAGGAAAAACCTCAGGAAACTCATGAAAAATGGGCACAGAATCAATAGGAATCTCAGCACTAGAATCACAAACATATGCCAAATAGGCCAAACACCCTTGTCGACCATACGCCGAGCCTTCACATAAGAGATAACACTACGGGTAGAATGACCAGGAGTCCCTCTCCAATCTAAATGAGGTAAACTCGGCAAGGCTAAGGTCACAGTGTTGGCATGACAATCCAAGATAGCGTGGTAAGGTGATAACCAGTCCATCCCCAATATGACATTGAAATCAACCATGTCCAGAAGAAGCAAATCTACACGAGTCTCAAGACCCCCAATCACAACTATACATAAACGATGGACTCGATCTACCACAATAGAATCACCCACTGGTGTAGACACATAAATAGGAGCACTCAAAGAATCACTAGGCATGACCAGATACTGTACAAAATAAGATGACACATACGAGTATGTAGACCCTGGATCAAATAACACTGAAGCATCTCTATCACAAACCAGAACCATACCTGTAATTACCGCATCTGAAGCCTCAGCCTCGGGCCTAGTTGGAAACGCATAATATCGGGGCTGGGCCCCCACCACTCTAAGCTACATCTCTGGGATGGCCTGCTCTAGACCTCAATCTTCTTCGGATCAACCTGAATACCCACTGCTGATACAACATGACCCAGAAATGCAACTGAACTCAACCAGAACTCACACTTCGAGAATTTAGCATATAACTGACTATCTCTCAAGGTCTGGAGAACTACTCTAAGATGTTGCTCGTGCTCCTCCCGACTGCGGGAATATATCAAAATATCATCAATGAAGACTATCACGAACGAATCAAAGTAAGGCCTAAACACTCAGTTCATCAAATCCATAAAAGCTATTGGGGCATTCGTCAACCCGAATGACGTCACCAAGAACTCGTAATGCCCATACCGAGTGCGGAAAGCTGTCTTAGGGACATCGGGTATCCTCAATTGATGGTAGCCAGATCTCAAGTCAATCTTCGAAAATACCTTGGCACCCTGAAGCTGATCAAACAAATCATCAATCCTCGACAATGGATACTTTTTCTTGATTGTAACCTTATTCAACTACTGGTAATCAATACACATCCTCATCGATCGATCCTTCTTCTTAACAAACAACACCGGCGCACCCCAAGGCGAAACACTAGGCCTAAAAAAACCTTTTTCAAGCAAGTCTTGTAGCTGGTCCTTCAACTCAGGCGGGGCCATACGATACGGCGAGATAGAAATGGGCTACGTGCCCGGAGCCAAATCAATGCAAAAGTCAATATCCCTGTCAGGTGGCATACCCGGCAGGTCTGAAGGAAAAACCTCAGGAAACTCATGAACAACGGGCACAAAATCAATAGAAAGAACCTCAACACTAGAATCACAAACATATGTCAAATAGGCCAAACACCCTTCTCGACCATACGCCGAGCCTTCATATAAGAGATAACACTACGGGTAGAATGACCAAGAGTCCCTCTCCAATCTAAACGAGGTAAACTTGGCAAGGCTAAGGTCACCGTGTTGGCATGACAATCCAAGATAGCGTGGTAAGGTGATAACCAGTCCATCCCCAATATGACATCGAAATCAACCATGTCTAGAAGAAGCAAATCTACACGAGTTTCAAGACCCCCAATCACGACTATACATAAATGATGGACTCGATCTACCACAATAGAATCACCAACTGGTATAGACACATAAATAAGAGCACTCAAAGAATTACTAGGCATGACCAGATATGGTACAAAATAAGATGATGCATACGAGTATGTAGACCCTGGATCAAATAACACTGAAGCATCTCTATCACAAACCAGAACCGTACCTATAATTACCGCATCTAAAGCCTCAGCCTTGGGCCTGACTGGAAGCGCATAACATCGGGGCTGGGCCCCACCACTTTGAGCTACATCTCTGGGATGACCTGCTGTTGGCTGGCCTCCACCTCTAGCGGCCTGAGCTCCACCTCTAATACCTCTACCTCCACCTTTAGCACCTCTACCCCCACCTCTAGCTGGCTGGGCGGGCTGTGGGACACTTGGTGCCTGAACTATGGCACGGAAACCCTGATGCTGAGAGCTACTCGATGCTCGAGGGCAAAACCTAGCAATGTGACCCATATTACCACAAGTGTAACAAGCCCTCGACTGCTGAGACTGCTGGCCCTGACGACCTGAATGACGACCTCAAAAACTCTGAAGTGGCAGTGCACTGATAGGAGCAAGTGGTGTACTGTAGGACTGCTGATCAGAATACTGCATCTGAGGACCTCGGCCACCTAAAGTACCGTGAGAAACCTGGAGTGCCGACTGAAAAGGCTTAGGAAGATGGCCTCTACCATATGAATCTCTACCTTTAGACGAGGTACCTCTGAAAAAGCCTAAATAATGGGGCCACTTATCCGACCCATGACCACCTCTCTGCGATAGAACCATCTCAACTCTTCGGGCCACATTGGCTGCCTCCTGGAAAGATATCTCACTCCCAGCCTCCCTAGCCATCTGAAGACGAATCGGCTGAATAAGTCCATCAATGAACCTCCCCACCCTCTCTCTCTCGGTGGGAAGTATGATAAGAGCATTACGTGCCAAGTTGATGAATCTGGTCTCACACTGGGTAACAGTCATAGAACCCTGCTGGAGGCGCTCAAACTGCCTCCGATAGACCTCTCTCTGAGTGATGGGGAGAAACTTCTCCAGAAATAGCTGCGTAAACTGCTCCCAAGTCAAGGCTGGTGATCTGGATAGTCTAGCTAAGCAATAATATCTCCACCAAGTCTTGGCGGATCTAGATAAGCGAAAAGAAGTAAAATCGACCCCATTGGTCTTAATTATCCCCATGTTCCTAAGAACCTCGTGACAGCTGTCTAGATAATCCTAGGGATCCTCAGTAGATGCACCACTGAAAGTAGTAGTGAAGAGCTTGGTGAGCCTATCCAACCTCCACAAAGCATCGGCAGACATAGCTGCTCCATCACCAGTCTGAGATACCACACCCGGCTGAACTACTCCAACTGGCTGAACTGCTGGAGTTTGAATCTGGGGAGCTACCTGCTACGGAGTGCGGGTAACAGGAGTCTGGGCTCTTCCTCCAGCTTGAGAGTCGGCTGATGCTACAGGAAGCAAGCCTGCTCGGGTGACACTCTCCATGCGGCCCACTAGATGGACCAGAGCATCTTGAAGAACTGGGGTAGCAATAAACCCCACTGGGACCTGAGCTGGGCCCACCGAGACTGCTGGGATTGGAACCTCATCATCAAAGTCAACCTGAGGCTCCGCCACTGGTGCTGCTGCTCGAGGCTGAGCTCTGCTCCTACCTCGGCCTCTAGCACGGCCTCGGCCTTGCCCTCTGCCCCTCGTGGGAGCTGCTGCTAGGGGCTCGGGTTGTTTGTCAATGAATGAAGAAGCACGTGTTCTTGCCATCTGCGAAAGAACATAGTAGAAATTCAATTAGCATTGAGAAACCAAAATGCACGACAGGAGAGAATAAATGTGAAGTTGTTCCTAACTCTGTAGCCTCTGGGAGATAAATATAGACATCTCTGTACCGATCCCTCAGACTCTACTAAGCTTGTCTGTGAACTGTGAGACCCATGTAACCTAGAGCTCTGATACCAACTTGTCACGACCCGGATTTTCCACCCTCGGGAGTCATGATGGCGCCTACTATTGAGAGCTAGGCAAGCCAATCCTTAACTACTCACTTCATTATCAAATTACTTCTTTTTAACAAATATAAGGTGATAACAGGAAAAACTGCGAAACTTTAAATAACTAAACGGAAGATAACAATTAAAAAATTAAAATCTGTGTCTATTGCAATTACTTAAGTCTCAACCACCCAAAACCTGGTGTCATAGTGTCACAGACGGTCTAAGATTTACTACATACAAAGTCTGAAGAAATAATAATACACTGTTTCTGACTGTAAGGAAAATGAAATAGGAAAGTAGGGATAAAGGGAGACGCCAGGGCCTGCGGACCCCTGCAGGTCTACTTTGGATCTCCGCGTGGACTGAAGGTAACCTCCACACTATGGTCCAAAAGCTGCTCCGGGATCTGCAAATAGTGCAGAGTGTAGTATCAGCACAATCGACCCCATGTGCTGGTAAGTGTCTAGCCTAACCTCGACGAAGTAGTGACGAGGCTAGGACCAGACTATCAAATAACATGTGCAGTTCAAATACATATACACCGGAAAGAAATACAGAACTAACCAGTCAATATGGGAGGGGAAGCATGCTGTGGGGGAGATAACAATTCCGAATAGAAAGACATCAAGTAATGAAAGAAACAATATAACTCGGATATCAACAAAGAATCAGAAATCAACAAATGCACGGCATCACCCTTCGTGCTTTTACTTTCGTCCTCAACAAAGCAATCGTATAATAAAAATGTGCACGACATCACCCTTCGTGCTTTTACTCTCTTTCCTCACCATATAATCAATAAAATCAACACGGAATGGTACATCGTGCGGCACGACATCACCATTCGTGCTTTACACTCTTTACTCACAATAATACACGACATCACCCTTCATGTTTTACACTCTTTCCTCACAAAACAAACAATTCACAGCATCACCCTTTGTGCTTTAACTCTCTTCCTCACCCAAACAACAATCACAAACAACAAGGAAAGGAAATAAAGAAAATTTACAATAAGAATCCCGACAAGGGAGAAACAAGTCAATGATTAAATCCCGGCAAGGGAACAACATCAATAACATCCACATCCCGACCAGGGAGATAACAAATAAATCAACAATAGCCCGGCAAGGGTGACAACATAATGATCTCTTCTCTTTCTCACTTTTACTTCACAATTCACTTTACAACTCGAGCCAATGCTTTAGAGGTTCAATTATCACTTATGCCTTCACAATTCATTTCACAACTCGAGCCAATGCTCTAAAAGTTCAATTGTCACTTATACTTTCACAATTCGTTATACAACTTGAGCCAACGCTCCTCAATGTTCATAGGTCACAATTCTTTCACAAACTTTATACAACAATTAGAAACCATCACCAAGGCATGAAAGATACAACAAAGTCATGATAATCATAATATAAAGACTCAGGGGCATGCTAGACACCAACGTATAGATACTCGTCACCATGCCTATACGTCGTACTCAACAATTACCACATAACAAGTAAGACTCAACTATTAATCCCTCAAGCTAAGGTTAGACCAAACACTTACCTTGATGCCACGAACACAATTCACGATTCAATTATAGCTTTACCCCTTGATTCCACCACCAATTCTCTCGTATCTAGTCACAAGTTACTTAATTACATCAATAAACGCTAAATGAATCAATTTGAATGCGTGAAAATAAATTTTCCAAAATTTACCCAAAAAGTCAAAAATCGCGCCCGGGCCCACATGGTCAAAACCCGAGGTTCGAACCAAAACCCGTTTACCCATTTTCCCACAAACTCAAATGTATAATTTGCTTTAAAATCGGACATCAAATCGAGGTCCAAATCACCAATTTTTGAAAAAAAAAACTAGGTTGTACCCAAAACACCCAATTTCCCCATGAAAATCATTGATTTTGAGTTGAAATCATGTTAAAAGATGTTAAGGAGGGAAGAACATGAGTTAGAAATCGCTTACCAACGTTTGGAGAAGAAAGGTTGTTTGAAAAATCGACTCTTATGTTTTTGGTGTTTTGAAAAATAAAAAATAATTGAAAATTCCGTCTAAATATACTTCTCTCAGACTCCCTGTGCGGATTGCACAAAATCAACTGCGGTCGCGCAGCCTCTCAGACTCATTGTGCGGACCGCCCAAAATCAATTGTGGTCGCACAGTCACCAGTGAACCTGTGCGGACCGCACAAGATCCACTGCGGCCGCACAACCACCAGTGCAGACAGCACAAAACCAGTGCAGATCGTACTAGCAGTTTCAGAGAGCTGCAGTTTTCTGAACCTCCAGTAGCCATGTTTAAGCCTAAGACACCCAGGAACCTACCCGAAACTCACCCGAGCCCTCGGGGCTCCAAACCAAATATACACACAACCTAAAAACATCCCACAGACTTATTCGTATGATCACATCATCAAAATAACATGTAAAATCATGAATTAAACTTTAAAACTCAACATTTTCATCAAGAACTCTCAAAGTTCATAACTCTCCAACCGGAAGTCCAACTCACGTCAAATAAACTCTGTTTTTTACCAAACTTTATAGTTATCTTTCCAATACTATAACAAGTTTGTACTGGGCTTTGGAACCAAAATACGGGTCTGATAACAATGGTTTCATACATTAATTCTTTTCTTTATTTCTTAGATAATTCAGTGAAATAATTTCTTTCAAAAATTAATTTCTAAGGCTTGGGACCTCGCAATTCATTTCCGGGCATACGCCCAAGTCCCATATTTTACTGCGGACCTTCTAGGATCATCAGAACACAGATCCGTATCCATTTGCTCAAAATCAACCATAATCAAGTTTTTTTAACTTTAAAAATTTCTATTTCTCATATTTTCACATAAAAGGCTTTCCGGATATAGGTACGGACCACACACATAAATCAAGGTGGGGTAAAATGAGATTTATTTAGGCCTCGAAATACTGAATTCACTTGCAATACAAGTAATGACCTGTTGGGTCATCACATTTATCGATATCTCTTACCCCAGAATTTGAATTCTTAATACCCTATATATACAAAAATATTGTTCTTTGAATCATTAAATATTAAATTAGTCGATTATTATTATAAAATATTACGTATATTGTCTTAAAATTGTCAAGTAGTTTATTTTTCGACACTATACTTGGCTTAACCTTAATGCAAATTATTCAAATTGCATTCCAGTTCAAATTCGAATATCATATCAGTTTGTTATTAATAGTGATTTTTTAAAAATGACACATAATGTAAATTAAAAAATGTATTCGAAGATATCCTTATCTTATAATCTATGTATTTGAGTTGAAAAAAAATATATTTGAAATCGATGAGATTAACTTTCACAAATTTTATACTCAATAAAGATGAAACATAAGAAGAAATGTGTTGTCATCTTTTATTTCTTGTTTTTAGATCTTTCTAACATTTTTTTCAATATTTATTTTCTTTTATCTTATTTTTATGTCATTATTTCTTTTGTTACAAAAAATTAATTTATTTCTCTATAAAAGGATGAGTTTTAATAAAAATTATCTACATATGAACATTAATTATATTTTTAGTCTTTAGTTGAAATTATTTCATATTTTTCTTTTGGCTTTATCTAGTCAGCTTAAATAGGTACTCATCCGACCACTTAAATTAAAAAATTGAATAAAGTATAATTTATATATAATCCATATATAATTTGTGAATAATCGTGTGTTGTTAGTGTATCATCTATTTACATTAGCTATAAAAAGTAAACAATAAATATGACCGGATATTATGTAAATATTCCATAAGATTTCAATTTTTTGAGTTTATCCATGATATAACTTCTATTATAATAATTTTAAACCTCTCTACTAATGTTAAAAAATATCTTATCTTTTTATTATCTTTGAATTAAAAAAAGTAAAGAGTTTTTTCGAAATATTTTGTTTAATTTTAAAAAAAATATTTCACGTCATACCAATTTTTGCTTTACAAATAATCTTTGTGACACTTAAAAGTCGCTGTAGAAACTATCAATTAGAAACTAATTTATCCCTTGTTGAGTTTGACAAAAAAAATCTTTCACATAATCTAATGATTCAAAACTAATATTCTTCAACGAAAAAAATATTACACCTTGCAATATTGGCTTGACTACAGTTAAATGAAGGAGTTTCAGCTTATACCCTTCAATTCCTTGAATGTGCTAAATTGAAATTAATGATAGCAATTGTATAGCCAAAATTTTGTTATTTGCTTGATGTTCATTGATGCAAATTGACTCTTATGTTTACTTTATTATATATGCAAGTAAACTTTTATTTGGTTTTGTAAACTCTTTTTTGTTATTTAGATAAACATAGACGTGTACCCTATATATTACATTTATTTTAAAAGAATTTCGTTTTATTCAAATCTAGCTACAGTGTTTCAAAGAACTATACTTATAGGATTTTAAATGTGAAAGAGTTTTATAGTTATATGGAGTAGTTTTTTTTTTTGCTAGAGGCGAAGTAGTATTTAAATAATTATAAAAAATAACAAAAGTTCCTAACATGATTGCATATGATCATTAACTGAATTAAGTATGATAACATGATAAAAAAAGATAAATTTTATTTTTAATTTAAATTCGAATTTTAGAACTTTATCTATAAATTTAAAATTATATTATATTATATTATATTATATTATATTATATTATATTATATTATATTATATTATATTATATTATATTATATTATATTATATTATATTATATTATATTATATTATATTATATTATATTATATTATATTATATTATATTATATTATATTATATTATATTATATTATATTATATTGCCACTTGGTTTAACCATAATGTCAATTATATATGGTAACTTTCTTGCTTATATATATATAGAGAGAGATATAGATATAGATATAGATTTTAGCAAAAGACATAAATACAAGTTCAAATCTTTATTTTCCAATGATTCATTGTTTTCTTTTTCTAGCCATATGCGTAATTTATACATTAATTATATATAATTATTCATATATAATACATAGATTATGCATATATTATACCTTCAACGACTATTTTTAATTTAGACATTTAGATGGTCGGCTATTTGGGTTAATTCTTCTAAAATTAAAATATATATTGCTTTGCTGTCATTAATATATATAAATGAATTTACAAACACATGTTTTGCTTCTTTGTATGTAATATAAATATCGAACGGAGATTAATATATTTGAGAGCGTGATGGAGACATCAAACGGTTACAACTTGTGGTTGATAAAGGTAAAGGAAATAAAAGACACCATTTCTTTCTTTCTTTTTTCACAAATAAACGACACATAATTCCCACTTTTAAATGGCCAAAATCATTGAGCTTGGACCCCATGTCTTTGATTTTTCATGACTTGATTTGCTTTAGTAATTCTCTCCTCAATATCAAAAGAATAAAAATCAGGGAAAGTATATATACTACAAATTTATTTTTGCCACTTTCTAAAATAGTTAATGGAATTAGGTAGCTCAATAATGTTATTTATTTATAAAGTTGCCATCCATGAAACTTGGATTAGGTTACATTTAAATGGCAACGACAATGTCATAGAAGCATTTGATTAGTCAAAAACTGCAGACAGTGGTGATTAAGATTAGTTATTAGTTAACGAAATAATCATGCCTAAGAAATTATACTTGGACCTTACAAAGTTTAGCTTGTAGAAGTTGTTCACAAAACTACACGGTATTTCCCTCGTTAAAGTAGAGTGGGCCAGTTCGATGAATAATTGGGCTTGAGGGCGTCTTAGAAGCCCGGATCTCTGGGCTCCATTTGCTTTTCTTTAGAATTTTTTTCATAAAGCATTATCTTTTAGTGATAATTAGCTATCTATAAATACTATTTGCTATATTACGGATTGTAGATACATTTTATGTTGTTATAAGATGTATTAAATGTATTTAAGCTATTGTATTCATGAATACAATAGCAAATATAGACGTGAATCAGGGAAGTCCAGCTAATCAGTTGTTGTATTCGACTGTATTCATGACGTGAAACATGGGATTACAGCTGGACAGATTATTGTATTCACAACGTGAAACAGGGGATTACACTGTTTTTAAATGGAAAGTGAATCAATTAACATAATAGACTCCTAATATAACTCAACAAACTCAATTATAACACACAAATCTTCAGAGAAAGTATATAATATATCTTAATATATAAATTATATTAATTAAAAAAATATAGACAAAATACATAAACGACCCCTTTAAGTTATCCTCAATGATCAGATGAACACTTCAATTATGCTACTGACCATACAGACACCTCTTCTCAGCTAATATGTGAGTTCACGATGACATGAAAAAATGTGTGCTTTTTATTTATGTGGTGCGTGAAACCCTCAAAATTAAGTTTTTATCTTTTTTCTTTTTAAATTAAACTTATGTTAATGACCCCACTTGCCTTCATCTTCATAGTTCTTCTTCTTCAAGTTTTCGCCATTGATGAAAAACAAGACCAATTAAAAAGTTTCTTTCAAATTACAAATGGAAAAAACATAATAAGCACACAATTTTTTCCAATATATACTATTACAATTGCTTATACAATCAATCACAAGCATTACCGTAATAATTAATTGGATAAATCAAATTTCTCACCATTAAAGTAGAAGAATCATATTTGAGATGAAATTTACAATAATACTCAATAGAGTAAATTGACCCTCTAAAACTGATGCTTTAACCAGATATTTTCCCAAATCCAATCACAAAAGAGAGCACAATTTTTTGCTAAACACTACTGCTAAACGTTATGGTTGAACTCAATTTGATTATTTTCTCTCAAATTCCCACTAACCTTATTTGGAATCACTTTTATGTGATTATTTCCTCTCAAATTCCCACTTGCCTTATTTAGAATCATTATTTCCTCTCAAATTTTCACACGAACCTTACATGTTGGTGTGTATTGGATTATCTCGATCGAAAGCTATGAAGTTCGGAAAAGCTTAAGCAATCAAACAGAAGAGACATAACTGGAATGGAGGGACAAGTTTTTGTCTTATAAGGATTTGAAGAAAACGCTCAAGTTGATTGAGCCGAAGAAATCGGCGACGGCGGCTGATGAGGAATGTTAGGGTTTCTAAGAAGATGAAATTAGATGCTGGAGATTTTGACGGCTCACAAAAGGTGCGGGGTTTCTAGTTGAAACTAAAGGAAATGTTTTTTTTTTCTTGTTAATTACACGTGTCAAATATTTTAATTATAAAATACATATGTCATTTTTTAATTGGTTTATTTGACAATCATTGGCAAGTGTAATTCACGCACATGGTCTGTTCCATTCGGGTATTTACATGATATACTTAATAGCCATTTGAAGTGTTTAAATGGTAAAGGGGTCAACTGATATATCCATCTGATCGTTGAGAACAACTTAAAGGAGCCGTTTATGTATTTTGCCAAAAATATATGAATGCATTCATGAAATACAACAAGACAGTGAATACAATGAAATACATGGAATACAATGAGATACATTGAAATACAATGAAAAAAAGACAATGAATACAATGGAAAAAAAAATGAATACAATGAAATACAGCGAGATATATTGAAATATATTAACAGAAAATTCAAGTTGCTCAGTCCCAAACTCAGTTGTCTTTGTTCAAGAACAAACCTTAATTTCTGGCGAATCCGCCGTCGAGCAATGGTGGCAGAATAAGGACTTTGTTAAAGCTTGAATCTTGTATTGAAGATGATGGAAGTTGATAACCTCGAGTTTATCCAATATTAGGACTCTTCTTTTTCCAGAAGATGACGTCGTCGAGCTTTAATTGAAACTAAGGGAAATGTCTTTTTTTCTTGTTAATTACACGTGTCAAATATTTTAATTATAAATTACACATGTCATTCTTTAATTGGTTTATTTGACAATCATTGGCAAGTGTAACTCACGCACATGGTCTGCTCCATTCGGGTATTTACATGATATACTTAATAGCCATTTGAAATGTTTAAATGGTAAATGGGTCAACTGAGATATCCATCTGATCGTTGAGGACAACTTAAAGGGGCCGTTTATGTATTTCGCAAAAAATATATGAATACATTCATGGAATACAACGAAACAGTGAATACAATAAAATACATGGAATACAACGAGATAAATTGAAATACAATAAAAAAAAGACAATGAATACAATGAAAAAAAAGACAATGAATACAATGAAATATAGCGAGATACATTGAAATATATTAATAGAAAATTCAAGTTGCTCCGCCCCAAACTCCGTCGTCTTTGTTCAAGAACAAACCCTAATTTCTGGCGAATCCGCCGTCGAGCAATGGTGGCAGAATAAGGACTTTGATAAAGCTTGAATCTTGTATTGAAGATGATGGAAGTTGATAACCTCGAGTTTATCCAATATTAGGACTCTTCTTTTTCCAGAAGATGAACCTCGAGAAGAAGACGTCGTCGAGCTTTAATTGAAACTAAGGGAAATGTCTTTTTTTTCTTGTTAATTACACGTGTCAAATATTTTAATTATAAATTACACATGTCATTCTTTAATTGGTTTATTTGACAATCATTGGCAAGTGTAACTCACGCACATGGTCTGCTCCACTCGGGTATTTACATGATATACTTAATAGCCATTTGAAGTGTTTAAATGGTAAAGGGGTCAACTGAGATATCCATCTGATCGTTGAGGACAACTTAAGGGGCCGTTTATGTATTTTGCCAAAAATATATGAATACATTCATGGAATATAACGAGACAGTGAATACAATAAAATACATGGAATACAACGAGATACATTGAAATACAATGAAAAAAAAAACAATGAATACAATGAAAAAAAAGATAATGAATACAATGAAATACAGCGAGATACATTGAAATATATTAACAGAAAATTCAAGTTGCTCAGCCCCAAACTCCATCGTCTTTGTTCAAAAACAAACCCTAATTTCTGGCGAATCCGCCGTCGAGCAATGGTGGCAGAATAAGGACTTTGTTAAAGCTTGAATCTTGTATTGAAGATGATGGAAGTTAATAACATCAAATTTATCCAATATTAGAACTATTCTTTTTCCAGAAGAAGAACCTCGAGAATATGACGTCGTCGAGCTTTAATTGAAACTAAGGGAAATGTCTTTTTTTCTTGTTAATTACACGTGTCAAATATTTTAATTATAAATTACACATGTCATTCTTTAATTGATTTATTTGACAATCATTGGCAAGTCTAACTCACGCACATGGTCTGCTCCACTCGGGTATTTACATGATATACTTAATAGTCATTTGAAGTGTTTAAATGGTAAAGGGGTCAACTGAGATATCCATCTGATCGTTGAGGACAACTTAAGGGGCCGTTTATGTATTTTGCCAAAAATATATGAATACATTCATGGAATATAACGAGACAGTGAATACAATAAAATACATGGAATACAACGAGATACATTGAAATACAATGAAAAAAAAAACAATGAATACAATGAAAAAAAAGATAATGAATACAATGAAATACAGCGAGATACATTGAAATATATTAACAGAAAATTCAAGTTGCTCAGCCCCAAACTCCATCGTCTTTGTTCAAAAACAAACCCTAATTTCTGGCGAATCCGCCGTCGAGCAATGGTGGCAGAATAAGGACTTTGTTAAAGCTTGAATCTTGTATTGAAGATGATGGAAGTTAATAACATCAAATTTATCCAATATTAGAACTATTCTTTTTCCAGAAGAAGAACCTCGAGAAGATGACGTCGTCGAGCTTTAATTGAAACTAAGGGAAATGTCTTTTTTTCTTGTTAATTACACGTGTCAAATATTTTAATTATAAATTACACATGTCATTCTTTAATTGGTTTATTTGAAAATCATTGGCAAGTATAACTCACGCACATGGTCTGCTCCATTCGGGTATTTACATGATATACTTAATTGCCATTTGAAGTGTTTAAATGGTAAATGGGTCAACTGAGATATCCATCTGATCGTTGAGGACAACTTAAGGGGCCGTTTATGTATTTTGCCAAAAATATATGAATACATTCATGGAATACAACGAGACAGTAAATACAATGAAATACATGGAATACAACGAGATACATTGAGATACAATGAAAAAAAAGACAATGAATACAATGAAAAAAAAAGACAATGAATACAATGAAATACAACGAGATACATTGAAATATATTAACAGAAAATTCAGGTTGCTCAGCCCCAAACTCCGTCGTCTTTGTTCAAGAACAAACCCTAATTTTTGGCGAATCCACCGTCGAGCAATGGTGGCAGAATAAGTACTTTGTTAAAGCTTGAATCTTGTATTGAAGATGATGGAAGTTAATAACATCGACTTTATCCAATATTAGTACTCTTCTTTTTCCAGAAGATGAACCTCGAGAAGATGACGTCGTCGAGCTTTAATTGAAACTAAGGGAAATGTCTTTTTTTCTTGTTAATTACACGTGTCAAATATTTTAATTATAAATTACACATGTTATTCTTTAATTGGTTTATTTGACAATCATTGGTAAGTGTAACTCACGCACATGGTCAGCTCCATTCGGGTATTTACATGATATACTTAATAGCCATTTGAAGTGTTTAAATGGTAAAGGGGTGAACTGAGATATCCATCTGATCCTTGAGGACAACTTAAGGGGCCGTTTATGTATTTGGCCAAAAATATATGAATACATTCATGGAATACAACGAGATAGTGAATACAATAAAATACATGGAATACAACGAGATACATTGAGATACAATGAAAAAAAAAGACAATGAATACAATGAAAAAAAAATGAATACAATGAAATACAGCGAGATACATTGAAATATATTAACAGAAAATTCAAGTTGCTCCGCCCCAAACTCCGTCGTCTTTGTTCAAGAACGAACCCTAATTTCTGGCTAATCTGCCGTCGAGTAATGGTGGCAGAATAAGGACTTTGTTAAAGCTTGAATCTTGTATTGAAGATGATGGAAGTTGATAACCTCGAGTTTATCCAATATTAGAACTCTTCTTTTTCCAGAAGATGAACCTCCAGAAGATGACGTCGTCGAGCTTTAATTGAAACTAAGGGAAATGTCTTTTTTTCTTGTTAATTACACGTGTCAAATATTTTAATTATAAATTACACATGTCATTCTTTAATTGGTTTATTTGACAATCATTGGCAAATGTAACTCACACACATGGTCTGTTCCATTCGGGTATTTACATGATATACTTAATAGCTATTTAAAGTGTTTAAATGGTAAAGGGATCAACTGAGATATCCATCTGATCGTTGAGGACAACTTAAGGGGCCGTTTATGTATTTTGCCAAAAATATATGAATACATTCATGGAATACAATGAGACAGTGAATACAACGAAATACATTGAGATACAATGGAAAAAAAAGACAATGAATATAATGAAATACAGCGAGATACATTGAAATATATTAACAGAAAATTCAAGTTGCTCAGCCCCAAACTCCGCCGTCTTTGTTCAAGAACAAACCCTAATTTCTAGCGAATCCACAGTCGAGCAATGGTGGCACAATAAGGACTTTGTTAAAGCTTGAATCTTGTATTGAAGATAATGGAAGTTGATAACCTCGAGTTTATCCAATATTAGGACTCTTCTTTTTCCAGAAGATGACGTCTTCGAGCTTTAATTGAAACTAAGGAAAATGTCTTTTTTTCTTGTTAATTACACGTGCCAAATATTTTAATTATAAATTACACATGTCATTCTTTAATTGGTTTATTTGACAATCATTGGCAAGTGTAACTCACGCACATGGTCTGCTCCATTCGGGTATTTACATGATATACTTAATAGCCATTTGAAGTGTTTAAATGGTAAAGGGGTCAATTGAGATATCCATCTGATCGTTGAGGACAACTTAAGGAGCCGTTTATGTATTTTGCAAAAAATATATGAATACATTCATGGAATACAACGAGACAATGAATACAATGAAATATATGGAATACAACGAGATATATTGAGATACAATGAAAAAAAAAGACAATGAATACAGTGAAAAAAAAGACAATGAATACAATGAAATACAACGAGATACATTGAAATATATTAACAGAAAATTCAAGTTGCTCAGCCCCAAACTCCGTCGTCTTTGTTCAAGAACAAACCCTAATTTCTGGCGAATCCGCCGTCGAGCAATGGTGGCAGAATAAGGACTTTGTTAAAGCTTGAATCTTGTATTGAAGATGATGGAAGTTGATAACCTAGAGTTTATCCAATATTAGGACTCTTTTTTTTCCAGAAGATGAACCTTGAGTAGATGACGTCGTCGAGCTTTAATTGAAACTAAGGGAAATGTCTTTTTTTCTTGTTATTTACACGTGTCAAATATTTTAATTATAAATTACACATGTCATTCTTTAATTGGTTTATTTGACAATCATTGGCAAGTGTAACTCACGCATATGGTCTGCTCCATTCGGGTATTTACATGATATACTTAATAACCATTTGAAGTGTTTAAATGGTAAAGGGGTCAACTGAGATATCCATCTGATCGTTGAGGACAACTTAAAGGGGCCGTTTATGTATTTCGCCAAAAATATATGAATACATTCATGGAATACAACAAGACAGTGAATGCAATAAAATACATGGAATAGAACGAGATACATTGAAATACAATGAAAAAATAGACAATGAATACAATGAAAAAAAAGATAATGAATACAATGAAATACAGCGAGATACATTGAAATATATTAACAGAAAATTCAAGTTGCTCAGCCCCAAACTCCGTCGTCTTTGTTCAAAAACAAACCCTAATTTCTGGCGAATCCGCCGTCGGACAATGGTGGCAGAATAAGGACTTTGTTAAAGCTTGAATCTTGTATTGAAGATGATGGAAGTTAATAACATCGAATTTATCCAATATTAGTACTCTTCTTTTTCCAGAAGATGAACCTCGAGAAGATGACGTCGTCGAGCTTTAATTGAAACTAAGGGAAATGTCTTTTTTTCTTGTTAATTACACGTGTCAAATATTTTAATTATAAATTACACATGTCATTCTTTAATTGGTTTATTTGACAATCATTGGCAAGTGTAACTCACGCACATGGTCTGCTCCATTCAGGTATTTACATGATATACTTAATAGCCATTTGAAGTGTTTAAATGGTAAAGGGGTGAACTGATATATCCATCTGATCCTTGAGGACAACTTAAGGGGCCGTTTATGTATTTGGCCAAAAATATATGAATACATTCATGGAATATAACGAGACAGTGAATACAATGAAATACATGGAATACAACGAGATACATTGAGATACAATGAAAAAAAAGACAATGAATACAATGAAAAAAAAGACAATGAATACAATGAAATACAACGAGATACATTGAAATATATTAACAGAAAATTCAAGTTGCTCAGCCCCAAACTCCGTCGTCTTTGTTCAAGAACAAACCCTAATTTCTGGCGAATCCGCCGTCGAGCAATGGTGGCATAATAAGGACTTTGTTAAAGCTTGAATCTTGTATTGAAGATGATGGAAGTTGATAACCTCGAGTTTATCCAATATTAGGACTCTTCTTTTTCCAGAAGATGAACCTTGAGTAGATGACATCGTCGAGCTTTAATTAAAACTAAGGGAAATGTCTTTTTTTCTTGTTAATTACACGTGTCAAATATTTTAATTATAAATTACACATGTCATTTTTTAATTGGTTTATTTGACAATCATTGGCAAGTGTAACTCACGCACATGGTCTGCTCCATTCGGGTATTTACATGATATACTTAATAGCCATTTGAAGTGTTTAAATGGTAAAGGGGTCAACTGAGATATCCATCTGATCGTTGAGGACAACTTAAACGGGTCGTTTATGTATTTCGCCAAAAATATATGAATACATTCATGGAATACAACAAGACAGTGAATACAATAAAATACATGGAATACAACACTGTTTATGTATTTCGCCAAAAATATATGAATACAATGAAAAAAAAAGACAGTAAATACAATAAAATACATGGAATACAACGAGATACATTGAAATACAATGAAAAAAAAGACAATGAATACAATGAAAAAAATGATAATGAATACAATGAAATACAGCGAGATACATTGAAATATATTAACAGAAAATTCAAGTTGCTCAGCCCCAAACGCCGTCGTCTTTGTTCAAAAACAAACCCTAATTTCTGGCGAATCCGCCGTCGAACAATGGTGGCAGAATAAGGACTTTGTTAAAGCTTGAATCTTGTATTGAAGATGATGGAAGTTAATAACATCGAATTTATCCAATATTAGGACTCTTCTTTTTCCAGAAGATGAACCTCGAGAAGATGACGCCGTCGAGCTTTAATTGAAACTAAGGGAAATGTCTTTTTTCTTGTTAATTACACGTGTCAAATATTTTAATTATAAATTACACATGTCATTCTTTAATTGGTTTATTTGACAATCATTGGCAAGTGTAACTCACGCACATGGTCTGCTCCATTCGGGTATTTACATGATATACTTAATAGCCATTTGAAGTGTTTAAATGGTAAAGGGGTCAACTAAGATATCCATCTGATCCTTGAGGACAACTTAAGGGGCCGTTTATGTATTTTGCCAAAAATATATGAATACATTCATGGAATATAACGAGACAGTGAATACAATGAAATACATGGAATACAACGAGATACATTAAGATACAATGAAAAAAAGACAATGAATACAATGAGAAAAAGACAATGAATACAATGAAATACAGCGACACATTGAAATTTATTAACAGAAAATGCAAGTTGCTCAGCCCCAAACTCCGTCGTCTTTGTTCAAGAACGAACCCTAATTTCTGGCGAATCCGCCGTCGAGCAATTGTGGCAGAATAAGGACTTTGTTAAAGCTTGAATCTTGTATTGAAGATGATGGAAGTTGATAACCTCGAGTTTATCCAATATTAGGACTCTTTTTTTTCCAGAAGATGAACCTCGAGAAGATGACGTCGTCGAGCTTTAATTGAAACTAAGGGAAATGTCTTTTTTTCTTATTAAATACACGTGTCAAATATTTTAATTATAAATTACACATGTCATTCTTTAATTGGTTTATTTGACAATCATTGGCAAGTGTAACTCACGCACATGGTCTGCTCCATTCGGGTATTTACGTGATATACTTAATAGCCATTTGAAGTATTTAAATGGTAAAGGGGTCAACTGAGATATCCATCTGATCGTTGAGGACAACCTAAAGGGGCCGTTTATGTATTTTGCCAAAAATATATGAATACATTCATGTAATACAACGAGACAGTGAATACAATGAAATACATGGAATACAACGAGATATATTGAAATACAATGAAAAAAAAAGACAATGAATACAATAAAATACAACGAGATACATTGAAATATATTAATAGAAAATTCAAGTTGCTCAGCCCCAAACTCCGTCGTCTTTGTTCAAGAACAAACCCTAATTTCTGGCGAATCCACCGTCGAGCAATGGTGGCAGAATAAGGACTTTGTTAAAGCTTGAATCTTGTATTGAAGATGATGGAAGTTGATAACCTCGAGTTTATCCAATATTAGGACTCTTCTTTTTCCAGAAGATGACGTCGTCGAGCTTTAATTGAAACTAAGGGAAATGTCTTTTTTTCTTGTTAATTACACGTCTCAAATATTTTAATTATAAATTACACATGTCATTCTTTAATTGGTTTATTTGACAATCATTGGCAAGTGTAACTCACGCACATGGTCTGCTCCATTCGGGTATTTACATGATATACTTAATAGCCATTTGAAGTGTTTAAATGTGAAAAGGGTCAACTGAGATATCCATCTGATCGTTGAGGACAACTTAAAGGGGCCGTTTATGTATTTCGCAAAAAATATATGAATACATTCATGGAATACAACGAAACAGTGAATACAATAAAATACATGGAATACAACGAGATACATTGAAATACAATAAAAAAAAGACAATGAATACAATGAAATATAGCGAGATACATTGAAATATATTAATAGAAAATTTAAGTTGCTCCGCCCCAAACTCCGTCGTCTTTGTTCAAGAACAAACCCTAATTTCTGGCGAATCCGCCGTCGAGCAATGGTGGGATAATAAGTACTTTGTTAAAGCTTGAATCTTGTATTGAAGATGATGGAAGTTGATAACCTTGAGTTTATCCAATATTAAGACTCTTCTTTTTCCAAAAGATGAACCTCGAGAAGATGACGTCGTCGAGCAATAGTTGCAGAATAAGGACTCTTCTTTCTCTGAATGACACCTACATTCAATCTAAGGAACACAAGAACATCCTTTTAAAACCTAACTCCCTTGTTGGAATCTCTTCAGTTCCTCTTCTGTGGCTTAGTGACGACGTTCCGACACAAAAAACTTTATATAGATGTGTTTGCAGTTGCAGCAACTCCTACGCATCCGATGACCCAAGTGCTATCTGTCCAAATTGTCGAAATCATATGTCAACATATTTGACGTGGTAACATATATGCATGCTCCGATGGAATTGGAGAAATTGGGATCGGAAAGAACGTAGGTGATGTGGGTGAGAGAAATTTTGAGATGGAGCATCGTGTTTTCAGGGAATGAGGAAAGAGAATGACATGTATCAAAGTAGAGAGAGAAAGAAAATAGTATAACCGAATAATATTTAGTGGCTTAGGGTTAGGAGGTAACCAAAATTAGATATTTTGCTATAAATATTAAAAGGTATCTATAGAATATAATTTTTTAAATGATATTTATTTAAAATAAATAAGATGTTAAACTTTGCTATAGTAGGTAAAAATTTCTTTTCTTTACCAAAAAAATAGAAAATTGCATGGCGTGACCTCCAATGAGTTTGGTTTTAGCTGAATGTCTTCATAATTAGCGTATTTAGTAAATGGACTCTGCCTCTTTGTCTCATTAGCTCCGTTTTCTCCATTTCTTCTTCATCGAGAATACCATAATTTGGAAGCTTAAAATTCTTATCTGAAGTTGGAAACTCGAAGTTAATTGTTAATTATTATAACAATCATTAATATTAATTATTTGTACTTAAAGTTTTAACTTAAATATTACTTTAATAATTTGTTTTAAAATCTCAAAACTCTATTGCCGTGTAAGTGTTGAAGAAGATAAAATGAAGCTTCTTAATTTGATGTTATTTGATTAAATTGGTGATTGAAGATCGTTTGTGTTAGTATATGGAGGCTTTGTTTCTAATTTGAGATTATTTAGAACAGATTTGGGGTGGTTTGATCGAAATTAGAATTGCAAATTAGAAGAATATTTTGTTGAGCAACACAAAAAAATTATGTCAATCGGGAAAACTTTGATGAATAATTTAACAGATAGGTCGATTGTAGATAACACAAAGTTGCGTTAATTTGGCAGAATTTGATGAACAATTGAACAAGTATAAAATCCTGCTAACTTTTACCGATCCGGTATAAAAATCCCCGAAGAGCTGCGCGGCTCTGGAGGTCATTTTTTAAATATATTTGAAAATCGAAACAATATTTAAAGACCAGCCCTTATAGGACCATTCATGTAAATCAACCAAAAAAAAATACATTTTCTTTTTCACCAAAAGACTCCAGTTTCTTAATAATATATGTTATTTGCTTATCATGGGATAGGCTTAAATGGTGTATTGTAGTCTGTAGTTGCACAAATATATATGTTGTTTTGGGAGTAAGTCATTTTTGGGAAAATTCCTAATCTTAATATATGCTGTCAAAATAAGAAAGATTTGTGACTAGGATTAAATAGCCCATTGAAACTATACAAGCTGACTTGAAACAAATTAAAGGAACACTAATCATTTTCCTAATTTGCTACTACTTTGGATACCGACACAAATAAAATCAATCAGTGACTGCCCGAAGAATGAAGAGAAATGTATACTTTTAGTTCCTCCTCAAAATAATAGCCATTAAAATAACTATATTTTTGTATATCTGTCATGTAATATAATATTTTATATATTTTTTAGTAAAAATAATACGGTCTAGCCAGTTTTCGGATTGGTTATTCAAAAAAAGTCAGGGTTTACTAAGTCAATAAAAAATAGCCGCTATTTTGCTGTAACAAAGACTAGTCCAGCATAATATACTGGAGTTCGGTGCACCTGTGTATAAACTTCCAGCATATTATGTTGGACCGGTATACTTTACTGGCTCCAGTATAATATACTAGAGACTGGAGCACCGGTGCTCCAAACTCCAGTATATTATGTTGGACCGATATACTATACTGGAACTTCAGATTTTAGACTGGAACTCCAGTATTTTGAACAATGTTTTTGTTCAGATTTATCTTTACATGAAAAGTGGCTAAATTTCGATTACTTTTGAAACTAGACTATTTTTGAACGACTACTTCTAATTCTGGCTATTTTTGAATTTCTCCCTATTTTTAAGCTAGCAAATACATTAAATTTTGATCGACGGACCAATTTTTGTATCTTGCCCAAAAATGAACAAATAGAGCCCAAATTATGCAAGTCCAAAAATCCAAATAGGTATTGGATTTCGGCTGATTTACGCAAATGTCCCATTTTTAGGCTACCATTTAGATTTGGTCACTACTTTTAAAAATTTACAAATATAACCCTTGAAAAATTATCTGTCAATACAACGTTAAACTTGAATTTAAATACTCATATATTGCTCCATCTTACGGATAATAAAATTAGACTTTCATCTGATATTTGCAATAACATTCATAATTTTAACATGTGATCTAATATTTTCTCGTAAGATTCATTTACGCAAATCCTTAAACCATAGTTGAAGAGGTCCATAAAATTACAAGACAAATAAAAATGAAGACACTTACTAAACAGCTGTCCCGAGAAGAGAAACTGGCGAAAATTTCTATGGTATTTCTTAAACCTTGTTTGCTTTGGATTTGGGATCAGCTATTATGAATATGGTGGAAGCCCTTAGTTTTTATTTTTTTAATAGTTTTTTTATATATGCACATTCAGAAGCAAATCCATCTATCTCTACTCGGTTTTTCTCTGCGCACTGTTTATTTACATAAATTAATTTGAGGTTGTATAGGTCAAAATCTGCCCCAAGCATGTTTAATGTAATACGACATTAAGGAAAGAGTCGGTCGAGATTGACCAGGAAGCAGCAAGATTCATGGCCGAGATGTCAACTATGACCGAGGTCGAGCATTGTGTAAAGAACTATAAGGGCTAATGTTGGAAATATGATATTAAGGAGAATATTCTATTCTGCACTTGTACTATTAGAGTTTGTTAGAGATATGTCTTGTATAAATAGAAAAAAAGATAAGGTGATAGGAGGGGTAATATTCATTTGATAAGAACACTTTTCAGTAGAAGATTCTTTCTTTCTTCCTAACAAAGATACAAATATTGCCTTTTCATTGACATTCTTACATATATTATTCCACACTTTTTTATTAGATCCAAGAACATTTCGAACATTCTAGGATTTGTTTGTCACGCATCATTGTCAGAAGAAATAATCATCTGGTTCATCCATTATTGGGTGATTCATTCCTTCTATTTACTTAAATGCCATTTATTATTATTTATTACTAGTTATTCCTTCATTATTGCTCATGCTTTGAGAATATTTAATGCGCAATATCATTAACTTCCCACTGAATCTACCATATATTGTCTGTATCTTATAGATCTTCGTTGAGAAATATTATTGTTAACTAAATTTAACCCATCATTACATAAATATAAGGTTTAACAGAAAGTCTACACTTTTAGATCAAATAATTTGGTGCCGTCTGTGGGGATTTCTTAGTGAAAGTTATTAGTTTCCTCTAGATCTATAACCAACGCGAACCGCTAACGTAAAAAAAGAGAAACAAGAACAGGATCTCCTTTCTTTGTACGCACATATCTAACATGGCAGTTAACAATAAAGAAATAACAAGGATAATGGGCGATCTCACAACCAACCTCTTGAACACCGTCAATGAGATTTTGAAGCAGAGGACGAGGATAAAACGCCCAACACCTCCCCCAAGCGAGGCAGATCTCCCCCTCCCCATCGTAGCATCATAAAATATCTCAGTAAAGGAGCTTCCACGTCCGTGGTGGAAGAGACACCACCAATAGTAAAAAAATCTCCTCAAAGCTTGGCTAACTAACACGCTAACCAACATCCTCAATAAACCTGACGGTTACAGAGACCGCAAGGGCTTGCGTTGTACCACCAGCGGACGAGCAGCGCGACCAATTCCCTCCTCCAACAGCAAGTATTACTCACAACGTTGTTAACAGTGCAAGTGACGACACCCTTACAACTATCTTGAAAAGGATGGAGGAAATGGATAACGAGAATAAAGTGCTTCGGGACCAAATGAGAGAACACAAGGAAATGGTAGATAAGATACCAGGTGCCCCAAAGCTCTTGCCAAAGAGAGATGCTGGTCGGTTTGTCGAGCAGCAATACAGTGATGACGCCACCCAACATGCCATACCAAAGACCTTCAAGAAACTGCCCTACCTAAAATTATATGATGGTAGGACAGATCCCGAAGACCATGTAACTCACTATGTCACCACCGTAAAAGGCAATGATCTCACCAAGGAACAAGCATATTCCATTTTGTTGAAAAAATTCAGCGAAACCCTTAGGGGCGTGCGTTAACATGGTATTCACAAATGCCAATGCATTCTATTGAGACCTTCAAAGAGATGGCCGACAAGTTCGTAACGACCCATGTTGGGGCCGAAAAGGCCAAGAGTGAAAGACATAATTTCCATCAAACAGTCTCTTGGAGAGGGACTGAGGGACTTCCTTGCCCGTTTTAATCGAGTAAGGATGACCTTACCGAATATATCGGAGGGGATGGCGGTTGCATCTTTCCATAACGGGTTGAGTAGAAATGGATCAAGGGAAAGTAGAAAATTATTAAGTCGGCTTATGAAGTAACCCCCCCCCAACTGCTTGGGATGAAATACACAATGCATATTGTGCCGAGGTCCGAGCAGATGAGGACAACCTTAATAGCCCAACTCATCGATTGACCTCGGTACAAGTAGAGTCCAGAAAAGATCGAAGAAGTGATATCATGAGGTACATAGTAGCTCT
This sequence comes from Nicotiana tabacum, assembly GCF_000715075.1. Classification (NCBI taxonomy): domain Eukaryota; kingdom Viridiplantae; phylum Streptophyta; class Magnoliopsida; order Solanales; family Solanaceae; genus Nicotiana; species Nicotiana tabacum. The sequence continues at coordinate 174,417,521 of NC_134086.1, read as the reverse complement.
ACGACCCAATCGAGAATGACATGTACCGTATGTGAGAAGCGCCATTGTGCCTCCTTCCCACCACGAAGAGAGCCAGATAAAGGACAGGGACGTATCAGAACGAAAGAGGTATGTTCCCTTTGTTATCTGCTCACAATTTTTGTGTATCACCTACAGAAATAGTCTACGCCTTGGAGAATCTCGGACCTAAGGTGAAGTGGCCGCAAAAGATAAGGTCAGATCCGAATACCAGAAAATCAGATGCCCTATGCGAATTCCACCAAGAGCGAGGACACAAATACAAGGATTGCATCGCTCTAAGGCAGGAGATCGTAAACATGCTATAATAGGGACACCTCAAAGAGTTGCTAAGCGACCGAGGACGAACCAATTTCGCTAGAGGACGTGAACAACATCAAGGACCACCGAAACCGCCCTTGCCAACTCGCACCATCCACATGATCATTGGCGGCAGAGGCGATGCTTCTATCAACAGTATGATATTCACCACCAACCACAACTCAAACGGTCGATCACTCATGAATAGTACGACGAACTCGAAGAAAGTATCATCTTCGATAAGTCGGATACCAATGGTTTGGCTTTCCCTCACTATGATGCCCTTGTTATCACATCATGAATTTAGATACCGATGTGAGACGCATTATGGTAGACGATGGAAGTGGCCATGTGCATCATCCACCCTCGAGTACTTGCGCAAATGAAACTCGTAGATAAGATAATGTTGCTCTGCATCACGCTAACAGGTTTTAATAATCCAGTTGAGCGAACGTCCGGCGAGATCACGCTCCCCATCCTAGCTGAAGTGTCACTCTGGAAACCACATTCCATATCATGAACCAAGACACAACGTATAACGCCATAATAGGGCGACCATGGATACACACCATAAGAGCCATCTCCTCCAGCTTGTACCAAGTCATCAAATTGCCAACTCTATTGGGAATATTTAGTATATGGAGGGAACACTGCACATCCCAGGAATGCTACCGCATTGCTCTAGATGGTACGGTCACTCAACAAATGAGGGATAAAGAAAAGAAGGCATATCAATCAACTAGGTCGAGGTCTGACGAGGACGTCATCAAAGACCCCGATACGATCGAAGCTGCAGAATCGACCATAGAAGACCTCGACCCCGTTCAATTGGATGGTAACAGCCACAACAAGAAAGCTTACATCGGTTGCAAGCTTCAAGAACCAGATAAATTTCATCAATTCTTAACCACTAATGCGGACTTGTTTGCTTTCAGCCATGCAGATATGCCAAGTATCCGAAAGGAAATCGCCACGCACAAGCTGAACGTTGACATACTTCACCTTCGTAAGACATGTCCAGTGTAAGTTCAATTCCGCAATCAACGACGCAGTATGCGAAGAGGTCGGAAAATTATTAGAAAATGGCTCCATCAGAGAGTCAAAATAACCCCAATGGGTCGCCAATGTGGTCATGGTGAAAAAGAAAAATGGAAAGTGGCGAATGTGCATGGACTGTAACAAAGCTTGCCCCAAAGATTCATTTCCCTTGCCTTATATCAACCAGCTCATCGACGCAACAACAAGGCATGAAGAGCTGAGTTTTTTGGACGCCTACTCAGGCTATAATTAGATCCTTATGGAAGAGGAGGATTAAGAGAAAACCACTTTCATCACCCATAAAGGGACGTACTACTACAAAGTCACGCCCTTCGGACTGAAAAACATAGGAGGAACGTACCAAAGGTTAGTAATAAAGATGTTCCAAGACCAACTCGGTAAAATGATGGAAGTCTACATAGATGACACATTGGTCAAATCCAAAAGTAAAGAAGACCACATTGATCACTTGAGAGAAACCTTCGAAATACTCAGGCAATACAGAATGAAACTAAATCCTGAAAAGTGTGCATTCAATGTGGCTTCAGGAAAATTCTTGGGCTTTCTAGTGTCACAGCAAGGTATCAAGGTCAACCCCGACCAAATCAAAGCCATCTAAGGGATACCAGAGCGCTTGACCACCAAAAAATAGGTTCAGAGGTTGATTGGCCGTATCACCGCCCTTTCAAGGTTCATTTCACGATCATCTGATAGGTGCCACAAATTCTTCGGCGTACTCAAAAAGGTTAACGACATCCAATGGACCTCTAAGTGTGCCTTAGCCTTAAAGGAATTTAAAGCTTACTTGTCATCACCACTATTTCTTTCAAAACCAAAACCAGGGGAGAATCTCCTCGTCTACCTCGCCATATCCGAAGTAGATGTGAGCGCAGTCTTGGTCCGAGAAAATAAAGGTACGCAGTCTCCCATCTATTGCATTAGCAAAATACTAGTCGATGCTGAGACGGGGTACCCTCACCTCGAAAAATTGACCCTGGCCTTGGTCTTAGCTTCACAAAAGCTTCGACCCTACTTCCAATGCCACCCCATCTAGGTAGTCACAACTTTCCCCTTAAGAATTATTTTGCATAAATCCGAGCTATCAGGCAGGTTGGCCAAATGGGCCATAGAACTAAGCAAGCATAATATCACATATCAACCACAGACAGCGATAAAGTCACAAGTTCTTGCTAACTTCGTCGCCAACTTCAACACAAAAATAATGCTCGCAGTCGAAAATGAAGCCGCCCAAACTTCTCCCCTTCCCAAGTACAGGACCTCTAGGTCCTGTACACCGACGACACTTCTAATGCATCAAGATCTGGACCGGGACTCGTGCTCGAAGTTCCAACCGACAAAGTGATTCGCCAGCCCATAAGATGCCCGGGCATGACTAATAGCGAGGCCGAGTATGAGGCTATATTTTCAGGGTTAAAGCTAGCACGCAAGTATGGGGCGAGACGGGTAAGACTATGCTGCGATTATCAACTCGTTGTCAACCAAGTCACAAGGACTTTCTAGATCAAAGAGAAAAGGTTACAAAAATACCAGACCAAGATCTGTAAGTTACTGCTCGAGTTTGATGAATATCAGCTCGAATAGATCCTCCGATCACAAAACGTCAAGGCGGACGACCTCGCCAAGTTAGCAGCAGCCACTAAAAATATTACAACCAGAGAAAGAAATATGGTCCACCTCCTCCACTCGTCGATAGATCAAATCAAAGTAAGAACCATAAACCTGACTTAAAACTGATGTATCCATATTGTTACATATTTGTAGGATAGCGTACTCTTAGATGATAAAAAAGAAGCCAAAAAACTTCGAATGTAAGCAGCCAGGTAAAACATCATTCATAACAACCTATACAAGAGGACGTATGGCGACCCCCTGTGAAATGCTTAGGCCCAAATCAGACACGGAACGTCCTTGAAGAAGTCCACGAAGGCCATTGCGGAGCTCATTCTGACAATCGAGCAGTGCCAAAAGTACGCCCCAATGATTCACCAAGCAGGCGAGCACCTCCACTCAGTCATTTCCCTTTGGTCGTTCATCAAATAGGGAATGGACATCGTAGGCCCCCTCTTGGGGGGGGCGAGGTAACAGGTAAGTTTTCTTTTGGTTTTAACTGGCTATTTTTCTAAATAGGTAGAAGCAAGAGTATTCGCCCAAATGCGCAAACAGGAAGTGATCTCCTTCAAATGGAAAAACATTGTATACTGTTTCGGCCTCCCCTAAGAGATTAGTTGCGACAACAGACCCCAATTTAGTGGAAAAAAGCTCGCCAATTTTTTTGAGAAACAGCATATCAAAAGAATACCCTCAACACTGTATCACCCCGCGGGTAACGAGCAAGTAGAGTCCTCCAACAAATTAATACTGAACATCATGAAGAAAAAACTCGAAGACGCCGTGGGACTATGGCTAGAATTACTACCAGAAGTACTTTGGGCCTACCGATTAACGTCGAAGACGGCCACATGAGAGATGCCTTACTCATTAGTCTATGGAACTGATACTGTAATACCAGTCGAAGTCGAAGAGCCCAGTTTTAGACACTCCCACGAGAGTGGTCCAAGGAACGATGAAAGTAGAAGGCAAGACCTCGACGAAGTCGAAGAACGAAAGGATATGGCCCACATAAGGATGACCTCCCAAAAATAACAAGCAGAACACTATTCCTTAAAAAGGCAAAATTCACACCACTCAAAGTCGGAGACTACATGCTCAAATCTAAAACACAAGCAAGCAAAGACCCACAGGAAGGTAAGCTTGGAGCAAATTGGGACGACCCATACAAAATCACGACAACAGCAAAAAAATGGTATTTCCAACTAGAAACAATGGAAGGAAAACTGCTACCAAACAACTAGAATATCACCTACCTCAAGTACTTCAGCTTTTAAGAAAAAGAATTCCTCCAAATTGTTCTCTTTTTTCCCTCACTTGAGTTTTGTCCCAATTGGGTTTTCATAAGGAGGTTTTTAACGAGGCGACGGAGGGGACACTTCAAGTTGAAATGCGAACATGAGGCATAGGAAGACCAGTTTATTGCTTGACCTCTCAATATACTTCTCCAGGTAGACCAATAAATGGACTAGATGAACTGGGACTAGAATGCCAACCAACACTAGGTAGATTGGAACTAGATTGCCAGCCCGAAAAATAGGTAAATTTCTCCAAGTGTATGAACAAAGCACCAATTCATGAAGTTTACCCATATTGTTGCCAAACATACAGCCAAAGCAATGTTGCCTCAATATCTTTTCGACCCTCGACCATAACTAAATATAGGTTATATTCGAACACGCTCGAATTAACACCTATTTGGCTCTCGACCATAACTAAATATAGGTTATATTTGACCTCGTTCGAATTAACACCTATTCGGCCCTCGTCCATAACTAAACATAGGTTATATTCGACCTCGCTCGAATTAACACCTATTCGGCCCTCGACCATAACTAAATATAGGTTATATTCAACCTCGTTCGAATTAACACCTATTCGGGCCTGGCCATAACTAAAAATAGGTTATATTCTACCTCGTTCGAATTAACACCTATTTATAACTAAACATAGGCTATGCTCGACCTCGCTTGAATTAACACCTATTCGGCCCTCGGCCATAACTAAATACAGGTTGTATTCGACCTCATTTGAATTAACGCCTATTCGACCCTCGGCCATAAATAAACATGTAATATATTTGACCTCGTTTGAACCATCACCTACTAGCCCTCGGCCTTGATCAAACCTAGGTTTTGTTTCAACCTCGTTCAACCTACTTGAACTAAGTTTCTATGACTAAAGCAACCAAGCAACAAAAAAAAAGAGGCATACAAACTCGAACAGAAGAAAATGAATCAGGTACAAGTAATAGAACTAGCATTTCATACATAGAATATTCTTTTTACAAAGGCTCGAAAAGACGCTCACAAAAAATATACACAAGTCTGCTTCTAAAAACAAAGGAAAAACTACTAATCACTGCCTAACCCAGATGTGCCATTAGCTTGATCGCCTAGGCCATCCCCATCTGCCTCTTCACTACCGCCATCACCATTGGGATATTCATCCTCATACCATGCGTCTTGTTCAATCTGATCCACGCCCGCATCCTCCTCCTCATCATCGACCTCCGGTGTAGCAGGATCATAGCCACAAGCAACCGGAGCTCTACATGCCTTAACACGAACATCCTCGAATTCGGCCTCCGAAACAACTCCTTCCCCATCAGATCTCTAAATATATCCAATTGGGCCTCAGCGTGAATCCATTTCTCGTACAAATCCCGCGAAACATCAGGAAAAGCAAAAGTACGGAAAGAAGACGACTAAGCCAATAACTAAGCCTTCTTGGCCTCGAGAGCAGCAACTCGGTCACCAAGGCCTGAAGCATCTTCTTCCATCTCCCCTATCCGCTTATCAACCCGCTTAGAATGAAAAATGCGAATCATGACCTCAAAAGCCTCTACTTTCCTTGCAGCCACCAATCGGGCTAACTCTGCCTTCTCTAATTCCGTTGCCTTCTCAGCAACCTCACCACTCATAGCGTCCGCTTTGATTTGACACTCCTCGAGCTCGACACGCAACGAGACCACTTGGGCTTGAAGATCGGCACATTGGGCCTCGACCCCCTTGCTCACCTCAAGCTCTTCTTCCTTATCCCTTAACATCCCCTCAAAGACGCTGCATTTTTCGATGAACCTTTCCAACTCGCCATCCTTCTCCTTCAGTTCATCTTGGAGAGCCTGAAAATTGCCACTCGCACCGAACCGTCTGCAGATCTCGTGGTGCTTGTTGCGGTACTCACGATATTTTCGCTCCTTCTTTTGTAAAATAGCCTTGCGCCTTTCCTCTTGTCGGGCGCTCTCAATTTCCAAAATTATAGTCTACAAAAAAACAACAAAAATATAAAGTAAGAACGAATCACAAAGCATAAAACTTGAGAAGTAAAAGTCGAAAAGCTTACATTGAGGGCGAGGCCGGCTATGCTCCTTGATAGGGTAGCATCATCCAGTTTTTCAAGAGTTTTACCCTCCATGTCGGAGCAGAGGGGACCCAAGGAAGGTACCACGTTCTCCGTGTTCACCAGTAAATCTCGATCCATGAGGATCGCAATGGTCCCCGTGGACCCCTCCAATCTCACTTCAAGCCAGGTAAACCCCTTCCCCATCATCCTCATCTCGTCGGCATCAACATCGGAGCCCATTTCATAACCATCCTCAGCGACGCCCTTACCTTTCCCATCGGCCGATGAAGAAGGAACATTAGCCGGTCGCTAGGATGATGGCTCATCTCGGTGTAAAGTATCCGAAATTCTCACAGACAACCCTCCAGCTCTAGTCTCGGCATCATAAAGGGATACGCCCTCCGTGACCTCAGTTGATGGCGAGATCTCAAATGGAAACTCAACGTCATCTTCGAGCACAACAGTCATTGTTTCTTGATCACCCCTTACTGAATGCACGGCCCAGACGGTCCCATCACCGGCGTCCACCGATCTCCTTTTGCGGGAAATCAAACCCTCGTCACTCGGCGATGACTTATTTTCTTCGTCTACTAGATGATGCACGGGAGAAGTCGGGAGCTTTGTTGCAGATGCAGTCAACGACCAAGATGACCTAGCCGCAACAAAAGAAGGAATAGATGCAGAAAACCGGGCAGGTCTGGCCGCAATCACAACACGAACAGACTCTGAAAAAGTAGCCTTACTCTTACAAAATGCAGAAGGGGGAGCCCTCGGCCTTCTCGAAGATTCGCGACTGAAAAAGGAAAATTAAAATTTGTCACTTCCTACATAAAACTATAACGAGCAGGCGACCGTGAGGTCAAAACAATGTAGATAAAGATAGATGAACTCACCGGTCACGGGAGACACAGGCCCGAACTTCTTGAGAAAGGCCGACCATAAATCCCCATTGTGTGAGGTAGAATCTGGCTAACCCAGTCATGAATGTTCCCTACCAAAGGAAGAGGCACATTCTCGAATGCACGAAGAAGGAACAGAATGTCAAACCACGACTAAAACTAACATAACAAATGCTTGACAAAAAAGAGATACTTACGAGTGTAATTCCAAGCCTCAGGGAATCTGCTCGCGTTGGCCACCACGTCCTCAGTTTTGACGAAAAAGTAGTTGAGCCAAAACTGATGATTTGCCTTATCGTCCATCTTCACCACCAGACATTTACTTCCTCGGTGGCGAAGGTGCAACATCATCCCCTATAGAAACTAGGGGAGAAGAGATGCATCAGGTGGCTAAGTGAGACCCCAACCCCGGCCAACTTCGCATATTTCATAAATATGCGGATAAGCTTGTAGATATACAGAGAAATTTGGGCCGGGAAAATGTCGTAATAGTGGCAAAATTCCTCCGCCAATGGGAGGAGAGGAAAGAAGTAGCCAACATAGAAAGGGCATGTGTAGAACGCGCAATACCCGGGGTGGTGTATTTGTACCGCATCGCGCTCTCCGACGCAGGAATATTGAACTTTGCCCTAAGGTCAGCAAGATCAACCTTTTTCATTGTTGACTCCGAAACCTCAGGGTCGTCCTCAGGCGCCTTCAAAAAGTCGGACCTAACTTTTTCACTACAAGGGATTATTTCCTCCACCGTAGGAAAGTTCTCGTCTTCAATAGCAACAGAAATACTATAACCATGAGGAGGCATATACACCACCAAAGGGACCGGGTCAGTTGCCATACCAGAACCAGAGGGTAAGTTAACCATGTTTTTAAAGAGAAGATATTTTTAAATGCAAAACCTTCGGAAGCAACTGGAATTACCAAAATCAATGGAATAGGTCACACTAATGAAGTAAAAAGAAGACAAAAATCCAATGTTAGGAATAGAGAAGAAGACACAAAGATTCAATATTGAGAATATGCAAAGTACAAACAAATGGTCTCATGTCCCTATTTATAAGAGTTCAAGCGTCAGGACCAAAAAATAGGCCATCATTGCCCAGCGCAGGAATCGAAACAACAAAGGAACGGGAAACGATGTAAAGCATCGAGAAAATGCACCATAAGGACACATGATGTCATGACGCCATTATGAAATGGTACGACCCCAAGGGTCGCGGCTCATGAAAAGTCATGTTGTCACCTCGTTTGAAGCACCACTGCTCGACTTGCTCTCCTAATCTTGTCATCCACGATAAACAAAGTCCACTTATCAAGGCCGTCCGGGGTCGGCCTTAATAAGCGGAGGGACTAACTGTATAGGTCAAAATCAACCCCAAGGATGTTTAGCTTAATACGACATTAAGGAAAGAGTTGGTCGAGGTCGACCAGGAAGCAGCAAGATTCATAGCCGAGATGTCAACCATGACCGAGGTCGAGCATTGTGTAAAGAAGTATAACGGCTAATGTCGAAAATAGGATATTAAGGAGAATATTCTATTGCATATTCTCCGCACTTGTACTATTAGGGATATGTTTTGTATAAGTAGAAAAAGAGATAAGGTGATAGGAGGGGTAATATTCATTTGATAAGAATACTTTTCAGTAGAAAATTCTTCCTCTCTTCCAAACAAAGATACAAATATTGCCTTTTCATTGACATTCCTACATATAGTATTCCAAATTTTTTCGTCAGATCCAAGGATATTTCGAACATTCTAGGATTTGTCTGTCACGTATCATTGTCAGAAGGAACAATCATCTAGTTCATCCATTATTAGGTGATTCATTCCTTTTATTTACTTAAATGCCACTTATTGTTATTTATTACTAGTTATTTCTCCATAATTGCTCATGCTTTGAGAAATTTAATACGCAATATCATTAACTTCCCACTGAATCTATCCCATATTGTCCATATTTTATAGATCTATGTTAAGGAATATTATTGTTAACTATATTTAACCCATCATTACATAATTATAAAGTTTTACCGAAAGTCTATGCTTTTTGGTAAAACAGAGGTTTCTATCTTTTCTTCCATGACTTAATTCTCATTTTTCTCTTTCCTTTTTGCTCCTTAGAAGAGAATCACTTGATCAGGTAGATTGATGGGTAAGTAGCATCGAATTAAAAGTCCATATTCCTTGTCTAGCCCTGAAGGTATGGGAATTAATTTTAGTTAACCACTCATATATGGTTTTGGTTTCATATATGGTTTTGGATGTATTTTAACATGATCCCCGAAAACCCAATAACTAGATTTAACCTTCTATATAATGTATTCGGATTAGAAAAATTAAGTGCTAAGTAGCAGGAGTAATTTTCTTTGTTCTGATTTGCATGTCTCAAAAGTGCAATCCTTGCTGCTAAGAAATTACTTATATAAATTATTAATTTCAGACCAGAACTATAAGTAGTAACTGCGCCAAAGTCAAGAGACTAGTTGGGCGTGATGAGGAGAATAACAAGTCATGCCAACTTTCAGATGAAATTATTATTCACATAATGAGCTACTTGGCACTTTCGTCTTTGTCAAATTTAAAAGTGTTTGCAAGCTTTGGAATGCCCTATTTATGCACGCTCATCTCTCCGTATTTCATTATCGACATTTCAGTTGTTAGGTGTTTGTCCAAATTTTTTTATCATAATTGATTTTCCTATTTCTTTAAGGAAAGTGCAATATGTTTACCATAATTGGGTTTTCCTTCTTGTAGAAGTACATTATAAATTTTTCATATTTGCCTAGTCCTTTTTCTGATAGGAAAAGATTGAGACTTCTATAAATTGAGGATCCTTCTTTCTCATTCACTAGCATCCATAATGTAGCCATATGGGGTTTGAAAGTCGTATTTAGGAAGAGAACTTTACGGGGCAAGTGTTAGGTTGTTCTCTCGATATTTTGTATTCTCTTTTTATTATTATGGATTTCTCATCTCCGCTGTGGATGTAGGTCTGTTGACCGAACCACTTTAAATATTTGTGTCTCTTTTGGTATATTTCTCTTTTGTTGTTTGATTTATCATCGTTCAAGGTTTGTTTTACTAGCTTCCGCATGACACCTGATTTTTTCGGTCAGAACAAGTGGTATCAGAGCGAGGTTCAAGACAGGTTCAGTTCTAGCCGCAACATATTTGACAATAATCGTGATTTTTGTCGGAGAAGTGTGCTATGCACGTTGTCACACCCCTTTTTCTACCCCCAAAAGATATGTGTATGTGATGTATAGTTGTGGGTCGAAGAGTTTTTCCAATTAAAGTGACAATTTTAAAATAGAGATTATTTTGTTTACAGAGTCGCCACTTGGAATTGATTTTTAGGTGTTCCAAGTCACCTTTTATTTGAATCCCTATTCAAAGGAAGATTTGACTCTTTTATATCGGTCCGCAAAAATAAAGTTCGGATAAGGAATTATGTTGACCGGGGAGAAGGTGTGAGACATTCTCCGAGTCCCGTGGTTCTAGCATGGTTGCTTTATTGACTTAAAACTTGGCTTGAATTAATTTTGGACAAACTATAATTTATATGATTTTCATGTTTTACCTATCAACTTTTATTTCTTGATTATTAGAATTACTAAACAAAATAATTTAGATAATATTACGTTGTCATAACCACGCTACATAAGCGAATGCGTGATCGAATAAAAAAAGTTAATTAACTTGTCATAATTGAACCTCGCAAGCGAATCCAAAATTATGACAATTAATTATTTGTAATACTTTTAAAAAATTACTACATTTGAGAAAATTAGCTCTTGAAAATTTATAAGTCAACTATCGCGCTACGCAAGAGAATCCGTAATTTTAGCAAAGGATTAACTAAATTAAAATTTAACTAAAAACTAATGGGTATGGTATGAGATTATTAAATTAAATTATTGAATGTTAAACATCACGCTACGCAAGCGATTTCGTGAGTTAAATCGCGCCTACTAATTGCCTAGCATTTAAATTAATTGAAAAGAATTAAGCTATCAAGAAGAAAAGAGAAAAAAAAAATATTAAAAGAGACATCCACTTTTATTGGATCTATAGAAGAAACTCTGTTTTTAATTATTTGGGCTAACTCATGGTTATCTTAGGAGAAACGGGCCAACATTTTACTTATATTTTTTTTATAAAGAAGAAAGGAGGCGCCATCTAGCTTAATTTCCATTGGGCTCGGAGAAATTGAGTTTCTTGGCCCACATAGTTATTAAAAAAGATATGGGCCATGTAGCATGCTTCAGTGCTTCAGACCTAGACCTAATTTATTGGGCCCAATTACCTTATCTCTTACATGATACATCATGGCCTATTAGTTCCAAAAGACTACTACTAATTTATTTACTACTAATAGATAAATACTATAATCCAGTTAGCTTGAAAGTAACCCGGCAAGCAAATAACAGTGATAAAACTCTTAGCTTATTAGTAATACAAATACGAGTCAGGAGACGAAATGGGCGCATGAAAAAAAATAACCAATCTACCAAACTAAAACCCCTAGATCTACTTAACTTTTAGCTTACAAGAAACTTTTCTTACTTCAAAATTAATCCTTTCACCATTTATCAAAAAAGTCACAAGACACTAAAAATGTCATCTAAATTATCATCCAACTCAAAGTACATAACAAACAATTGTGATGACGGTCATCACTTGTTTTAGAAATAAATTTTATGTTCCGAAGTCTTAAAACCTCTTTCTATCTCATCTCGATTTGCGTACAGTCCGGGCGCATAGCCGGAAAGCCATTATGTGAAAAATTTATGAAAAATAATAAATTTTGTCTTTAAAATGAATTTAAGTTGACTTCGGTCAATATTTTCGGTAAACGGATCCGGACTCGTGATTTGACGGTTTTGGAGGGTCCGTAGGAAAATATGGGACTTGGGCGTATGTCCGAAATCGAATTCCGAGGTTACAAGCCCGAGAAATAAATTTTTAAGTAAAATTATTTTTTGGAATATATATGAGTTTTTGGAAATGGAAAATATTTGGAATTTGATGGTATCAGGCCCGTATTTTGGTTCTGGAGCCCGATACAGGTCTTATATATGATTTAAGTCGACCCTGTAAAATTTGGTAAGAAACAGAGGTCATATGACATGATTCGGAACCTTAGTTGTAAAATTTGAAACTTTGAAAGTTCTTGAGACTTTCTTTGATTTTGATGGTAAATTCATAGTTATTGATGTTATTTTGATGATTTGATTACACGGGCAAGTCCATATGATATTTTTGGACATGCGTGCATGTTTGGTTTGGAGCCCCGAGGGCTCGGGTGAGTTTTGGATAGGCCACGAGGTGTTTTGAACTTAGGAAGTTTCAGATTTTCAACTGATGTGTGTTGCAGGTCTGCAGGAACCAAACATGCAATTGCGAGGCCGCATTTGCGCACCTGACTTCGCAAATGCGATATCTGCACCTGTGCAAATTTTAACTTAGCCGAAAATCTCCTATTTTTCAAACCCTTTCAAAACCAAAACACTCTTGAGCGATTTTTCAAAGATAAGTACTATTCAAAATCGATTGTAAGTCATTTCTAACTCGTTTTTATTAATCTTTAACATCTTTTCTCATGATTACAACTCAAAATCAAAGGTTTTCATGGGGGAAATTGGGTGTTTTGGGTAAAACCTAAGTTTTTTAAATTTTGGGGATTTGGACCTTGATTTGAGGTCCTATTTCAAAACGAATTGTATAATTGGGTTCGTGGGGGAATGGTTAATCGAGTTTTGACCATGTGGGCCCGGGGGCAATTTTTGACTTTTTGGGAAAAACTTTAGAAAACTTATTTTCATGCATTAAAATTGATTCATTTAGCATTTATTGATATAGTTAAGTAACTTGTGGCTAGATACGAGCGAATTGATGGTTGAATCAAGAGGTGAAGCGATAGGTTGAAGCTTGAATTGTGTTCGTGGCATCGAGGTAAATATTTGGTCTAACCTTAGCTTGAGGGATTAGGAGTCGAGTCTTAATTGCTACGTGTTAACTGTGGAGTACGACGTATAGGAATGTTGATAAGTATCTATACGTCGGTGTCAAGCATGCCCGTGAGTCTTGTATTGTAATTTTATGACTCCGTTGTGGTTTATTCGTGCTTCATATGAGAATTATGTTATTGTACCCTTGCCGGATGTTGTTGTGATATTATTGTTTCCTTGCTGGGATGTTGTTGTAATATTATTGTTCCCTTGCCGGGATGTTATTGTTACATTATTGTTCTCTTGCCGGGATGTTATTGTTACATTATTGTTCCCTTGCTGAGATGTTGTTATTATACTATTATTCCCTTGCCGAGATTCTTTTATGATTGGTGTTGATAAATGAAATGGGAGCGGGTTGCACGCCTACAATGGTAAGATATGAAATGGGAGCAGGTTGCACGCCTGCAACGGTAATATATCTAATGGGAGCGGGTTGAATGCCTACAACGGTAAGATATGAAATGGGAGCGGGTTGCACGCCTGCAACGTTAATATATGAAATGGGAGCGGGTTGCACGCCAACAATGGTAACATGTGAAATGGGAGCGGGTTGCACGCCTACAACGGTAATATATGAAATGAGAGTGGGTTGCACGCCTACAATGGTACTATATGAAATGGGATCGGTTTGCACGCCTACAACGGTATTATATGTGTACTTTTTTCCCCTTATTTCCTTATCTTTTATTGGTAATTGATTTATGGCGTTCCTTACATTTTTCTACTCTTATTATGTCGTTATCTGTTACTCCCCGCAACATGTCTCCCCCGCCCAACTTTAGCTATAATTATATGCTTTTTTTCCCGCTGTATATGATTTAACTGCATAAGTTTATTTGGTAGTCTGGTCCTAGCCCCGTCACTACTTCGCCGAGATTAGGCTAGGCACATACCAGCACATGGGGTCAGTTGTGCTGATACTACACTCTGCACTATGTGCAGATACTGATACCGGAGCGTTTGGACCGCAATGAGGGTGCTGTCTTCAGTCCATTTAGGCAACCCGAGGTAGTCCTGCAGACGTCCGCGGGCCTTGGCGTCTCCTCCTATCTTTTCTCTTTCTGTTTTTACTTATTCAGAGACAGACTTATGTATTTCATTCAGATCTTATTTGTAGTATTCTTAGATAGTCCGTGACTTGTGACACCAAATTCTGGGTAGTGTTGTACTTCAAATTATGTAGTAGTGTTTGGGTTGAATTATTAAGTTTTTATCTTCTGCATTTTTGGTTATTTAATTTATTTCGTGGTTTAATCACTTATTATTTTAAATTATTGAACATGTTTAATAAAAAGGGTAATGATTTTATAATATTCGGCTTGCCTAGCTTCCACGAGTAGAAATCATCACGACTCCCGAGGGTGAAAAATCCGGATCGTGAAAAATTGGTATCAGAGCTCTAGGTTATATAGGTCTCACAATTCACAGACAAGCTTAGTAGAGCCTGAGGGATCGATACGGAAAAGTCTGTATTTATCCCCAGAGGCTACAGAGTTAGAAAAAGTTTCACTTCTATTCTTCTCTATTATGCGATTTTGTTCTCTCACTACTAAATTGAAACCTCTACTCTTGTCCTTTCACGAATGGCGAAGTCACGTACCGCTTCTTCAGCCAAGCAGCATCACAGGCCGGTGATAGATCAGCTACGTCTTCGGAGTCTTTGTGGAGGTTGGATAGGTTTCACCAAGCTCTTCACTACCACTTACAACGGTGCATCTTCTGAGGACCCCCAGGATTTTTAAGACGGATTTCATGAGGTTCTCAGGAACATGGGGATAGTGGAGATTAATGAGGTCAACTTTGCTACTTTTTGTTTATCTGGATCTGCCAAGACTTCGTAGAGGGATTATTGTTTGGCTAGACCAGTTGGGTCACAAGCTTTGACTTGGGATCAATTTTCTCAGCTATTTTTGGAGAAGTTTCTTCCTGTCATTCAGAGGGAGATCTTTCGGAGGCAGTTTGAGCGTCTCCAGCAGGGTTCTATGACTATTACTCAATACGAGACCAGGTTTATTGATTTGGCCTGTCATGCTCTTCTTATACTTCCCACTGAGAGGGAGAGGGAGAGAGAGAGAGAGAGAGAGAGAGAGAGAGAGAGAGAGAGAGAGAGAGAGAGAGTGAGGAGGTTCATTGAGGGACTCATTTAGCCTATTCGACTTCAGATGGCTAAGGAGACGAGGAGTGAGATTTCTTTTCAGGAGGTGGCCAATGTGGCCAGTGTCGCGCCCCCTTTTTACTCGCGAAATTGGGTTCATGAAATTTGGAGGGACAACTCATTCCTTTTGGGAATTGGGTTTGATTTGAAGAGTCGCCACCTAATGATTAGGGTGCATTAGGACACCAAGAGGGTTTGATTTGAGTAACCAAAGATTAGGTAAGGGCTTGGAATTATTCCAAGGGAAAGGTGTTAGGCACCCCTCAGAATCTACTAGTGTGGTTCCCAGTCAGACAATTATTGTGAGTTTAGGGTACAATTAACATGTAGACAAATAAAGCTTAAATAGGAAGGGATTTCACATATAAATGTTTGAAAATAGACAAAGTTTAAAAGGGCAATTTGAGGAAGCGGATTCTAGAATGAAAATGTTAAAGAAATAAGAATAAAGGAAAGGGGGTCCTACGTTTACTAAAAATATGGATCACCCCACACAACGTCCGGTAATCACTCCTCAATGAGGGGCTACACGTGACGTTATCGCGTGGTCATCATATCCATATCTACCTTTCCCACCCTGTTAAGGTATTTAAAGCACGGATTGGTCTCGTTTACTTATTGCATGCTATTACCCGTCTCAATCCTATCAGTCCCGGAGGCATTTAGGACTACTAATCCTAAAAGGGAGGGATATTAGGCTTGTTTGTAGTTTCAAAGGTAAAAACTCTAAGGCGACATATAAAACACGTATTGCAAGTTGGGGGAAAGCACATAACAAGTAGAGGCTCGGATATACCTCATTGAACAAAGAAGCACGTAATCAACATGACTTACACATACTGTTTAGGTCTGATTATTATAGATGAAGAAGGACGGTTACTGAGGCAGTTTTAGTTTATTACATAACTCAGATAAGAAGTCCAAATCAAGCATGTCTGCTGGTTTTAATAATTAACAGAAACAGATTCAGCTTATAATTTTACCCTAAGGCTTGCCTAAGCGTTGGACAAGGATCCTATAGGCATAATATCTACTGGATTCAGAAAAGAAATGAAATAGTATGGTCTGAAACATACTGGTTAAACTCACTAAATAAGGGTAATCAGATTGTTAAAAGAGAGGCAAGTCTTGATGAATTGGTTACAAGTTCTACAACTAATAGTACCCGTTATTACCAATTTTAGGTTTATACGTGAATGAAGCGGCTCAGATTCTATTAGGAGTTCCTATAGGCATGCTTTCTACACGTTGTTGATTTTGAACCTTGTAAACATGGTGTAAAAATGCAGGAAACCTTATTGGCATAGTTTTTAAATGCATAAGACTGGGTTTAATCCTACAAACATGGTATCTAGTTTGTAGAATTTTGCTTAAGGCCTATGCGCATGGTATCTAGGTGTAATTGAATACGCAGAATTGAACAATCCTATAGGCATGACTTCTATATGTATTTGAATATGCAGAATTCAAAATACCTATAGACATATGAGAATTGGATATGCAGAATTCAGAACGACCTATAGGCATGATGTCTATATGCATTTGAGTATGCAGAATTCAAAATACCTATAGACATGGTATCTATGTGAGAATTGGATATGCAGAATTCAGAACGACCTATAGGCATGATTTCTTTATGCATTTGAATATGCAGAATTTAAAATACCTATAGACATGGTATATACCCTTTGCATATATAGTTACCCACCCTTTTCACTAAAAATCCCCAAGAGTTTATTACAAATTATTACGGCCCGGAATAAAATAAGAATACATCATAAAAATATAAATAAAAGTACAACTAGAGGAAGCCTAATTCTGACTTCCTCACCGAGTTATGAGGAAAACCAACTCCAAGAGATCATGATCCAAAGCCTTTCTCCCATTTGAGTGTGTCAAAGTTCCCTAAGAGCCTCAATGGGACTCCAGGCAATACTCACACCCAAATGTATTTTAGAACAGGGATAAGTGCAGTATGAAAGGGCCAGCCCTCAAGTGTCCAAGTTCAAAGGGAGCTCAAAGGGTCCCAAGGCAAGGCTCACAAGAAGAGGGCAGAACTTAAAGACTAAGAAAGTGTGCAAGTGAAGAATAGAATGCTAAAAGGGGGAAAGGAGAGGGAAACAACCACAAATAAGTACCCACAAGGGGCCCAGGGGAATAGGGAAATTGTGAAGAGCTATTGCTTAGGCAAGGGCAGGCTTTAGGCATGCTCAGCAATGGGAAATGCTAGCATACCTATAAGCCTGCTAGAACACAAATTATTTGAGGCTAGGATCCCAGGTGATCAAGTTTGATTCATGGACAATAATTTGCAGTATTGCCGTGCCTCAAACCATAGCATGAACACATAGGGGTAGGGGTTTGGGATTCATAATAGAACAGGCAGAAAGAAATTTCAGCATGCTAGAGTAAGTGTTGAACTATACAGAAGCAGTAGGCAGACATGCATACAAAGGTAGTAAATAAACACATTGTTGTGGTGCTGAAAACCTTAAATCAGGACATACCAGTTTCAAAGAAGCAAATAGAGAAAAGAAGGCAGCAGGACTTGCAAACAGGCCACAGTACAAGTAACAAGAGAAAATACTTTTGAGTATGGGTATAAATTCAGAAAGACTATAAGTGTTGGTGTGTGTATCAATGAAAGAGTCAGGTATTTATAGTGTGAAAACAGGCAGAAAGAAGGTAAGAAAATAATTAAGGAACTGGGTATCAATTTAAATTAATTAGTACGAGACTTCCTTTAATTAAGGAGTTTAAACTAAAATGGTAATGAACAAAATTATTTAAGGTAAGGGATCAAGTAAGCATCTTGTGCAAAGTAGGCAATTAGGGGTAGATACATAGGAGTTTACTCAAGGGAAGAATTTTGAAATACACGATTAAATAAATAAGGTAAAAATCAATTAGTACATAGTAAATCAAGGAGTCAGAGATTTGTAATTACTGGTCCATGAATAAACCAAGTCAGAAAGGCTGAGGAAAGTTTTCGACCAAGTAACAGGGAAATCAGCAAACAAAGAAAGAAAGAAATCAGGCTTACACAAAGGAAGTCTGAAATTAATCAAAAATTAAAAGCCATTTTAGAGGGAAGTTCAACACATATAAAGAGCACACAAGTATGTGAAGCTGAATTTAGGACAAAGAAAATCGTCATGCAATTGCAAAATCAGTAAGTAGTAGACTATAGGAACATGGTAGTCACATAGGTCAGTCTTAGTAACTCAGCAATGTAGAAGAGAGAGAGTATCAAATAACATACAAAGGGTCCGGTAGAAAGACCTTAGAAGAGTTTAACAGGGAATCAAAACCATATAAAGAAACAAAGGTCGAAACAAAGCTTTGGAAGCCTAATCGATTAGTAGATGAGATAACTTTAGAAACTCGAAATAGGTTCAAAGAAGTTAGGGCTTTTTTTATTTTTAAATCAAACAAGTTCAGAGATGAAAAACAAACAAATCACATAGCCAATGGTCTCAAAACTCTTATGAATCCCCAAATTCTAGGGTTCTTGCCATCAATCGAGTGTAGAGATGAAAGGACAAGTAATCAAGGAAAAGATACTAACGAAACAAGTTTAGATATTTCAGAAAGGAACTGAGACCTTTAACATGCATCTTTCAGTAGAAGAAACTCATGAGAAACATAGTAAAAGAGCAATATGCGAAACACAGTAGAAGAACTCATAAGAACATAATAGAAGAAACACATAGGAAGACACAGTAGAAGAACTCGTAAGAACACACTAGGAGAGACACATAAAAATCACAGTAGAAGAAACTAATAAGAAACATCGTAGAAGAAACACACAAGAAAAAAAGAAAATCAGAGAAGCATCTAAATAACTTAACAACAACCCTAAATCGGAAAGATAAAGGTTTTGAAAGCATAGTTTGTTAAAACAAATCTCGAGAAACCGTTTAAAAGTTTAGCGAAAACACGAATCTAGAATAGATCTAAAGAAATCAGAAGAACCTCAAAAGTTAGGGTTTCAGAAGAAACCAGATGGTGAGAAAGGCTTGGAGAGTCGTTGATCTGAGTAGGAGAAGTCAAGATTAGGCTCGAATAGCCATGGCTTGCCGGAGCAAGGCCGGAGGTGGCCATAAAACTCGAATCAAACAAGCTCTAGTCCAAGCTTCTTCGTGGTCAGGCCTTGAAACTTCAGTAACCAAATGTGTAGGAGTTATATGAGGCCGGTATAGGACTTCCTTGGCCTTGGAAGCCATGGATTCTGGTGGTTTTAGGGTGGAAGTAGAGGGAGACGGCTAGGGTTTCTGATAGAGAATTTGGGAGAGGGAGAATCCAAGGGCGGTTACCGGTGAGAAATGATTAGGGTTTTGGGGGTTATTGGGAAATTAAAAAGGAAAAGGTGAGTATGAGCCGTTGATCTAAATGATCAACGACTAGGATTGAAAGGGGGATTCGGGCGGGTTATTAAGAGGGTCGTGGGTTGGGTAAATTTAGGATTTGGGTCGGTTAATGGGACCTGAAATTGGGTTCAATTAGGGGTGCCCAATCTAGCCAAAATTGAAATACAAATGGGCTAACATTTAAATAGCTATTTTCCCTTATTTATTTTATAAAAATTAGTAAAATATTTTTTGGAAATAATTTAAAGGTAATAAAATGATTAATAATATATAACTATAAAAATTAAAATAATGGAGTCAATTTTATAATTATAAATAAAATTAAATCTTAAAATAGGCTAATAATGCAATTGTATGCAATTTAGCTTTTAAAAATACTAAATAAATTTGTAAAATTATGCAAAAATTATTTTAGCTATATTTTAGTATAAATATGAGAATCTAATAAGTGAATTTCCAAAATGACAATTTTAGGAATAATTATTGGGTTTTTCTTGATAAAATAGGGCAATAAATTGATCTAAAAATCTTTAAAAATTAATGAAAAATAAGAAAATCCTTGGACATACTTATATATGCATACATATGCTACTTGAAAGGTAATTTTCATATAAAAAATATATAGGGAAAAATTGGGTATCAATAGCTGCCCCTCTTTACCCGCGAAGGATGAAAGAGTTGGGGTAAAGATATGATTGGCAATTTTGACCGAATGAAATGGTTTGAAGAGATTTGGTCGTCCTATGGCTTCTGAGCTACCTACATATCCCTGGTTTTATAGGAATCCAGCCAGATGTAGTTCAGGATCCGTCGACGGAGCATGCCGATGGGGGCTTTCGAGAACGAACACGGTATTTAGGTCGGGGTGAATGGTTAAAGTCTGATAGGGCTACGGGAACTGGAGCGGGATCACTCCTACTGAGATGGCTGTTGCTCGTTGGTTTACCTGCAAATGAGCAATACGAGCATATATTGTGCGTAAATTTAAACATGATGCAAGTTCCCGTCGGACCATGAATGCTGTCTTTGGACGGTTAGGATGACGTCCTCTGACCATGATGTCCTGGGCCATGAAGCGTATAATAAAAGATTCGCAGGCCATGAATTTATGCTCTCAGGCTATGAGAATGATGCCTCCGAACTATGATGCCTTTGAATAATGATATGCAAAAGATTAAAAGGGGTCCTCAGGCCATGACATGGCGTTCTCGGGCTATGAAAATGGTGCCTCCGAACAGTGACGCCTTTGGACAATTTGGCGATCTTTCAGCCCATGAGATGCAGTGTTTAGCAATCTTTCAGCCTATGCAAATGCAGGAGGTGGCGATCTTTCAGCCGTGCTAATGTAAATAAGGTGGCGATCTTTTAGCCGTGCAAATGAGGTGGCGATCTTTCAGCCATGCAAGTGTAAATAAAGCGGCGGTCTTTCAACCATGCAAGTGGAAATAAAGCGGCGATCTTTCAGCCATGCAAGTGTAAATGAGGCGGCGATCTTTCAGCCACGCAAGGGAAAATAAAGCGGCGATCTTTCAGCCATGTAAGTGGAAATAAAGCGGCAATCTTTCAGCCATGCCAGTGGAAATAAAGCGGCGATCTTTCAGCCATGCAAGTGTAAATGAGGTGGCGATCTTTCAGCCATGCAAGTGGAAATAAAGCGGCGATCTTTCAACCATGCCAGTGTAAATGAGGTGGCAATCTTTCAGCCATGCAAGTGGAGGTAGAGCTTAACCTCGGAAGGCAGAATAGTAGCCTTATGCAATGCAGAAAAATGCAGATGGAGGTAGAGCTTAACCTCGGAAGGCAGAATAGTAGCCTTATGTAATGCAGAAAAATGCAAATGGAGGTAGAGCTTAACCTCGGAAGGCAGAATGGTAGCCTTATGCAAGAAATAAAAGGCAGGTGGTAGTAGAGTTTTCTTAGCTGATAGCTGATTGAGATATTGTGGCTGCTGGGGACATTGTGCCTACTGGGGACACTGCGTGCGGATAGCAACTGTGAGTAGGTGCAACGGTTTGGAAAGTTGTATTTCTGAATAATGTGAGTCTCGTGAGTGTATAGCATATTTGATAATTTTGCAACTCAAGTGCCTGCATCCAAAGAAAAATCGTGAGTTTTGTAGAGGGGAAGGTTAGTTCATAACCCCGCTGGCTTTGCTCGATCTGCTCGATTCTGATCCGGTGATACTGCATGTATCATTGGGGTAGCGTTGCTAAACAAAACGACTTCAGAAATAGACATGCATGATTTAGTAAAATATAATATAAATACATGATTAACAGTATTTTCTTTAGATGAACCGACGACTGCGACGTGGTTCAGGACATTGCAACCCTTCTTGCTATGGAATTTGAGGGTCCTCCTCAAAATTCTGCTCCAGTTTACTATGTTGATGCTTTTGACTGTTGTTTGCGACGATTGGCTGAAATTACTTCGGAATTTTGAGGGTCCTTCTCAAAATTCTGCCCCAGTTTCCAAGGAGGGAAATGAAATTTTTATTGCATTGTGACCGAACACATAGGGCTACCTACGTATCCCCTCTTAAACAGGAATCAGGTCAGCCATAGTTCAAATTACATCATATAGGAAAGCATAAAGATTACACATAGTAACGCTTGACTGCATCTAAATTAATTAGCTTTGGCCAGACTTCTCCGTCCATTTCTGCAAGTATGAGGGCTCCTCCTGTCAGAACCCGGTGAACTATGTATGGACCCTGCCAGTTGAGAGAGAATTTCCCTTTGGCTTTATTTTGATGTGGAAAGATTTTCTTTAACACCAGCTGTCCCGGTGTGAACTGTCTTGGCTTGACTTTTTTGTTGAAGGCTCTGGACATTCTATTCTGATAAAGTTGACCATGGAAAACTGTATTCATCCTCTTTCCGTCTATGAGGGCTAGCTGCTCATAACGATTGTTCATCCACTCTGCGTCGTCGAGCTCAGCTTCCTGTATGATCATTAGGGAGGGAATTTCTACCTTGGCGGGAATGACTACTTCTGTACCATAAACCAGCATATAGGGGGTTGCCCTAGTTGATGTGCGGACTGTGGTGCGGTACCCTAGAAGAGAAAATGATAACTTCTCGTGCCATTATTTATGCTTCACTATCATTTTCCTCAATATCTTATTGATATTCTTATTGGCGGCTTCTACTGCTCCATTCATCTGGGGTCTGTAGGCTATAGAATTCTTGTGTCTGATTCTGAAAGTGTCACACATGGCTTTCATCAAGTCAGTGTTGAGGTTGGAGCCGTTGTCGGTAATGATTGACTCTAGAATCCCGAATCGACAAACAATGCGGTCGCGGACAAAGTCTGCCACGACCTTCTTGGTTACTGCTCTATAAGATGCTGCTTCAACCTATTTGGTAAAATAGTCAATTGCTACCAAGATAAACATCTCCCCGTTTGATGCGGCAGGTTCGATTGGTCCAATAACATCCATTCCCCAGGCGGTGAACGACCATGGTGAGCTTGTTGTCATTAAGCTCGTTTGGAGGTACCTTTATCATGTCTGCGTGTATCTGACAGCGGTGGCATTTTCGGACATACTAGATGCAATCCGTTTCCATAATCATCCAAAAGTAACCAGCACGGAGTATCTTCTTTGCTAAGACGAAACCGTTCATATGTGGACCGCAGGTCCCCGCATGAATCTCCTCTAATAGCTTGGATGCTTCTTTTGCATTGACACACCTTAGCAATCCCAAATCAGGAGTCCTCCTATACAAGATTCCTCCGCTGTGAAAGAAATTGTTGGACAACCTCCAAAGTGTGCGCTTCTGAGTAGGATTTGCGAGCTCCGGGTATTCTCCTCTCATCAAATACTCCTTGATATCATGAAACCAAGGTTTTCTGTCTGCTTCTTCCTCAACATGAGCACAATAAGTTGGATGATCATGGATCTTTGTCGGAATGGGGTCAATGAAATTCTTGTCTGGATGTTGTATCATGGATGATAGGGTAGGCAATACATCGGCGAACTCATTCTAGATTCTGGGAACATGTTGGAATTCTATCTTTGTAAACCTCTTTCTTAATTCTTGTACATGATGCAGATACGGGAGTATCTTGGAGTTTTTTGTTGCCCATTCTTCTCGGACCTGATGTATAAGTAGGTCCGAATCTCCGATCACTAACAACTCTTGAATGTTCATGTCAATAGCCATCTTGAGTCCTAAGATGTATTCTTCATACTCGGCCATATTGCTGGTGCACGGGAACCTGAGTTTGGCAGACACCAGATAATGCTGACCGGTTTTTGATACTAGGACTGCTCCTATGCCAACTCCTTTAAAATTTGCTGCTCCATCGAAAAACATTCTCCAACCATCATAGGATTCTGCAATGTCCTCTCCTATGAACGATACCTCTTCGTCAGGAAAATATGTTTTCAGGGGTTCGTACTCTCCATCCACGGGATTTTCAGCAAGGTGATCTTCCAATGCTTGTCCCTTGATCACTTTCTGAGTTACGTAAATAATGTCGAACTCACTTAACAGGATTTGCCACTTGGCTAGCTTGCCGGTGGGCATGGGCTTATGAAAGATGTATTTCAAGGGATCCATCCTCGATATGAGGTATGTAGTATAGGCATAGAAGTAGTGCCTTATCTTCTGAGCTACCCAAGTCAAAGCACATCAGGTGCGCTTTAACAAAGAATACAAGCCTCGTATGGGGTGAACTTCTTACTGAGGTAATAAATGTCCTGCTCCTTCCTCCCCGTTTCATCATGCTACCCCAGAACACAACCGAATTCTCCATCCAATATTGCAATGTAGAGTAATAAGTGTCTACCTGGCTCAGGTGGAACTAAGACTGGTGGTGTTGACAGGTATTCCTTGATTCTGTCGAAAGCTCTTTGGCAATCATCAATCCATTTAGTAGCGGCATCCTTCTTCAACATCTTAAAGATTGGCTTACAGATAACTGTAGATTGTGCTATGAACTGGCTGATGTAGTTAAGTCTTCCCAAGAAACTCATCACATCCTTCTTGTTCTTTGGCGGTGGAAATTCTTGAATAGCTTTGACCTTTGATGGATCCAGTTCTTTTCCTCGGCAGCTCATAATAAACCCAAGCAGTTTTCCGGCAGGAACCCCAAATGCACACTTCGCAGGATTCAGTTTCAGGTTGTATCTCCGTAATCTGTTGAAGAACTTCCTCAAATCTTCCATGTGGTCAGTGGCTTTCTTGGACTTGATAATAACATCATCTACGTACACCTTTATCTCCTTGTGTATCATATTGTGGAAGATGGTAGTCATGGCCCTCATGTAGGTGTCCCCTAGATTCTTTAGGCCAAACGGGATCATTTTGTAACAGTACATTCCCCATGGCGTAATGAAAGCCATTTTATCAGCATCTTCTTCATCCATCTAGATCTGATGATACCTAGCGAAACAATCCACAAATGACTGCAATTCATGCTGGGCACAATTGTCGATCAGGATGTGTATGTTTGGCAAAGGGAAATCGTCTTTCGAACTGGCCCGGTTGAGATCCCGGTAGTCAACACAGACTCTGACCTTCCCGTCCTTCTTTGGTACTGGCACAATGTTGGCTAACCATGTTGGGTATTCTACTACCTTGAGAACCTTGACTTTGACTTGCTTAGTGACTTCTTCCTTGATTTTCAGGCCCATGTCAGGCTTAAACTTTCTAAGCTATTGCTTTACCGGCAGACATGTTCGATCAGTTGGCAGTTTGTGAGCCACAATAGATGTACTCAGACCAGTCATATCATCATACAACCAAGCGAATATGTCTTCATATTCCCTTAGAAATTCTGTTTATTCCTCCTTTTCTGATGGCGATAAGTGGACACTGATTCTCGTTTCTTTGACGTTCTTTGAATCTCCCAGGTTAACAATCTCCGTCTTGTCCAGGTTGGACTTAGGTCTGTTCTCAAAATTCTCAACTTCCTTAACAACATCTTCTGGTATTTCATCTTCCTCTGAATCTATGTATGTTTGTTGCGTTGTCTCGTTGCGTGTCACAGTCATCGGTTCATCAAGATAAGTAATAGTAATACCCGAGGCTTGTTGGGCTCTGGTTGTCCTGATAGTCCAGTTATTGAGGCGGGTCCCTATGCTTACGGCCTGTATGGAAGGGCCTTCCTCCCCTCCTCCTCGAGAACAATATAACAGTCCATGTCATTGTCTTCTATGAACAAATTCCTCACCGCTTCAAGTGCTTCTTCTTCTTCTAACCCATAGATAACACCGGCCGATTGGAAAGTCCGCTCCAAGTGTGGTATTTGCTGCTCCAGCGGATATTAAGGACTGCACCATGGTGGCGACCAGTGGTTGAGTTCCTTCCAGGTGTACTCATATCCCAGACCGAAGGTGGTGCCATGTTTCTTGAGTTTTATGGGCTTAGCGATTCCTTGGAGGTTTTTACCGAGCCCTCTGCCAGGTTCGTACCCACACTAATTCAGTATACTCTCGATGTTGTTATCCAACCATTTGTCTTTGTCAACAACATTCACCCTTTCGATGTGATGGTAAGTTTCTCCTTCTAGCTTCCTTCTTCTTTCGATTGACGGAATAGTCTGACGATTGTATATAGGATTGCTTTTGTCGCCGTGAATGATTACCTCTTGATGGTTCCATTCGAATTTCACTGCCTGATGCAGTGTCGATGCCACAGCCCCAGCAGCATGAATCCATGGTTGTCCCAGCAGCAGATTGTAAGATGCTGGTACGTCTATCACTTGGAAGTCAACATCGAACCAAGTTGGCCCCATTTGCAAACACAGACTAATCTCCCCAATGGTGGATCTTTGGGAGCCGTCGAAGGCTTTCACGTTGATAGCTCCGTCCTTTATCTTGTGCAATCCTTTGCCCAATTTCTTGAGTGTTATCAGTGGACAAATGTTGAGGCTGGAACCCCCATCAATCAGGATCCTAGTGATAAAGTAGTCTTCGCATTACACAGTGATATGCAGAGCTTTGTGTGAGCACGTGATTTTTGCCCAATATTAATTACTCCCATAAATTCAAAACAAAACAATTTCTTGTAGTGTTTACAATTTTGTAAATTTTGTGGCATTTTTGCTAATTGTTTGCATTTGTCTGTGCATGTTTATTTTATTTAACCAACAAAAAATACAAAAAATACTTGGCATTTGCATTTAGGGTTTAATTTTATATTTTAGGATTAATTAGAAAATTAATTGTTTCATAAAATGGAAAAATCACAAAAAATTGGTTTAATTTTAGCTTTGATTCTGAGTAGTTTTTCTCTTAATTTGTTTTTAATTAATTGTGTTAATTATCATTTTAGGTTTAATTAGTTTTTTTAGTTCTAGGAATTAATTTTGATTTTAATTAAATTTTGAAAAAAAAAGAGAAAAGAAAAAAAAAGAAGGAATTTTGAATTAAGTTTGTTTTGAAATAAAAATGAAAGAGGATTTCATATTTTTGGGCCAGCCTTCAAATTAAACCCCCAGGCCCAAATTTTTCACCTCTAACCC
Source organism: Nicotiana tabacum (assembly GCF_000715075.1). Lineage (NCBI taxonomy): Eukaryota > Viridiplantae > Streptophyta > Magnoliopsida > Solanales > Solanaceae > Nicotiana > Nicotiana tabacum. The sequence continues at coordinate 174,390,281 of NC_134086.1, read as the reverse complement.
GCAGCCCAGTCACCCTAAACCCGGTTCGGTCCCCTGTAATAACCAAACGACCCCGTTTTGCCTATAACAAATCCCAGCCGTCGAGGTTCCTTGATCGAACAACTGGGAAGTTGGGGTGATTTAATATATAACTGTCCTAATGACCCTACCCCCAAGACCGTCTCTCTCACCCCACCCCTCAGAGAACCCCCACCATCTCCGCCGTGCGCCGCCTGCCGGAAATAGCCTCCGCCGGCGGCGTTGCTCCAATCAATCCCAAAACTACACCCTAGCTTCTTCTCTTTCCCCTCCTTCCAAATCCGCACCCCTTTTCCCTCAAATCCCAACCAAAATTCTCGAATCTTGAATTGAAGAGGAACGACCAAAATCCCAAATCGTCCAAACTGCCCCAAAATCACACCCCACAATCTCCTCATCCCCCTTATCCTAAATCCACATTCAATTCCCTTCAAATACCTCCAAAATTTCTCGAATGTCAAATATAGGGTTCTAGAGTGTTAAACACTAAATCGGTGCATAAGAGTTTGTCTCAGGCATGGGGTTGTTTTTTAAGGTCTCTTCCCTCAATAATGCTACTTACTTGCTCTTACAAAGAACAAGTGGGTGACATTATTGAGGACGAAACCAATAGTTTGATGTCCGTCTCAATTCTGTCCAAATAGGTAAGCATTCTTCACTTCTTTTAAGTTTTCTTTAAAGCTCGACTCATCTTCTTCCTCGCCTCATCTTCTTCCTCGCCTCTGTCCTTTACATGTTCAGATTTTAGACTTGAATTAATTTTTGTGCCTGTTTTCTCCCGTTAGATCTCGACCCTTCTGTTCTATTTTAATGGTTAATAAGCTAAGTGTTCTATGTTGTTTAATTTAGTTTAAATCATTGTTTAGCTTAGTATTGATAAGTTTTATGACTGAATGTTCTTGTTTAAATGTTGGTGTGAATGCTTGAAGATTTGATTCATGTTTTAATTTGTTTTCAGTAGATTTTCGGCATTTTCTTTAAGAACTGATTCATAGTTTGATCCGTTGGATGCCCTCTGTGTTTAGTCAGCCCTGTTTGTCACTCTTTTTAAAACCTAAGAGGGGGTAAGTGAATAGTTAGCAACTTCAGGGGGGCTCAAAAGGAAGGGCAAGATTAATAATAATTGATTGGGCTAAGGGTAATTCAGGGATTCTAGGTCGGGAAGGAATCAATTCTGTTAAGAGGAAAGGCTCTAGAAGATAGGATAAACGTGAGTTTGTTAGGGGGCATGAGTTTTCAGATCCTTAGAGGGGTAAGAGGGTAAAAACAATTGGGTTTGAGTGGGTTAAAATGGGAAATAGCTAGCTAAAATAGGGCTGCATTATATGGGCCTATATAAGGACCTCTTTCTCCTCATTTGGGGTAGCTGACACATTCTGAAAAAATCTGAGAGAGATTAGAGAAAAAAAATACAAAAAAGCTGCAGAACTTTACTGTTTCATAGGCTTCAAAAGAGAAAAATCAAAAAAGAAAAAAAGAGAGAGAGAATTCTACTGTTCCATTGGAAATTTCAGTGATCTATTCTATTTCTGAAGAACAAGATTCCAATCCTAATATTCAAAATGAGTTGATTGTTGAAAGTTTTGACACAAGCTGGTGGAGGGTTAACTTCTCATTGGTTTTGAGTTAATTTTCTGGGTGTTAATCTCTGAAATTGATGTTGCTGGGTTGCTGTTATTTGAGCTTTCTTAACCTCAGATTTTCTTTGTTCATTTGCTGTACCAGGTATCTTTCTCCTAAACTCTACACAATGTAAGGCAAGTTTGAAGCATGAAATGGACAAAGTTGAAATGATAAGACTCGATGATCTGTTTACATAGCTGATTGTTGTAGTAATATGATTCACCATGTAGGCTTAGTTTGTCTTTATATTAAACAACTGAAATCTCTGAAGGCTACTTAGTTTGGGACTTTTGAAATGTTTTGTAAAGGACTCAGTCACAATAGTATGCCATAGATGTGTTTTAGCTATTGGTTCGAATCAGTATTTGTGTTTGATAATGCTTGCATGTTTGATTGTTATTAAAGAGGTTCGAAAAATGTGATATTTAGTGTTTGTTTATGCTTTTAGCAATTTCTATAAGGTACATGGCATCCAGTGATTTTGTTGACTCTGGAAATAAAAATTGGTCTATAGCCATAGTGCTAAGAAAATTGAGATTTGATTGATAGTTGTCACACCTCCTTTTTCCGCACCCGAGAGGGGGTGAAGGAGTTTTTCAAATTAAAGGACAATCGAAACGGGATTTGTTTATTTATTTCAGAGTCGCCACTTGGGAGATTTAGGGTGTCCCAAGTCACCAATTTAATCCCGAATCGAGGAAAAGAATGACTCTGTTTAACAGTCCGCGAACCAGAAATCCGGATAAGGAATTCTGTTAACCCGGGAGAAGGAGTTAGGCATTCCCGAGTTCCGTGGTTCTAGCACGGTCGCTCAACTATTGCATTTAGCTATTATCTGATTTTTACATGAATAACTTATGTGTTGATTCTACTTTTTATTGCTTTTACATATACATATTTATTCGAGAGAGTGAACGCCGTTTAAAGTATGTTTTCAGATTGCGCCGCATCAAATGAACCCGCAATCTTAGGCACACCTTTTTCAACGTCTTAGGATTTGGATTCGGGCCGCATAAAATGCCCACCCACATTTAGGAATGTAATTTACTAAAGCCGCGCCTAAAGATTCTAGCACGTTATTATCTTTTCGGAGGGCCGTGAAATTCGCTAAACGGCCCTTCCCGACTTCTAAAAAAATCTTAAACCTTTACTGTGGGTCCTGCAATTTTTTTTTTTGTTTTTATTTGACGAAGCTCGTCTCATAACTGGCAGACTACTAACACTAAACTTTTTAAATCTTTTAACACCAAAAAAAATACCCCTGAGAATCCCCTATTATTATTGCCTTGCCCTCACTCTTAGCAATCTGTATTTAAACCTCTCTAATTTACAACTACACCAAATCACTACACAGCTACAACCAATCCTTAAGTCAAATTCACACAAAATGATTCAAGCATCAAAACATACCAACGAAGTGATTCATGTTGTATTCGTCCAAACAAAGCAGTCATAAACTAACTATTCGACGAAGTTGTTCAAATCGAATGTAGCTTATAACGCACACTCAAACAAACAGAAGAAAAATCTTGACCAAATAAAAAGGTCTTGAAGAAGAAGGAGAACTAATGAACAAAACAAGATTACAAAATAACACTTTAAACAAAGAATCAATAATCCGAAAAATAGAATAATAAAAAAACAAGATTAGGAACAACATTTAAAATCAAAGCCATAACAGAAAATAAAATAAAAATGAACTAAATAATCTTGAAAGAAAATCCTAAAACTTGAACGAACCCAAGTCGAGCTCGGAGTTGAACTATTGGAGGTTGAACGGACTGTTTTGTGGACGTTGAAAAAGGACGAAGCAGCAGCTGGACGTTTGGATTATGGCAGATTAGCATGGCGGGACGAGGGTGTCGTGGTATCGAGGAGTAGCAGTGGCAGCACTGGACTCGCTGCTGCCATGGTCGACGGGGAGCAGCAGCGACAAGTGGGTGTTGGGCAGTGGAGGTGGTCGACGACGCAGGAGTTGGTGGTTTGACTGTGTGAGACGATGAGGGAGTTGGGCTGGTTATGGCGTTTGGACGTGGGGTCGACGATGCAGCAGTGGTTGTTGCTGCTCAAAAGAACGAGGGGTCGTGGGTTATGGAGGTGCTCGCCGGAAGGGTCGCTTGGTGGTGGCGTTTGGACGTGAGGGAGTGGGGGCTGGGGGCAGTGACGACGGGAAGTGACGACGAAGGCGAAGCAGTAGTGTTCGTCTGATTTAATGGAGGATCGCCGGACTGGCTTGATGGAGCTAGGAGGAGTGGTCGTGTGGGCAGTGACGACGCTGCTGCTGGTTCGTGAGGGATGGTGGGTTGTTGGTGGTGGTTTTGGGGTAGGGCTGCTCCTAGGGTTTTTTAGGGTCTTCGTTCCTTCAAAAGAAGGAAGAAGATGAATAGTCCCCACTCCTTTTGTTTTCAAAATCTGTTTTTAAAATCCCCCCCTTGTCCGTGTGTTTGTAGCCTTTGCCAAGAAGAATGGACCCCACGTGTGTAGGGGTCCAAGATTTGTGTCCCCCATGCGCGGTGGGGTTCCCCGTGTCTCGTGTTCCGTCCGTGTTCTCCACGCGTGTCCCCCATGTGTGGTGGACTCAGATTATTATGGGCTAAGTCCGAAAATTAGGCCTAAAAACGGGTAGTTTGAACCCGAATATTATTCTTTTGCCCGGACCCGAGAATAAGAACACGACGTTGCTCAACTAATCCTATGTAAGCAAAATAACTACCAAAATAAGACTAATATTTAAGACAAAACTATATCTTTTTAAATATTTTTTCAAGGTTAAAATAGCTACAAAATATTAATAAAACTATTTTTTTGTAATTTTCGTTTTTATATAAAGATAAAATATAAAGTAATATTTTTGTATTTTTTCAAAATTAAAATGACTACAAAACATTAATAGAACTATATTTTTTGGTAATTTTCGAAATTTTATAAAGTACAAAATAAGGTGCAATTTTTGTATTTTTTCAAGTTTATGAGAAATACATAAACTAAAATTTAAATATATATTTTTTGTAATTTTTTTTTTTGCGTCGAAATAGAGTAAAATAGTCAAAATAGCTATATTATACCTAGATTAAATATTTACGCTAAAAATGTGAAAATTCTCTGGGAGGGTCAAAAATCACGCGTCTACAGCTGCCCCTCTTTGCCCGAAAACATGAAGGTTTTTCGTGCAAAGATAAAGTGAGCGATTTTTGCCCATCCGAGTACTCCACGTGAAGCATTTTTTAAAGATTTGACCGAACCTTTGCTCCAGAGGTTTCCTACATATCCTGGGCTAAACAGGAATCAGGTCAATGTAGTTCGGGAAGTCTTAGTAGCTGGGACTACCGGGGAACCGTGGTTCTGCTGTTACTGCTGTTGTATATTGTTACCACTTCCTTACTGATCTCCTTATTACACCGTATCCAAAAAGAAAACAAGAAAATCAGAAGCTAGGCTAGCCTATGGATCACAAGATCTTATCTATTTTCAACTTGTCTTTGCTGCCTTGCTTTCTTGTCGGATTGTGTTTCTTCCGGTGCCTTTCTTCCGTGAATTTCTGGCCCTTTGCTTTTCTGAATACCAATTTTCATCATTTTGCTCGGTCCGCTGGGGATATGGCTTCCTTCATTAAGCTTTTCGGCGGTTCCTCTGGGGATGCGGCTCTCTTCATCAGATCTGTTATGCTGGGCATAATTTTAATGTTCACAGGACGCTTCTTTCAAGACGTGTCTTTTCTTCCTTTTGACTCATGCGCGTGAACTTGTGCTGGGACCTCTTGTTGCAACCTTCCGCTTTCTGGTGCTAGGGATTTTTATTGTTTCCTGCTGGGGATTCCTGTTGTAACCTTCTACCTTCCGGTGGGTTGCTGATTTCAAGATCTGCAGTATAAGACTCAAAAGTATTCCTCTTGTTATACAGGTGGGCGCCTGAATGCAAAAATATGAAATGTATACTCGCATTATACTGGTGGGCGACCTAGAACAGAAATGAAAAGACAGAAATGTATTCCCGCATTATACTAGTGGGCGACCTAGAACAGAAATGAAAAGACAGAAAATGTATTCCCGCATTATACTGGTGGGCGACCTAGAACAAAAATGTATTCCCGCATTATACTGGTGGGCGACCTAGAACAAAAATGAAAAGACAGAAATGTATTCCCGCATTATACTGGTGGGCGACCTAGAACAGAAATGTATTCCCGCATTATACTGGTGGGCGACCTAGAATAGAAATGAAAAAGACAGAAATGTATTCCCGCATTATACTGGTGGGCGACCTAGAATAGAAATGAAAAGACAGAAATGTATTCCCGCATTATACTGGTGGGAGACCTAGAATAGAAATGAAAAGACAGAAATGTATTCCCGCATTATACTGGTGGGCGACCTAGAACAGAAATGTATTCCCGCATTATACTGGTGGGCGACCTAGAATAGAAATGAAAAGACACAAATGTATATGAATTTGTTTCCTCGTTCCTCCGAGAAAATTTTTAACAACGACAGAAAATTTTCTGCCCCGGTTTTGGTGACCTTCTTTGTGGCGTGTTTTTTCTGCCATCATCAACCTTTGTTTTCCTGTAAAAATCAAAGAAAACTTTGTTAGTTTTAACATGGTGAGTGATGATATCACTCCTGCCGGGGGATGGTTTTTACTTTCCCTTTCCCTTGCTCTGTGCTCCCAAAACTGGTTGGGGATAAAGTTGCTTGCTAGGGATGATATTCCTGCTGGGGATGGTACTTCACTTATCTCTTCCCCGCTTTTGTTTCAAAACATGTTGGGGGAGTTCTCTTCAACTCCAAAACTACTCCCTTAAAAGTTTATTTTCTCCCAGCACTGCAAGGCATAAAATGTTATCATCTGAGGATAACGTTATTGAGGATAAGACTGTTAGGGTTATCTTGTTGCGGATTAATTCTCTCTCCCTCTTTCCCCCTTTCTGTTTTCTCTGATCCCCTTGGACCTTGGTCAGTGATCTATCGAAGTTCTGCCGAGGATCGTTTTGGAACTTGGTTCATAAGTCTTTAAACCTCTGATTCCCGCTTTTCTTCATGTTCCCCTTAACTTTCCAGGATAGTTTGTCATTTGGTTTTGCAACAAACGCCTTTTGTCTTATTGTCTTGACTTTGGCCTGCCCCCTTCGTATTTTGCTTTGTACCCTTTCGGCCCCTGGTAGTAAACTCTGAAAAATCCTTTTCGAAACAAATTTCTGGAAAAAATCTTCTTAGACAAAGAAAATGAAAAGATAGAAAAAAAAGAAAAAATCTTCCTGAGCAAACGCTGGGGGAGAAGAAAAGGAAAGAACTTATCTGGACGGTATGACTGGTCTCAACAATCATGTCATGCATTACGGATTAATCAACCCAGTCTATTTGTATCAATCAATCTGATGGCCTCACTTGCTGGGGATAAATAGGTGCTCACCTCTTCGCAAATCCAAACCCTTTTTGCCAATCTATCTTGTTGCCTTATATTGCCCTTCGAGGGGTTTTCACTAATAAGACTCTCTCCTTTCCCTCAGCTCTCGTCGCCTTATGGTGCCTGTGAAGGTTTTCACCGATAAGACTCTCTCGTTTCATTTCTCTCATCTTTCGTCGCCTTATGGTGCCTGTAAAGGTTTTCACCGATAAGACTCTCTCATTTTATTTTATTTTTCAGCGGGGAATTGGAGTGTTGCCGATATGACTCTCTCTTCTGGAGATTCTTTTCGGCTATCAATTCATTTCCAGTTTATGATCCTCTTCTTGCTGGGGATCAGTGCATTATTCTCGGCTTTCATTTGCCTGACTTGCCACCTCTCGGATATTGATCGGGAGGTCTTTTTGGACAACGATGTTGGTTTCGGTGTGGGGCTAAAAGAAAGGCTATCCAAAATTCAACATAACTTTGATGGGTGAACTACTACAACTCTTGGAAATCAAACCCTTTTTGAAACTTTAAAACCTAACTTCTGCCCCATTTTTTTTTTTGCTTGGGGGATTTCATTTTTGTTACACTATATTGAACTTTGCACACTATGACCGAGCCGTGAGGCGCCTACGTATCCTCTTTGAGGAATCAGGTCAAACGTAGTTCCCACTGCTTTTGTTTTTTTCTTGTGATCTTTATCTTTCTCTCTCTTTTTTTCATTTTTCTTGTAATTTCTTTTTTCTTCTTCTTCTTTTTCATATCTTTTCCATTAGTGATTCCACAAGAGGGGTATGAAAGAATAACTTAAGGCTCAAAAGGGGGAAGCAAGGGTTAAAAGTGTTTGGGTAGAAGAAAGAATTGCCTCCGTCATTTCATTATCCAATAAATACCAAATACAAACAAACGAATCAATAACTACCATAATCAAAGAAATTACGCATAATATCTTTTGACTGCATCAGAATTGATAGCCATGTCGACACATCTTCCCTTGATATCTGTTAGACACAAAGCACTGTTGGACAACACTCTGGTCACGATATAAGGCCCTTGCCAATTTGGGGCGAACTTGCCTTTTGCTTCGACCTGATGCGGGAGGATCCATTTCAATACTTGCTGCCCTACTTCAAATTTTCTGGGGCGCACCTTCTTATTGTATGCTCTTGCCATTCTTTTCTGATACAACTGACCATAACACACTGCTGCCAATCTTTTTTCATCTATCAAGCTCAACTGCTCCAGTCGAGCTTTGACCCATTCATCATCATCAATCTCGGCTTCAGCGACAATCCGGAGGGACGAAATTTCGACCTCCGTTGGTATTACTGCCTCAGTCCCGTATACCAACAAATAAGGAGTTGCACCTATTGAAGTACGAACAGTAGTACGGTATCCCAACAATGCAAATGGTAGCTTTTCATGCCATTGTCTGGATCCTTCAACCATTTTCCTCAATATCTTCTTTATGTTTTTGTTGGCTGCCTCAACCGCTCCATTCGCCTTGGGCCGATACGGGGTGGAATTACGGTGTGTAATATTAAACTGTTCACATACTTCTCTCATCAAGTTGCTGTTAAGATTAGCACCATTGTCCATGATTATTACTTTCGGGATCCCAAATCGACAAATGATATGGGAATGGACAAAATCCACCACTGCCTTCTTGGTTACTGACTTGAAAGTTTTGGCTTCAACCCACCTAGTGAAATAATCGATGGTTACCAGAATGAATCTGTGACCGTTCGAAGCTGCTGGCTTAATAGGCCCAATGACATCCATGCCCCATGCCACAAATGGCCATGGTGCTGACATTGTGTGTAATTCCGTTGGTGGAGAATGAATCAGATCTCCATGTATCTGACACTGATGGCATTTTCGTACGAAACTGATACAATCATGCTCCATAGTGAGCCAATAATATCCCGCTCGCAGAATCTTCTTTGCCAATACATATCCACTCATATGGGGCCCACAGACTCCAGCATGTACCTCTGTCATCACTATCGTGGCTTGACCTGCATCAATACATCTCAGCAATCCCAGATCTGGGGTTCTTTTGTACAACATTCCTCCACTGAGGAAAAATCCATTTGCCAGTCGTCGAATGACTCTCTTTTGATCTCCGGTTACCTGCTCTGGATATATCCCCATCCTGAGGTATTCCTTGACATCATAAAACCATGGCTTGCCATCCACTTCTTCCTCTATCATGTTGCAATAAGCATGTTGATCACGAACCTGAATATGCAACGGGTCAACATGGATCTTATCTGGATGGTGCAACATCGATGCTAAAGTGGCCAAGGCATCAGCAACCTCATTGTGAACTCTCGGGATGTGTCTGAACTCCACTGATCAAAATTGCTTGTTCAGATCGTGCAAACATTATCGATATGGTATAAGTTTTAAATCCCGTGTTCCCCATTCACCCTGGATCTGATGTACTAGGAGGTCCGAGTCTCCCAAGACCAAGACGTCCTGAACATCCATGTCTGCAGCCAATCATAGTCCCAAAATGCATGCCTCATATTCAGCCATGTTGTTGGTACAATAGAAACGTAGCTGAGCTGTAACAGGATAGTGATGTCCTGTTTCCGAAATAAGTACTGCTCCTATTCCAACTCCTTTTGCATTTGCAGCCCCATCGAAGAAAAGCTTCCACCCTGGTTCCTCTTTCAGTTCTAACTCCTCTATATGCATCACTTCTTCATCTGGAAAATATGTCCTCAAAGGCTCGTATTCTTCATCAATAGGATTCTCAGCCAAGTGATCGGCCAATGCTTGGGCTTTCATGGCCGTCCTCGTCACATAGACAATATCGAACTCTGTGAGTAATATCTGCCATTTTGCCAATCTTCCCGTGGGCATAGGCTTCTGGAAAATATACTTCAAAGGATCCAAGCGTGAAATAAGGTAAGTAGTATGTGACGACAGATAATGCTTAAACTTCTGTGCTACCCAAGTTAGAGCACAACATGTCTTCTCAAGTTGAGTATACTTATTCTCATAGACTGTAAACTTCTTGCTGAGATAATAGATGGCTCGCTCTTTCCTTCCTGTGATGTCGTGTTGCCCCAACACGCAACCAAACAAATTCTCCAGGACTGTCAGATAAAGAATTAACGGCCTCTCTGGCTCAGGTGGAACCAACACAAGTGGATTGGACAGATACCCTTTAATCTGGTCGAAAGCCTCTTGACACTCCGCCATCCAGTCTACCGCAGCGTCTTTCTTCAACAGCCGAAATATGGGTTCACAAGTCGTCGTGAGTTGAGCGATGAACCTGCTGATGTAATTTAGTCTCCCCAACAGACGCATTACCTCTGTTTTGTTCTTTGGCGGTGGTAAATCTTGGATGGATTTGATCTTGGATGGATCCAATTCAATACCCCGTCGACTGACGATGAATCCTAACAGCTTTCCTGATGGAACCCCAAAGGCGCATTTGGCCGGGTTGAGCTTAATATCATACCTTCGAAGTCTTTGAAAAAATCTCCTTAGGTCTGCTACATGGTCTTCCTGACGCTAAGACTTTATGATCACATCATCTACGTACACTTCAATTTCTTTGTGTATTATGTCGTGAAACACAGTATTCATTGCTCGCATGTACGTTGCCCCAGCATTCTTCAGTCCGAACGGCATGACCCGGTAGCAGTAAGTCCCCCATGGTGTGATGAAAGCTGTCTTTTCCGCATCTTCTTCGTCCATTAAGATCTGATGATATCCTGCATAGCAGTCCACAAAGGATCCAATCTCGCGCCCAGCGCAATTATCGATCAGGATATGGATGTTGGGCAATGGAAAATTATCCTTAGGACTTGCTTTGTTGAGATTGCGGTAGTCGACGCATACCCTGATTTTCCCATCCTTCTTCGGCACTGGTACCACATTGTCCAACCACTCGGGATATCGAGTGACCCGAATGACCTTCGCCTACAGCTGCTTAACCACCTCTTCTTTGATCTTCACACTCATCTCTGTTTTAAATTTCCTTAGTTTTTGCTTGACCGGAAGGTATGCCGGGTCAGTGGGCAATTTGTGAACCACTAGATTGGTGCTCAATCCTGGCATATTATCATATGACCATGCGAAAACATCTTTGAATTCCACGAGGGTTTTGATCAATTCCTCCCTGACATTTGGCTCAATGTGGATGCTGATTTTGGTTTCTCTGATATTATCTGCGTCCCCTAGATTCACAGCCTCAGTGTCATTTAGATTAGGCTTGGGTTTCTCTTCAAATTGGAATAGTTCTCGGTTTAGTTCTTCGAAGGCTTCATCCTCGTCATATTCAGACTTATTGTCACGATCGACCTCTTGTATCATTAAGTCGGAGTCGGATTGATTTATTAGACTAGGTCGAAGATCCGCTGTGCATGCCATGTCATTAGAACCAGTAAAAAGAGAACTGTTCAGAAAGAAAAAAAAACAAAACAGAAATCAAAATGAGGCAAAAGAAGAATTTTATTAAAATTTGGGATAACAGGGTTCACACTTTTACAAAAAAAATAAAAATAAAAAATAAAATTTGGATTACACCCTCGAATAATCCGAAACAAGAAAACAAAAAATCAAAGCCTACTACCAGGACTCCCCCCGGATAGGAAGAGGAGTAACCGTCCAATTGTTGGTTTTGGCCTCAGGCCCCACAAACTGTATGTCTGCTCCGCTGGAACTCTCTCCAACTTCTACCATATTGACATCAGCGAATAGCCTCTCAAAACTCTGATTCAAGTCCCCGTCCATCCCAATCAATGGCCCGAGAATTTTTGGGACCGGTGACCCCTTGGCATTTGCTCTAACAAAAGATCTTGAGAGACGTGGCACAGGTTTGGGAAGAAACCAAACTTTCTTCTTCATTTTCCGCGCTCGCTTTACATCTGCCGCAGTCGGTTTGAACCCCAACCCAAAGGTCTCTAAATTCTTGGGCAGGGAAACAGGTTGGACAATCCCCTGAAGCTCAACCCCCAGGCCTTTTCCCGGCACAAACCCATTACCCAGCATTTCCGAAACCATCATGACCGTTGCGGAAGCTACCCTAGGGTGCTGAATGATCTCACCCTCGGAAATCTTGTTTGCCGACACTGCATCGAAAACCTGGTAAACCCTGGGACCTTTGTCATCATTGGTCTCTATGAAGAGCACAATGGCGCTTCCTATGGTGCATGCAGTGTCCTCGCCGTGCAGTACGACCACTTGTCTATCCCACTCGAACTTGACCATCTGATGTAGGGTGGAAGGTACTGCTTTAGCTGCATGGATCCACGGTCGCCCCAACAGAAGGTTATAAGATACCGCGACATCTAATACCTGGAACTCCATGGTAAACTGGACTGGACCGATGGTCAATTCAAGTACAATATCCCCCACGGTGGCTGTTCCATTTCCGTCAAATCCTTGGACGCAAATGCTATTCTTGTGGATTCTTCCATGGTCGATCTTTAACTGGTTCAGGGTGGATAATGGACAAATATTGGCACTTGAGCCGTTATCCACCAATGCCCGAGTAACTGCCGAATCTTCACATTTGACAGTTAGGTAAAGAGCTTTATTATGCTCCGTGCCCTCCACTGGCAAATCATCATCTAAAAATGTTACCCTGTTCACCTCGAAAATTTTGTTGGCAATCGTTTCCAGGTGATTTACAGAAATCTCGTTGGGCACATGAGCTTTATTCAGTATCTTCATCAGGGCCCGACGATGTTCATCCGAATGGATTAGTAATGATAGCAGCGAGATCTGGGCCGGTGTTTTCTTCAACTGTTCGACCACGGAGTAATCCTGCACTTTCATCTTCTTTAAGAATTCCTCCGCTTCTTCTTCTGACACAGGCTTCTTTGTTGCAGCTGGGTTGGGTCTTCTCAACTCCGCCGGAGCAAAACACCGTCTTGATCTAGTCAGTCCCTGCGCCTCACAACTATCCTCCTCCACTTGTTGTCCCTTGTACATCACCACTGCCTTCTCGTACTTCCAAGGCACGACCTTGCTATCAATCACTGGTGTTTGGACTACTGGTTTTATGATGACCGGTTCCCTGCAGACCCCTTTCACAACAACCACGGGTGCAGATGATGCTCCCGTTATTACCAACTTGGCTGGTTCTGGTTTTCTTGTAGCGGCAGATGGATTCTTCCCCAATATCACCACTGGCTTGACATCTCCCCCTTTCAACTGTACCCCTGCTTCCTCATCGATCGATTTTTCTTTCGGAGTGGCACGGATCATCATCACTGTCTGTGAGGGTTTCTTCGTCTCCCCTCCTTCGTGCACAAGCTCGATCATGTAGGCTTCGGGGTGCTTTGGCAATGGGTTCTGGTTAATGTTGGGTGCCTCCGGTGCCTGTATCTCGATCTTGTTGGTATCAATAAGATCTTGTATCGCATGTTTCAGCCTTCAACATTTCTCGGTATCATGTCCGGGAGCTCCCGAACAAAATTCATATCTTACCGAGTGATCCATATTTTGGGGTAAGGGATTTGGCAATCTAGGCTCAATAGGATTTAATAAACCCAACTGCCTCAATTTGTGGAACAATGCAGTATAAGTTTCCCCTAACTTAGTAAAAGTTCTTTGCCTCTGTAGTCTTTCATTTCTGGAAGCCGGATTTCCCCTGAAACCAATCCCTGGAGGGTTCCTGTAGGCTCTTGGCGGTGAATAGGTGTTTTGTGGTGGTGGGTAGGTGTTATGTGGTGGTGGGTATGTATTGTGGGGAGCCAGCGCGCGCCATTGTGGGCGAACCGGAGGCTGGGTATATGTCTGGGCTTGATGGACGGTAAAATATTGTTCTTGAGGTGGATAGTAGTGCTGTGGTGGGCTGTATGGGTAGTTTGGCCTGTGGGGTCTGGGTTGGTTGTAGTATGGTTTGCCGGACCTGGACCAACTGCTTGCCTCAATCGTGGCAATTTCTTCTTTCTTCCTCCTTCCCAGCGCACCTCCCGTGCCGCTCTGAATAGCCTGGGTCGTTGCCTTGAGCGCCGAGTAATTCAGGATTTTGTCAGACCTCAGACCCTCCTCTATCATGACCCCTATCTTTACTACTTCATTGAAGGATTTTCCAACCGTCGTCACCAAATGACCAAAGTAAGTTGGATCCAGTGTTTGCAAGAAGTAGTCCACCATTTTTCCTTCTCTTATGGGTGGATCAACTCTGGCTGCTTGTTCTCTCCAGCGGAAACCAAACTCATGAAAGCTTTCACCAGGCTTCTTTCCGGTCCTCAGCAATGTGAGACGGTCAGGGACTATCTCGAGATTGTATTGAAAGTGACCCGCGAAAGCCTGCACCAGATCATCCCAAGTGTACCATCTGCTGGAGTCCTGCCTAGTATACCATTCCTGTGCCGATCCACTTAAGCTTTGACCGAAATAAGCTATCAGTAGCTCGTCTTTACCGCCTGCCCCTCTCATCTTGCTACAAAAGCCCCGCAAATGTGCCATGGGATCACCGTGCCCTTCATATAAATCAAACTTAGGCATCTTGAACCCAGCCGGGAGTTGGACGTCCGGGAAATGGCATAGATCCTTGTAGGCTACGCTGACCTGGTTGCCCAATCCGTGCAAGTTCCTGAAGGACTGCTCCAGGATTTTGAACTTCCTCATTACCTCATCTTGTTCTGGGACCTTAACCGGCTTTTCAATCTCTGCCGGTACCTCCAAGTGCGGATTGTAGGTATGGGGTTCTGGTGCATGGAATGTGGGCTCAGGGGGATAGTATTGCGTATCGTGAGCCTGAAACAACGGCTCGCTGGTTGATCTTTGCAGGGTGGCTGATGTGGGTCCCATAAAAGTGGGAACATTTGGTGTTGGGAGAGGTTGATGGGGTGGTGGAGCTTGGGAATCATGGGGGCTTCTCTCCTGAAGATAACGGTGATTCGGGAGGCTTGTTGAAGGGCCAGAGTGAGGGTATTCCGGCATATGCCCCAGTGGTTCAGGGCTCTTTTGTGCTTTGGCCAAAGCTAACTGCATTGCATTCATCTCTAGTCTCATCCTTTCTATTTTCTCCATCGTTTCTTTTAACAACTGGCTCAACGGCCTTTCTTCCCCGGTACTATTTTCTGAAGTAGTCATGCTCGTTGTCACCGGTCCTTTGGATCTTGTTTGGTAAGGGTGTGTTGCCAGAATGCTTTAACAACTAACTGTCTGGCATTTGTGGAAAACAACAAACTTGTTAGCGTTAGAGTTTAACAGATTTGATGATAGCACATTGGGGATGCAATGCTCCTAGGCAGTTAACCATTTCTAACATGCTTTTTGCTCTGACCGCATGCATCATTCCAGCTTATTTTATAGATTGCCTACGTATCGTGACCCCGCACGAATCAGACCAAGCGTAGTTCATGCATCCGTAAGATAAATACCCAATTTTCTATTACACAAATATGTTATTACAAACTGTGATTTGAAAGAAAACAAACGAAATACAGACTCTACATTATTAACAATATTTGAAGAGAACGTAGGGGTAAACAACAGACTCTGAAAAACAGACAAGTGCAAACTTGAACTAGGGACACATTAAAGATTTCAACTTAGGTACTCGCGAGGCATCATTCGGCCTTTTTGCGGGTTTTGGTGTAAGACCCCTCTGCAAGATCTTCAACTCATTCATGATCCGGTGGACGTAGCCCATGATAGAGGCAAGAAGGGTATCACGAGGTATTTTCTCACATGTTAGGCATCTCATGTAGATGTAGTGCCCAATATCATCAATCCTTCCCCGGATGTTATCCCTTTCTCTGAACAGTTGTTCTATTTGCTGGTTCTTTAGCCCCAGCATTTGAGCATTGTCAGCGAGTTGATCCTGAAACCTCTCCATTAGTTTTTCCATTATGGCAATCAAATCATAACAGCGCCTTCTGTCTGCCCGGGCATCTCGGGCTTGTTTAAAGACCTGCTCCTGAAGAGTGGAGTTTGTCTCTCTTAATAGTCCCATGCTTATTTCAGAATCCCCTATGACTTGTTGTAGATGCTTCCTTCGTGCCATTGTACCTTTTTCCCACCTGACCCGCATTCTTTCTATGCAAGCCTCGGATCTCTTCAAGTCCTCTCGGCTTTTGCCGACTTGATTTCTCAGCTTTGTTATCAACCTTTCATCAGAGCGACGTTTCTGTCGGTTGTTGTTACTCTTACTGACTTGGCGAATTCGGGCTTTTAGTGCCTGGTTTTCTTTGGTTAATTTATTCTTTTCACCCATTTCCGAGGCGACTTGCACGTGGTTCTCAAATATAAGCCTTTCAACTTGTTGCTTCAGCTTCCCGATTTCAACCCGGTAACCTTCTTCTCTTGCCAACCAACCCCACTGCTCTTGTGAATCATCCGTAAACTGTTGTACATGAGCTCTCTTAGCAGGTCTCGGATGAATCTGGAACCTTTTACCGAACCAAGCATTGTATTTTGGGTCTACCTCACCCTTAGCCAATTCTCGAACCATAGTCTTGGGCTCCAGGAATCTACATTCGTGCCACAACTTTCTAATTTTTTCTTCGAGGAATACGACTCCTGGGCTTAATTCAATGACGTGATTGCTTAGATCTTCATCAGTGGGAATTACCTGAAATCTTCCTAGCTGGCGCAATACCCGATTAGGAGCATATGGTTGGATACTACGCACTCCTATCAAAAGAATGTGACATTCCTCGGCCGACATGTATATCACCTCAGTATCAGGCAACCACCCAAATGCCCATTCAATTTGGTCGGCCGTCATTGAACTTAATCGTGCAAGCCATGCTTCGACACCTTTGGGGAATACAACACCTATCATCCGTTTCTCACAACCACTGATACAGTTTTTTCCGGTCAACCCGTGATTCATGTATCCTGCTCGGTGACAGAGGTGCTTTTGCATCCACAGCTGGAGTAACAAATTGCATCCCTGGAAGAAATCGCCTCCTTCTCGGCATATAGTCAAGGCTCGGTAGATTTCGGACAAAACCAAAGGGACCACAGTACTGTTAATTTTTTTGATTGCAACATCAGCCATCCCTACAAGGCCTATCTCTATTTTCTTATCTTTGCGGGGACAAACCATGATTCCCAAGAAGGCTGTGATGAATGCCAAAGTACGTCTTGCCTCCCACTTGTTTCTGTCCCCACCATGAGTTAGTCTGAGGTTTGGTTCTTCGAAACCCTAAGGAGTACCATACCGCTGATATAAGAATTGAAGAGCACAATAACCTTTTGACAAATCGTCATCTTGCACCTTCCGACTAATGTGTAGCAAATTCAAAAACCCATGTGGAGACACTGGTCTAGGAGAAAGCAAATATTGCCCCCTCAATTTTCCATCCAAACCTGCATAACCCGCAATTTCCTCTAATGTAGGTGTAAGCTCAAAGTCTGCAAAGCGGAATACATTACGGGTTGGATCCCAGAATGGTATCAAAGCTTCAATGACGTACGTCCTTGGCTTGATATCTAACAGACTGACGAGGCCTCCCAAAATTCTTTCCACTATTTTCTTACTATCATTTCCCAAATCATTCCACCACATGTGGAGCTGCAGAGGGACCTTGCTAAAGACTGAGAACGGTTCGTTTTGATTTGTGCTCATCCTGCACATTTATTAAGGTGATTAAGAAAGAAAAAAAAACTTTTATTCGACTCAAAAATAAAACTATTTATATGTTGTTTTGTGTGTTTTCAAATTGAAAAAAAAAACTTGATTTTCAAACGCGGCCTTTCAGCACTTCGGAAGCGAAGATTTTTAAGGCTGTGTGGGTCAACTAGACCAAATCTTAAAAAGAATGACCCAAGAGGTGGCTGTTTATGCAAAGTCAGTCTTTCGGCGTCCCTTTCGGGAACATTCGGCTATGTTTTGACAAAACAGCGTCACCCGACTTCTTTATGACAGAATTAAAATTTTGAATGTTTTTTATTATTATTATTATTTATTTGTTTATGGCTATTTTAGCAAAAGGTGGGGTTGGACCTGATGAGGGTTGCCTACGTATCTCACATCCGATAAGAATCAAACCAGCGTAGTTCGGGCGAATTAACCGCACTATTTTAAAATAGGACTCTTTTTCGTTTTTCATTTTTGACATTTCATAAGCAAAAAATAAAAAAAACATTACTTTTAAAACAAGACCCCTTTTTTTCTCTTTTTTTTTTAACAGACAACCTATTTTTCAAAAAATCTTCTTTTTTTTAACAAACAATATAACAGCCTATTTTTCGAACAAAAAACAACCCTTTTTTTTTGCTCTTTTTTTTCTTTTTCTTTTTTAGTAAAACAAATAAAAAATAAAACTTTTTTTTATTTTCCAGAGTTCCGACAGTACTTGGGCATTGTTTATTTTTTCAAAACCATTAGTTAACTCTCCAACTGCTATTTTTCTCTTTTTCTTAATTTTCTAACATTCCCGAAATTCAAAAAAAACGGTCAACATCCAGGACAGAGCAAATAAATGCACAGAAAACAATTAGGATGCATCATGATGGTCTTTCCGTTTCAGGTTGCTAGCCCTAGACGGACCCAACCCCTGTGTTGAGTCCCCTAAGTCAAAATGCACATGAAGCAAACAAGCGTTCCTACTAGGGATCTGGCATAAGGCTGAGTTATTCTAGGTTCAAAACCTGGGTGTTT
Organism: Nicotiana tabacum; assembly: GCF_000715075.1. NCBI lineage: Eukaryota > Viridiplantae > Streptophyta > Magnoliopsida > Solanales > Solanaceae > Nicotiana > Nicotiana tabacum. Next base: position 174,371,659 of record NC_134086.1, on the reverse strand, counting down.
GTTCTAGACCTGGCTTACCCGAGCGGACAACTCGAGCCGAGGAGGAGGCGGCAGTCCGGGAATACAGAAGCTTCACCGACTTTGCGACTTATCCAAACCTCGTTCTTAATTGGGACTTGACACTAGACAGAAAAGAAGTCGTACACCGTACACCCTTCTTCACAATTCAGAAGACTCAAAGAGGAGATGAGTTTCAGCACAGTTTATATACAATTCACAAAATATCAAAGCAGTAAAAGCAGTTAGTTAGCACAATATGCACAGATCATGTAACAAAATCTAATAAAGCTGAATACAACAATTATTCCAAGCTCGAATTCTGAACCCTGAACCAGAGATTCTGGGTTCCCTGGTCTCCAGCAGAGTCGCCAGAGCTGTCACACCTCCTTTTTCCGCACCCGAGAGGGGGTGAAGGAGTTTTTCCAATTAAAGGACAATCGAAACGGGATTTGTTTATTTATTTCAGAGTCGCCACTTGGGAGATTTAGGGTGTCCTAAGTCACCAATTTAATCCCAAATCGAGGAAAAGAATGACTCTGTTTAACAGTCCGCGAACCAGAAATCCGGATAAGAAATTCTGTTAACCTGGGAGAAGGTGTTAGGCATTTCCGAGTTCCGTGGTTCTAGCACGGTCGCTCAACTGTTGCATTTAGCTATTATCTGATTTTTACATAAATAACTTATGTGCTGATTCTACTTTTTATTGCTTTTACATATACATATTTATTCGAGAGAGTAAACGCCGTTTAAAGTATGTTTTCAGATTGCGCCGCATCAAATGAACCCGCAATCTTAGGCACACCCTTTTCAACGTCTTAGGATTTGGATTCGGGCCGCATAAAATGCCCACCCACATTTAGGAATGTAATTTACTAAAGCCGCGCCTAAAGATTCTAGCGCGTTATTATCTTTTGGGAGGGCCGTGAAATTCGCTAAACGGCCCTTCCCGACTTCTAAAAAAATCTTAAACCTTTACTGTGGGTCCTGCAATTTTTTTTTTTATTTTTTTTTTTGTTTTTATTTGATGAAGCTCGTCTCATTTATTTATTTATTTATTTATTTTAAAAAAGGAAAGTAACTACATTTCTATTTTTTTTATTTTTGTCCCTAAATAAAGAAAAATCCTGTTAAATACATGCTAAAAAAATACCATAACTTATTTAATTAATAGATTACAACAGATGCTAACGAAAATTGTACTTGAACTTAAAAAAATGGAAAATTGTTTCGCGCCTTATTCCATAAGGTAATATTACTAAAAATGGAATTATGTATATATAAAAAAACGTACAAGATTGACTAACGTTACTATAATTAATCATTTTTAACTGTGATGAGGTTAACTAAAACTAACTAAAGATATGCTACTTATCATGATTTACTCCATTAATCTAACAAAATTGAAAGGTTCATGTTATATCAGCGCATGACCATTTATACGATTCCTTCTTTTTTCAGTTCAATTATACAAACAAAAATTAAAACAGTTCACAAAGAAAAAAAAACAAAATAGACCAGATTGTCTACTATCTACTTTATTGAAGCGGTTGGATTTTATTGTTGCATTTTAACTTCAAAGCTTTATCACTACAAGATTCGAATGTGTACCTGGAATTCGAATTACAAATAGAGAGAAAAGAGGTCAGGAGTAACAATGTACAGCAGTAGCACAACAACAGAATCCCACAGCAAATAACAGCAACAAAAACCAGCAATAACCAGTGTAACAATGGTCAGAACCAAACTGAAAAACCCCGAAAAGCCTGACTGAAAATTAGTAACACTAAACGCAATCCACAGAGGCAGTAACAAAGTTCTGATTTCAGTAATAAAGAAAAGGATCTCACTTTCAATTTTTAACTCTCAAAGACTGACTTTTAATTCTGAAAAATTAGCCTATTTCTCACTTTGAAGTTTCTGAAAAAAAAATTCTTCTCTAAATTTCCAGTCCCTATCTCTATATCAACTCCTCCTATTTATAGGCTAGAAGTAAACATTATTTATTCAAAGTTTTTCACTTTCAGCCTGTATATTCCCTCCCATGTGCATCTATACACTTTTATCATTAATCTCATGCTTACTTTCTGATTTTCCACCCTTAAAGACACCAGACAAGGTGTATTCTGCACTACTAATTCCCTTTCCATTAAACAATTCATTAATTTAATTATACACTGAATATTAACTGGCAGACTACTAACACTAAACTTTTTAAATCTTTTAACACCAAAAAAAAATACCCCTGAGAATCCCCTATTATTATTGCCTTGCCCTCACTCTTAGCAATCTGTATTTAAACCTCTCTAATTTACAACTACACCAAATCACTACACAGCTACAACCAATCCTTAAGTCAAATTCACACAAAATGATTCAAGCATCAAAACATACCAACGAAGTGATTCATGTTGTATTCGTCCAAACAAAGCAGTCATAAACTAACTATTCGACGAAGTTGTTCAAATCGAATGTAGCTTATAACTCACACTCAAACAAACAGAAGAAAAATCTTGACCAAATAAAAAGGTCTTGAAGAAGAAGGAGAACTAATGAATAAAACAAGATTACAAAATAACACTTTAAACAAAGAATCAATAATCCGAAAAATAGAATAATAAAAAAACAAGATTAGGAACAACATTTAAAATCAAAGCCATAACAGAAAATAAAATAAAAATGAACTAAATAATCTTGAAAGAAAATCCTAAAACTTGAACGAACCCAAGTCGAGCTCGGAGTTGAACTATTGGAGGTTGAACGGACTGTTTTGTGGACGTTGAAAAAGGACGAAGCAGCAGCTGGACGTTTGGACTATGGCGGATTAGCATGGCGGGACGAGGGTGTCGTGGCATCGAGGAGTAGCAGTGGCAGCACTGGACTCGCTGCTGCCATGGTCGACGGGGAGCAGCAGCGACAAGTGGGTGTTGGACAGTGGAGGTGGTCGACGACGCAGGAGTTGGTGGTTTGACTGTGTGAGACGACGAGGGAGTTGGGCTGGTTATGGCGTTTGGACGTGGGGTCGACGATGCAGCAGTGGTTGTTGCTGCTCAAAAGAACGAGGGGTCGTGGGTTATGGAGGTGCTCGCCGGAAGGGTCGCTTGGTGGTGGCGTTTGGACGTGAGGGAGTGGGGGCTGGGGGCAGTGACGACGGGAAGTGACGACGAAGGCGAAGCAGCAGTGTTCGTCGGATTTAATGGAGGATCGCCGGACTGGTTTGATGGAGCTAGGAGGAGTGGTCGTGTGGGCAGTGACGACGCTGCTGCTGGTTTGTGAGGGATGGTGGGTTGTTGGTGGTGGTTTTGGGGTAGGGCTGCTCCTAGGTTTTTTTAGGGTCTTCGTTCCTTCAAAAGAAGGAAGAAGATGAATAGTCCCCACTCCTTTTGTTTTCAAAATCTGTTTTTAAAATCCCCCCCTTGTCCGTGTGTTTGTAGCCTTTGCCAAGAAGAATGGACCCCACGTGTGTAGGTGTCCAAGATTTGTGTCCCCCATGCGCGGTGGGGTTCCCCGTGTCTCGTGTTCCGTCCGTGTTCCCCACGCGTGTCCCCCATGTGTGGTGGACTCGGATTATTATGGGCTAAGTCCGAAAATTAGGCCTAAAAACGGGTAGTTTGAACCCGAATATTATTCTTTTGCCCGGACCCGAGAATAAGAACACGACGTTGCTCAACTAATCCTATGTAAGCAAAATAACTACCAAAATAAGACTAATATTTAAGACAAAACTATATCTTTTTAAATATTTTTTCAAGGTTAAAATAGCTACAAAATATTAATAAAACTATTTTTTTTGTAATTTTCGTTTTTATATAAAGATAAAATATAAAGTAATATTTTTGTATTTTTTCAAAAATAAAATGACTACAAAACATTAATAGAACTATATTTTTTGGTAATTTTCGAAATTTTATAAAGTACAAAATAAGGTGCAATTTTTGTATTTTTTCAAGTTTATGAGAAATACATAAACTAAAATTTATATATATATTTTTTGTAATTTTTTTTTTTGCGTCGAAATAGAGTAAAATAGTCAAAATAGCTATATTATACCTAGATTAAATATTTACGCTAAAAATGTGAAAATTCTCGGGGAGGGTCAAAAATCACGCGTCTACAATAGTCATACCCTGTATCTTCTATATCTATTTTGGACCAGTTGTGCGGTATCTGGGTTTTGTAGGGGTTGTGGTTGGTTTTTGAGATTCAATGGTTAATTGTCTGGGTATTGTGAATACTGAAAATGGACGAATTAGTTCTAATTTGTAGTTTGTTTACTCACTGCCTACAACAGATAATTCACAAGGATCGAGTGATTGTTTGTTTAAAGAGCATATGTAATCGTCCTTTGTTTTGTCTTCAAAAGTTATTAAAGTCAGAAGTTGGGAAAAAATAAATTTTGTAGATGCAACACTTCAACGTTTGAATTCCATTTGCGTGTTGGCAAACTTTGATTTTATGGAGTGTCGATTTAACCTGATGCCAGTTGTTGATGAATTTCGAGCTACCAATACTGATTCTAACCCAATATGTTTGATCTTGAGGTATAATGGCCTATGTGGAGCTGTTTAATTCTCATTTGGGCTCCTCCTTGGGCCCAACGTTGAATGGTATGCATCCGTGATTCTCAGGCCTCACGTTGGGCCAGAAGCTCAACTCCAATCTGTTAAACCCTTTCTTTATTCAACATAAGCTGTTAGCCCGAACCATGGTAGAATTCTTGCCCATTAATGTATAATTGATTAATTTTCTCCAATTAGGGGAGGCGAGCCATAATGGATTACAAATAGTTTATTGCCCTTCAAATATAATTAATTTTCTCTTTTTAAATTAGAGTAGATTGAGGTGCGCCACGCCACACAAAAAATAACAATTGCATGCCCCTCGCTTTATTTAATCTTGAATTGATCCTTAGATTCCGAGGCGTGCTGTTTAGCTAAATTCCATGGCCCTTGCAAATTGCAAATGCGAAATTGGTATAGGCACGTTAGTTTAATAATATTACTTTCCTAAACTTGGGTGCGCATTTATGTGACCTAAATCCAAATCTCAACGGTGTTAAAATATGTCAAAAACCGCGGGTGCATTTATGTGACGTGGTTCGAGATGTATTTTAATAACGTTGCAATCTTCTTTAATTAATTAAATAAAAGCGGTTAAAGTTGAAATTTGCACATAGGTTCATAATTGATTAAAATCAGATAATTAAGCCGAATGTAATAGTTGAGTGACCGTGCTAGAACCACGGAACTCGGGAGTGCCTAACACCTTCTCCCGGGTTAATAGAATTCCTTACCCGGATTTCTGTATTCGCGGACTGCTAAACAGAGTCAATCTTTTCCTCGATTCGAAATTTGAAACCGGTGACTTGGGACACCATAAATATCCCAAGTGGCGACTCTGAATCTTTAATTGCAATAATCCCGTTTCGATTGTCCTTTAATTGGAAAAACTCCTTTATACACCCTTCCGGGAGTGTAGGTAAAAAGGAGGTGTGACAGCTCTGGCGACTTTGCTGGGGATCGAACCCAGAATCTCTGGTTCAGGGTTTAGAATTCGAGCTTAGATGAATTGTTATATTTGGTTTTATCTGTTATCTGATTTTATCACATGTTTGGGCCTAATGTGCTAAGTGCTGCTTTTTACCGCTTTGATATTATCTGAACTGTATATAAAATGCTACGAAACCCTTCTCTTCTCATCTTCGGGGATGTGCTCGTTGGTCGAGACTCCCTATTCTGTTAATGTCATACCTTGAAATAAGAAAGAGGCTCGGACAAGTTACTAAGACGGATGGCCTTTTGGTTCCCGGTACGTAGCCCCCTCATCGGCTCGAGTTATCCGCTTGAGTACACAGTCTAGAACAAATACCCAAGTTTTGAACCTAGAATAACTCAGCCTCATGCCGGATCCCTAGTAGGAACGTTTGTTTGCATCATGTGTATTTTGACTTTGGAGACTCAACACAGGGGTTGGGTCTGTCTAGGACAGGTGTACCCGAAATGTAAAGACCATTATGATGCATCTTACTTGCTACGTGTGCATTCATTTGCTTCGGATTTGCATGTTGACCGGCTTATAAGGAAAAATCAGAAGGGTTAATGGGATGGTTGAGAGGGATAAATGTCTATTTTGAAAAACCAATGTCCCAAAACATACCGAAACTCTGCCGAAATTTTGAAAAAAAAGAAGAGAATTTTGCAGTTTTCAAAGAAAAGAATAAAAAGGGGGGGGGGGGGAACCTTTGTGTTTTAGAAAGGAGAAATAGTTGGTTTTATTTTGATAAATTTGCCCGAACTACGCCAGTTTGATTCCCACCGGATGTGGGATACGTAGGCAACCCCCACCGGGTCCAACTTCCTTTTTGCAAAAATAGCCCAAAAGAACAAAAATTTTACCTTTATTTGAAATAGTTAGGGTGATGTCATTCTTGTCAGAAATAGTCGAATGTCCCTAAAAGGGCGCCGGAAGGTTGTTTTTGCAAGAACAGCCACCTGTGGTCATTGTTTTTTCAAGGTTTTCACCGGTTAGCCAATACAGCCTTAAAATCTTCGACTCCGAGGTGCTAAAAGGCCGTATTTGCAAAACCGGATTTTATTTTTAAATGAAAAAAATGTGTCAATTGAGTCGTGAATTTTGATTAACCACCCTAATAAATGTGCAGAATGAGCACAAGTCGGAATTTGCCAATAACAGTCGTGAACAAGATCCCTTTGGAGTTGCATATGTGGTGGGATGATTTGGGTAAATCGGGACAAGACACGGTCAATCAATACTTGGGAGGCCTCACTAGGTTGTTGAAGATTAATCCTAGGAGGGACATCATAAAGGCGTTGGTTACATTTTGGGACCCGGGCCACAACGTATTTCATTTCCCAAATTTTGAACTTACCCCAACATTGGAAGAAATAGCCGAATATATTGGAAATCCCAAAGTTCCCCTGAGACACCAGTACCTGATTGCTCCAAGGGCCGTAGCCGTACACAAGTTCTTAGACCTTTTGAAAATAAGTAGGGGGTCCATAACCCAAACTTGGCAGCTAGTTTTTGTACTTTGCAGTTTATATACAATAGATATGGTCATGTAGGAGGGTTCAATAAGCCGGAAAATAAAATTTGCAGCAAAGGAAACCGCCTTAAGTGGGAAGAACACAGGTGTTTCGCATTTATGGTGGTCTTTTTGGGACTTTTGGTGTTTCCTAGAAAAGGTGGGAATATTGACATACGGGTAGCCGGAGTTGTCAGCACTTTGCTTACTCAGGCCAACAGTACCCTCGCACCCATGATAGTAGCTGAAATCTTCCGCGCTCTCACAACCTGCAAAGTTGGAGGAGACTTTTTCGAGGGGTACAACGTGTTGTTGCAGATGTGGATGATCGAACACTTATGTCATCGTCCTCAATTTATGAACTATGGGTCGACAGAGAAGACATGTGTAGAAGAATTCTACACAAGGGTTAACGAGATCAGCCTGCCGGAGGGGGTCACAGAGTGGGAAGCGCGCCTCCGTTCCATCACTGCAAACCAAATAGAGTGGACATTTGGATAGCTGTCTGTGGATGAGGTCATATACTTGCCAGCCACCAGGCCTTATTTCCTTTTGATGGGACTCAGGAGTATCCAGCCTTATGCTCCATATCGGGTTTTGAGGCAGTTGGGGAGATGCCAGATAGTTCCGAGAGATGAAGATCTTAGTGCCCAAGTAGTTGAGATCGGACCTAACGGTCAATTTCATGAAGCAGCAGTCCGCCAAATCTAGAACGAATGTCAATACATAACAGCCAATACCTGTGTGCGTGATCGATCCAAAGGTGAGGTTTCACCAGGGTACCTTGCTTGGTATAGGAGAGAAATTGAGTTTGGGAGGCCGGCTAAAAGACCCCATCTTCAGGAATTCGTCGAGGCATCACAGGAACAATGGGACTGGTTGGCCAAAGAAAGCGAGTATAGGGCTACCATAAGCAAATTGGAAAAATAATTCAGGGACCTTCAGTTTGAAAATAGCTTGCAAGCCGCGGCGAACAAAGGAGAAAAGAAAAAGCTAGCCATAGAAAATGAGGCCCTTCGTGCCCAGATTCAGAAAATGAAAATAGCGACAGAAAACCCAGCCCGAAGTGCCGAAGATGATAAACTCATAGCTAACTTGAGGCAGAAAGTGAGTGATTATAGTTTTGATTTGAACAAAGCAGAAAGTGAACTAGCCAAGGCTCGAAAATAGTTGGCTAAAAATGCAGATGAACGAGCACGCCTGGTTAAGCAGTTGAAAGAAAAGTACGATGATGAGGTCGCGGGATTAAAGAAAAGGGCCATCGCCACAGAAAACAAAATGATCAAGCAGGCGAAAGACTTCAAGGCTGAAAGAGAACATTGTTATACGGCATCGGCACAATTAGAAATAGATTTGCAACAACTTTAGGAGCAAAATCAAGTGGCCGAGCAAACTTTGGGGGCCAGGGCCCAGCAGATTGGGCGTTTGTTACAAGAAAAAGGTGTCATAAGAGAGAGAATTAGAAACATCGCCGATTATATCGTTATGAAGTGCCAAATCTGTGAGGATATGACTCGCACTACCTTCTTCGCGGCAGTGATGCCATTTGTTAAGCAGATAATGAGTGACTTGGACTGACTTCAAAGGGATCTTGCATATAGGCCCGCGGCGAGACCTAATGATGTCCCGCGGGCACCAGGAGCATTGATGTATTCATGATTTTTCATTTGAGTCTGTATTTCCTTTTTTGTTGGAGTCTGTCAGTTGTGTTGAGTCTGTATTTTCTTTCTGCTGGAGTCTGGCATTCGTTGTCGAGTCTGCATTTTCTTCTATCGGAGCATGATAGTTTATTTTTGGTCTGTATTTCATCGTTTCATCAGCGTCTATTAGATTTTCTTGGAGTCTGTCAGTGTTGAGTCTTTGTAATCAAAGCATTTATTTTTATGAAATTGAAAATCCCAAAAATTGTTTTATTATTTACTTTGGTACTTATCGCCCAGAAGTACGCTCGGTCTGATTCATGCGGGGTCATGATACGTAGGCAATCTCTATAGGATTCGACCATAACCAAAAGAGAAAAAAGAAGAGAAAAAAAGAGAGAGATGAAAAAACAAGAAAAAGAAAAGAGAGAAAATAAGAGAAAAAGCAATGGCAAAACAAGATTGAAATGAGAGGATAAAAACAAAGAAAAACAAAGGCCATAATGGAAAAAGAGAAGAAAGAGAATGAAGTTGCAAATGGAAAAGCCGAGATGACGCAAGCAGCCAATCAAATGCATAATAGAAACGGTTAACTGCTTAGGTGCATTCATTCCCCAAAATGTGGTTACCAATTTGTTAAAGCCCTAACCACTAACAAGGTTGTTGTTGATGTATTGAGTTCAGACAGGTGGTTAGTTGATTGGCATTCTGGCAACTCACTCATACATCACCCGATCAAAAGACATGCTGAATATGGACAACCAAGAACCGGAGACAAGTATTGTTGACCCGTCAAAAGAGGTGGAAGAACTGGATGTTAATGCAATGAAGGAAGAGATGTATAAGTTAAAGCAGTAGATGGCTGAAATGTACCAAGCCTGGGCAAAGGGGCATCCACCACCGGTTTATCCCACCAACCCTGCTTATATCCCACCATCGGCCCAACCTCAGGAGCCTCCCACTGTGAACTCATCTCCAGCCTTTCCCCTCTACCAACAATGCTATGACACCACTTCCCATACTTCTCAAGCTCCACCACCCAAACAAGTCTCATGCCCTCCTCCACCAATCACTCCTGTTTTTGTGGCACCCCCACCCGCTGCATTACACCGATCTTCCAGTGAACCTCTGTTCCAGATTCATGACAACCAGTATTATCCCCCTAAACCCACCTTCAAAATCTCGGAGCCATGTTCTTACACCCCTCATCTTGATCTCTCGACAGAGACCGAGAAGCCACCCAAAAATCCCGAGCATGAAGAGATGATCAGAAAGGTCAAAAGCTTAGAATAATCGTTTAGAGATATGAGGGGGTTGGGAGGTCAAGTAAGTATGTCCTATAAAGATTTATGTCTGTTCCCAGATGTTCAGTTACCAGCAGGATTCAAAATGCCCAAGTTTGATCTGTACGACGGGCATGGTGACCCAGTAGCACACTTAAGAGGATTTTGTAGCAAGATGAGAGGAGCAGGAAGAAGAGATGAATTGCTAATGGAATATTTCAGCCAAAGTTTGAGTGGATCGGCATTAGAATGGTATACCAGACAAGATCACAGCAGGTGGTACACATGGGACGATTTGGCCCAAGCCCTTGCCTGCCATTTTTAGTACAATCTTGAAATTATCCCAGACCGTCTGTCATTAACAAAGATTGAGAAGAAGCCCGGTGAGAGTTTCAGGGAATGTGGATTCCGTTGGAGGGAACAAGCAGCGAGGGTTGACCCTCCAATGAAAGAAAGTGAGATGGTTGATTATTTCTTGCAGGCTTTGGAACCCACTTATTTTGGTCACTTGGTGTCAGTAGTGGGTAAGTCCTTTAATGAGGTTGTAAAAATGGGAGGCATGGTTGAGGAGGGACTCAAGTCCAACAAGATCATGAGTTATTCAGCAATCAAAGCGACCACCCAGGCTATTCAAAACGGTACTGGAGGCGTACTCGGGAAGAAGAAAAAAGAGGATGTTGCGACAATCGAGTCGGGAGCTTAGGTCGGGTCCAGGGACCCTTCACGTTACTTCAACCAGCCTTGACCCTATCATCAAACTTACCCCCACATTCCATATAGCCCAACATAACACTACTACCCACCGCCTGATCCCCATTTTTCCGTCCATCACACACAAACCTATACCCAACCCCCTGCTCATGCACAATGGCGTGCGCCAGCTCTACAAAATCCATACCCAGCTTCACAAAATGCTCATCCACCCCCAAGAGCCTACAGAAATCCCCCTGGAATAGGTTTTCGGCCCAATCAAGCCTTTAAGAATGAGAGGTTGCAGAAATAGAAGACTTTCACTCCTTTGGGAGAATCATATACTAGCCTATTCCACAGATTAAGACAGTTGGGTAGTTGAATCTGATCGAGGCTAAATTGCCAAATCCCCCTCCCAGAAATCTTGACCGCTCGGTGAGTTGTGAGTATTGTTCAGGGACCCCGGGTCATGACACAGAGAAATGCTGGAAATTGAAAACAGTTATTCAAGAGCTCATTAATACTAATCGGATTGAGGTCCAAGCCCTAGAGGCACCCAACATCAACCAGAACCCGTTACTGGCCCATCATGAAAAAAAATGATTGAGATTGTGCATAAGGGAGGGGAGCCTAAAAAGCCTTCGCAAACCGTCATGATGATTCGGGCTAGTGAAGCCAAGCCGGTTGAAAAGTCAACAAGTGAGAAGTCTATGATCAAGTTGAACGGGGCAAATAATGAACCATCTGTGGAGGTCAAGAAGGGGTCCTCAAGTGACGTTGCAGGAAAACATGAAAGAGCAAAAGTGGTTGTTCCAGGAGTGACGAACAAGCCTGTGGTAATTGTGAAGGGTGGCTGCACAGATCCTGTCATTATCAAACCGGTAACTCAATTACCCATAGTCAACAGCAAGGCAGTCCCATGAAATTATGAACGAGTGACAGTGACTTACAAGGGGAAAGAGGTTAAAGAAGAAGTGTGTGAGACCCATGGTTTGACTCGATTGGGGAGATGCTTTGCCCCCGATGAGTTGAGAAAAGCTAAGACCTCAAAAGATAACCCAGTGTTGGTGAAGAAAGCTGTGACCGAGGAAGAAGCAGAAGAATTTCTGAGAAAGATGAAAGTACAGGACTATTCCATTGTGGAGCAGTTAAGGAAGACACCGGCTCAAATCTCGCTCTTGTCATTATTGATCCATTCAGATGAGCACCGTCGGGCTTTGATGAAGATCTTGAACGAAGCCCACGTTCCTGACAAAATCTTGGTAAACCACTTGGAAAAGATAGCTAACAAGATAATTGAGGTAAACAGAGTCACTTTTTCTGATGATGAGTTGCCCGTGGAGGGTACTGAGCACAATAGAGTCCTCTATCTGACGGTGAAATGTGAAGATTCTGTGGTTATTCGGGTACTAGTTGACAATGGTTCCAGTGCAAATATTTGCCCTCTTTCCACTCTAAACAAGTTGAAGGTGGATGATGAAATAATTCACAAGAACAGTATCTGCGTTCGGGGATTCAATGGTGGAGGGAAAGATTCAGTCGGGGACATAGTGCTTGAGCTTACAATAGGGCCAGTTGAATTTACTATTGAATTCCAGGTGCTCGATGTGGATGTTTCTTACAATCTGCTGTTAGGACGACCCTAGATTCATGCTGCCAAAGCGGTCCCGCCCACTCTGCATCAAATGGTTAAGTTTGAATGGGATAAACAGGAAATTGTTGTGCATGACGAAGATAATTTGTGTGTTCCCAGTAATGCCATTGTTCCGTTCATAGAGTTTGAAGACGACAAGGGGCCATGGGTTTATCAGTTTTTTGACACGGTATCGATAGAGAAAATTCCTGAAGGGAAGTGCATGCCAACTCCAAGGGTAGCTGCTGCATCAGTCATGGTAGCCGTTGAAATGTTGAAAATAGTTTTGTACCGGACAAAGGTTTGGGTGCATCTCTGCAAGGTATCGTACAACTGATTTCTCTTCCTAAAAACTTGGATACATTTGGTCTGGGGTTTAAGCCCATAGTCGCAGACATGAGATGAGCCAGAAAAATGAAACAGAGAGCATGGGCCCTTCCAAAGCCAGTCCCGCGTCTTTCCAGATCATTTGTCAGGCCTGGTACTAAAAAGCGCCCAGTGACGACGGTTCCCAGTTCTGTGGTTGATATGGATGGATATTTGATGGAAAGGTTCGAGAGGATATTCGCCAAAGTGAACGTGTTGGAAGCTGGAGAGAGTTCTAGCAAGGCGGATGTGCAATTCGTTGGGCCCAGTGCAAAGATTATTGGGAAGCTACTCCTCTCCCCACTAGGAGGGAGTTTTGGTAGTTTGCTTTGATTTTCTTTCAATTTATCTGGATTATTCCAGGTTTGTAATTCAGATTCTATGTTCCGTCTATTTGGATGTATAAACCCCGTTATCTTTAATTTCAATGAAATGCAATTTCTCTTTTCCTCTTTTCCTGATAGTTTTATTTTATTTTCCTTTCTTCCTTGTACAATTCATTTTATGATGGCTTCAATGATATGACATGCATGCGGAATCTCCGGCTCAGTCTTAAAAGCCAATCTAATTCTGAAATAGTAATTCAAGAAATAGAGTGTGATGTTGAATCAGAATATGACGAAGATGAAGCCTTTGAAGAGATTAGTAAAGAATTAAGCCATTTTGAAGAAAAACCCAAGCCTAACCTGAGTGATACAAAATCAATCAATTTAGGGGACCAAGATAATGTCCGGGAAACTAAAATAAGTGTCCATCTTGAACCACAACTCAGAGAGGAGATAATTAAAGCACTGTTTGAATTCAAAGATATTTTGCATGGTCCTATGACGATATGTCGGGTCTAAGCATTGACTTGGTGGTTCACAAATTGCCCACTGACCCGACATTTCCTCCTGTCAAGCAGAAGCTGAGGAAATTTAAAACTGATATGAGTGTGAAGATTAAAGAAGAAGTCACCAAGCAATTTGAGGCCAAAGTCATTCGGGTCACCCAGTATCCCACTTGGTCAGCCAATGTAGTGCTTGTGCCGAAGAAGGATGGCAAGATCAGGGTGTGTGTTGATTACCGAGGCCTCAACAAGGCGAGTCCTAAGGATAACTTCCCACTACCGAACATCTATATATTGATCGATAATTGTGCCAAACATGAGATTGGTTCTTTTGTGGATTGTTATGAGGGCTACCACTAGATTTTAATGGATGAAGAAGACGCAGAAAAGACAACATTCATCACGCCATGGGGAACGTACTGCTATTGGGTCATGCTATTTGGTTTGAAAAATACTGGGGCAACCTACATGAGGGCAATGACGACCATATTCCACAACATGATACACAAGGAGATCGAGCTTTATGTGGATAATGTGATTGTAAAGTCTAGAAAGCAGTCTGACCATGTCAGAGATTTGAGAAAGTTCTTCCAAAGGCTTCGCAGGTACAATCTCAAGCTCAATCCTGCAAAATACGTGTTCGGTGTTCCGTCTAGAAAGTTGTTGGGATTCATAGTCAGCCGACGAGGTATTGAATTAGACCCGTCAAAAATCCCAGGAATTACCACCTCCAAAGAACAAGACTGAGGTGATGAGTCTGTTGGGAAGATTGAATTACATCAGCCGGTTTATTGCTCAGCTCACGACAACTTGTGAGCCCATTTTCAAACTGTTAAAGAAAGATGTTGCGGTCAAGTGGACAGATGAATGTCAGGAAGCATTTGATAAGATAAAGGGGTACTTGTCAAACCCACCTGTGTTGGTCCTACCGAAACCAAAGAGACCTTTGATTCTGTATTTGACGATCTTGGACAATTCATTTGGATGTGTGTTGGGACAGCATAACATTACCGGTAGGAAGGAGCAGGCCATTTATTTTCCCAGCAAGAAGTTCACAAATTACGAGGTTAAGTACACTCATCTTGAGAGGACGTGTTGCGCCCTTACTTGGGTAGCACAGAAGTTGAAGCATTATTTGTCATCTTACACTACTTACCTCAACTCTCGTTTGGATCCGTTAAAGTATATCTTTCAGAAGCCTATGCCCATAGGGAGGCTCGCAAAGTGGCAAATCTTGCTCACAGAGTTTGACCTCATCTATGTGACTAGAACTGCAATGAAAGCACAAGCATTGGCCGACCATTTGGCTGAGAATCCTGTGGATGAAGAATATGAACCTTTGAAGAATTATTTCCCTGATGAAGAGGTAATGCACATTAATGAGTTGGAACAGGTTGAAAAGGCAGGATGGAAACTTTTCTTTGATGAGGCTGCTAACATGAAAGGCGTTGGTATAGGAGCGATACTTGTTTCTGAAACAGGGCATCATTACCCTGTTACGGCTCAGCTTCGGTTCTACTGTACTAACAACATGGCTGAGTACGAGGCATGCATTCTGGGTTTGAGGATGGTTGTGGATATGGGTGTCCAGGAAGTCTTGGTCTTGGGTGACTCGGACCTTCTGGTGCATCAGATTCAGGGAGAATAGGAAACACGGGATTTAAAACTCATACTGTACCGGCAATGCTTGCATGATCTTTGCCAACGGTTTCAAGCAATAGAGTTCAGACATATTCCGAGGATTCATAATGAGGTCGCCGATGCTTTGGCTACTCTGGCATCGATATTACATCATCCGAATAAGGATTATGTTGACCCGTTGCATATTCAGGTCCGCGATCAACATGCTTATTGTAATATGGTGGAAGAAGAGCTCGATGGGGAGCCTTTGTTTCACGATATCAAGGAATACATCCGAAGGGGAGTGTATCCGGTACAAACCACAGATGATCAAAAGAGAAAAATTTGTCGCTTGGCAAGTGGATTTTTCTTCAGTGGAGGAGTTTTGTACAAAAGAACTCCAGATCTCGGGTTATTAAGATGTGTAGATACCAGACAGTCCGCGACTATCATGACCGAAGTACATTCTGGAGTCTGTGGACCGCACATAACTGGGTATGTTCTGGCAAAGAAGATTCTCCAGGCAAGTTATTATTGGCTCACTATGGAGCGAGACTGTATTAGTTTCGTGCGTAAATGTCATCAGTGCCAAGTGGATGGAGATTTGATTCATTCTCCACCATCTGAATTACATACAATGTCTACACCATGGCCTTTTGTTGCTTGGGGAATGGATGTCATTGGACCAATCGAGCCAGCAGCGTCCAACGGGCACAGGTTTATTCTGGTGGCCATTGATTATTTCATCAAGTGGGTAGAGGCTAAAACATTCAAGTCTGTAACCAAGAAGGCGGTGGTTGATTTTGTGCATTCAAATATCATTTTCCGGTTCAGGATACCGAAGGTGATCATTACAGACAATGGGGCTAATCTCAATAGTCATCTAATGAAAGAGGTATGTCAACAGTTCAAGATTACACATCACAATTCTACCTCATACCGCCCTAAGGCAAACAGAGCAGTTGAGGCGGCTAACAAGAATATAAAGAAGATACTTCAAAAATGGTGGAAGGTTCTAGGCAGTGGCATGAAAAGTTGTCATTTGCATCGTAAAATGAGAGAGTCTTATTGGTGAAAACCCTCACGGGCACCGTAAGGCGACGGGAGCTGAGAGAAATCAATAATTGAGAGTCTTATTGATGAAAACCCTCACGAGCATCATAAGGCAAAAGTGAGTTGAAAGATGAACGGATGAGAGAGGTCTGCTGGTGGAAACCTTCCAAGGCACCGCAGGATGAATAAGGTCAGGATTTGGTTAAAGAAATCAGGTTATGGAAATTCCGGGGCAACAAAGTATGGCAATTGGAAGTTGATTGGTTAGACAGATTGGGCCGAGTAATCCAAAATTCATGTCATGATCATTAGTGTCGGCTGCTCCACTCAGATAAGTCCTTTTTCTTTTTCCTCTTAAGATAGTCTTCTAGTTTTGGATTTCCTTATCCTTAATTCCGAAAGTCATTGCATTTCATTTCTTTTGGGTTTATTTCTCTAAGATTTTCCCAATGTCAGTTTTGTGTAATCAAATAAGAAGGAATTTCAAAGCTCACTACCAGCTTCAAGATTGCAAAGCACAATGCGGCCATCGCATACCAAAGATAGCATGATGTAAAGTGGGGGTAAAGTGCCAGCAAGAATTCCATCGGCAAAATGATTTGGTAATTTCATAGGAGAGTAGAGGTTCTGTTAAAGGGGTCAAAGGTGTGAAATAACAGTTCAAGTATAGAACACCTGGGTCATTCAGGGTCATAGGGTTTTGAAAGTCAGTCAGAAAGTCAAGTGGTTCAGGGCACCAGTTCGGGGAAGCCAGTCGAAACAAAACAATGCAGCGAAGAGACTTTCAGCAAAGAATGCCATCAACTAACTACCACATTTTAAATTGACAAAATTTTTCTTTGATTAAACAAGGGCAGGGAATTTCGTTTGTTTTGGGGAAACCCTCCGTGGAGAAAGGCAGTCACCAAACAGGTTTGATTTTTAATTTTCAGGGCCCTCCTGGAAAATGGGACCTAGTTTAACGTTCAGAAATAGCATAATCTAGCATAAATGTATCCCAAAAGAATATAAGTTAGCTTAGAAGTTTGCATGTTCGAGATAGGATTCAATTAGGAGTTTCTAGGACCCTCCTGAATAATGGGACTTAGCTTTAAGATTTCGATTAGATAACAGCATGTAGCGTAAACTCTGATGTAGGATAGTATAATTTAGCCATGAAAGTTGTCATCCTTAAGATAAGATTAGACCTTTGATTTTCAGGACCCTCCTGGATAATGGGAAATAGTTTAAATGTCCTCTTAGATAGCAATATTTAGCAGAAGTCACACCTTTAAAAGATATAGCTTAGATTTAAAATTTTCATTTAGTTAAGAGTTGTCAGGACCCTCCTGGATAATGGGACCTAGCTTTCAAATTCTTAGTAATACTTGGTAATATGAGTTAGTTTTACACTCACATCTGTGCCCAGCCACCAAACTGGGGCAGAAAAATTTCTTTGTTTTTGTCTGTTGTTGAAGTCAGGAGCCCACCTGGAGAGCAGGGAATACATTTCAATTCAGCAATCAGGAGCCCGCCTGGAAAGCAGGGAATACATTCAAGTTCACCAGTCAGGAGCCCTCCTGGAGAGCAGGGAATACATTCAAGTTAGCAGTCAGGAGCCCGCCTGGAGAGCAGGGAATACATTCGAGTTCGGTAGTCAGGAGCCCGCCTGGAGAGCAGGGAATACATTTCAAGTCAGCAGTCAGGAGCTCGCCTGAAAAGCAGGGGATACATTTCAAGTCAGCAATCAGGAGCCCACCTGGAGAACAAGGGAGTAACTCAAGTTTTAGCTTTCAAGTTCTTATTGATATTTGGTAATGTGGTTCGTTTTACACTTACATATGTGTACAGATACCCAAACTGGGACAAAAAAATTTTCTTTGAAGTCAGGCGCCCAACTGGAAAGAAAGGGAATACTTTTCAAGTTCAGCAGTCAGGAGCCCGCCTGGAGAGCAGGAAATACATTCAAGTCAGCAGTCAGGAGCCCGCCTGGAGAGTAGGGAATACATTTCAAACCGGCAGTCAGGAGCCCGCTGGAGAGCAGGGAATGCAGTTCAAGTTAGAAGTCAGGAGCCTGCCTGGAGAGCAGGGAATACATTTCAAGTTAGAAGTCAGGAGCCCACCTGGAGAATAAGGGAATACATTCAAGTTTCAGCAATCAGGCGTCCACCTGGAGAAAGGGAAACATCTCATATTATAATTCAAGGCGGCAACAAGGGGATTCCACCAGGAGAATACCAGTCAGCAAGGCAACAAGAACCACAAAAGCAAGTCTGAAGATATAGATAGAATTTTATAATGCATAGATCATAGTCTAGTATAGCTTCTTTTCATTTTATCATGGTGTAATAAGGGGGTTCAGTAAGCAGTAGCAGCAGCAACAACAACAATGAAATCACAGCTTCATAGTAGTCCCAGCTACCAAAACTTCCCGAACTACACTGACCTGATTCCTTTTTAGCCAAGGATATGTAGGCAACCTCATAAGCAGGGTGCAGTCAAATCTTTCAAAAATGCTTCATACGGAGTATTCAAACGGGAAAAAATCGCTCATATCCACTCACTTATCTTTGCACGAAAACTCTTCGTGTTTCCGAGCAAAGAGGGGCAGCTGTGAGCACGTAATTTTTGCCCAATATGAATTACTCCCATAAATTCAAAATAAAACAATTTCTTGCAGTGTTTACAATTTTGTGGATTTTTGCTAATTGTTTGTATTTGTCTGTGCATGTTTATTTTATTTAACCAACAAAAAATACAAAAAATACTTGGTATTTGTATTTAGGGTTTAATTTTACATTTTAGGATTAATTAGAAAATTAATTGTTTCATAAAATGGAAAAATCACAAAAAATTGGTTTAATTATCACTTTAGGTTTAATTAGTTTTTTTAGTTCTAGGAATTAATTTTGATTTTAATTAAATTTTGAAAAAAAAAGAGAGAAAAGAAAAAAAGAAGAAGGAATTTTGAATTAAGTTTGTTTTGAAATAAAAATGAAAGAGGATTTCATATTTTTGGGCCAGCCTTCAAATTAAACCCCCAGGCCCAAATTTTTCACCTCTAACCCGCAACCCAGTCACCCCAACCCGGTCTGGTCCCCTGTAATAACCAAACAACCCCGTTTTGCCTATAACAAATCCCAGCCGTCGAGGTTCCTTGATCGAACGGCTGGGAAGCTGGGGTGATTTAATATATAACTGTCCTAATGACACTACCCCCCCAAGCCCGTCTCTCTCACCCCACCCCTCAGAGAACCCCCACCATCTCCGCCATGCGCCGCCTTCCGAAAATCTCCTCTGCCGGTGGCATTGCTCCGATCAACCCCAAAATTACACCTTAGCTTCTTCTTTTTCCCCTCCTTCCAAATCTGCACCCCTTTTCCCTCAAATCCCAACCAAAATGCTTGAATCTTGAATTGAAGAGGAACGACCAAAACCCTAATCGTCCAAACTGCCCCAAAATCACACCCCACAATCTCCTCATCCCCCTTATCCTAAATCCACATTCAATTCCCTTCAAATACCTCCAAAATTACTCAAATGTCAAATCTAGGGTTCTAGAATGTTGAACCCTAAATCGGTGCATAAGAGTTTGTCTCAGGCATGGGGTTGTTTTTTAAGGTCTCTTCCCTCAATAATGCCACTTACTTGCTCTTACAAAGAACAAGTGGGTGACATTATTGAGGACGAAACCAACAGTTTGATGTCCGTCTCAATTCTGTCCAAATAGGTAAGCATTCTTCACTTCTTTTAAGTTTTCTTTCAAGTTCGACTCATCTTCTTCCTTGCCTCTGTCCTTTAATTTGAAGTTCATGTTCAGATTTTAGACTTGAATTAAATTTTGTGCCTGTTTTCTCCCGTTAAATCTCGACCCTTCCGTTCTGTTTTAATGGTTAATAAGCTAAGTGTTTTGTGTTGTTTAATTTAGTTTAAATCATTGTTTAGCTTAGTATTGATAAGTTTTATGACTTAGTGTTTTTGTTTAAATGTTAGTGTGAATGCTTGAAGATTTGATTCATGTTTTAATTTGTTTCCAGTAGATTTTTAGCATTTTCTTTAAGAACTGATTCACAGTTTGATCCGTTGGATGCCCTCTGTGTTTAGTCAGTCCTATTTGTCACTCTTTTTAAAACCTAAGAGGGGGTAAGTGAATAGTTAGGAACTTCAGGGGGGCTCAAGGGGAAGGTCAAGGTTAGTAATAATTGATTGGGCTAAGGGTAATTCAGGGATTCTAGGTCAGGAAGGAATCAATTCTGTTAAGAGGAAGGCTCTAGAAGATAGGATAAACGTGAGTTTGTTAGGGGGCATGAGTTTTCAGATCCTTAGAGGGGTAAGAGGGTAAAAACAATTGGATTTGAGAGGGTTAAAATGGGAAATAGCTAGCTAAAATAGGTCTGCATTAGATGGACCTATATAAGGACCTCTTCTCCTCATTTGGGGTAGCTGACACATTCTGAAAAAATCTGAGAGAGATTAGAGAAAAAAAATACAAAAATAGTTGCAGAACGTTACTGTTTCATAGGCTTCAAGAGAGAAAAATCAAAAAGGAAAAAAAGAGAGAGAGAATTCTACTGTTCCATTGGAAATTTCAGTGATCTATTCTATTTCTGAAGAACAAGATTCCTATCCTAATATTCAAAATGAGTTGATTGTTGAAAGTTTTGACACAAGCTGGTGGAGGGTTAACTTCTCATTGGTTTTGAGTTGATTTTCTGGGTGAATCTCTGAAATTGCTGTTGCTGGGTTGCTGTTATTTGAGCTTTCTTAACCTCAGATTTTCTTTGTTCATTTGTTGTACCAGGTACCTTTCTCCTAAACTCTACACAATGTAAGGCAAGTTTGAAGCATGAAATGGACAAATTTGAAATGATAAGACTCGATGATCTGTTTACATAGTTGATTGTTGTAGTAATATGATTCACCATGTAGGCTTAGTTTGTCTCTATATTAAACAACTGAAATCTCTGAAGGCTACTTAGTTTGGGACTTTTGAAATGTTTTATAAAGGACTCAGTCATAATAGTATGCCATAGATGTGTTTTAGCTATTGGTTCGAATCAGTATTTGTGTTTGATAATGCTTTCATGTTTGATTGTTATTAAAGAGGTTCGAAAAAGGTGATGTTTAGTGTTTGTTTATGCTTTTAGCAATTTCTATGAGGTACATGGCACCCAGTGATTTTGTTGACTCTGGAAATAAAAATTGGTCTATAGGCATAGTGCTAAGAAAATTGAGATTTGGTTGATAGTCATACCCTGTATCTTCTATATCTATTTTGGACCAGTTGTGCGGTATCTGGGCTTTGTAGGGGCTGTGGTTGGTGTTTGAGATTCAATGGTTAATTGTCTGGGTATTGTGAATACTGAAAAGGGACGAATTAGTTCTAATTTGTAGTTTGTTTACTCACTGCCTACAACAGATAATTCACAAGGATCGAGTGGTTGTTTGTTTAAAGAGCATATGTAATCGTCCTTTGTTTTGTCTGCAAAAGTTATTAAAGTTAGAAGTTGGGAAAAAATAAAATTTGTAGATGCAACACTTCAACGTTTGAATTCCATCTGCGTGTTGGCAAACTTTGATTTTATGGAGTGTCGATTTAACCTGATGCCAGTTGTTGATGAATTTCGAGCTACCAGTACTGATTCTAACCGAATATGTTTGATCTTGAGGTATAATGGCCTATGTGGGAGCTGTTTAATTCTCATTTGGGCTCCTCCTTGGGCCCAACGTTGAATGGTATGCATCCGTGATTCTTAGGCCTCACGTTGGTCCAGAAGCTCAACTCCAAACTGTTAAACCCTTTCTTTATTCAAAATAAGCTGTTAGCCCGAACCATGGTAGAATTCTTGCCCATTAATGTTTAATTGATTAATTTTCTCCAATTAGGGGAGGCGAGCCATAATGTATTACAAATAGTTTATGGCCCTCCAAATGTAATTAATTTCTCTTTTTAAATTAGAGTAGATTGAGGTGTGCCACGCCAAACAAAAAATAACAATTGCATGGCCCTCATTTTATTTAATCTTGAATTGATCCTTAGATTCCGAGGCGTGCCGTTTAGCTAAATTCCATGGCCCTCGCAAATTGCAAATGCGAAATTGGTTTAGGCACATTAGTTTAATAATATTACTTTTCTAAACTTGGGTGCGCATTTATGTGACCTAAATCCAAATCTCAACGGTGTTAAAATATGTCAAAAACCGCGGGTGCATTTATGTGACGTGGTTCGGGATGTATTTTAATAACGTTGCAATCTTCTTTAATTAATTAAATAAAAGCGGTTAAAGTTGAAATTTGCACATAGGTTCATAATTGATAAAAATCAGATAATTAAGCTGAATGTAACAGTTGAGCGACCGTGCTAGAACCACGGATCTCGGGAGTGCCTAACACCTTCTCCCGGGTTAACAGAATTCCTTACCCGGATTTCTGTGTTCGCGGACTGTTAAACAGAGTCAATCTTTTCCTCGATTCGAGATTTAAAACAGGTGACTTGGGACACCATAAATATCCCAAGTGGCAACTCTGAATCTTTAATTGCAATAATCCCGTTTCGATTGTCCTTTAATTGGAAAAACTCCTTTATACACCCTTCCGGGGGTGTAGGTAAAAAGGAGGTGTGACACTTTGTTGTTTCCTAACCCTTCAGGCGGTAGCTCATCCTTATGAAAGTAATTTTGTGACTTTCCAATACCTGTCCGACCTTGTTGGTCATTTCCCCGCCAGTGATGTTGTTTGGCACGTATGCTTCACTCAGCACCTTCAACAGAGCATTCTTGTGTGCCTCAGAATTTTGTAGCAAAGCAAGTATGGAAATTTGCGTCGGTGTTCTGTTCAACTGATCGATGATCGAGTATTCCTTGGCCTGTATCTTTCTTCAAAGATTGTCTGGACCTGTCTCAATGATGGGCGGCCGATTGGAGGCCTGCTTGCTTGACTCAGCTAGATGTTCTAGGGTATAAAGTCTACCCGTTCTCGTCATACCCTATACGGCAACAGTTTCCTCGAACCCAACCTTGCTTTTACTCCTTGCCTTAGCTGTGTAGTCCCATGGTATAACCTTGGTATGTAATGGCATCATGGCCGACATCTCCACTGGGATCGGCGTGGCTATCTTCACCCCGAACGGAGCATGTTCCTTGGGTGGTAAAACTGCAACTTCAAATGGTACAGGTGCATTTGCTGGAGACACGAATTCAACCTCAATTGGCGCTAGTGTCTTTGCAGATGATGTTGTTTCAACTTCCAGTGGTAAAGAATATTTACCTCAGCGTCCCCAGAGGGCTGAATTTGGACCACGATCGGGTTAAGAGTAACTATTGGTTTCTTTGGGTTATCACCTTCTGTGATCAAACTGATCGACCCATCGAGATCCTAATCATCCTCTATTTCAATCGTGTAACGCCTTCACCCTTGTGGTCTGGCAGCGGGTTATTGTGGATATTCGGAGCGTGTTCCTTTGCCACAACAATTTTGTTGTCAATTAAAGTATGGATCTTGTCTTTCAAAGAGTGACATTCGTCGATGGTATGTCCTTTCATGCCGGAATGGTATGCACAGGATTTGTTTAGGTTAACCCACTGAGAAGGGTTATCAGGAGTTGCAGCAGGGATGGGGGTGATGTAACCAGCAGGTTTGAGTCTTTCGTACAACTGGTCAATAGGTTCCGTAATGGTTGTGTATTGTTTAGGAGGTCTATGATCGAAATTTGGTCGAGGTCTAGGAAAGTTTTGGCGTGTAGGAGGTGATTGATAACAGGATGGTTGAATATTGTAGGCTTGGTAAACATGTGCGGGTTGGGAATATCTGGGTGAAGTAGGCTGATATGTGGGAGGCGGAGGTGATTGATAAGTCGGTGGTGGAGCTTGGTATGCGGGTGATGGTGCTTGGTAGTTCGGAGTTGGTTGATATGTGAGTGGAGATATTGGGTAAGTTTGGTATTTGATAAGAGATTTGGTTCTCTGTGCAACCATTACGGCCTCTACGTCCTTTTTCTTGGACATGCCACCAGACTGCAAAGCCTTATTTGTATCTTGCAAGGCCACGAAGTTCGTAACCATACCGTTTTTGATGCCCTCTTCGATCCTTTCACCCAACTCGATAATGTCAGAAAATTTATGGCTCTCAATCAACATTAGTCGTTCATATTATTGCGGGTCTTGAGCCCGAACAAAGAATTTGTTCATCTGTTCCTCCTCTAAGGCAGGTCTGACCTTAGCAGCTTCGGACCTCTAGCAAGTAGCATACTCGCGAAATGTTTCTGTAGGTTTTATCTTTAGAATCTAAATATAAAACACATCCGGCGCATTCTCGGTGTTGAACCTGAACCTGTCCATGAAGTCGGACGCCATGCTTACCCAATTTGACCACTTCTTTAGATCCTGACTAATGTACCAAGACAAAGCATCTCCCTTCAAACTCCTCATGAACAACTTCATGCGGATTCTCTCATCTTTCCCTACTCCGACCAGCTTGTCATAGTAAGTTCTCAAATGGACCCTTGGATCCCATGTACCATCAAACATTTTGAACTTTGGAGGTTTGTACCCCTCGGGCAGTTCGACATCGGGTTGTATGCAAATATCTCCATAGTTTAGCCCTTCAATTCCCTTACTTCCTTCAACGCCTTGAATTCGGCTAGTCAATTTATTAAGTTCTTCAGCCAGGTTCCTGATGAACAAGTCTTTATCATCAGACTCGGGTGTGTTTGAGACGGGTTGGGTAGAGTGTGACATAGTCTCCACGTAGATGGAGGCGCTATGGTGGGTGTGGAAGTGGTCATTTGTGGAGTTCAAGGGTTCTGGGATGAGCAGTGAAGCGTTGTTTGAAGTATAACAGGTGTTGTAGTGGTGGTGAGGAGCGGGATGGTTTTGTTGCTTTGGGATATTTTGTGGAGGTGTGGGATTTTGAGCATTTTGGAGGTTGGTTTCCGGAGTGGTGAGTGAAAATGACAGATTTTCCAGATTCCGAACCTGATCAAGTTCCTCTTGGAACTTCAGCAGCTTTTGTTCCAGTTGGGATGCATTTTCTTTGGAAACCTAAGTACCATGGGTATGAGTGACCTCTACCCGTTCAGTTGAGTTATCCTTTCTGGTATTGTTCAGATCTTCCATTTTCCCTTTGTTCTTGTTTCTGACAGGACTAAGAGGAAGAGTGGGTGGAGGGCCCCTGGATCTTGTAGAATAAGATAATTTTTCCAGAGTGCACGAACTAACCTTTAGGGAGGAAATAAATAAACAAAAAGTAAAAAACAAAAAGTAAAAACAAAAAGGTAACAAGTTAGTGAGGATTATAAGAAAATGTTGCGATATTTAAACACATATTGCAAGAATGTAAATCATGTTCTATTTGGTAACCTCTTTGTGCCCGAGGTAGGCCTAGCGACAAGTTGATTTGGAGAACTTAGAATGCTAAATGCATCATTTTATTGATAAAAAGTAGACGAATCCCAAATCGACACTAAATAACAGGAAATAAGATATCACTAGTGGTTGTTGGCCTTATTACATTTCATAAAGCAAAAGAAAACTCCTATCTATTTGGTATCAGAAGGACCTTCCCCAAACTCGGCATCTTTGGCTCCGTCGAATAGCTTTCCCTACTCTCGAAGTCCTAGCAATAGGTAGGTTCTGGCTAGATGTCCGCCCTCATTTTCCTCAGCATTCTGGCAATCCTCGATCGTTTTGAGAAATTTCCTTTCTAGCTCTACTATGCCCCGCTCCAAGTATCCTAGTCGCTTATTGGCACCGACAGCCATGTCTTTCCACTCTTCAATCAGCTTTTGGTTGGCTTCCTGTATCTCATGGTGCTCGCTTTCACATTCCCAAATCCTCTTGTGCAGTTGATTATATTTGACCTGTGCCTCAGCCCTCTCATCTATGATCCTGTAACCCCTAGCAAGTCCTGGTTGACCCAAACCATCGTGATTAGATTCTAGCCAGCCTAAATAGTAGGGAGTGCAACCAGCTTGGTATCTGTCTGGCTCGATAGTATCTCTTCCCATGATGATCTTGCAATGCCACATATGCTGAGCTTGACACTTATATGAAATGTCATCAGCTTGGAAGTCAGCCCGGAAGCGACTCATCTTGTCAACCCTTGGTATAACCTGCTTCCTACCAGCTTGTCTCATAACTTGGAGAGGGACATAAGGGTAGGTTCCTCTCAGATCGATTAATATCAAAAATGGCGCATCCCTGGATCGGGCGATAAACTCCTCGGTAGGGAACCATTCGAACATCCATTGTATTTGATCCTCAGTTAGGTTTTCAAACAACTCTAGTCATCCCTTGGCGTCTTTTGGCTGGGCGAACATGTTGGGCATGTAATTCATCCGCCTTGGATGATGGAAAGCTATATGATCATCCCCGTCCCTTCGCTGAATCTCTTGCCAGTACTCACCCCTTGGGAGATGTTCTATGAGCCAGAGCTGGAGTAGTAAATAACAGCCCTCGAAGTGTTTGACTCCTCGTTGACACTACTCCAAGGCTCGGTATATCTCCGCAATAATCATGGGCACAATGCTGAAAGGTTGCCCACCAATGCCCTCCATCAGAGTTTTAGTTACCATAGCCAGATCCTTGCTTTCTTCATTGGAAACACTATCAACCCTAGGAAACAAAACATAAATACAAATACCCTAATGATGTGATGGCAAATTCATCAGGATAGGTACGGTAGGACTTGTTGTGACCGTACCTCTCATACAAGTAGTCGAAGGGGATATAAGATTCCTTCAAACATGTCAGTTCTGGATTCTTCTTCAGACCCATCATTTTGAGAAAACCCCTTCCCTTGCGGTTCTCAGGCATTAACAATCCCGGTGTTTCCTATGGTATACCGGCCAATCCTCCTATTTCTTCTAGAAAGGGTGTCATTTCAATGTCCTCGAAGCGGAATGCAGCCCTCTCACAGTCCCAGAACAAAGTAGTAGCTTCTATGATCTTGTTGTTGGGTTGAATCTCTAGAAGAGAAGGTAGATTGCCCAGATATTTCTGGACAACAGTTTGATCACTAGAGTGAAGATCCTCCCACCATCTTAGCAATTTTGGGTGGATGTTGGTGACCATGTCGAATCTGGGGACTTTGTGCCTCATTTTCTACAAAATAAAAGGGTTAGACCCTTACCCCCACAGGACTCGACTATTTAATATCAACAATTGGCATAAGAACATTTAGTTCTCCAAATTAATGCACAGAACGTGGTAGTGTCGTTTGGGTTTTGGGGAAACCCAATGGACTTTGGACAAGGCTATTTTAAAGAGTCATTATGCGGACAACATAACTGACTCGGCTAGGTTTGACCATGATGCATGCACAGTTAAACAGAGTAAGGTTTCTATGGGGTTTTAGACTTGTACCCTTGAGCGAACAACTCAAGGGGGAAAGGCACAGAACCGTTGACTACACCGTTGATCGACTGGTTTTACCGCAAATACGTCTTTTCCATATTTAGGGGGTGATAATATCGGAAGAGTGCAACCACTCATTATAAGCATTGCTATGCTATTTTGTTTGGCACGAGTGGAATATAATGTTGAGCATGATTATTTAATAGTTAAAGCAGGTTGTCACGTATTTGCACGTTATGAAAGCAGTAAATATAACAGTTCTTCATAATTTAAAGCAGTAGTAAGGGAAAGCAGTAAAGAAAAGTAATAAAGGAAAGAAACAAAAAGACAAGTCAGTTTTGCAATCGAAAAAAAATTGAATGCTTGAAAGAAATAAACAAATAATTGTGCATAAAGAAGCATAAATTCACAATAATAGTCTGAAATGGTAAAAGCCTAAAAGTACCCTGGCAGAGTTGCCACGCTGTCGCGCCCCCTTTTTCCTCGCGGAATCGGGTTCATGACATTTGGAGGGACAACTCATTTCTTTTGGGAATTGGATTTGATTTGAAGAGTCGCCACCTAATGATTAGGGTGCATTAGGACACTAAGAGGGTTTGATATGAGTAATCAAAGATTGGGTAAGGGCTTAAAATTATTCCAAGGGAAAGGTGTTAGGCACCCCTCAGAATCCACTAGTGTGGTTCCCGACCAGACAATTATTGTGAGTTCAGGGTACAATTAACATGTAGACAAATAAAGCTCAAATAGGAGGGGATTTCACATATAAAGGTTTGAAAATAGACAAAGTTTAAAAGAGCAATTTGAGGAAGCGGATTCTAGAATAAAAATGTTAAAGAAATAAGAATAAAGGAAAGGGGGTCCTACGTTTACTAAAAATATAGATCACCCCACACAACGTCTGGTAATCACTCCTCAATGAGGGTCTACACGTGACGTTATCGCGTGGTCATCATATCCATATCTACCCTTCCAACCCTGTTAAGGTATTTAAAGCGCGGGTTGGTCTCGTTTACTTATTGCATGCTATTACCCCTCCCAATCCTATCAATCCCGGAGGCATTTAGGACTACTAATCCTAAAAGGGAGGGATATTGGGCTTATTTATAGTTTCAAAGGTAAAAACTCTAAGGCGACATACAAAAAACGTATTGCAAGTTGAGGGAAAGCACATAACAAGCAGAGGCTCAGATATACCTCCTTGAACAAAGAAGCACGTAATCATCATGACTTACACATACTGTTTAGGTCTAATTATTATAGATGAAGAAGGATGGTGAATGAGGCAGTTTTAGTTTATTACATAACTCAGATAAGAAGTCCAAATCAGGCCTGTTTGCTGGTTGTAATAATTAACAGAAACAAATTTAGCTTATGATTTTACCCTAAGGCTTGCCTAAGTGTTGGACAAGGATCCTATAGTCATAATATCTATTGGATTCAGAAAAGCAATGAAATAGTAGGGTCTGAAACATACTGGCTAAACTCGCTAAATAAGGGTAATCAGATTGTTAAAAGAGAGACAAGTCTTAATGAATTGGTTGCAAGTTCTACAACTGACAGTACCTGTTATTACCAATTTTAGCTCTATACGTGAATGAAACGGCTTAGATTCGATTAGGAGTTCCTATATGCATGCTTTCTACGCGTTGTTGATTTTGAACCTTGTAGACATGGTGTAAAAATGCAGAAACCTTATTGGCATAGTATCTAAATGCATAAGACTGATTTTAATCCTACAAACATGGTATCTAGTTTGCAGAATTTTGCTTAAGGCCTATGCGCATGGTATCTAGGTGTAATTGAATACGCAGAAT
This sequence comes from Nicotiana tabacum, assembly GCF_000715075.1. NCBI lineage: Eukaryota > Viridiplantae > Streptophyta > Magnoliopsida > Solanales > Solanaceae > Nicotiana > Nicotiana tabacum. Next base: position 174,342,356 of record NC_134086.1, on the reverse strand, counting down.
TGAACAATCCTATAGGCATGACTTCTACATGTATTTGAATATGCAGAATTCAAAATACCTATAGACACGATTTCTATATGAGAATTGGATATGCAGAATTCAGAACGACCTATAGGCATGATGTCTATATGAATTTGAGTATACAGAATTCAAAATACCTATAGACATGGTATCTATGTGAGAATTGGATATGCAGAATTCAGAACGACCTATAGGCATGATTTCTATATGTATTTGAATATGCTGAATTCAAAATACCTATATGCATGGTATCTACCCTTTGCATACATAGTCACCCACCCTTTTTCACTAACCATCCCCAATAGTATATTACAAATTATTACAGCCCATAATAAAATAAGAATACATCAAAAAAATATAAATAAAAGTACAACTAGAGGAAGCCTGATTCTGACTTTCTCACTGAGTTATGAGGTAAACCAACTCCAAGAGATCATGATCCAAAGCCTTTCTCCCATTTGAGTGTGTCAAAGTACCCTAAGAGCCTCAATGGGACTCCGGGCAATGCTCACACCCAAATGTATTATTAGAACAGGGATAAGTGCAGTATGGAAGGGCCAGCCCTCAAGTGTCCAAGTTCAGAGGGAGCTCAAAGGGTCCCAAGGCGAGGCTCACAAGAGGGGAGGGGGGCAGAACTTAAAGACTAAGAAAGTGTGCAAGTGAAGAATAGAATGCTAAAAGGGGAAAGGAGAGGGAAACAACTACAAATAAGTGCCCATAAGGGGTCCAGGGGAATAGAGAAATTGTGAAGAGCCTATTGCTTAGGCAAGGGCAGGCTTTAGGCATGCCCAACAATGAAGAATGCTAGCATACCTATAAGCCTGTTAGAACACACATTATTAGAGGCTAGGATCCCAGGGGATCAAGTTTGATTCACGGACAATAATTTGAAGTATTGTCTGCATACAAAGGTAGTAAATAAACACATTGTTGTGGTGCTGAAAACCTTAAATCAGGACATACCAGTTTCAAAGAAGCAAATAGAAAAAAGCAGGCAGCAGGACTTGCAAATAGGCCACAGCACAAGTAACAAGAGAAAATACTTTTGAGTATGGGTATAAATTCAGAAAGACTATGAGTGTTGGTGTGTGTATCAATGAAAGAGTCAGGTATTTATAGTGTGAAAACAGGCAGAAAGAAGGTAAGAAAATAATTAAGGAACAAGGTATCAATTAAAATCAATTAGTACGAGACTTCATTTAATTAAGGAGTTTAAACTTAAACGGTAATGAACAAAATTATTTAAGGAAAGGGATCAAGTATGCATCTTGTGCAAAGTAGACAATTAGGGGTAGATACATAAGAGTTTACTTAAGGGAAGAATTTTGATATACACGATTAAATAAATAAGGTAAAAATCAATTAGTACATAGTAAATCAAGGATTCAGAGATTTATAATTACTGGTCCATGAATAAACCAAGTCAGAAAGCCTAAGAAAAGTTTTAGACCAAGTAACAAGGAAATCAGCAAACAAGGAAAGAAATCAATCAGTCTTATACAAAGGAAGTCTAAAATTAATCAAAAATTGAAAGCCATTTTAGAGGGAAGTTCAGCACATATAAAGAGCACACAAGTATGCGAACCTGAATTTAGGACAAAGAAAAATGTCATGCAATTGCAAAATCAATAAGTAGTAGACTATAGGAACATGGTAGTCAGATAGGTCAGTCTCAGTAACTTAGCAATGTAGAAGAGAGAGAGTATCAAATAGCATACAAAGGGTCCAGTAGAAAGACCTTAGAAAAGTTTAACAGGGAATCAGAACCATATAAAGAAACAAAGGTCGAAACAAAGCTTTGGAAGCCTAATCGAGTAGTAGATGAGATAACTTCAGAAACTCGAAATAGGTTCAAAGAAGTTAGGGCTTTTTTTCTTTTGAAATCAAACAAGTTTAGAGATGAAGAACGAACAAATCACATAGCCAATGGTCTCAAAACTCGAATGAATCCCCAAATTCTAGGGTTCTTGCCATCAATCGAGTGTAGAGATTAAAGGACAAGTAATCAAGGAAAAGATACTAACGAAACAAGTTCAGAGATTTCAGAAAGGAACCGAGACCTTTAACATGCATCTTTCAGTAAAAGAAACTCATGAGAAACATAGTAAAAGAACAATATGCGAAACAAAGTAGAAGAACTCATAAGAACATAGTAGAAGAAACACATAGGAAGACACAGTAGAAGAACTCGTAAGAACATACTAGGAGAGACACATAAAAATCACAGTAGAAGAAACTAAGAAGAAACATAGTAGAAGAAACACACAAGAGAAAAAGAAAATCAGAGAAGCATCTAAATAACTTAACAAAAACCCTAAATTGGAAAGATAAAGGTTTTGAAAGCATAGTTTGTTGAAAGAAATCTCGAGAAATCGTTTAAAAGTTTAGGGAAAACACAAATCTAGAACAGATCTAAAGAAATCAAAAAACCTCAAAAGTTAGGGTTTTAGAAGAAACCAGATGGTGAGACAGGCTTGGAGAGTCGTTGATCTTAGCAGGAAAAGTCGAGATCAGGCTCGAATAGCCATGGCTTGCCGGAGCAAGGCCGGAGGTGGCCATAGAACTCGAATCAAACAAGATCTGGGCCAAGCTTCTTCATGGTCAGGCCTTGAAACTTTAGTAACCAAACGTGTAGGAGTTATAGGAGGCCGATATAGGACTCCCATGTGTTTGGTAGCCATGGATTCCGGTGGTTTTAGGGTGGAAGTGGAGGGAGACAGCTAGGGTTTCTAAGAGAGAATTTGAGAGAGGGGGGATCCGAGGGCGACTACCGGTGAGAAATGATTAGGGTTTTGGGGGGTATTGTGAAATTAAAAAGGAAAGAGTGAGTATGAGCCGTTGATCTAAATGATCAACGGCTGGGATTGAAAGGGGGATCCGGGCGGGTTATTAAGAGAGTCGTGGGTCAAGTAAATTTAGGATTTGGGCCAGGTAATGAGATCTAAAATTGGGTTCAATTAGGGGTGCCCAATCTGGCCAAAATTGAAATACAAATGGGCTAACATTTAAATAGCCATTTTCCCTTATTTATTTTATAAAAAATAGTAAAATAATTTCTGAAAATAATTTAAAGGTACTAAGATGATTAATAATATATAACTATAAAAATAAAAATACTGGAGTCAATTTTATAATTATAAACACAATTAAATCTTAAAATTGGCTAATATTGCAATTATATGCAATTTAGCTTTTAAAAATACTAACAAATTTATAAAATTATGAAAATATTATGTTAGCTATATTTTAATATGAATATTAGAATCTAATAAGTGAATTGCCAAAATGACAATTTTAGGAATAATTATTGGGTTTTTCTTGATAAAATAGGGCAATAAATTGATCTAAAAATCTTTAAAAATTAATGAAAAATAAGAAAACCCTTGGACATACTAATATATGCATACATATATTATTTGAAAGGTAATTTGCATATAAAAAATATACAGCAAAAAATTGGGTATCAAAAGCCAGGAAAGTTGAGATGATTCCTTGAGTGCTCCTGTATATGTGTCTACACCAGTGGGTGATTCTATTTTGGTAGATCATGTTCATAGTTCATGTACAGTTGTGATTGGGTGTCTGGAGACTCGTGTAGATTTGTTACTTTTGGACATGGTTGATTTTGATGTCATATTGGGGATGGACCGGTTATCACCATACCACACTATCCTTGGACTGGCATGCCAAGACTGTGACCTTAGTCCTGCCGGGTTTGCCTCGTTTAGAGTGGAGAGGGACTCCTAGTCATTCTACCCGTAGTGTTATCTCATATGAAGGCTCAGTGTATGATCGAGAAGGGGTGTTTGGCTTATTTGGCATATGTTCATGATTCTAGTGCCGAGGTTCCTTCTATTGATTCTGTGCCTGTTGCTCGTGAGTTTCCTAAGGTATTTCCTTCAGACCTGTCGGGTATGCCACCTGACAGGGATATTGACTTCTGCATTGATTTGGCTCCGGGCACTCAGCCCATTTCTATTCCACCTTATTGTATGGCCCCGCTTGAGTTGAAAGAGTTGAAGGAGCAGTTGCAAGACTTGCTTGAAAAATGTTTCATTAGACCTAGTGTCTCGGCTTGGATATTCGTGACCGTAAGGGAACAGAGAACCAAGTCGCTGATCATTTGTCGCGCCTTGAAGGTGCTGAAAATGCAATTGAGTCTGAGGATATTCTGGAAACTTTTCTAGACGAGCAGCTACTAGCCACAAGTGTGGAAGATGTGCCATGGTACGCTGATATTGCAAACTATTGGCATGCGGCATTGAACCATATGAACTCTCCTATGTTCAAAAGAAACGATTTTATTGTGACTGCCGAAACTATTACTGGGATGAACCGCATGTGTTTAAAATTTGCATTGATAACATGATCCGGAGATGTGTCCCCGAGATAGAACAATGTTCTGTTTTGTAGGCTTGTCATGCGTCACCTTATGGAGGACATTTTGGAGGAGTTCGGACAGCAGCAAAGGTGTTAGAGGCAAGGTTCTACTGGCCAACAATCTTTAAGGATGCTCACCAATGGGTAAAGGGATGCAATGAATGCCAAAGAACGGAAAACATATCCCGTAGACATGAGATGCCCATGAATCCAATTCAGCAAGTTGAGGTGTTTGACATTTTGGGAATTGATTTCATGGGTCCCTTCGTCAGTTCTTACGGCAATAAGTACATACTTGTTGCGGTGGATTATGTATCCAAATGGGTGGAAGCTGCAGCACTCCCTACCAATGATTCGAGAGTGGTGGTCGGATTCTTAAAGAAGAATATATTCACCCGATTTAGGGCTCCGAGGGCCATCATTAATGACGGGGGCACGCACTTTTGCAATCGTGTCTTTGAAACGTTGTTGGCTAAATATGATGTGCACCACAAGGTAGCAACCCCATATCACCCTCAAACAAGCGGGCAAGTAGAGGTCTCAAACCGTGAGATCAAAAGTGTGCTCACTAAAGCTGTAAATGCCACAAGAACTGATTGGGCGAAAAAGCTTGACGGCACACTTTGGGCCTATAGGACTGCATTCAAAACACCTATTGGTATGTCACCATACAAATTGCTATTTGGGAAGCCCTGTCACCTACCTGTGGAGCTAGAACATCGAGCTTGGTAGGCACTAAAGTAATTGAACATGAACCTGATGAAGCTGGAGAAACTCGACTGGCAAAGTTGCATGAGTTGGAGGAATTCAGATATCACGCCTTTGAAAGCACGAGACTCTACAAGGAGAGGATGAAGAGATTGCATGACAAACACATTGTGGACAGAAATTTCAAACCTGGAGACAAGGTATTATTGTACAATTGAAGGTTGAGATTGTTTCCGAGTAAGCTTAAGTCCCGATGGTCTGGGCCGTTCCAGGTGACTGAAGTGTTTCCGTCTGGGGCTGTGGAGATAACCAGTGAAGATGGCACTAACACTTTCAAAGTTAATGGACAACAACTAAAACTGTATGTAGGGATGGAGGAAACGAAAGAGTTGTCCGTAATAATTCTTGTTGAACCGCAAAGGTTGAGCGAGCCTTAAATGAGCTTAATTTACGTCGTGCCACAACATTAACTAAGGCGCTTGTTGGGAGGCAACCCAACGGTCGTAGTAGTAATTGATTGTGAGGTTTTGAAAATGCTAACCAATGCAGGTAACAATGGCCGGGTGATAAGGCAATCGAAAATGAAAAACAAATCAGGTGAAAGTTCAGGATTTTGAAGCCCAGTTAGCGCGACCGCGCTTATGGGCGTGCTCGTGGATGCGCTACTAGCGCGACCGTGCATCTGGGCACGCTAAGAACGCGCTAAAATGGCACAAAATTCTGCTTGGATCGCATATCTGAACGCGTTACTAGCGCGATCGCGCATCTGAACGCGCTAATGGACGCGCTAACTTGGAAAAACATTCTGTCATGGACGCGCTAATTTAGCGCGATCACGCATATGAATGCGCTAATAGCGTTCAGCATTTGATACACGACTGTTTGTTCTTTGCTCTGATTTGTTTTTATTTTTCAATTATTTTTTTCTTTAGTCTAACTCTCTTCCTCCCCCCCCTTTCTAATAACACCCAACGCCCAAGCTCCTCCCATTACCAACACACACACCTCCAATACTTAAGCAAACCCTACCCAAAAAACAAAACAAAACAAAACTCTCCCAAACACAATTCCTTCTTCTTCAACTCACATTCTCCAGAATTTTTTCATCTTTTTCAAAGTTTTTCCAATTTTCCAACAAACTTTCCCCTTCCCCTTCTTCTCTAATCTTCATTCACTAAAGGTATGTTCATCTTGCTCCAATTTTTTCTCTTTATTTCAAATAATCCCTGCAGATTTTGGTGTGTTTAAGCATGCTTTCTTTTAGATATTTATCTTTATTTTTGTTTGATTAATAGTAGAATTGGTAGTAATTATTGTAGTATTTATGAGTTGTGAGAATTATAGAGTGTTGTTTACTTGATTGGTGACATTTGGGAGATTTGGTGGTGGGTTCATATTGCAAATTGTTTGGAATGGGTTGTGTGTGCCTAACGCCCATAAGGTGTTTGTAAAAAGGCCTCAATGACTGAAATTATATAATTGTGACCACGTATGCGCGTGAAGTCTGAGTAACCGTAATGTGTCACACTTTTTGGTGTTGGGAGGTACTTATTTGTTCCCGATTTGCAGGTACCATGGCTCCATCAAAGAAACGCCGCACCACCGGTCCATAAACTAGCAGACAAACTTCCAGGTCGCGAGGGGCTGCACCTGCACGCCCTTTTGATGATACAAAATTTGTCTCAGGTAAAGCCCAGGACCACTTTGCTGAGAAGGCTTCTAAGAAGCCAATTCCTGAAAGGGCATTGAAGTCCGATTACTCCAACGAAATTTCCCTCACATGTATGAAGAGCTGATGAGACGTGGGCTCAAAACTTTCATTAATGAGCCCGGTGAAGGCAATGTTATGGTTGTAAGGGAATTTTATGCCAACGCGCCTGAGCATCACAATGGCATCGTCATAGTACGGGGCAAAGCGGTGAATGCCTCTATTGAGGCAATAAGGGCGGCATACCAACTACCACCACCTATGATTGATTATGATGACTTCTATGAATATGGCCGCAACCCAACACAGGAAAAGTGGCAGCAATTCATTGAAACTATCTGTGCACCGGGAAAAGAAGTGGTTTGGATGCGATATGGTGAGAAGTTCCACTCCTCCGCACTCACCTCTGAAGCAAAATGCCGGTTGTACCTAATCAATAACTGTTTGATTCCATCCCACAATACTACTGAGGTGAATGGGACCAGAGCTGCTTTGATTTGGTGCTTCGTCAATGGGCACAACTTTGATGTGGCAAAAGTAATATATGATGAGATGTTCGTCCGCAGCCGAGTACAAAGGTATGGGTTCTTCTTCCCTTCTTTAGTAACTCAACTTTGTAGGGATGCTCGAGTGCCCGAAAATCTAGCTGCGGATAGAATTGTAAGAAAGGACCGGAAGTTTCACGCGGACAAGGTAACCACGGGAAATGAACCATCAGCAACAAAGAATACGAGGATGAAGAAGAGGAGAATGTGAGTGCCGAACACCAGGCCTCAAAGCACGAGGATGCAGCTCCAGCACCATCTAGGGCATCCACATCTTCACAGCCACGCAAGAGCACACGCATGACCGCTTTGGAACAAGAGATGGTTGGGTTACGTATTTCAGTCACAGACTTAGGTTCCCGAGTGGAGGTGGTTGCTGACAGACAAGTGATGTCTAAACAGAAGTTCTTGGGTTGGTTAAGAGCTCTGGGTCGCGCATGCAATGTGAGCCCAGAAATCGTCTCCGACCAGGATTGACCTTCATGGAAGTACCTCGACCTCACTATTTTTTAAAAAATTTACAGCCATGGGGACATGTCTTGATTATAACTGTGGGGTGGGGGATGCTTCATTGTACATATGTAGTTGTGATTATAAGTGTGATTTTGGTTGATTTTATTTTGTTTTGGTTGTTTTGGTTGTAATTTAGTTTTGGTATTAGTTTAAAGTAGTTAAATAGTTGGGACTAAGTCGAGCATATAAAAAAATAACGAAAATGCAGAATCTTCCTGATGACGGATCCTTTAGATAATTTTATTGAGGGAAGTTAGTCTAGAGAAAATTCCAAAAAGATTTTTTATTTATTTTCTTTTTAGGTAGTGTAGTAACTCCCCCCTTGGTGTTTCTTTGGGTCACGGTTCTTTTCCAAGGGTTTATCTTGAACCGGGTATAGGTAATTTTTATTCATTTTGTTTTCTCTTTAGTTTTTAAAATTAGGATTAATGGGCTAATGAGCAGAGTTCGAAAAGAAAAGCCTTTAGCGCTATTACACCTGAACACAATAGACACTAGAGTTTAACGCCTATTCTCAGTAGTTGATTCTTGCTAATGTGCCTTAAACTGTATATTTGTCACTGACTTGAATATTCAGAAAAGAGTGTCACGATAAGCCAATCCGGAATGAGTCATGTGCCATATGTGTGAGTTTTACTGTATTCCATGATTCACATTTGATGCCTAGAACTTTCCATGTGTGTTTGCAACGCGAAATAGTAGTTCATTCGGTCTTAGAAGTGATATAGGCAAATCTTTGTTGAGCCATACTTATAAAATAAACCCACATAACTGCAATACATCTTAGTTAACCCCGTTGTGTTTATTGTCACACCTCCTTTTTGCGCGCCCGCCCCGAAGGGTTAGAAATGCGCGAGGGGATTTTTTCCAATTTAAGTGACAATATTCGAAATGGGTTTATTTATTTAATTCAGAGTCGCCACTTGGGAAAGGTTTGGTTTTTGGTGTCCCAAGTCACCGGTTTATCTTGAATCCCAAATCGAGGAAATTTTCGACTTTTCCAAATGAAGTCTGCGAACCAGAAATTCTAAGTAAGGAATTCTGTTGACCCGAGGGAAGGTGTTAGGCACCCTCGAATCCCGTGGTTCTAGCACGGTCGCTTAAATTGTTATAATGGCTAAATATCTGATTTAAATACATGTTATGACTTATGTGCTTTTATTAAGTTTAAACCGCTTTTATTATTATCATTTATTTTTATAGAATTGCAACGTCGTGAAAATGCATCTCGAACTACGTTGCAATCAATGCACCCGTAATTGTTAAACACACTTCGACTCCGTTGAGATTTGGATTCGGGTCACATCAATGTGCACCCGGGTTTAAGAATGTAATTTAATTAAGTCGCGCCTAAAGAGTCTAGCACATTATTATTTTGTAGGAAGCCATGAAATTCACTAAACGGCCTATTCTGAATTCTAAATATTTATTATGATTATTTATTGAGGGCCCCGCAATTTGCATTTTTATTTGGCGAGGCTCGTCTCTATTTTAGAAAGGATATCCTAAAGTGGCTACATTTCTAATGCATTTGTCCCTAAAACTAAAAGAAAAGGAACATGCTAATTTAATTATATGCTTTTGCCTAATCCGGATTCTTATCAATTTCTGATTAATTATTTACAAAGTGGAGAGATGTCATAACTTGTGAAACATGCTTTAATTGGACAAAGAAGTTACATTCGAGACTGACCCAATGTTATACTTGCGTCCAAACGTTTCTTGAATTGAATTTAACTAGACTTATTTAGGCTGAATTAAGGGAATTAACTACTATGTCTCATTACTGACGGGGATTCGAACGCGCTTCTGTATGCTGCCTAGCGGGTTCTGATAAGGAAAACTAAAAGATGAAACCGAACATCATTGTATAAAAAATGGAAGTACTCTATCGTATGCATATCATTATAGCTAACAGGAATCCGGTCATTTGCTATGTCAATTACCCATTTATTCTGAGCACTATACAATCACATACCAATGAACAACTATAAACTAAAACGCAAGAGACTAGAACTCAGTTAAACGTCTACTAATCTTTTCCTGCTATTGAAATTTACAAACTAGTCAATTATATAGAAAGAAATCAACATGCCATGAGTATTACAATAGACATTTAAACTTCTCCAACTTTTCATTTCATACTTTCAGACTGTTATAGTTACACCAATGTGGGACTTGAAATGTGTACCTGGATACTGAAATGCAAAGAAGGAGTGGAAGCAGAAGAGTCAGCAGTAACAGCAGAACAGCAACAGCAACAACAAGCGAGGCAAGTAGAATTAAGAAAACAACAAGACCAAGTTCTCGAGTAGAACAAACAACAACCAAGCACACTCAGTTGGGATTTGGGAGAAATCAGTGTTGCACAAACAGGTCCAGATTTAGTGAAATCAAAACAACAGGAAAGAATGCACTTTCTAGTTTTGTCGGTCTGAGTTATCAAACAAAGTTCGTTTCCAGTTTCCTGTTTTCAGAACTTCACTCTTCTAGAAGTGTTCCCTCTCAATTCCCTCTGTTCTTGTCAATGTCTATCTGTGCGTGTGTGTATATCTCTCAATGTGTATCACCCTTTCCAACTGATGGAAGTCTGTGTCTATTCCTAATCCCCACTCCCTCTGTGTTCTCCTTCCCTAGTATCAGGTGGTGTCCTCTCTTTTTTTTACTCTCTTCTATATTGTCTGTCTGTATCCCCCTCTATCAGATGTCCTCCTCTCCTCCTTCTGTGTTCCCTAATATCAGGTGGTATTCTTTTCCTCTCCTTCTATATTGTCTGTCTGTATCTATTCCCTCTGTATGTATATATCTGTATGTATTTCAACTCTCCTCCTCTTATCTCCAGCGGTCTTTTTTATCTCTGTATGTCCTCTCTTTTATAAGCCTTCACATTACCCCTTTTACAGCCTTATAGATTAAAAGAAACCCCTCCCATGTGCTCCCCTCTTTTCAGATTCCACTTAGCTATTTAAGTATAAACAAAAACCGATGATATTCCCTGGCAGACTCACTTTAAGTAATGTTTATTATTTTTGAGGCTAAAGTAGAGTATGGGCAGCAGAATGTAGTCTGACAGCATATGCTGTCAAACTATTTTAATTCAAACAGGACCTTTATGCACATGTTGTGCACAAATGCACATGACATCAATTCAGATTACAATTACAGACCAAGCCTTAGGTTTCTGAAATCACATTAACCACTATAAGTAACTGAACTTAGTTCTTAATTGATTCAGGCAATGTTCAACAGAAGCAAATAGATTTATTTTTGTTCAGACAGTTGAAATTAATTGACGACACATGTCGACTCGACTATATTAGCATTAACACATACAATCGTAGCCAAAAATCAGACATTTAACAGTATCGACCCATGATTTGAATTATACTGACTAAACAAAGTGGTACTCGAGGAAATCAATCAGTCAGTTCAATTTTGAAAACCAGCTAATTGCACACCACTTACATACACATTATCAGAGCAAATAGAAAGACTCATTCAAACAAACAGAGGTTCAGGCAAAGTGGACAGGGCACAGTTGATAAAATTCAAAGACACAAAATCAAAACAAACATGAACAAACTTTTAGCCAATCACATGGACTAAACAGAAATAAGAAAAGAAAAAGCAAGACTCACCTCAAATCTTCGAAAAATCAAAAGATTCCAACTCGGATTCGGACAGACCTTTCTTAAGGCTGAACGGGCTTTAATCGAAGTGTTTCTCAGATGAGAAACACTTCGATTAAGGTCCATTAGACCTTTATCCTTTGGTTTGAACGGATATGGACCAGTTACGAGGACCTTTAAAGTTCCAAAAAATTAGATCCGGGATTCGGTCTTCCCTGGTCAGATTCGGACCAAACCAAGCATGGTTTGGTCACGAGGGGGGTCTGGGGACTGTCTGGTGTGAAGTTGAGGTTGGTTGGTGTAAATCGGGTTCCGACTTGAATCTTCAAATGAAGATTCGAGAAGGTGGGATGGGATTCGAGGTGTGTGGTTGGTGGATTTAGGTTCAGGACGGTGAGGAGCGTCTATGGTGTTAAGGGTAGGGTCACCGGCGTCCATGCCGCCGGCTTTCATGGTGAAGGATACAAGGGCGGCTCTAGGGTTTGATGGGGAAGAAGGTGAAGACGAGAGCTGGGGTATTAGATAGGGGGGCAGGGTAAGGTTAGAAGGTTATATATGGGATGGGTAGGTGGATCCTGACCGTTGGATGAGATGCGATAAAGGGCCAGGATCCTTCAGCTCGAAGGAAACGGTGTCGTTTCATCTTTTATAGGGTTTGGGTCGATCCGGGTGGAAATGGGTCGGGGTCATTAGTGGGTTATGGGGAGGTGATCTTGGTCGTTGATCATTCAGAGATCAACGGCTCAGATCAGACTTAACCATTACGACGACGTTTGGACGTCTTTGTTGTCAACTGGACACGGACCGGGCAAGCCTGGTTTTGGGCTGAGTTTGTTTGGGCCAATTTGTTAAAATTGGCCCAAGTCCGAAAAAGGAAGGGGTCTTTTTTATTATTTCCTTTTCTTCTTCTTTTTTTATTTTTATTTTAAAAAAAAAAACAAAACTAAGTAAAATCAAATTAAAATTAAATAAACCCTTACAATTATTTACACACACATTAAAATAAGTAAAAATCAAACAAAACAAAATCACGGACAAAGATGCCTGTTTATGATTTTCTATTTAACAACCGTGTTGCGGTTCAAATTACGCATAACACGTACATTTTTTGTATTTTGTTTTAATAAAGTAAAAATGGGCAAAAATCACAAATAATTAACAAAGTGCCATGTAAAAATCCAAAAATTGTACAGCAGGACCAATTATTATTATTTTTATTTCTTTTGGAGCGATTGTCGCGCGAAACAAAAATCACGTGCTCACAGCTGCCCCTCTTTGTTCGGAAACACGAAGAGTTTTCGTGCAAAGATAAAGTGAGCGTGTATGAGCGATTTTTGCCTATGGACTACTCCATATGAAGCATGTTTTTTGAAAGATCTGACCGAATCTTGCTTCAAAGATTTCCTACATATCCTGGGCTAAACAGGAATCAGGTCAATGTAGTTCGAGAAGTTTTTGGTAGCTGGGACTACCATGGGATTGCAATGCTTGCTGTTACCGCCGTTGCTGTTGTCACTGCTGCGTCACTGACCGCCTTATTACAACCAAAGGAAAATTGGAAACTGAACTAACTACTTATATGCATGTCAACTGCTAGTTACAAGATTCCTATCTATGATTCTTTGTGACTTGATCTTGGGTCTTAGCTGATTCTGCTTGTAGACTCCGATCTGAATCTTGATGCTTGCGAGTTGCCGCGACTTGTTTAATCTCTGGGATGCTGAGTGAGACGCGATCGGCAGGGTTCAAGACCTTAATCAGATGTTGGAGTCAATCTGCCTTCCATTTACTCTGATATCTCGGGACATCTTCCTCTTTTTTTTTTCTTCTTTGATTCCGAGCTGGGACTCATCTCGTGGGTCATTTCGATCCATGTGGTTCGAGGTTAGACCTGCGGGAGAAAACAAACGAAACAAAATTTTCTGCCCCAGTTTCACTAGGAAAATTTCGTTAATTATTCGCCAGGAAGTTCACAAAATTGATGAAGGAAGATAAAAATGCTTAGTTCAGGACTGGAGCCCTAATACCGACTAGCTGGGGAAAGGTTCAGTTTAGGGTTTAAAACCCTACTGCTGACTGAAGGAAAAGTTCAGTTTAGGGTTTAAAACTCTAATGCTGACTAAAGGAAAAGCTCAGTTTAGGGTTTAAAACCCTAATGCTGGCTGAATGGGAAAAAGTTCAGTTTAGGGTTTAAAACCCTAATGCTAACTAAAGGAAAATCTCAGTTTAGGGTTTAAAACCCTAATGTTGGCAGGGAAGAAAAAAGTTCAGTTTAGGGTTTAAAACCCTAATGCTGACTAAAATGGAAAATTCAGTTTAGGGTTTAAAACCCTAATGCTGATTGCATGGAAAAGCTCAGTTTAGGGTTTAAAACCCCAATGCTGGCTAAAGGAAAAAAGTTCAGTTTAGGGTTTAAAACCCTAATGCTGACTAAAGGAAAAATTCAGTTTAGGGTTAAAAACCCTAATGCTGATTGCATGGAAAAGCTCAGTTTAGGGTTTAAAACCCTAATGCTGGCTGAATGGAAAAAGTTCAGTTTAGGGTTTAAAACCTTAATGCTGACTAAAAGGAAAAATTCAGTTTAGGGTTAAAAACCCTAATGCTGATTGCATGGAAAAGCTCAGTTTAGGGTTTAAAACCCTAATGCTGGCTGAATGGAAAAAGTTCAGTTTAGGGTTTAAAACCCTAATGCTGACTAAAAGGAAAATTCAGTTTATGGTTTCAAACCCTAATGCTGATTACATGGAAAAGCTCAGTTTAGGGTTTAAAATCCTAATGCTGGCTGAATGGAAAAAGTTCAGTTTAGGGTTTAAAACCCTAATGCTGACTAAAAGGAAAATTCAGTTTAGGGTTTAAAACCCTAATGCTGATTACATGGAAAAACTCAGTTTAGGGTTTAAAACCCTAATGCTGGCTGAATGGAAAAAAGTTCAGTTTAGGGTTTAAAACCCTAATGCTGACTAAAAGGAAAATTCAGTTTAGGGTTTAAAACCCTAATGCTGATTACATGGAAAAGCTCAGTTTAGGGTTTAAAACCCTAATGCTGGCTGAATGGAAAAAGTTCAGTTTAGGGTTTAAAACCCTAATGCTGACTAAAAGGAAAATTCAGTTTAGGGTTTAAAACCCTAATGCTGATTAAAGGAAAAGCTCAGTTTAGGGTTTAAAACCCTAATGCTGGCTGAATGGAAAAAGTTCAGTTTAGGGTTTAAAACCCTAATGCTGATTGCTTGGAAAAGCTCAGTTTAGGGTTTAAAACCCTAATGCTGACTAAAGGAAAAAGTTCAGTTTAGGGTTTAAAACCCTAATGCTGATTAAAGGAAAAAGTTCAGTTTAGGGTTTAAAACCCTAATGCTGACTGGCTGGAAAAGTTCGAGAATACTAAACGATCTTTTTTTTTGAATTTTCTTGTTTTAGTAGAAGATAAAAGGGAGTTTCGTGGAAACTTACCTTTCGAGTGAATTCATCATTGCCAAAGTATTTCTTGTACCCGTGTACCTTCTTCTTTGGGTGACACCTGCTTCTTGCACGGTTGTCTTGGATTATACCTGTTTCAACTTTTCAGACAAAGAACAATTGTTAGTTCGGAAATGACGGTCGGTTTGGTGACCTTGATCGTTCATGTTGCTTTGTTGCGTCCTTATTTCTGTCGCGAAGTCCTGCCGTTGATTGGATTCAAATGGCGAAACTCTTTTGACTGCTCAGGCTTTGTATTTCCAGATTTTGTGATGATTTGCCTCGCGAGGCTCTCAATTATTATTTTTTCTTTTTTGGGTCCCATCTTGCTTGGAGGTTCTCAACGGGGACTTTATTGGAGGTATTCTGTGGGGATTTGTACAAAAGGAAACTCTGTGGGAAATATTTACAAAGTGAATTCTTTGTGTGGATTTTTGTACAATGGGGCATGCTGGGGATTTATTTCAAAGCGGGCTTTCTAGGATTTGTTGGGGTAAGCTTGTTGGGGAATTTTTACAAAGGGACTCGCTGGGATGTGCTGGGGAGATTCCATTTTTTTTTTTGATTGGGGAGACTCTATGGGGATTGTACAAAAGGAGAGACTCTGTGGGGATTTGTACAGAGGGAGACTCTATGGGGATTTGTACAGAGGGAGATTCGGTGGGGATTTATCTGAAAGTGGACTTGCTGGGGGAAATTTCTCTTTTCCTCTTTACTTTAAACACCATCACACATCATGATTCATCAGGCTCGGGCAATAGTAACAATGAAATGAGGCGTTTTCCTTCATGAAACGGGATTCCGTGCAAACAAACCTGCCACCTGCCCTTTCCGGTGTATCCTGAACTTGGGGTTAAAACATAAAAGAGATTCGAAAAGAAACAAAGAAAAGGAGAAAACAAATTTCAGGAAGGGAGTGTCCTTTTCGGGACGAGAAAGACTTATCTGAGGAAGATAACGCTGGCTTTAAATGACATGACATGCTCTTTGGACTGGACGCCTGACCTTCCATGAACTTGCGTTTCCCTGAACCAGAACGGATCTGTGATTCCAAACCGGTGGAACTTTGTCGAGGCTTCCTTGGGGTGGAGTCATTCTTTTTCGGCCAACAGCGCCCTTTGCGGGTTTTCGCTGGCTGACCTCTCTCATTTCTCTTCCCGTCATCGCTTGATAGCACTCTTTGTGAGTTTTTACTAAAACAAGCTCTCTCATTTTGGTTTCTCTACTCCCGTCGCCTCGTGGTGCCCAAAAGTTTTCACCGACGAGACTCTCTCATTTTATCTCTCTCAATTCAGAGTGTGCTGGTCTCCATTTGCGACGCTTATTGGTTCCCCACCATATTTGGTAACTGATTTGAAGGCTTGTGCTTGGTAAAGAGAGGTAGACGATACTAACTTCTCAACTGCTCGACGTGCCCCGGTTTCAATTTCAGGGCGAATGGGATTTTATTGTTGGTGTGACTGAACCTCAGGGAGAGGCTGCCTACGTATCCTTTCGGAATCAAGTCAAACGTAGTTCAGGCCTCAATCAATTTTTTTTTTTGTGTAAGCGGCTCAAAGGTTTGTAGAGAGTTTGGGGAGTAGTGGGGAATAAAACCTTCGTCATTTTCAAATGTGTCAGGACCACTGGAGTATGATTTAGACGTAGTATCTCTTGACTGCATCTGCATTTACTGCTGTGTCGGGGTCATTTCCTTCGATATCACCTAAATACAATGCTCCTCTCGGCAATATCTTCCTTATGATGTATGGGCCTTTCCAATTTGGAGCAAACTTCCCTTTTGCTTCCTCATGATGCGGCAGGATGCGCCTTAGTACCAACTGACCTACTTCGAAATTCCTGGGCCGGACTTTCTTGTTGTAAGCACGGGCCATTCTTCGTTGGTATAACTGTCCGTGACAAACCGCAGCCATTCGCTTTTCATCAATCAAAGTCAATTGCTCTAACCGAGTCTTGACCCACTCGCTGTCTTCGACTTCTGCTTCGACAATGATTCGAAGCGAAGGAATTTATACCTCTGCCGGTATTACAGCCTCGGTCCCATAAACCAAAAGATAAGGAGTCGCTCCTACTGATGTGCGTACCGTAGTGCGATACCCCAACAATGCAAATGGTAACTGCTCATGCCACTGTCGGGAACTTTGGATCGTTTTCCTCAAAATCTTCTTGATGTTTTTGTTTGCCGCTTCCACAGCGCCATTGGCTTTCGGCCGATAAGGAGTAGAATTCCTATGTGTTATCTTGAATTGCTCGCATACATCTCCCATTAAGTGACTGTTCAAGTTCGCTGCGTTATCTGTAATGATAGTCGCAGGAATACCAAAACGACAGATAAGATTTGAGTGTACAAAATCCACTACAGCTTTTTTAGTGACCGACTTGAGAGTGATAGCTTCTACCCATTTTGTGAAGTAATCGATGGCGACCAGTATAAACCTGTGTCCATTCGAAGCCTTCGGTTTGATTGGTCCAATGACGTCCATGCCCCAGGCGACAAATGGCCAAGGCGCAGACATAGGATGCAGCTCCGTGGGAGGTGCGTGAATCAAATTACCGTGCACCTGACATTGATGACACTTCCGAACGAAGCTAAAGCAATCCTTTTCCATGGTCATCCAGTAATAACCTGCTCGAAGGATTTTCTTTGCTAGGACATAACCGTTCATGTGAGGTCCGCACACACCTGCATGTACTTCGTGCATGATCTTTCTTGCCTCCTCGATATCGACACATCTTAGAAGATTGAAGTCCGGGGTCCTTTTATACAACAATTCACCGCTCAGAAAGAAACCACTTGTGTGTCGCCTAATGGTCCTCTTTTGATCTCCAGTAGCGTGCTCGGGGTATTCTTGTGTCTTCAGAAACCTCTTGATGTCATAGTACCAAGGCTGCGTATTTGATCCCGCCTCGATTACATTGCAGTAACCGTGTCTTTCCTTGATTTGGATTTCCAAAGGATCGACGTGGGCATTGCCCAGGTAGGGTAGCATTGAAGCCAAAGTAGCGAGTGCATCTGCCAGTTCATTGTGACACCTCGGAATATACCTGAACTCTACTGAGGTAAAGCGCTTGCTGAGGTCTTCCACATGCTGTCGGTAAGGGATAAGTTTGACATCCCGAGTTTCCCATTCGCCTTGAGCTTGCCGGATAATCAAGTCAGAATCTCCCATAATCAGTAAGTCTTCGACATCCTGATCGATTGCCATATGCATGCCCATGATGCAGGCTTCATACTCAGCTGTATTATTTGTGCAAAAGAAACGAAGTCTAGCTGTGGCGGGATAATGCTGACCAGAAGGTGAGATCAAAATTGCCCCAATCCCTACACCCTTGGCGTCCATGGCTCCATCAAAGAACATCTTCCAAACATGAGCTTCCTCCGAGACCACTTCTGCGGTGTTTACTTCTTCATCTGGAAAGTAGGTATCCAATGGCTGGTATTCCTCATCGACCGGATTTTCGGCCAGATGATCTGCTAACGCCTGGGCTTTCATTGCCGTGCGAGTGACATAGACTATGTCGAATTCCGTAAGCAAGATTTGCCATTTAGCCAGTCTCCCAGTAGGCATTGGTTTCTGAAATATATACTTCAAAGGATCCAACCTGCTTATGAGGAGCGTAGTGTGGGCTTGGAGATAATGTCTCAACTTTTGAGCAACCCATGTGAGAGCGCAACATGTCCTTTCCAACAGTGTGTATTTGGCCTCGTAGCCGGTGAATTTCTTGCTCAAGTAGTAGATTGCTTGCTCCTTTTTCCCGGTTATGTCGTGTTGCCCGAGGATGCAACCGAAAGAGTTCTCCAAGACTGTCAGATACAAGAAAAGTGGCCTTCCCGATTCTGGAGGGACCAAGACCGGGGGATTCGAAAGGTATTCTTTGACTTTATCAAAAGCTTCTTGACATTCAGTGGTCCATTTAATCGCTGCATCTTTCCTTAACAGCTTGAATATGGGCTCACACGTGCTTGTCAGCTGGGCAATAAACCGACTGATGTAATTCAACCTGCCCAACAGACTCATCACGTCTTTCTTTGTTCTCGGGGGAGGTAGATCTCTGATGGATTTTATCTTAGTTGGATCTAGCTCGATTCCTCTCCTGCTTACGATGAAGCCCAAAAGTTTGCCCGACGGAACTCCGAAAGCACATTTGGCTGGGTTTAGCTTCAAGTCATACTTCCTTAGCCTCTCGAAGAATTTCCTCAAGTCTTGGATGTGATTATCCTGCGTCCTGGACTTGACTATCACGTCATCCACGTACACCTCTATTTCCTGATGCATCATGTCATGGAAAATGGCAGTCATGGCCCTCATGTAAGTAGCCCCAGCATTCTTCAAACCAAATGGCATGACCCGGTAACAGTAGGTGCCCCAAGGCGTGGTGAAGGCAGTTTTCTCGGCGTCCTCTTCATCCATCAATACCTGATGATACCCAGCATAACAATCTACAAAAGACTGTATCTCGTGTTTGGCGCAATTATCAACGAGAATGTGGATGTTGGGCAGCGGGAAATTATCTTTAGGACTTGCTCTGTTCAAATCTCGGTAATCTACACATACTCGAGTTTTCCCGTCCTTCTTTGGTACTGGAACCACATTCGCCAACCATGTTGTATATTGGACTACCCGAATCACTCCCGTTTTCAGTTGTTTGGTGATCTCCTCTTTAATCTTGTCACTGACCTCAGTTTTGAACTTTCGTTGCTTTTGTTGAACTGGGGGACAATCAGGATGAATCGGCAATTTATGAACCACTAGATCAACACCTAGCCCCGGCATGTCATCATATGACCAAGCAAACACGTCTTTAAATTCAAGAAGAAGTTGAATTATCGCCTCCCGCGTTTTCTTGTCCGTGTGAATGCTTATCTTGGTCTCCCGGATTTCTTCCGGGGTTCCTAAATTTACCGGTTCAGTGTCATTCAGATTTGGCTTAGGTTTATTCTCGAAATATTCCAACTCTCGGTTTATCTCCCTAAAAGCCTCTTCCGCATCATATTCTGGTTCTGGGTTCATTAATTCGCAGTTAAATAACTCATTGTGATCTGGGCGTGAAGTCCGCGAGCATGTCATATTTAAAGCCGCATTATTATAACTAAAAAGAAAGGTAAAAGGAAAAATAACAAAAATCAGAACAAAAGGAAGAATGGGAAAGCAATGATGATTTTTTTTTATTTTTCTTTGGAAAGTTGGAAGACGACAATGTTTACAACTTAAGAATTCAAAACAACAATTGAAAGGAAGAAAACGTTCAAGTTATGTCCTGGAGATAACTTGTGACACAGGAAAGGTGGCAGGACAGGTCTACCCGGACTTTCCGTCTAGTCGGGAATGGCGTGGCCTCCCAGTTTTGGAGTTGGGCGTTCGGCCCCATGTACAGCATCTCAGCAGTGCTTGTGCCTTCACCTGGTTGAACCATGTGGACCTCGTAGAGCATTTCCCTCATCGCCCCACATATCTCCTCGATTTCCTTAGTTGTGAAGACCTCATCATCTTCTTCTTCAGCATACCTTGGCCTGATGAAAGTTGCATACAAATTCGGCAGTGGTCGAGGTAACTTCCAACCCTCATTTTTCCTTTTCTTTGCCCACTCTTCGTCTGCTGGAGTAGGTTTGAAACCTAGTCCAAAAGGTTTCTTGGTGACTGGCAAGGTAATGGGTTATGTTATTCCCTGAAGGGTTCGTCCAAGCCCCTTCCCTGGCCTAAATCCGTGCCGGATCATCTCTTTGGCCACCATAACCGAGGCGTTAGACAAGAAAGGCTGGGGGTAGGGTATTCCCTCTTCGTGCTGCTCTGCCCGTACAATCTCAAAAGCTTGATAGACCGTTTGTTCGCTCCCTTCTCTCGGTTCCAGCTATGGAATGGAGGGGATCAAGTTTTGAACACGGCCCTTAAACACTTCGGGGACGAAGATTTTAAGGCTGTGTGGGTCAACTGGACAAAAATGCTAAACAAGACCCAAAGGTGGCTGTTTATGCAAAGTCAGCCTTCCGACGTCCCTTTCGGGAATATTCGGCTATTTATGACAAAACAGCGTCACCCGTTTTCTTTTTCTTTTTTTAAAGTTTGAAACGCATTTTTTTTATTCATTGATTTTGGCTATTTTAGCAAAAATGGGGGTTGAACCCGACGAGGGTTGCCTACGTATCTCACATCCGGTGAGAATCAAACCGGCGTAGTTCGGGCATATCATGAATAGAGAAAATCAAATAAACCTAGAGATCAAGAATAAGTATTTTCATTATTTTTTGAAAAGAGATAAAGACTAAAGAAAATATTTATTATTATTTTATTTATTTTTTAGGAAATATTTGGACTATTAGTCTGAATTTATAAAAGGGGTACTACAAAAGAAACAACATTTTTTTTTTGAATTATGAATTTTCCGTTTTTTTTTTACTTTTAAATAAATACCTTCTCTTTTTTTTGATTTTGAAAATGATAAAAAAAAAAATTTATATTATTTTTTTTTAATAACTTAAACTAAGAAGACAAATTTTGTTTTTATTCTCTTTTTTTTTAGAAAAATTCCGGCGAGCTTTTGACACTACATTGGACATTGGTTTTATTTTTCCAAAACAAGTAATTATCTCCCTACGTTGTTATTTTTCCTTTTTTTTTTAGAAACCGGTCAGCATGCGAAACCGAAGCAAATAAATGCGCAAAACAAATAGGATGCAGCAGGGTGGTCTTTTCATTTCAGGTTGCCTGTCCTAGACGGACCCAACCCCTTGTGTTGAGTCCCCTAAGTCAAATGCGACATGATGCAGATAAGCGTTCCTACTAGGGATCCGGCATGAAGTCAAGTTATTCTAGGTTCGTAACCTGGGTCTTTGTTCTGGACTGTGTACCCGAGCGGACAACTCGAGTCGAGGAGGGGGCTACGTACCGGGGACCCGCGAGATCGTCTGGCTTTGTAACTTGTCCGACCTCTTTCTTATTTCAAGTATTGACACTAACAGAATAGGGAGTCTCGACCAGCGAGCTTCTCCCCGGAGGTAAGAAGAGAAGGGTTCCGGCACAATTTACATACAGTTCAGATAATATCAAAGCGGTAAAAGACAACATTTAGCACGTTATGCAAAAACATGTAATAAAGATCAGATAATAAAGCCAAATATAACAATTATTCTAAGCTCGAATTCTTGAACCCTGAACCAGTGGTTCTGGGTACAATTCCCCAGCAGAGTTGCCAGAGTTGTCACACCTCCTTTTTGCGCGCCCGCCCCGAAGGGTTAGAAATGCGCGAGGGGAGTTTTTCCAATTTAAGTGACAATATTCGAAATGGGTTTATTTATTTAATTCAGAGTCGCCACTTGGGAAAGGTTTGGTTTTTGGTGTCCCAAATCACCGGTTTATCTTGAATCCCAAATCGAGGAAATTTTCGACTTTTCCAAATGAAGTCTGCGAACCAGAAATTCTAAGTAAGGAATTCTGTTGACCCGAGGGAAGGTGTTAGGCACCCTCGAATCCAGTGGTTCTAGCACGGTCGCTTAAATTGTTATAATGGCTAAATATCTGATTTAAATACATGTTATGACTTATGTGCTTTTATTTAGTTTAAACCACTTTTATTATTATTATTTATTTTTATAGAATTACAACGTTGTGAAAATGCATCTCGAACTACGTTGCAATCAATGCACCCGTAATTGTTAAACACACTTCGACTCCGTTGAGATTTGGATTCGGGTCACATCAATGTGCACCCGGGTTTAAGAATGTAATTTAATTAAGTCGCGCCTAAAGAGTCTAGCGCATTATTATTTTGTAGGAAGCCATGAAATTCACTAAACGGCCTATTCTGAATTCTAAATATTTATTATGATTATTTATTGAGGGCCCCGCAATTTGCATTTTTATTTGGCGAGGCTCGTCTCTATTTTAGAAAGGATATCCTAAAGTGGCTACATTTCTAATGCATTTGTCCCTAAAACTAAAAGAAAAGGAACATGCTAATTTAATTATATGCTTTTGCCTAATCCGGATTCTTATCAATTTCTGATTAATTATTTACAAAGTGGAGAGATGTCATAACTTGTGAAACATGCTTTAATTGGACAAAGAAGTTACATTCGAGACTGACCCAATGTTATACTTGCGTCCAAACGTTTCTTGAATTGAATTTAACTAGACTTATTTAGGCTGAATTAAGGGAATTAACTACTATGTCTCATTACTGACGGGGATTCGAACGCGCTTCTGTATGCTGCCTAGCGGGTTCTGATAAGGAAAACTAAAAGATGAAACCGAACATCATTGTATAAAAAATGGAAGTACTCTATCGTATGCATATCATTATAGTTAACAGGAATCCGGTCATTTGCTATGTCAATTACCCATTCATTCTGAGCACTATACAATCACATACCAATGAACAACTATAAACTAAAACGCAAGAGACTAGAACTCAGTTAAACGTCTACTAATCTTTTCCTGCTATTGAAATTTACAAACTAATCAATTATATAGAAAGAAATCAACATGCCATGAGTATTACAATAGACATTTAAACTTCTCCAACTTTTCATTTCATACTTTCAGACTGTTATAGTTACACCAATGTGGGACTTGAAATGTGTACCTGGATACTGAAATGCAAAGAAGGAGTGGAAGCAGAAGAGTCAGCAGTAACAGCAGAACAGCAGCAGCAGCAACAAGCGAGGCAAATAGAATTAAGAAAACAACTAGACCAAGTTCTCGAGTAGAACAAACAACAACCAAGCAAACTCAGTTGGGATTTGGGAGAAATCAGTGTTGCACAAACAGGTCCAGATTTAGTGAAATCAAAACAACAGGAAAGAATGCACTTTCTAGTTTTGTCGGTCTGAGTTATCAAACAAAGTTCTTTTCCAGTTTCCTGTTTTCAGAACTTCACTCTTCTAGAAGTGTTCCCTCTCAATTCCCTCTGTTCTTGTCAATGTCTGTCTGTGCGTGTGTGTATATCTCTCAATGTGTATCACCCTTTCCAACTGATGGAAGTCTGTGTCTATTCCTAATCCCCACTCCCTCTGTGTTCTCCTTCCCTAGTATCAGGTGGTGTCCTCTCTTTTTTTTACTCTCTTCTATATTGTCTGTCTGTATCCCCCTCTATTAGATGTCCTCCTCTCCTCCTTCTGTGTTCCCTAATATCAGGTGGTATTCTTTTCCTCTCCTTCTATATTGTCTGTCTGTATCTATTCCCTCTGTATGTATATATCAGTATGTATTTCAGCTCTCCTCCTCTTATCTCCAGCGGTCTTTTTTATCTCCGTATGTCCTCTCTTTTATAAGCCTTCACATTACCCCTTTTACAGCCTGATAGATTAAAAGAAACCCCTCCCATGTGCTCCCCTCTTTTCAGATTCCACTTAGCTATTTAAGTATAAACAAAAACCCATGATATTCCCTGGCAGACTCACTTTAAGTAATGTTTATTATTTTTGAGGCTAAAGTAGAGTATGGGCAGCAGAATGTAGTCTGACAGCATATGCTGTCAAACTATTTTAATTCAAACAGGACCTTTATGCACATGTTGTGCACAAATGCACATGACATCAATTCAGATTACAATTACAGACCAAGCCTTAGGTTTCTGAAATCACATTAACCACTATAAAGTAACTGAACTTAGTTCTTAATTGATTCAGGCAATGTTCAACAGAAGCAAATAGATTTATTTTTGTTCAGACAGTTGAAACTAATTGACGACACATGTCGACTCGACTATATTAGCATTAACACATACAATCGTAGCCAAAAATCAGACATTTAACAGTATCGACCCATGATTTGAATTATACTGACTAAACAAAGTGGTACTCGAGGAAATCAATCAGTCAGTTCAATTTTGAAAATCAGCTAATTGCACACCACTTACATACACATTATCAGAGCAAATAGAAAGACTCATTCAAACAAACAGAGGTTCAGGCAAAGTGGACAGGGCACAGTTGATAAAATTCAAAGACACAAAATCAAAACAAACATGAACAAACTTTTAGCCAATCACATGGACTAAACAGAAATAAGAAAAGAAAAAGCAAGACTCACCTCAAATCTTCGAAAAATCAAAAGATTCCAACTCGGATTCGGACAGACCTTTCTTAAGGCTGAACGGGCTTTAATCGAAGTGTTTCTCAGATGAGAAACACTTCGATTAAGGTCCATTAGACCTTTATCCTTTGGTTTGAACGGATATGGACCAGTTACGAGGACCTTTAAAGTTCCAAAAAATTAGATCCGGGATTCGGGCTTTCCTGGTCAGATTCGGACCAAACCTAGCATGGTTTGGTCACGAGGGGGGTCTGGGGACTGTCTGGTGTGAAGTTGAGGTCGGTTGGTGTAAATCGGGTTCCGACTCGAATTTTCAAAGATTCAAGAAGGTGGGATGGGATTCGAGGTGTGTGGTTGGTGGATTTGGGTTCAGGACGGTGAGGAGCATCTATGGTGTTAAGGGTAGGGTCACCGGCGTCCATGCCGCCGGCTTTCATGGTGAAGGATACAGGGGCGGCTCTAGGGTTTGATGGGGAAGAAGGTGAAGACGGGAGCTGGGGTATTAGATAGGGGGGGCAGGGTAAGGTTAGAAGGTTATATATGGGATGGGTAGGTGGATCCTGGCCGTTGGATGAGATGCGATGAAGGGTCAGGATCCTTCAGCTCGAAGGAAACGGTGTCGTTTCATCTTTTATAGGGTTTGGGTCGATCCAGGTGGAAACGGGTCGGGGTCATTAGTGGGTTATGGGGAGGTGATCTTGGCCGTTGATCATTCAGAGATCAACGGCTCAGATCAGACTTAACCATTACGACGTCGTTTGGACGTCTTTGTTGTCAACTGGACACGGACCGGGCAAGCCTGGTTTTGGGCTGAGTTTGTTTGGGCCAATTTGTTAAAATTGGCCCAAGTCCGAAAAAGGAAGGGGTCTTTTTTATTATTTCCTTTTCTTCTTTTTTTTTTTATTTTTATTTTTTTAAAAAAAAACAAAACTAAGTAAAATCAAATTAAAATTAAATAAACCCTTACAATTATTTACACACACATTAAAATAGGTAAAAATCAAACAAAACAAAATCACGGACAAAGATGCCTGTTTATGATTTTCTTTTTAACAACCGTGTTGCGGTTCAAATTACGCATGACACGTACATTTTTTGTATTTTGTTTTAATAAAGTAAAAATGGACAAAAATCACAAATAATTAACAAAGTGCCATGTAAAAATCCAAAAATTGTACAGCAGGACCAATTATTATTATTTTTATTTCTTTTGGAGCGATTGTCGCGCGAAACAAAAATCACGTGCTCACACTTATAAGCCTATTTCTTTGGCAACCACATTGCGAACCTTACCTAATTGTTTGAATAGCCTGCTATTTGAACCCTCTTTCCTCACATAAGCACTTGAATGGTATTGAAAATTATGCAAAGACAAAAGTGTGGGGTGGTGGTTTGGTTTTTGAGTGGAACCACAAAAATCGAAAAATAGATGTAGAATTCTGTTGCATAAAAGATGAAGCAACACAAAAAAAAAGATTAATATAGTGGTTGAGAAGTGGTGGTTTGCTATAATTGCACCTAATGAATGGGGTTGTTGTAAACAAAAGAACGGTGGTGAAATGTTTGGTTTACAAAAAATTTGGTTTTGAATGTTGATGTAATTGTACTAAAAGTGCTTAGGGAGGTTAGTCACTATATCCAAATGTATCATATGCGTCCCTTAGCCTACATTACAACCAAGTAAAGTCCTATTGATCTTAGACTGAGTGGCTCAATTAGTAGAGTAGTACACTACGGACAAGCTTATGGTGCATCTTTGTGACATGTGAATGTTCTTTTCTTGAGAGTGAGTGAATTTCATTTATTTAAGTTCCCAATTGTTCTAAATATTATTATATGTGGAACTACTCTCTTGTGTGAATGTGAGGGCATGTGATTCATGAAGGAAAGGCAAGTCTTGACTTCGGTATATAGTAGCTTGAGAAAGTATGAATATTGCACGGCACGTGAGAGTCAACTTTTGAGGATATGATTGTTCACTACTAGGTGTAACTCATGTGATTTGTTCTTGGTGTAATGCGTTAGGGAAGAATTCTTAGTGAACGAACCTCTATCAAGGGTGGTGGATTGCTAGAGGACTAGCAAGGATTTAAGTGTGGGGTGTTGATATTAGGCTAGATATATGTCATTTGACAATGGTTTTTGCCCCAACTTGATTATGTTTCAATGCTCTAATATAATTAAATGATGAAAAAATGAGCTCTAAATTGTGTTGCAGGAATGAAGAGCTTGTATGAGGCCTTAAAGCTATGATTGGAGCTACATTGAAGCAAGAAAGACCCCTAGGAGCTGAATGAGCGAGAAGACGAGAATAAAAGAACCAACCAAATGAGACCTGGACTAGCGTGCTTAGTAGCGCGCCCACATGCGCGATCGCGCTAGTCTAGATTCTGGAACAGAATCGTCAGGGGTAATTTTGGAAGTTTGGGGGGCAAATTCACTTAACCTATAAAAGGTCAAGCTCGCCCAAAATAGAAGGTGTGCAGTTTTTATTAGCTAAGGACAAGAATAGGAAAGGCAAGGAGCTAAGAGGAGTTTTCTACATCAAGTTCTTCTCCTCTTCCTTTTGTTTTTATGATTTGTAATGAATTTTATTATTATGATGTTTATCATTGTTATGAGTAGCTAACTCTTTTAATCTAAGGTTTTGGTTGAACCCCTTGGGGATGAAATTATTGTGATATTAATATAGTTTTGAGTTAGTTGTTAATCTCTATTTGTTCAACTATGTTTTGATTTTTGGTTAGTTGAAAGGATCCTTAATTAGCCATGCCTATTTATTATGTATCTACTTGAGAAAGAGTGCATATTTAGGTAATTGTTTGAACAACATCACTCTCGGAGTATAGGCGAAGTCATAACCGAGGGTTCAGATGTTGGAGTAGAGATAACGATACCTCGGGTGCAATCTAAGTGAATTGTAATGCGAATCTAGCTAGCGTAGCTTGAGAGAGTGCGTCTAGTAAATTATCATAATTACTTGAGAGAGAGTTATGATAGTTGGAGAGTTCATGATTGATAGAGATAACTAATTCATAGCTATAAGAAATATACGACTAAGGAAATCTACAACGGGGGAGCCATTGCCTTAGGCCTTTATTCTAATTGTCTACATTTGCGTATTAATTAACCTTTGTTTTATTGATTCGAATAGCTGTCGTAGTAATTATAACACCACTTCTATTCATAAAGTTTGAGGAGGTTGACTAATAAGTATTTAGTACTTCAAAGACTTCTCTTGATATGTTAATTCCCTGTGGGATTTGACTTGGGGAATAATACCCCGGATTATATTTGCAACGCCCGCGTAGTATTTTAATAGGCTTAGTTGAGCGTGATCATCTATTCTCGTAGCCGGGAGGAGTATGAGCAGCATCTGAGAGTGGTCCTCCAGACTTTGAGAGATAGTCAGTTGTATGCGAAGTTTTCGAAGGGTGAGTTCTGGTTGAGTTCAATTGCTTCCTTGAGACATGTTGTATCAGTAGAGGGTATTCAGGTAGATCCAAAGAACATAGAGGCAGTCAAGAACTGGCCTAGAGCAGCATCAACTACATAGATCTGGAGTTTCTTGGGTTTGGAAGGCTATTATCATCGGTTTGTGGAGGGGTTTTCATTTATTGCAGCCCCGATGACCAGGTTGACCCAGAAGGGTGCCCAGTTCAAGTGGTCGGACGAGTGTGAGGCGAGCTTTCAGAAGCTCAAGACAACTTTGACTACGGTGCCAGTGTTGGTTTTACCCATAGGTTCAGGGCCATATACAGTTTATTGTGATGCATCTCGTATTGGACTTGGTGTGGTGTTGATGCAGGATGGCAATAATATTGCATATGCTTTGCGTCAGTTGAAGATTCATGAGAAGAACTATCCGGTCCATGATTTGGAGTTAGCATCCATTGTTCACGTGTTGAAGATTTGGAGGCATTATCTATACAGCGTGTCATGTGAGGTGTTCACCGATCACAAGAGTTTGTAATACTTAATCAAGCAGAAGGAGCTAAATTTGAGACAGAGAAGGTGGTTGGAGATATTGAAGGATTATGATATCACTATCTTATATCATCCGGGAAAGGCCAATGTAGTGGCTGATGCTTTGAGTAGGAAGTCATCCTGTATGGGCAGTCTTGCGTATATTCCGGTCGGTGAGAGACTGCTTGCTTTGGATTTTCAGGCTTTGGCCAATCAGTTCGTGAGGTTGGATGTTTCTGAGCCCAGCCGTATGTTAGCTTGCACAGTCACTCGTTCTTCTTTATTGGAGCGTATCCGTGATCGGCAGTATGATGATCCTCATTTGTGTGTTCTTAGAGATACAGTGCAGCACGGAAGTGCCAAGTAGGTTACATTAGGAGATGATGGGGTTTAGAGGTTATAAGATCGAGTTTGTGTGCCTAATGTGGATGGACTCCGAGAGTTGATTTTAGAGGAGGCCTATAGTTTCCAGTACTCTATTCATCCGGGTGCCGCTAAGATATATTAGGATTTGCAGCAGCATTATTGGTGGAGAAAGATGAAGAAGGATATTGTTGCATATGTGGCTCGGTGTTTGAATTGTCAGCAAGTAAAGTACGAGCATTAGAAGCCTGGTGGTTTGTTTCAAAGGATTGAGCTTCCCGAGTGGAAGTGGGAGCGTATCACTATGGACTTCGTCGTTGGACTCCCACGGACTCAGAGGAAGTTCGATGCAGTGTGGGTTATTGTTGATAAGCTGACCAAGTCAGCACATTTCATTCCTGTGGCAGTCTTTTATTCTTTTGAGAGGTTAGCTGAGATCTATATCTGGGAGATTGTTTGGCTTCATGGTGTGCCCATGTCTATCATTTCGGACCGAGGTACGTAGTTTACCTCACATTTCTAGAGAGCAGTTTAATGAGAGTTGGGCACACGGGTTGAGTTGAGCACAGCATTTCATCCTCAGACGGACGAGCAGTCCGAGCGGACTATTCAGATTTTGGAGGATATGCTCCGAGCTTATGTCATTGACTTTGGAGGCTCGTGGGATCAGTTTTTGTCTTTAGCAGAGTTTGCCTACAACAACAGCTACCAGTCGAGTATCCAGATGGCTCCTTATGAGGCTTTATATGGTAGGTGGTGTAGGTCGCTGGTTGGATGGTTTGAACTGGGAGAGGCTCAGTTGTTGGGTACGGATCTAGTACAGGATGCCTTGGACAAGGTCAGGATCATTCAGGATAGGTTTCATACAGCCCAGTCCAGGTAAAAGAGTTATGCCGACCATAAGGTTCGAGATTTGTTATTCATGGTTGGTGAGCGGGTATTGCTTCGGGTGTCGCCTATGAAAGGCGTGATGAGATTTGGAAAGAAGGGCAAGCTTAGCCCTAGGTTCATTGGCCCATTTGAGATTCTTAATTGAGTGGGAGAGGTGGCTTATAGACTTGCATTGCCGCCGAGCTTATCAGCCGTGCATCCATTATTTCATGTGTCCATGCTTCGGAAGTATCATGACAATCCATCCCATGTGTTAGACTTCAGTACTATCTAGTTGGACAAGAACTTATCCTATGAGGAGGAGCCGGTAGCTATTCTAGACAGGCAGGTTCGTTAGTCGAGATCGAAGAGTTTTCCTTCTGTTCGTGTTCAACAGAGAGGTCAGCCTGCTGAGGCATCGACCTGGCAGTCCGAGTCTGATATGCGGAGCCATTATCCCCATCTTTTCCCCGACTCAGGTATTTCCTTCTTATGTCTATTCGAGGAGGAACGGTTGTTTTAGAGGTGGAAAATATGATGACCTTATTCTGAGGCCTTAAAAACCTCTTTCTATCTCACCTCGATTTACGTGCGCGGTCCGAGCACGTAGCCGAAAAGCCATTTATAGCTTATATGAGTCCACCAAACTATAGAGTACCTAGTCTCGTATGAGACTGATACGTAGAATACTATAAAGGCTGAAAGTAAAGAAGGCAAGAGATTTTTCTACATGGAAAAATCTCACACAAGGGGATCAAAAAACCACGACCTACTCTTGTAGGCTTTTAACTCAACTAACTTGTAATCTACCTATTACAAGCCACTTTGCAAAAACCCTATTGCAAAGACTTTATACTAACTTGTCATGAAACCACCACAAGCCACTCTCTAACTCTCCTAGTTACAGAAGATTTAACTTATGACTATTTCTAGTCACAACATAAACTCTAAAGTTTACAAATTTTGTTTGTTCCTAAAACAACGCTTCTAAGAAAGCAAACTAAGAATTACAATGTAGAACGATTAACAAGATTACAACTCAACTATGGATATACATAAGACTTCACTTAGAAACTGATCCTTAGTGGAGTTATCTTCTTGTTCTTGACACACTAGTGATTTCAATGCTGGATCGATGCTTCTTCTTCTTGAGAGAATATCACTGAATGCACAAGTAATGGTGTGTCTTGCACCAGGTTATTTTATCATAAAATATATTACAATAGATAGTGGAGTCAACTCTTGGTGTACTTCTTCTCAGTGAGAAGTGACTGCTGCACTATCTGCACAGCCACTTCTGGGCAGTTGCGTTCCAGCTGGACTTTGTGCTTTATGTCAGGACATACCAACGGACTAGGTCCTAATACTTCTGTCATGACATAAACTAGGACCAGGTCCTAGTTGTGTTCCTCTTTCTGTAATAGTTTCCAAATGGTCACTTTCTTCTGCTGCATACCAGCTGTGCACTTGACTTGTACTTTGGTTAGAGAATCCTAAGGGACCAGGTCCCTGTTGTGTTCCTCTTTATATTGATTACATACAGTTACTGACTTATGCTTTTGTCGGAGAACCCTAAGGGACCCGGTCATCAGGTCCCTGTTGTATTCCTCCATGTGGTCATTCATCTATTTGCTGATGTTCAGGCTTCGACCAGTTCATATGAGATATGTAACCTGTGGAGCAGGTTCTCTATCTGGTTCTTCACAACAAGTTTGTTAGATCATCAAAACATAAGATTAAGTAAAAACCCATTAATTTCCCCCTTTTTGATGATGACAAACTTAAGCATGCACAATATTTATTTAGAGCAGAACCAGATAGGGATAACCAAACGAAGTTCCCCCTTAATCAAAGATCTCCGTCAACCATGTAACCATGTTATCCCACTTTATCCTTATTTCCCCCTTTTGGCATCATTAAAAAGAACAACTATGAAGAAGTGCACTCGCAGGTAATAAGCATAAAGAAGTCTAACACAGCTAGCTCATGCCACATATGTGCACACAACATGACAGAAAAGAGAAACCATAGGAACACAGTGTTGTACATGCAAGAAAAGGGGAGCTGTTTTATTAATATTTACAGTGGACTGAGCAATACAGGAGCAGTAATGGTTAAGTTCAACATGCCATCACAAAAACAAGTAAACATAAGTAAAACAGCAGTCACAGGAAGTTGAAGCAAAAATAGCTTGACACTAGGGAGGATCCTAGGGAACACTAAAAGGAAGGAGGCTTAGAGGAAGAAACAACAATGATTTTGAGAACCAGGTCCAGTGTAGCATTTGCAGCCAGTTGTTCTTAAAGTAGTTGAGCCCGAAGTCTCTCGTTTTCCTTTCTCAGTTAGGCAACCTCCTCATGTACAGAATTAGGTTCCTTAGCTGCTTGGCTAGGCTGAGTTTCTAGTATGGCATTTCGAGCCCTCAGCCTTCTTATTTCCTCAGAGGCTACATTTTGAGCGTTTATCAGCTGAGAAATGGTCGAGATGCTACCAACCTTTTTTATACATTCACATTCTTCTAGAGTGGTCTTAGAGAAGGTTTGCTTGCGTTTGTCCACTCTAGGGTTGCCCAATGGAACCTTATAGAATCTGAACACATGAGTGAGGAGAAAGCCATAAGGTAACCCATGATTTCCACCTTTAAAATTTGCCACCTTCTGCATATGATCTATCACGATTTCTGGCAAATTGATAGGTACAAACTCATCAAGCGCTTCCATAATGACCAAATTTGACTTCGTAGCAATGGAACGATTCTCAGAGCGGGATAAAAGTACTTTATAACCAGTTCAAAGAGAAGCTGGTACTCAGGAAGAAATACCTTCTTATGAACCTATTCCCCATGTTCGATGGCTTGCTCTTTCATAATGGCTCTCCAAAAGTTTATTCCATAGACATACTTAACTGAGGACACACCTTCACACGAAATTCTGAGAATCTTTCCCAACGTTGAAGCGTCGAGTATAATGTCCACTCCATTTATAAGTGAACAGATGTGATCCCCCTCGACAGTGAATAGAGATGAGTAGAAGATTTGCACTGCATCTTCATACACCAGAGGCATGATCCCTTCAAATAGGTGTTCCCATTGTTGAAATTCCACAATCTATAGAATTTGTCTCATGCCTGCCATCTCCGAAATTGCTGGATCAAATGTTCGGCCTCACAACACTTTTTGAGTTCTTAATCTTTGTTGCCATTGAACACCATCACAGGTCAAGGACCTTGTTGAACTGGGTTCCTTAATGGTTTCCCCTTTTTGTTTGCTAGTTCCTTCTCCAGACTTTCCTTTCCAGCTTGCTGCCCCTACCATATTGTCCTCGGGCACGGCTAGCTCAGTTTTACTCCGTTTAGACTTGTTGTTGTACTTCACCAATGACCCTTTCTATTCCTCAACAGTTTCCTTACTTGTCATAGACTGTTGCACTAAGGAACCAGGTTCCCTAGAGGCATTTTTGTCTATCTGATTTACTGACACACTCTTAATGAAATCTTTGGGATTCATTTTCCTCTTTTCCCTTGTCTTGACGCTCCTCTTACTTTTCTGCAATGAGGATTTAGAATTCTCTTGCTTTAGTGACCTGGTGATGGGTGATTTAGAGGAAGAATCCAAGAGCTTGGAATGAACAGGAGGTACATGAGTGAGTTTGCATGGAAGTGAATCAGGTTCATCAGAAGGCTTTTCTGAGAATATCTCATGACCCAAGGACTCGAGGAGTGTTGTGGTTCTTACATCTCCTAGGAATGGAATGCCTTCCCCCTGATACTCAGAAGAGAGATAACCTCCTTCATTCATCAGACTCTTTGTAGATATAGCCATAATGTTATGAGATGCTTCCTTTTCAGCTGACTCCTTGAGAGTCACTGAGTCCAACATGGAGGTATTCAGGTACTGGTCAGGATCATCCTCAGGGGCTTCTAATATTCGAGGAGTAAGACCTCCTGTGTGGTCTTTGATGAAATCGTAGGATTGACTAGACATATGATTCTCAAAATAGTGGTGAACAGGGTTTATCAGAAATGGAAACACTGTAGGGGTGGAGGAGGAACCAGAAGTGTGTAAGGTGGTAGAAGGCGTGAAACAATAATGTTCTGGGAATGATTTCAATGATGATGAAGAAGTGGGAGCAGTGTTAATGGAGGGGGAATGAGAAGATTGTTCGATCGCCATTAGATGAGTACTTAGTAGATGAGTAGAGAGAGAGAAAGATAGATGGGAAGAGGATCCTAGCTATACACGGAAGATGAAGGTTCATGACTTGCGGTGAGAGAGAAAGAAAGTTTTATTGAAAGGAGAACTAATGATGAGTGGAGAGCGAATCAGGTTTTGAATAGTTTTGAAAATGGTGGTAGGTTTGTAGGGAAGTGTTACCATGCAGAGGGGATGAAGGAATTTGACAGACAAGACATGACACACAGATGTTGAAAAGTCGGATGATGTGGCAGCTGAATTACGGATATTTATATTAATTTTTTTTGTTTAGGAAGGGCATGCAAAATTTAAGCACATTACTACTAACCTGAGATACAGGAACCTGATGCTAGAGCAATCTTTTGAACAAGGTTTTAGCAGCCCCCCTCTTGCAGTTCATAACTGTACCTTTAGCTTCTATGATCGACATGCGTGTTTACCTGTAACGGTATTGATGTGAGCTAGGCTTGGTCAGAAAACACTTTAGCTGTCTTTACCCGGTGTTGTCTTACATAGCCAACTGATGGAGGATCAGGTTCTTCATTTGGCCCTTGTAACTCCATCTTCACTTTTGATTGATCCAGAGTTCTCTACTCGAGGCTTTGATGCGGATGTCTGGAATTTTGTCTTCTGTTTCTTCAATATGCTTGATCTTCTTCCCCTTTTTTGATTTGAAGACCTTCTTCAGTTGTTGATGAAGCCATTTAAGTTCTACTTCATTGTTTCCCAAGGGATGAGGCATGCATCATGACAAGAGAACCATTCCAAAAGTGTTTTCCTTTTCCATAGAAAAAGCCTGCATAGATAACATTTTCATACCCCAACAGGATTAACAAAACTATCACCTGAGTGGTAACACAGGACCAGGTCCTGAGTTCCTCTAAGGTATTTCAACTCCTTTGTGGACATCCTACAAGTAGGATTCCTACGAACTTGCACTTTGGATTTTATTCAGGAGCGAAGAGAGAAAGAAAACATGTTTATCTAACTCTTAGAATAAAAGAATGATTGACTTTGATTAAAGAGGGAGATGTGGAGATTAATTTAATTCCCCACACTTTGTGTTCTGCTACTTGTGTTGTGCCATGAGCTGCATCCTTGCTCCTCTCTCAGCTTCAGTGGTAAGGAGTGACGTACCAGGTTCTTTGTGAGACATGGAGAATGATGTTGCATTGCATTTTGCCAGTCCCCTTCATCTTGCTCATTTTTTCATTATTTCTTTCTTAGCAAGAGGAAATGTCTTGCTATGAGCACCCCCTATCATTCAGTGTGCCCTTTGTTGGAGACATTCTGGCCTTGTTTCGTGGATTGTATTCCAGAGGAATTCCTTTGCTCATCCCTTTTCATTGAGCTTCCCTGGCTAATCCTTCCTGTTGTCGAGGACATGGTATTCTTGTCTATTCAGTTTTTTCTTTCAGCAATATCACTTTACTGTGAAGTCCTTGATTGTTGGGAAATTGTGCTTGATCCCTTCTCTCCCCTCCTTCTTCCTTTTGTGAACTCATGTCTAGGGACACTTGAGCTAACAAACCATGGGCCAGGTCCTCTTGAGTTAATTTATTCGGAGGTGAGAGGTTTACATATACCAATCCTTTGTGCCGAGGTTGCGACTTTACTCATCTCATACCACCAGCTTGTGGGAATTCACACTTAGTTGGAGTGGATGTTCTTGTTTCCTTTGTCAGCTGAGACCACTTAGCGAGTTATCAGATTGGTGACTGCACTCTTTAGGCCATTCACATAGCGCACATTCCCACTTGAGTGCCAAAAGAACTTATCTACCTTTTCATTCACTTGAGAATGTACCCTTTACTTCTTTCTTAAGGATACATTCCCTTCCTGTAGGGCTGTCAGTGAGAAGAGATTCATGTTATTTTTAGCTGCATGCTTTACGTATCCATTGTTCATGATCCATAGCAGCCCGCTTCCTCTCACTGTTCCCTGCTCATGCAAATTAAGGGTTAGATTTAGGAACTCAAACTAGTTTGGCTCCCTTGTTACTATAAAAAGGATGAATGAGGGTTTTCCTAGTCCACGCAGGCAGCATACGCTTTTTGCAAGTGGTACTTGGTCCTTTGCTAGTAGTCACTCTCTCAGTAAAGGCTTTGTTATTCTGAACAGACTAAACCCTAGCCTGAAAGTTTTCTTTAAAATGGCCATTGTTTCCACAATGGGTACATAGTCAGTTATTAGGTACAGTGACATACTTGCTATATGGGTTGTAGGGAGTTTTCTCCCTTTGGAACCCGATGTCATGCTTGTTCCCACTATTGTTTAGATACATAGAAGTAACAGCATTTGAGGACCAGGTCCACTTCAAGGATTTCTCATGATCATTTCTTACTTTCTCCAACTCAGATTGGAGTTGTTGATTCCTCTCGAGTTCACTGCAAAGACTAGTTTTTACAGCAGTTAACTCCTTTTCCAGCAAGATGTGCGACTCACTGGCTACTTCCTTCCCTTTCCCAAGACTTACATTCCTATGTTCTCTATTGAGTCCCTCAATGGTTTCCTCTAGATCAGCGCATATCACTAGAAGGTCATCTCTTTCCTCTTCAGTGGAGGCAATTTTTTCTTCTAAGGAATGTTTCTCATTGCTAAGACCTTCTATTGTTTCTTTTAGATCAACAACTACTACCATTAGATCATTTCTCTCATTCTCCACACTAGTTATTTTTTCATTTAGGGCCTCCTTCTCTAGTTCAAGATTAGATATGGTTTCATTAGATTATCTCTAGATTGTTCGGCCTCCCCTAGTTCTTCAGTCAAGATCTCCTTATCATTTACAAGACTATAATAAGTGTCAATTAAGACATTTGATAAAGACCTTAGTTTCTTAACATCCCTGAAGTTTACCTCATTGTCTTCACCTTCTTCACCATCATCATCTAACTAAAGCCATCAGCGCGAACAGTGAATCGTACTTCGTTGCTTCAGTTTCCACTTCCATCATGGAACTGTTTTCTACATCTGATTCCCTTTCGGATTCACTTGAGGAGTCTCCCCAAACAGCAAGAGCCTGCTTAATGATATTGTCTGCAACACTTTTTTGATTGAATCTTTTCTCTGGAACCAGTTTCCTTTTTCCAGTTTTGTCAGGATTTTGCTTGTACTGCTCCTATTTCGCGGGAGGGCAGTCTTTGATGAAATGCCCTGGCTTTCCACATCCATGACAGATATAGTTGTTCCTTGTTTTGCGTGAACTACCCCACTTTGGTATGCCATCATTTCTTCGAACCATTTTTTGAAATCTCTTAGTAAGATAGGCCATGTCACTCTCTTCATCACTTGAATCACTCCTTTCAGCCTTAAGCACCAGGTTCTTTTCCTGCTTAGGCTCTCTTCTTTCACTATCTTTCTTTCTTTTCATCTCATATATTTTCAAATTACCAATCAACTCATCCATGGTCAAAGTATGTAGATCATTAGCTTATGTGATGGCATTTACCTTACTTTCCCAATACCCAGGTAGAACACTGAGAATTTTCCTTACAAGCTTGTTTCTAAGAATGACATCTCCAAGTGAATGAAGCTCATTTATGATGGAGGTGAATCTGGTGTGCATATCTTGTATGAACTCATCATCCTTTATCCTGAAGAGCTCGTATTCAGTGGTGAGCATGTCGATCTTGGATTGTTTGACTTGAGTGGTTCCTTCGTGTGCAGTTTGTAAGGCTTCCCATATTTCTTTGGCAGTATCACAAGCTGATACTCTGTTGTACTCATCAGGTCCTATGCTACACATCAAGATCTTCTCGGCACGATAATTCTTTTCTACAGCTTTTCTGTCAATGTCGTTGTACTCTCTTCTCCCTTTGGGCACCAATAGTCCTATTTCTTCAAGTTTCTTCATGGGAACATGTGGACCACCACAAATGATGTCCCACAGTTCTGAATCTTCACCCATTATGAAATCATGCATCCGAGTTTTCCACCATCTATAGTATTGACCATTGAATCTGGGAGGTCTATAGGTTGATTATCCTTCTTCAAAGCTTGGTGGAGCAGCCAATTAGAATCCTTCCTAGGTGTTAGCTTGATAGGAGAAACCCGCTCTGATATCAATTGATAGCTTATATGAGTCCACCAAACTATAGAGTACCTGGTACTTTATGAGACTGATACGTAGAATGTTGTAAAGGCTGAAAGTAAAGAAGGTAAGAGATTTTTCTACGTGGAAAAATCTCATACAAGGGGATCAAAAAACCATGACCTACTCTTGTAGGCTTGTAACTCAACTAACTTGTAATCTACCTATTACAACCCACTTTGCAAAAGCCCTATTGCAAAGACTTTAAACTAACTTGTGATGCAACCACCACAAGCCAATCTCTAACTCTCCTAGTTACAGAGGATTTAACTTATGACTATTTCCAGTCATAACATAAACTATAAAGTTTACGAATTTTGTTTATTCTTAAAATAGTGCGTCTAAGAAAGCAAACTAGGAATTACAATGTAGACCAATTAACAAGATTACAACTCAATTATGGATATACATAAGACTTAGTTTAGAAATTGATCCTTAGTTGAGTTGTCTTCTTGTTCTTGACACACCAGTGATTTCAATGCCGGATCGATGCTTCTTCTTCTTGAGAGAATATCACTAAATGCACAAGTAATGGTGTGTCTTGAACCAGGTTGTTTTATCACAAAAATATCATAATAGATAGTGGTGTCAACTCTTGGTGTACTTCTTCTCAGTGAGAAGTGACTACTACACTATCTGCACAGCCACTTCTGGGCAGTTGCGTTCCAGCTGGACTTTGTGCTTTATGTCAGGACATACCAATGGATCAGGTCCTAATACTTCTGTCAGGACATACACTAGGACCAGGTCCTAGTTGTGTTCCTCTTTCTGTAACAGTTGCCAGATGGTCACTTTCTTCTGCTGCATTCCGACTGTGCACTTGACTTGTACTTTGGTTAGAGAACCCTAAGGGAGCAGATCCCTGTTGTGTTCCTCTTTTTATTGACTGCGTACAGTTACTGACTTGTGCTTTTGTCGGAGAACCCTAAGGGACCAGGTCATCAGGTCCCTGTTGTGTTCCTCCATGTGGTCATTCATCCATTTGTTGATGTTCTGGGTTAATCATCCCCAGCAGAGTCGCCAGAGCTGTCACACCTCCTTTTTGCGCGCCCGCGCAGAAGGGTAGAATGCGCGAGGAAGTTTTTCCAATTTAAGTGACAATATTCGAAATGGGATTATTTATTTAATTCAGAGTCGCCACTTGGGAAAGGTTTGGCTTTTGGTGTCCCAAGTCACCGGTTTATCTTGAATCCCAAATCGAGGAAAATATTCGACTTTTCCAAATGAAGTCTGCGAACCAGAAATTCTAAGTAAGGAATTCTGTTGACCCGAGGGAAGGTATTAGGCACCCTCGAATCCCGTGGTTCTAGCACGGTCGCTTAAATTGTTATAATGGCTAATTATCTGATTTAAATACATGTTATGACTTATGTGCTTTTATTAAGTTTAAACCGCTTTGATTATTATCATTTTATTTTATAGAATTGCAACGTCGTGAAAATGTATCTCGAACTACGTTGCAATCAATGCACCCGTAATTGTTAAACACACTTCGACTCCGTTGAGATTTGGAATCGGGTCACATCAATGTGCACCCGGGTTTAAGAATGTAATTTAATTAAGTCGCGCCTAGAGAGTCTAGCGCATTATTATTTTGTAGGAAGCCATGAAATTCGCTAAAACGGCCTATCCTGAATTCTAAATATTTATTATGGTTA
Organism: Nicotiana tabacum; assembly: GCF_000715075.1. Lineage (NCBI taxonomy): Eukaryota > Viridiplantae > Streptophyta > Magnoliopsida > Solanales > Solanaceae > Nicotiana > Nicotiana tabacum. The sequence continues at coordinate 174,302,229 of NC_134086.1, read as the reverse complement.
ATTATTGAGGGCCCCGCAATTTACATTTTTCATTTGGCGAGGCTCGTCTCATTATTTTAGAAGGAACATCCTAAAGCGACTACATTTCTAATGTGTTTATCTCAGAAATAGAAGAAAAGATGCATGCTAATTCAACTATATGTTTGGCCAAATCCAGATTTTAGTTGATCGTCTGATTAATTATTTGCAGCGTGAAGAAACGTTGTACCTCATGAAAACATGCTTTTAACTTGACAGAAGAATTATATACGAGATTGATGAAATGCTACGACTGTTACAAGAGCTCCCTAACTTTAACTTATTCAGACAAGATTAATTAAAATTGCTTATTAGAAAATGCGACTAATGATATTTGAAACTCATCCTATAAACTGCCTAACGAAAACTGAAACTCAAGAGTTTGAAACTTTATTATCTTTAGCTAGATCTAAAAAGCCATTTGCCCTTACATATTCCAAGCATGCTGAAAGAGCGAGTTTGAGTTAACAATCGTATTAAATGGCTGCACATTTCATGGATTGTGTTTACATCTTGTATACTACTAAACGAATAAAATGTCACAGTTTCAGATTGGCATAAACTTTAATTAAGTACAGCCTTACTAATGTATCTCTATTAGGCTAACAGACCAAAAACTTACATATCTTAACAACATTTATATAAAAAAAAATTCGTAAGCAATACAACAGGTGATTATAACTCCTTCAGATCTTTTGATTCAGCTTTCATTGCAACATCAGACAGATTCGAAATGTGTACCTGAGGAAATGCTTATAATGAAGAAGGTAAGGGAGTCAGTTGAGTAATGGAAGCGATACCAAATAGCATCAGTAACAGCAGGTACCAATAGAACAAAAATCCCAGTGCAAGAGACCAGTAAAGCCAATGGAGGAAGGGCAGAATGAAACAAATTCCCAGTAGTATGGAATCAGAGATCCAGGCAATCCAATTCCGGGAGAAACAAACAATACAAATCCAAAAAATAGACTTAGCCGCACTTGAAAGAAGACAGAACTGATTTGGACAGTTTGAACAAACTGAGAATCGAACAAACAGTAGGAAGAAGACAATTTCTGATTTTTGTGATATCCCTTTCCCTATCTCCTTTCTTTTCAAATTCTAATGCCAATCCTCAGTTTTGAAATCTATTTGGGTTATCAAAAAGAATTCTTTTCCAGTTTCTGTTTTCAGAATTTGAACTCTCAGATGTTCCCTCTCAGTGTCTCTCTCTATCTCTGTATGCTCTGTCTGTGTATCTCTATCAGCTCTCTCTTTTTCTCTTATATCCTCACAGTGTGTGTATTTTTCCTCTCTCTATCTCCCTTTTGATCTTAGTGTCCCCCCCTCTATCTTCCCCATCCCTGCTTTTATAAGCCTTTCATTACCCCTTTTAACAGCCTGTTTAGAATATCACAATACCCCTCCCATGTGCCTTCCATTTTCAGATTCCAATTGGCTAATTAAGTATGAACAAAACCCATGATATTCCCTGGCAGACTCACTTTAGGTAATGTTTATTATTTCTGAGGTTAAAGTAGAGTATGGGCAGCAGAATGTATCTGACAGCATATGCTGTCAAATTATTTAAAACTTAACAAAAACCTTTATGCAGGCCACAGGTTGTGCACAATGCACATGAGGTGCACAAGTGCACATGCCCTCCAATTCAGAACTTAAACAAAACATTCCTTTTACATTTCTGATTCAAATTAACAACTATAAGTAAACCAACTCAGTTCCTAATTGATTCCACAAATGTGTCCAGAAGCAAATCGATTTGTTATTGTTCAGGCAGTTGAAATTAATTGACGACACATGTCGACTCGACTATATTAGTTATAACACATACAATCGACACCAAAATCAGACATTCAAAAGTATAGGACACATGATTCGAATTGTACTGACTAAACAGAATTGTACTTCGAGGAATCAGTTAATCAGTACAAATTTGGAATTCAAACTAATTGCACAACAAATACATACATACATACCATCAGAACAAGTAGAAGAAAGAAACAAATCAAACACAAAGGCTCGGGCAAGGTGGACAGGACACAGTTAATAAAACTCAAAACACCAGATTCCACCAAACATGGACAGTTTTTTAGAACAATCACATGGACCAAAACAAATAAAGAAAAGAAAGAAACTCACCTTAAACCTTGAAAAATCAAAACCTTAACTCGGACTCGGACAGACCTTTCTTAAGGCTGAACGGACTTTAATCGAAGTGTTTCTCAGATGAGAAACACTTTGATTAAAGTCCATTAGACCTTAATCTCTTCGGTTGAAAGGATATGGACCAGTGACGAAAAATCAGAAAGTTCCAAAACTTAGATCTGGGATTCATGCTTCCCTGATTAGATTCGGACCAAACCAAGCATGGTTTGGTCACGAGGGGGGTCTGGGGAGTGTCTGGTGTGAAGCTGGGGTCGGTTGGTGTAAATCGGGTTCCGACTCGAATCTTCAAATGAAGATTCGAGAAGGTGGGATGGGATTCGAGGTGTGTGGTTGGTGGATTTGGGTTCAGGATGGTGAGGAGCATCTATGGTGTTGAGGGTAGGGTCACCGGCGTCCATGCCGCCGGCTTTCATGGTGAAGGATACAGGGGCGGCTCTAGGGTTTGATGGGGAAGATGGTGAGGACGGGAGCTGGGGTATCAGATGGGGGGCAGGGTAAGGTTAAAGGGCTTATATATGGAATGGGTGGGTTGATCTCAGCCGTTGGATCAACTAAAATCAATGGCTTGGATCTAAGGGCTTAGGGGAAACGGTGTCGTTTCAACTAAAGGGGGTTTGGGTTGGTCCGGGTGGAACGGGTCGGGTTTTGTTCGTGGGTATGGGAAATATGATCTTGGCCGTTGATCAATCTGAGATCAACGGCCCAGATCAGGCTGGATTAAAACGGCGTCGTTTGGACACCCTGGGTATCAACTCGGACTGGACCGGGCAGGCCTGGTTTGGGCATTGTTTGTTTGGGCCAATTTTAACAAATTGGCCCAAATCCGGAAAAAGGAAAGGCCTCTTTTTTTCTTTTTTTATTATTATAAAAATACAAAACTAAGTAAAATCTAATTAAAATAAACACTTAATACAATTATTTGCACACACATTAAAATAATTCAAAACAGGTAAAAATCGAACAAAACAAAATCACGGACAAAGATGCCTGTTTATGCTTTTCTATTTAACAACCATGTTACGGTTCAGATTATGCATGACACGTACATTTTTTGTATTTTGTTTAAATAAAGTAAAAATGGGCCAAAGTCATAAACAATTAACGAAGTGCCATGTAAAAATCCCAAAAATTGTACAGCAGGGCCAATTATTATTTTTTTATTTCTTTTGGAGCGATTGTCGTGCGAAACAAAAATCACGTGCTCACAGCTGCCCCTCTTTGTTCGGAAACACGAAGAGTTTTCGTGCAAAGATAAAGTGAGCGTGTATGAGCGATTTTTTGCCTATGGACTACTCCGTGTGAAACACATGTTTTGAAAGATCTGACCGAATCTTGCTTCAAAGATTTCCTACATATCCTGGGCTAAACAGGAATCAGGTCAATGTAGTTCGGGAAGTTTTGGTAGCTGGGACTACCATGGGATTGCAATGCTTGCTGCTACTGCTGTTGCTGTTGTCACTGCTGCGTCACTGACCGCCTTATTACAACCAAACGAAAATTGGAAACTGAACTAACTACTTATATGCATGTCAACTGCTAGTTACAAGATTCCTATCTATGATTCTTTTACGACTTGATCTTGGGTCTTAGCTGATTCTGCTTGTAGACTCCGATCTGAATCTTGATACTTGCGAGTTGCGGCGACTTGTTTAATCTCTGGGATACTGAGTGAGACGCGATTGGCAGGGTTCAGGACCTTAACCAAATGTTGGAGTCAATTTGCCTTCCATTTACTCCGATATCTCGGGACATCTTCTCTCTTTTTCTTCTTTTTCTTCGTTGATTTCGAACCAGGACTCATCTCGTGGGTCATTTAGATCCATGTGGCTCGAGGTTAGACCTGCGGGAGAAAACAAACAAACGAATGAAATTTTCTGCCCCAGTTTCACTAGGAAAATTTCGTTGATTATTCGCCAGGAAGTTCATAAAATTGATGAAGGAAGATAAAAATGTTCAGTTCAGGGTTGGAGCCCTAATACCGACTAGTTGGGGAAAGGTTCAGCTTAGGGTTTTAAAACCCTAATGCCGAACAAAGAAAAAATTCAGTTTAGGGTTTTAAAACCCTAATGCTGATTGCATGGAAAAGCTCAGTTTAGGGTTTAAAACTCTAATGCTGGCTGAATGGAAAAAAAACTCAGTTTAGGGTTTAAAACCCTAATGCTGACTAAAGGAAAAATTCAGTTTAGGGTTTTAAAACCCTAATGCTGATTGCATGAAAAAGCTCAGTTTAGGGTTTAAAACCCTAATGCTGGCTGAATGGAAAAAGTTCAGTTTAGGGTTTAAAACCCTAATGCTGACTAAAAGGAAAATTCAGTTTAGGGTTTAAAACCCTAATGCTGATTGCATGGAAAAGCTCAGTTTAGGGTTTAAAACCCTAATGCTGACTAAAAGGAAAATTCAGTTTAGGGTTTAAAACCCTAATGCTGATTGCATGGAAAAGCTCAGTTTAGGGTTTAAAACCCTAATGCTGGCTGAAAGGAAAAAGTTCAGTTTAGGGTTTAAAACCCTAATGCTGACTAAAAGGAAAATTCAGTTTAGGGTTTAAAACCCTAATGCTGATTGCATGGAAAAGCTCAGTTTAGGGTTTAAAACCCTAATGCTGGCTGAATGGAAAAAGTTCAGTTTAGGGTTTAAAACCCTAATGCTGACTAAAAGGAAAATTCAGTTTAGGGTTTAAAACCCTAATGCTGATTGCATGAAAAAGCTCAGTTTAGGGTTTAAAACCCTAATGCTGGCTGAATGGAAAAAGTTTAGTTTAGGGTTTAAAACCCTAATGCTGACTAAAAGGAAAATTCAGTTTAGGGTTTAAAACCCTAATGCTGATTGCATGGAAAAGCTCAGTTTAGGGTTTAAAACCCTAATGCTGGCTGAAAGGAAAAAGTTCAGTTTAGGGTTTAAAACCCTAATGCTGATTGCATGGAAAAGCTTAGTTTAGGGTTTAAAACCCTAATGCTGGCTGAAAGGAAAAAGTTCAGTTTAGGGTTTAAAACCCTAATGCTGACTAAAAGGAAAATTCAGTTTAGGGTTTAAAACCCTAATGCTGATTGCATGGAAAAGCTCAGTTTAGGGTTTAAAACCCTAATGCTGGCTGAAAGGAAAAAGTTCAGTTTAGGGTTTAAAACCCTAATGCTGACTAAAAGGAAAATTCAGTTTAGGGTTTAAAACTCTAATGCTGATTGCATGGAAAAGCTCAGTTTAGGGTTTAAAACCCTAATGCTGGCTGAATGGAAAAAGTTCAGTTTAGGGTTTAAAACCCTAATGCTAACTAAAGGAAAAAGTTCAGTCCAGGGTTTAAAACCCTAATGCTAACTAAAGGAAAAATTCAGTTTAGGGTTTAAAACCCTAATGCTGACTGGCTGGGGACAAAGTTCGAGAATACTAAACGATCTCCTTTTTTTTTGAATTTTCTTGTTTTAGTAGAAGATAAAAGGGAGTTTCGTGGAAACTTACCTTTCGAGTTAATTCCTCATTGCCAAAGTATTTCTTGTGCATCTTCTTCTTTGGGTGACACCTGCTTCTTGCACGGTTGTCCTGGATTATACCTGTTTCAACTTTTCAGACAAAGAACAATTGTTAGTTCGGAAAATGACGGTCGATTTGGTGACCTTGATCGTTCCCAGTTGCTTTGTTGCGTCTCTATTTCTGTTGGGAAGTCCCGCCATTGATTTGATTCGAATGGCGAAACCCTTTAGACTGCTCAAGCTTGTATTTCCAGATTCTGCGATGACTTGCTTCGTAAGGCTCTCCTTTTTTTTTCCTTTTTTTTTCTTTTTTTTTTGTCCCGTTTTGCTTGGAGGTTCTCAACGAGGATTTTATTGGAGGTATTCTGTGGGGATTTGTACAAAAGGAAACTCTGTGGGGGAATATTTACAAAGTGGATTCTTTGTGTGGATTTTTGTACAATGGGGCATGCTGGGGATTTATTTCAAAGCGGGCTTTCTAGGATTTGTTGGGGTAAGCTTGTTGGGGAATTTTTACAAAGGGACTCGCTGGGATGTGCTGGGGAGATTCCATTTTTTTTTTATATTGGGGAGACTCTGTGGGAGATTGTACCAAAGGAGAGACTCTGTGGGGATTTGTACAGAGGGAGATTCTGTGGGGATTTGTCTGAAAGTGGACTTGCTGGGGGGGAAATTTCTCTTTTCCTCTTTACTTTAAACACCATCACACATCATGATTCATCAGGCTCGGACAATAGTAACAATGAAATGAGGCGTTTTCCTTCATGAAACGGGATTCCGTGCAAACGAACCTGCCACCTGCCCTTTTCGGTGTATCCTGAACTTGGGGTTAAAACATAAAAGAGATTCGAAAAGAAACAAAGAAAGGAGAAAACAAATTTCAGGAAGGGAGTGTCCTTTCGGGACGAGAAAAACTTATCTGAGGAAGATAACGCTGGCTTTAGATGACATGACATGCTCTTTGGACTGGACGCCTGACCTTCCATGAACTTGCGTTTCCCTGAACCAGAACGGATCTGTGATTCCAAACCGGTGGAACTTTGTCGAGACTTCCTTGGGGTAGAGTCATTCTTTTTTCGGCCAACAGCGCCCTTTGCGGGTTTTCGCTGGCTGACCTCTCTCATTTCTCTTCCTGTCATCGCTTGATAGCACTCTTTGTGAGTTTTTACTAAAAAAAGCTCTCTCATTTTTGTTTCTCTACTCCCGTCGCCTCGTGGTGCCCGAAGGTTTTCACCGACGAGACTCTCTCATTTTATCTCTCTCGATTCAGAGTGTGCTGGTCTCCATTTGCGACGCTTATTGGTTTCCCACCATATTTGGTAACTGATTTGAAAGCTTGTGCTTGGTAAAGAGAGGTATACGATGCTAACTTCTCAACTGCTCGACGTGCCCCGGTTTCAATTTCAGGGTGAATGGGATTTTATTGTTGGTGTGACTGAACCTCAGGGAGAGGCTGCCTACGTATCCTTTCGGAATCAAGTCAAACGTAGTTCAGGCCTCAATCAATGTTTTGTTTTGTTTTCTCATTTTTTTTTTTTTATATTCTCCTTTTTTTTGTAGAGAGGATTGGGTAGTGTTTGGGAGTAGTGGGGGATAAAACCTTCGCCATTTCCAATGTGTCAAGACTACTGGAGTATAATTCAGGCGTAGTATCTCTTGACTGCATCTGCATTTACTGCTGTGTCGGGGTCATTTCCTTCGATATCACCTAAATACAATGCTCCTCTCGGCAATATCTTCCTTACAATGTATGGGCCTTTCCAATTTGAGGCAAACTTTCCTTTTGCTTCTTCATGATGCGGCAGAATACGCCTCAGTACCAGCTGGCCTACTTCGAAATTCTGGGGTCGGACTTTTTTGTTGTAAGCACGGGCCATCCTTCGTTGGTATAACTATCCGTGACAAACTGCGGTCATTCGCTTTTCATCAATCAACGTCAATTGCTCCAGTCGAGCCTTGACCCACTCGCTGTCTTCGATTTCTGCTTCGACAATGATTCGAAGCGAAGGAATTTCTACCTCTGCCGGTATTACAGCCTCGGTCCCATAAACCAAAAGATAAGGAGTCGCTCCCACCGATGTGCGTACCGTAGTGCGGTACCCCAATAATGCAAAAGGTAACTGCTCATGCCACTGTCGGGAACTTTGGATCATTTTCCTCAAAATCTTCTTGATGTTTTTATTTGCAGCTTCCACAGCACCATTGGCTTTCGGCCGATAAGGAGTAGAATTCCTATGCGTTATCTTGAACTGCTCGCATACATCTCCCATCAAGTGACTGTTCAAGTTTGCTGCATTATCTGTAATGATAGTCGCAGGAATACCGAAACGACAGATAAGATTTGAGTGTACAAAATCCACCACAGCTTTCTTAGTGACTGACTTGAGAGTGACAGCTTCTACCCATTTTGTGAAGTAATCGATGGCAACCAGTATAAACCTGTGTCCATTCGAAGCCTTCGGTTCGATTGGTCCAATGACGTCCATGCCCCAGGCGACAAATGGCCAAGGTGCAGACATGGGATGCAGCTCCGTGGGAGGGGCATGAATCAAATCACCGTGCACCTGACACTGATGACACTTCCGAACGAAGCTAAAGCAATCCTTTTCCATGGTCATCCAGTAATAACCTGCTCGAAGGATTTTCTTTGCTAAGACATAACCGTTCATGTGAGGTCCGCACACACCTGCGTGTACTTCGTGCATGATTTTTCTTGCCTCCTCGATATCGACACATCTTAGATGATTGAGGTCCGGGGTCCTTTTATACAGCAATTCACCGCTCAGAAAGAAACCACTTGCGTGTCGCCTAATGGTCCTCTTTTGATCTCCAGTAGCGTGCTCGGGGTATTCTTGTGTCTTCAGGAATTTCTTGATGTCATGGTACCAAGGCTGCGTATTTGACCCTGCCTCGATTACATTGCAGTAACCGTGTCTTTCCTTGATTTGGATTTCCAAAGGATCGACGTGGGCGTTGCCCGGGTAGGGTAGCATTGAAGCCAAAGTAGCAAGTGCATCTGCCAGTTCATTGTGGCACCTCGGAATATGCCTGAACTCTATTGATGTAAAGCACTTGCTGAGGTCCTCCACATGTTGTCGGTATAGGATAAGTTTGACATCCCGAGTTTCCCATTCACCTTGGGCTTGTCGGATGATCAGGTCAGAATCTCCCATAATCAGTAAGTCTTCGACATCCTGATCGATTGCCATATGCATGCCCATGATGCAAGCTTCATACTCAGCTGTATTATTTGTGCAAAAGAAACGAAGTCTAGCTGTGGCGGGATAATGCTGACCAGAAGGCGAGATCAAAATTGCCCCAATCCCTACACCCTTGGCGTTCACGGCTCCATCAAAGAACATCTTCCAGACATGAGCGTCCTCCGTGATCACTTCTACGGTGTTTACTTCTTCATCTGGGAAGTAAGTACTCAATGGCTGGTATTCCTCATCGACCGGATTTTCGGCCAAATGATCTGCTAACGCCTGGGCTTTCATTGCCGTGCGAGTGACATAAACTATGTCGAATTCCGTAAGCAAGATTTGCCATTTAGCCAGTCTCCCAGTAGGCATTGGTTTCTGGAATATATACTTCAAAGGATCCAACCTGCTTATGAGGAGCGTGGTGTGGGCTTGGAGATAATGTCTCAGCTTTTGAGCAACCCATGTGAGAGCGCAACATGTTCTTTCCAATAGTGTGTATTTGGCCTCGTAGCCGGTGAATTTCTTGCTCAAGTAGTAGATTGCTTGCTCCTTCTTTCCGGTTACGTCGTGTTGCCCGAGGACGCAACCGAAAGAGTTCTCCAAGACTGTTAGATACAAGAAAAGTGGCCTTCCCGGTTCTGGAGGGACCAAGACCGGGGGATTCGAAAGGTATTCTTTGACTTTATCAAAGGCTTCTTGACACTCAGTTGTCCACTTAATCGCCGCATCTTTCCTTAACAGCTTGAATATGGGCTCACACGTGCTTGTCAGCTGGGCAATAAACCGACTGATGTAGTTCAACCTGCCCAAAAGACTCATCACGTCTTTCTTTGTTCTTGGGGGAGGCAGATCTCTGATGGATTTTATCTTAGTTGGATCTAGCTCGATACCTCTCCTGCTTACGATGAAGCCCAAAAGTTTGCCCGACGGAACTCCGAAAGCACATTTGGCTAGGTTTAGCTTCAAGTCATACTTCCTTAATCTCTCACAGAATTTCCTCAAGTCTTGGATGTGATTATCCTGTGTCCTGGACTTGACTATCACATCGTCCACGTATACCTCTATTTCCTGATGCATCATGTCATGAAAAATGGCAGTCATGGCCCTCATGTAGGTAGCCCCCGCATTCTTCAAACCAAATGGCATGACCCAGTAGCAGTAGGTGCCCCAAGGTGTGGTGAAGGCAGTTTTCTTGGCGTCCTCTTCATCTATCAGTACCTGATGATACCCAGCGTAACAATCCACAAAAGACTGTATCTCGTGTTTGGCACAATTATCAACGAGGATGTGGATGTTGGGTAGCGGGAAATTATCTTTAGGACTTGCTCTGTTCAGATCTCTGTAATCTACACATACCCGAGTTTTCCCGTCCTTTTTTGGAACTGGAACCACATTCTGCCAACCATGTTGTATATTGGACTACCCGAATCACTCCCGTTTTCAGTTGTTTGGTGATCTCCTCTTTAATCTTGTCACTGACCTCAGTTTTGAACTTTCGTTGCTTTTGTTGAACTGGAGGACAATCAGGATGAATCGGCAATTTATGAACCACTAGATCAACACCTAGCCCCGGCATGTCATCATATGACCAAGCAAACACGTCTTTAAATTCAAAAAGAAGTTGAATTATCGCCTCTCGCGTTTCCTTGTCCGTGTGAATGCTTATCTTGGTCTCCCGGATTTCTTCTGGGGTTCCTAAATTTACCGGTTCAGTGTCATTCAGATTTGGTTTAGGTTTATTCTCGAAATATTCCAACTCTCGGTTTATCTCCCTAAAAGCCTCTTCAGCATCATATTCTGGTTCTGGGTTCATTAATTCGCAGTTAAATAGCTCATTGTGATCTGGGCGTGAAGTCCGCAAGCATGTCATATTTAAAGCCGCATTATTAGGATTGAAAAGAAAGATAAAAGGCAAAATAACAAAAAATTAGAACAAAAGGAATAATGGGAAAGCAAAGATGATTTTTTTTTATTTTTTCTTTGGAAAGTTGGAAGACAACAATGTTTACAACTTAGGAATTCAAAACAACAATTGAAAAGGAGAAAACGTTCAAGTTATGTCCTGGAGATAACTTGTGACACAGGAAAGGTGGCAGAACAGGTCTACCCGGACTTCCGTCTAGTCGGGAATGGTGTGGCCTCCCAGTTTTGAAGTTGGGCGTTCGGTCCCATGTACAGCATCTCAGCAGTGCTTGTGCCTTCACCTGGTTGAACCATGTGGACCTCGTAGAGCATTTCTCTCATCGCCCCACATATCTCCTCGATTTCCTCAGCTGTGAAGACCTCATCATCTTCTTCTTCAGCGTACCTTGGCCTGATGAAGGTTGCATATAAATCCGGCAGTGGTTGAGGTAATTTCCAACCCTCATTTTTCCTTTTCTTTGCCAACTCTTCGTCTGCTGGAGTAGGTTTGAAACCTAGTCCAAAAGGTTTCTTGGTGACTGGCAAGGTAATGGGTTCTCTTATTCCTTGAAGGGTTCATCCAAGTCCCTTCCCTGGCCTAAATCCATGTCGGATCATCTCTTTGGCCACCATGATCGAGGCGTTAGACAAGAAAGGCTGGGGGCAGGGTATTCCCTCTTCGTGCTGCTCTGCTAGTACAATCTCAAAAGCTTGATAGACCGTATGTTCGCTCCCCTCTTTCGGTTCAAGATACGGGATGGATGGGTCTCGATAAATGGCATGCTCATCTTCCCCATGGACCACGATCTCTCGGTCGTCGTACTCGAACTTCACCATCTGGTGAAGAGTGGAAGGCACGGCTCCTGCCGCATGGATCCAAGGTCTGCCAAGGAGAAAATTGTAGGATGTGTCCATGTCGATCACCTGGAAGGTTACTCGAAATTCGACTGGTCCTATGACCAACAACAGGTCTATTTCTCCCATGGTATCTCTCTTGATGCCGTCGAAAGCTCTTACACAGACATTGTTGGGTCGGATTCTTCCGGTCCCAATTTCCATCCTTTGTAGCGTGGAAAGCGGGCAAATGTCAACACCTGATCCCCCGTCCAACATTACCCGCTTGACATAATAGTCTTCGCATTTAACTGTTAGATGCAAAGCCTTGTTGTGTGCCGCTCCTTCCGGGGGTAAATCATTCTTGCTGAAAGAGATTTGGTTAACGGCGAAGAATCTTTCTGTCATCCGCTCTAGTTGTTCCACCGAGGTTTCAACCGGTACATATGCTTCATTCAAGGTTTTCAGTAAGATCTTTTGATGCTCGGTTGACCTCATCAATAATGACAGCATGGATACTTGCTCAGGGTACTTGCGCAGCTGATCTATCACTTCGTAATCCGGCATTTTCATTTGTTGGAAGAACACTTCCGCTTCTTCAACACTCACGGGCTTCTTTGGAGGGAAGCGCCTTTGTGTGGCGTTGTTCAGTTCTTGGGTATTTGAATACCTTCCAATGAAAGTGTTTTTTGGAAGTTCTCCCATGACCTCTTTACCTTTGTACATCACCAAAGTCTTTTGGTAATTCCACGGCACTATGGACGGGTTGGTCATTGGCTTTTGTGGCACGCGTCCGATAACCACTGGCTCATTCAGCCGAGGTGGTTGAATCGTCCCCCGGACCACATAGGCCCCTTTCAGCACGTATATAGGTTTTGTCATTTTGATTCCGAAGTTCTGCGTCTTCTTAGCTTGACCTCGTGGTATGTAAAGAACTTCATCCTTTACCGGTACCACTTTCTTTTCCAACTTCTTTTCAGGCACTTTCTTTATAGCTTTGGCCTCCTCCCCCTTTTCTGGTTTCTGGTCTGTCTCGGGCCTCTTCCCCGTGTCGACAATGGCAATTATGGCTTTCAGAGCAGGGTCGAATTCTTTGTCTTCGCAAATCATTCCGATCAGCGGCCCATTATTGTGAGTAGGTAATGGATTGTTAGTTACATTCGGGATCTCCTCGTCCCTTAGCACTATTTTCCCTTGCTCTATCAAATTCTCGACCACTCTTTTCAACGACCAGTAGTCATTTGTATCATGTCCCTCGGCCCCTGAATGATAGGCGCATCTGACTCCAGCTTTGTAAGAAGGTGACGTCGGGTTTTGCCTTGTTTGAGGGATTGGTTGCAAGAAACCCAACTGGACTAGCTTCGGGAACAAAGTAGAGTATGGTTCACCGATGGGCGTGAAAGTCCGCCTTCAAGGTGGCTCCTGAGGGCGAAAGTTATTCTGCGGGGGTTGTGGGTTATAGTGGTTGCGGTAAGGAGGCTGATTTCTGGGAGGTGGAGCTGGGCCTCGGTTGGCTTGTTGTGGTGGATGGGTATAAGGTTGGGCATTCATGACCATATAAGGTTGATGAGCATATGCCAAATTTGAGTGGGGGTAGTAGTGTTGTGGGGCTCTTTCCGGAAAATGGGGCCTGGGATGACGATACTCCCTTGCTTCTGAGGCTGCCATAGTCGTTTCTTCCTTCTTCTTCCCCCTTGTCGTTCCTCCGGATCCGCTTTGGACGGCCTGGGAGGTCGCCCTTATGGCTGCTTGACTCAGAATCCTACCTGTTTTCAAGCCATTTTCCACCATCTCTCCAATCTTTATCGCTTCCGCGAATGGCTTACCCATGGCTGACATCATGTTTTGGAAATAGTCAGACTCTTGAGCCTGGAGAAAGGTAGTGACCATTTCCACTTCATCCATGGGAGGCTTCACTCTCGACGCCTGTTCACGCCACTTAATAGCATATTCTCTGAAGCTTTCCGAAGGTTTCTTCTTCAAATTCGACAGAGAGTTTCGGTCTGGTGCAATGTCGATGTTATACTGGAATTGTTTTACAAAATCTCTGGCGAGATCATCCCATATATGCCATCGGGACATTTCCTGATCCATATACCATTCCGAAGTTATCCCTATTAGACTTTCCCCAAAATACGCCATCAGCAGTTCTTCTTTTCCTCCGGCTCCCCGTAATTGGTTGCAGTATTTCTTAAGATATGCAATGGGGTCACCGTGCCCATCGTATTTCTCGAACTTAGGGGTCTTGAAACCCGTTGGCAGGTGCACGTGAGGGAACATGCACAGGTCGGCGTAAGAGACGCTCTTTTGTCCGCTCAATCCTTGCATATTCTTCAAACTTTGTTCAAGGCTTCTCATTCTCTTGGCAATCTCATTTTGTTCTGCAATTCTGGGGTTCTGATCCTGCCCAGGTGCAAGCTCGCACTGAGGCGGTAGAGGATTAGTACTGGTAGCGAACCTAGTTGGTTCCATTGAGAACGATGGTGCTTGGAATGTAAAGGAGGATGAGTCAAAGCTTGGCTTGCACGTGGTTGGCTGTGTCGCGATCGGGCAAGGCGATGCAGTAAAGATATTCATGCTTGCATCGGTGGCCGACACTCGGGGATGAAGTTCAGAAGGCGATCCAGCAGAGAAGGCTGAGGTGGCTGGGTACCCGAATGGGGTAGCAGGATAATTTATGGGAACATTAGAAATCCCACTTGACCTGGAGAATAATTCAGGGAATCCGGGGACGACACTTGGCGGCTCTTTCCCATTATTCAAATCGTCCAGCATTTCCAACATGCGGAGCCGTAGGATTCTATTTTCCTCCGCAGTTGCGGATTCAGGTGTGAGGACGGCTGAGATCGAGCTTTCTTCGGAAACAAGGATTGTTTGCAATGGAATTTCTGAAGACGTTTCCACACTTCCTTTTGACCTGGTGAAGTAAGTGTGAGTACTACTTCTGGTCCTAACAACAGGTAGTTGAACACTTCTCCTTGACCTCGTGAAGTATGAGTGCGAGGCCAGACTTTCACCAAACCGACCGTTTTTTCAAAAACCCTGGATATACTCAATGACAAACGCACGGTTAATTTGCAGCAAATAACAGATAGTTAATCTCACGTTGGGCATGATGCACCTATACAGTTAAGTGGATTACTATATGTTGCTACGAGAGCATGCGTCATTCCGGCATTTTTCCTCTTATTAGTTTTTCCCCTTTTTTTTCTTCTTCTTTTTTGTTTTGTTTTTATTTTATTTTTTTATTTTTTTTATTTTGCAGTAAAAGAAATGCGACCGGATCCGATGAGGATTGCCTACGTATCACGATGCCTACGTGAATAAGATCATTACGTAGTTCGAAAAAAAAAACACAAATGAGCGTAAAAGAAGAAACCTCTTTATTGTTGAAATGGTCTATTACAAACTATATTTTGCAAAAGAAAGAGCAAACTTTGAAAATAAACCTAGACTCAAAAATAGACTAAAAATACCCTGATGGAAAAAACAGGCAGAAGATGCTAAGATACAGGCTTGACTTATGAGTGCATTATGGTTTTGAAAATTGGTGTCCGCGGGGCATCGTTCGGCCTCACCGCGGTCCTAGGCGTGAGATCCATCTCAAGTTGCTCCAGCTCATGCATAGTCTGCTTGACATAACCCATTACTGCCGAGAGGACGGTAACGCTGGACATGTTCTCACATTGTAGACATCGTCTGGTGATGGCATGGGCAATGGCCTTGATCCTATCTCTGGTTTGCTTTTTCTCTACGAGTAGGCGTTTTATCTGATCGCTACATATCTTGAATACTTGAGCATCCTGTATATGCTGATGCTTCAGTCGCCGTACTTCCAACCTTATCTGGGCTATTGAGTCGTACCAGTATCGGCTCTCAATTTGGAAATCCTTGGCCTGATTAACTGCTTTGATCTCAAGCGCAGCCATCTCTCTCTTTATTTTAGCAACAGTCTTCTCGTGGTCGCCTTCCAATTGATTCAGGTATCTGCGATGCTTATCTGCTCTTGTATCCCACTGTGCCCTGAGCTCTGCTATGACGTTTTCAGATTTCTCCAAACCATCTTGCCATTCCCTGATTTCACTTTTTAGCCTTTTTATCAGCTGCTCATCTGATCGATGCCTTGGCTGTTTATCTGCGTCCACCCTTATCTGTTTGATCTGGGCTCTGAGTCTTTCGTTGTCCTGAATTAACCTGTTCCGCTCTCCCAGATTGGTAGCATCTTGCACGTTGTGCTCATATTTCAAACTTTCCACTTGTTGCTTTAACCTGCTGATTTCGGCGCAATAGCCTCTTTCCTTTGCTAACCAATCCCACTGCTTTTGCGATGATTCGGTGAAATTCCGGATGTGGGGCCTCTTAGCTGGCCTTTCATGCTCAAGTTCCCTTCTGTACCATGCAAGGTAACCTGGCACCGTCTCTCCTCTGGCTCGATCCCGCACGCAGGTATCTGATTTCAAATATTGACACTCACTCCAGATTTGGCGAATCTTTGCTTCTGGGAATTGTCCGTTAGGACTTATCTCAATTGCTTGAGTGCTAAGATCTTCCTCATGAGGTACTATCTGGCATCATCTGAACTGTCTCAAAACTCGGCAGGGTGCGTAAGGTTGAATGCTCTTAAGCCCCATTAGTAAGAAATGAGTTTTAGCTGCAGACATATACAGGATCTCATCAACAGGCAACCATCCCAACGTCCATTGTATTTGGCTGGCAGTAAGAGCTTGAAGGAACGAGGTCCATGCCAGGACTCCTTTGGGCAAACTGATCTCTTTGGCTCTCATGTAGGATTCTTCTATGCAAGTCTTTCCCGGGGAACCATGGCTCAAAATCTCGGAATGATGGCAGAGGTGCTCGGTCATCCATATTTGTAGGAGCAAGTTACAACCTTCGAAGAAATTTTCCCCAGCTTTACAAACTGTAAGAGCTCGAAAGATGTCAGATACCACCATAGGTGCGAGAGTACTGTCACTTTGCATAAGCAAAGTGCTGACGACCCCGGATACTTTTAAATCAATGTTCTCGTCTTTCCTTGGAAATACCAGGAAGCCCAGGAACATCATCATGAACGCTACCCGTCTGTGCTTGTCCCACTTCTGACGAATTCCTTTGCTGCACAGTTTGTTGATTGGATTATTGAATCCTCCCTCATGACCGTACCTATCATATATGAAGCATGGAGTACAAAATCCGGCTGCCAGATCCGGGTTGTGGACTGTTCTAGGTATCTTCAATGAATCTAGGAACCGATGTACCGTGACGACTCTTGGGGCGACCAAGTATTTTTCCCTCAAGGGAAGTTCAGTATTCCCGATGTATCCGGCCATTTCTTCCAAAGTCGGGGTGAGTTCAAAATCAGAGAAATGGAAAACGTTGTGCGCCGGGTCCCAGAGGTGATCAAAGCCCTTATGATATCTCCCCGAGGTTGGATTTCCAACAGACCCACAAGACCTTTCAGATATTTCTTAACCTCATTTTGTCCTTCAACACCTAGATCATTCCACCATAGCCGTAACTTGACAGGGATTTTGGTCATTATTGAAAAATGTTCATTTTGCATCGTGCTCATCCTGCACATTTATTAAGGTGATTTTAACAAAAATGACTGACTCAAAATATTTTTACAGAGGGGATCAAGTTTTGAACACGGCCTTTAAACACTTCGGGGACGAAGATTTTAAGGCTGTGTGGGTCTATTGGATAAAAGTGCTAAACAAGACCCAAAGGTGGCTATTTATGCAAAGTCAGCCTTCCGGCGTCCCTTTCGGGAACATTCGGCTATTTATGACAAAACAACGTCACCTGACTTATTTATGACTCTTTAAAAATTTGAAACGCATTTTTTTTTTGATTTTGGCTATTTTAGCAAAAATGGGGGTTGAACCCGATGAGGGTTGCCTACGTATCTCACATCCGGTGAGAATCAAACCGGCGTAGTTCGGGCATATCAGGAATCAAATAAACCTAAAAATCAAGAATACGTATTTTTATTATACTTTTCTTTTGCAAAGAGATAAAGACTAAAGAAAATATTATTATGTTTTTTTTTCTTTTTTTTTTTAGGAAATATTTGGACTATTAGTCTAAATTTACAAAGGGGTACTACAAAGGAGATCACATTTTTTGAATTATGAATTTCCATTTTTTTTTACTTTTAAAATAAATACCTTCTCTCTTTTTTTTGATTTTGGAAGTGATAAAAAGAAAAAATTTATATTATTTTTTTTTAATAATTCTCAATAAAAAGACAAAAAAAAAATTTTTAGAAAAATTCCAAGCGAGGTTTTGACACTACTTGGACATTGGTTTTATTTTTCCAAAATAAGTAATTATCTCCCCTACGCTGCTATTTTCTTTTTTAGGAACCGGTCGACATGCGGAACCGAAGCAAATAAATGCATAACACAGATAGGAATGCGGCATGATGGTCTTTTCATTTCAGGTTGCTAGTCCTAGACGGACCCAACCCCTGTGTTGAGTCCCCTAAGTCAAAATGCAACATGATGCAAATAAGCGTTCCTACTAGGGATCCGGCATGAAGTCAAGTTATTCTAGGTTCGTAACCTGGGTATTTGTTCTAGACTGTGTACCCGAGCGGACAACTCGAGCCGATGAGGGGGCTACGTACCGGGGACCCGCGAGATCGTCCGGCTTTGTAACTTGTCCGACCTCTTTATTATTTCAGGTATTGACACTAACAGAATAGGGAGTCTCGACCAGCGAGCTTCTTCCCGGAGGTAAGAAGAGAAGGGTTTCGGCACAGTTTATATACAGTCAGATAATATCAAAGCGATAAAAGACAATATTTAGCACGTTATGCAAAAACATGTAATAAAGATCAGATAATAAAGCCAAATATAACAATTATTCTAAGCTCGAATTCTTGAACCCTGAACCAGTGGTTATGGGTTTTACTTCCCCAGCAGAGTCGCCAGAGCTGTCACACCTCCTTTTTGAGCGCCCGCCCCGAAGGGTTAAATGCGCGATGGAGTTTTTCCAATTTAAGTGACAATATTCGAAATGGGATTATTTATTTAATTCAGAGTCGCCACTTGGGAAAGGTTTGGCTTTTGGTGTCCCAAGTCACCGGTTTATCTTGAATCCCAAATCGAGGAAAATATTCGACTTTTCCAAATGAAGTCTGCGAACCAGAAATTCTAAGTAAGGAATTCTGTTGACCCGAGGGAAGGTGTTAGGCACCCTCGAATCCCGTGGTTCTAGCACGGTCGC
The DNA here is from genome assembly GCF_000715075.1 of Nicotiana tabacum. Lineage (NCBI taxonomy): Eukaryota > Viridiplantae > Streptophyta > Magnoliopsida > Solanales > Solanaceae > Nicotiana > Nicotiana tabacum. Next base: position 174,283,415 of record NC_134086.1, on the reverse strand, counting down.
TTAAATTGTTATAATGGCTAATTATCTGATTTAAATACATGTTATGACTTATGTGCTTTTATTAAGTTTAAACCGCTTTGATTATTATCATTTTATTTTATAGAATTGCAACGTCGTGAAAATGTATCTCGAACTACGTTGCAATCAATGCACCCGTAATTGTTAAACACACTTCGACTCCGTTGAGATTTGGAATCGGGTCACATCAATGTGCACCCGGGTTTAAGAATGTAATTTAATTAAGTCGCGCCTAGAGAGTCTAGCGCATTATTATTTTGTAGGAAGCCATGAAATTCGCTAAAACGGCCTATCCTGAATTCTAAATATTTATTATGGTTAATTATTGAGGGCCCCGCAATTTACATTTTTCATTTGGCGAGGCTCGTCTCATTATTTTAGAAGGAACATCCTAAAGCGACTACATTTCTAATGTGTTTATCTCAGAAATAGAAGAAAAGATGCATGCTAATTCAACTATATGTTTGGCCAAATCCAGATTTTAGTTGATCGTCTGATTAATTATTTGCAGCGTGAAGAAACGTTGTACCTCATGAAAACATGCTTTTAACTTGACAGAAGAATTATATACGAGATTGATGAAATGCTACGATTGTTACAAGAGCTCCCTAACTTTAACTTATTCAGACAAGATTAATTAAAATTGCTTATTAGAAAATGCGACTAATGATATTTGAAACTCATCCTATAAACTGCCTAACGAAAACTGAAACTCAAGAGTTTGAAACTGTATTATCTTTAGCTAGATCTAAAAAGCCATTTGCCCTTACATATTCCAAGCATGCTGAAAGAGCGAGTTTGAGTTAACAATCGTATTAAATGGCTGCACATTTCATGGATTGTGTTTACATCTTGTATACTACTAAACGAATAAAATGTCACAGTTTCAGATTGGCATAAACTTTAATTAAGTACAGCCTTACTAATGTATCTCTATTAGGCTAACAGACCAAGAACTTACATATCTTAACAACATTTATATATAAAAAAAATTCGTAAGCAATACAACAGGTGATTATAACTCCTTCAGATCTTTTGATTCAGCTTTCATTGCAACATCAGACAGATTCGAAATGTGTACCTGAGGAAATGCTTATAATGAAGAAGGTAGGGGAGTCAGTTGAGCAATGGAAGCGATACCAAACAGCAGTAGTAACAGCAGGTACCAATAGAACAAAAATCTCAGTGCAAGAGACCAGTAAAGCCAATGGAGGAAGGGCAGAATGAAACAAATTCCCAGTAGTATGGAATCAGAGATCCAGGCAATCCAATTCCGGGAGAAACAAACAATACAAATCCAAACAATAGACTTAGCCGACACTTGAAAGAAGACAGAACTGATTTGGACAGTTTGAACAAACTGAGAATCGAACAAACAGTAGGAAGAAGACAATTTCTGATTTTTGTGATATCCCTTTCCCTATCTCCTTTCTTTTCAAATTCTAATGCCAATCCTCAGTTTTGAAATCTATTTGGGTTATCAAAAAGAATTCTTTTCCAGTTTCTGTTTTCAGAATTTGAACTCTCAGATGTTCCCTCTCAGTGTCTCTCTCTATCTCTGTATGCTCTGTCTGTGTATCTCTATCAGCTCTCTCTTTTTCTCTTATATCCTCACAGTGTGTGTATTTTTCCTCTCTCTATCTCCCTTTTGATCTTAGTGTCCCCCCCTCTATCTTCCCCATCCCTGCTTTTATAAGCCTTTCATTACCCCTTTTAACAGCCTGTTTAGAATATCACAATACCCCTCCCATGTGCCTTCCATTTTCAGATTCCAATTGGCTAATTAAGTATGAACAAAACCCATGATATTCCCTGGCAGACTCACTTTAAGTAATGTTTATTATTTCTGAGGTTAAAGTAGAGTATGGGCAGCAGAATGTATCTGACAGCATATGCTGTCAAATTATTTAAAACTTAACAAAAACCTTTATGCAGGCCACAGGTTGTGCACAATGCACATGAGGTGCACAAGTGCACATGCCCTCCAATTCAGAACTTAAACAAAACATTCCTTTTACATTTCTGATTCAAATTAACAACTATAAGTAAACCAACTCAGTTCCTAATTGATTCCACAAATGTGTCCAGAAGCAAATCGATTTGTTATTGTTCAGGCAGTTGAAATTAATTGACGACACATGTCGACTCGACTATATTAGTTATAACACATACAATCGACACCAAAATTAGACATTCAAAAGTATAGGACACATGATTCGAATTGTACTGACTAAACAGAATTGTACTTAGAGGAATCAGTTAATCAGTACAAATTTGGAATTCAAACTAATTGCACAACAAATACATACATACATACCATCAGAACAAGTAGAAGAAAGAAACAAATCAAACACAAAGGCTCGGGCAAGGTGGACAGGACACAGTTAATAAAACTCAAAACACCAGATTCCACCAAACATGGACAGTTTTTTAGAACAATCACATGGACCAAAACAAATAAAGAAAAGAAAGAAACTCACCTTAAACCTTGAAAAATCAAAACCTTAACTCGGACTCGGAAAGACCTTTCTTAAGGCTGAACGGACTTTAATCGAAGTGTTTCTCAGATGAGAAACACTTTGATTAAAGTCCATTAGACCTTAATCTCTTCGGTTGAAAGGATATGGACCAGTGACGAAGAATCACAAAGTTCCAAAACTCAGATCTGGGATTCATGCTTCCCTGATTAGATTCGGACCAAACCAAGCATGGTTTGGTCACGAGGGGGGTCTGGGGAGTGTCTGGTGTGAAGCTGGGGTCGGTTGGTGTAAATCGGGTTCCGACTCGAATCTTCAAAGGAATATTTGAGAAGGTGGGATGGGATTCGAGGTGTGTGGTTGGTGGATTTGGGTTCAGGATGGTGAGGAGCATCTATGGTGTTGAGGGTAGGGTCACCGGCGTCCATGCCGCCGGCTTTCATGGTGAAGGATACAGGGGCGGCTCTAGGGTTTGATGGGGAAGATGGTGAAGACGGGAGCTGGGGTATCAGATGGGGGGCAGGGTAAGGTTAAAGGGCTTATATATGGAATGGGTGGGTTGATCTCAGCCGTTGGATCAACTGAAATCAATGGCTTGGATCTAAGGGCTTAGGGGAAACGGTGTCGTTTCAACTAAAGGGGGTTTGGGTTGGTCCGGGTGGAACGGGTCGGGTTTTGTTCGTGGGTATGGGAAATGTGATCTTGGCCGTTGATCAAACTGAGATCAACGGCCCAGATCAGGCTGGATTAAAACGGCGTCGTTTGGACACCCTGGGTATCAACTCGGACTGGACCGGGCAGGCCTGGTTTTGGCATTGTTTGTTTGGGCCAATTTTAACAAATTGGCCCAAATCCGGAAAAAGGAAAGGCCTCTTTTTTTCTTTTTTTTTATTATAAAAATACAAAACTAAGTAAAATCAAATTAAAATAAATACTTAATACAATTATTTGCACACACATTAAAATAATTCAAAACAGGTAAAAATCGAACAAAACAAAATCACGGACAAAGATGCCTGTTTATGCTTTTCTATTTAACAACCATGTTACGGTTCAGATTATGCATAACACGTACATTTTTTGTATTTTGTTTAAATAAAGTAAAAATGGGCCAAAGTCATAAACAATTAACGAAGTGCCATGTAAAAATCCCAAAAATTGTACAGCAGGGCCAATTATTATTTTTTTATTTCTTTTGGAGCGATTGTCGTGCGAAACAAAAATCACGTGCTCACAATGTGGAGCAGGTTCTCTATCTGGTTCTTTACAACAAGTTTGTTAGATCATCAAAATATAAGGTTAAGTAAAACCCATCCGCCATTATGTAAAAAATCTATGAAAAATGATAAATTTTGCCTTTAAAATGAATTTAAGTTGACTTCGGTCAATATTTTGGGTAAACGAACTCGGACCATGATTTGATGGTCCCGGGGGTTTGTAGGAAAATATGGCACTTAGGCGTATGCCCGAAATCGAATTCCGAAGTCCCAAGCTCGAGAAATTAATTTTTAAAGAAAATTATTTTCTGGAATATATATGAGTTTTTGGAAATAAAAAATATTTTGAATTTGATGGTATCAGGCCTATATTTTGGTTCTGGAGCCCGATAAAGGTCATATATGTGATTTAAGTCGAGCCTGTAAAATTTGGTAAGAAATGGAGGTCATATGACATGATTCGGAACCTTAGTTGTAAAATTTAAATCTTTGAAAGTTCTTGAAATTTTCTTTGATTTTGATGATAAATTCATAGTTATTGATGTTATTTTGATGATTTGATCACACGAGCAAGTCCATATAATATTTTTGGACTTGCGTGCATGTTTCATTTGGAGCCCCAAGGGCTCGGGTGAGTTTTGGATAGGCCACGGGGTGTTTTGAACTTAGGAAGTTTCAGATTTTCAATTGTTGTGTGTTGCAGGTCTGTAGGCTTCGCAATTGCAAGTTCGCATTTGTGAGAGACCCATCGCAATTGCAATGATAGGATGGGGCAGGAACTCTCGCATTTGCGAGGCTTATGTTGCAAATGCGACTTCAACAGGGACCGCAAATGCGAACAATTGTTTGCAATTGCGAAGACAGCAGGATTTGGCCTACTTTCGCATTTGCGAAGCCTGGGCCGCATTTGCGAGTTCGCATTTGCGAATCTGACTTCGCAAATGCGATATCTGCACCTGTGCAAATTATAACTTAGCCAGAAATCTCCCATTTTTCAAACCCTTTCAAAACCAAAACACTCTTGGGCGATTTTTCAAAGACAAGTACTATTCCAAATCGATTGTAAGTCATTTCTAACTTGTTTTTATTAATCTTTAACATCTTTTCTCATGATTTCAACTCAAAATCAAAGGTTTTCAAGGGAAAATTGGGTGTTTTGGGTAGAACCTAGGTTTTTCAAATTTTTGTTGTGTATTGCAGGCAGGCTTTGCAATTGCGAGCTCGCATTTGCAAGAGATCCATCGCAATTGTGATGATGGGCTGGGGCAGGAACCCTCGCATTTGCGAGGCTTATGTTGCAAATGCGACTTCAACAGGGACCGCAAATGCGAACAATTGTTTGCAATTGCGAAGACAGCAGGATTTGGCCTACTTTCGCATTTGCGAAGCCTGGGCCGCATTTGCGAAGCTGACTTCGCAAATGCGATATCTGCACCTATGCAAATTATAACTTAGCCAGAAATCTCCCATTTTTCAAACCCTTTCAAAACCAAAACACTCTTGGGCGATTTTTCAAAGACAAGTACTATTCCAAATCGATTGTAAGTCATTTCTAACTTGTTTTTATTAATCTTTAACATCTTTTCTCATGATTTCAACTCAAAATCAAAGGTTTTCAAGTGGAAATTGGTGTTTTGGGTAGAACCTAGGTTTTTCAAATTTTTGTTGTGTATTGCAGATCTGAAGGCTTTGCAATTGCGAGCTCGCATTTGCAAGAGATCCATCGCAATTGCGATGATGGGCTGGGGCAGGAACCCTCGCATTTGCGAGGCTTATGTTGCAAATGCGACTTCAACAGGGACCGCAAATGCGAACAATTGTTCGCAATTGCGAAGACAGCAGGATTTGGCCTACCTTCGCATTCGAAGCCTGGGCCGCATTTGCGAGTTCACATTTGCGAATCTGACTTCGCAAATGCAATATCTGCACCTGTGCAAATTATAACTTAGCCGAAAATCTCTCATTTTTCAAACCCTTTCAAAACTAAAACACTCTTGGGCGATTTTTCAAAGACAAGTACTATTCCAAATCGATTGTAAGTCATTTATAACTTGTTTTTATTAATCTTTAAAATCTTTTCTCATGATTTCAACTCAAAATCAAAGGTTTTCAAGGGGGAAATTGGAATTTCTGGGTAGAACCTAGGTTTTTAAAATTTTGGGGATTTGGACCTCGATTTGAGGTTCGATTTCACAATAAATTATATATTTGGGTTCGTGGGGGAATAGGTAATCGGGTTTTGGTTTGAACCTCGGGTTTTGACCATGTGGGCCCGGGGACGATTTTTAACTTTTTAGGAAAAACTTTAGAAAACCTATTTTTATGCATTGGAATTGATTCATTTAGCATTTATTGATATAGTTAAGTAACTTGTGGCTAGGTACGAGCGAATTGGTGGTGGAATCAAGAGGTAAAGCGATAGTTAAGGCTTGAATTGTATTCGTGGCATCGAGATAAATGTTTGGTCTAACCTTAGCTTGAGGGATTAGGAGTCGAGTCTTAATTGCTACGTGTTAACTGTGGAGTACGATGTATAGGCATGGTGACGAGTATCTATACGTCGGTATCAAGCATGCCCGTGAGTCTTGTATTGTAATTTTATGACTCCATTGTGGTTTATTCATGCTTCATATGAGAATTATATTATTATTCCCTTGCCGGGATGTTGTTGTGATATTATTGTTCCTTTGCTGGGATGTTGTTATAATATTATTGTTCCTTGCCGGGATGTTGTTATTATATTATTGTTCCCTTGTCAGGATGTTGTTGTTACATTATTGTTCCCTTGCCGGAATGTTGTTGTTATACTATTGTTCCCTTGTCAGGATTCTTTTACGATTGGTGTTGATAAATAAAATGGGAGTGGGTTGCACGCCTGCAACAGTAAGATATGAAATGGGAGCGGGTTGCACGCCTACAACGATACTATATGAAATGGGAGAGGGTTTCACGCCTGCAATGATAAGATATGAAATGGGAGCGGGTTGCACGCCTGCAACGGTAATATAAGAAATAGGAGCGGGTTGCATGCCTGCAACGGTACTATATGAAATGGGATCGGGTTGCACGCCTGCGACGGTATTACATGTGTGCTTGTTTTCCTTGTTTCCTTATCTTTTGCTGGTAATTGATTTATGGCGTTCCTTACATTTTTCTACTGTTATTCTGTCGTTATCTCTTACTCCCCGCAGTATGTCTCCCCCACTCAACTTTAGCTGTAATTATCTGCTTTTATTTTCGCTGTATATGATTTAACTGCACAGGTTTATTTGGTAGTCTGGTCCTAGCCTCGACACTACTTCGCCGAGGTTAGGCTAGACACTTACCAGCATATGGGGTCGGTTGTGCTGATACTATACTCTGCACTGTGTACAGATACTGATACCTGGGCATTTGGACCGCAGTGAGGGTGCTGTCTTCAGTCCATTCAGGAGATCCGAGGTAGTCCTACAGGCGTCCGCGGGCCTTGGCGTCTCCTCCTATCTTTTCTCTTTCTATTTTTACTTATTCAGAGACAGACTTATGTATTTCATTTAGACCTTATTTATAGTATTCTTAGACAGTCCGTGATTTGTGACCCCAAATCCTGGGTAGTATTGTACTTCAAACTATGTAGTAGTGTTTGGGTTGAATTATTAAGTTTTCGTGTTCCGCATTTCCGGTTATTTAATTTATTTCGCTGTTTAATCACTTATTATTTTAAATTGTTGAACATGTTTAATAAAAAGGGTAATGATTTTATAATATTCGGCTTTCCTAGCTTCCACGAGTAGGCTCCATCACAACTCCCAAGGGTGGGAAATCCGGATCGTGACAACAATGAAAATAGATAAACAAATAGAGACAACGTAACTTTAAGAAGAAAAAAATAATATGATAGAAGAACAAATAGGTAATGGAACATTTGCTAAGCTTAACAAAAATGGAGTAAACAAAAGAAATAGACCCTTTAGCAACTAAATAACACACTAACAGAGTATTGTTTTGTGAACAAAAATAAAAGTTATAGCTAAATACAACATATTTACATGCTATAATATTGATGCAACAATTATCTTGGGACAAAATCAGATATTACATGTTCCACTAATAAAACGGGTTCAAATCTTTTCATTGTCATCAAGAATCTGAAATACAAAGGTTCAAGGATTACCTGATTTGTAACAAGATGAAATTCAATAGTAAAAGGGTAGAAAATCAGTAGCAAACACAGCAGAAACATCGATGAAACAGCAATGAATCCATGTTAAAACATCCTAGAAGTCTCACTAAAAGTAGTGATTCTTTAGGAGAAGGAACTCAAGGATCAAACTCTAAGACTCGTATATGTTTTTGAAAGATTTTGCACTCTAAGACTCAACCAAAAACTCATGATTTTCAGCTTACTTTTTATGTGTTCAACTGCTGAAATTTTTTATGTTTTTGTGTGTTCAAGAAATTCTCAAGATGTGTCTAGTGTGTAAAGATATTCTTTTTGGGTGTTGGAGTGTTCAAAAAATCTCTCGTTAATTGAAAGAAAGACTCTCTTTTATAGGAGAGGGTGGAATTCAATTATTATTGCAAACTTATCCAAATGATAGATTTTCTACCAAAAATTTGTCTAAAGGACAGTTTTTTATTAAATGTGTATAGTGTTTGGAACAGTATGCTCAAAATAACTATTAAGAAGTAAAAACAATCAAACATGGACCTTACACTCAAGTACCCTTTGACTTTATCAACAAATAGCTGAATCCAAAACACAAACCTTCAAACAAACCAAACTATGCATTGATAAAGCAGAAACAAGACTTAAAATATAACCGAACTAAGTATTCAAACTAAATAGATTGAAATCAATTCGATTTGTGCGATTGAGATAACAAACTAAAGTGCAAAATAGAAGTTAAACGAGCATCATTAAACAAACAGAAAATGATTAATAACAACTGAACAACGACTAAAAAAATAATGATTCAATTAATCTTTTTGATTTTTTATGAAACTAATATAAAGACTTAACTATCGACCAACTAGGTCGAAGAACTTAAAATTCAAACATAACAAATTCATACAAAATAGTCGAACGGCTAGGTCGAAGAACCAAAATTCAGAACTAACAGACAATAACGACGTACTCGACCGGCTATGTCGAAGAACCAAATTCAAATTTATAAAGTAAGCATGTAACTGAAAACTAATACTACCCTAGCTCAATTGTACACAAATAATAGCAACATGAATGGGAATTAAGCCTTAGAGATAATACTGAATACAAAATCAAAAAATCAGAAAAGATAAAATAGGAAAAGGAAATTGATGTTTTACCATACGGAGGGATTCAATGCCAAATCGAGCAACGAGACGGATGCCGGGGACCCCGAGTAGTGGTTGTCCGATCGTGGAACACTCGTTCCATTTTAGTAGACACTAAGCTCAATAAACTCGATGTCATACTAAAAGAAAACGGGTGTTCTTGGGTTGGAACTAGGCTAAAGAAAAGAGGATCAGTGGTGGGGTGGAGGTGTGAGGTAGTGGTGACGGTGGACGGCAGCGTCGGGTTTCTGTCAAAGTTTTGGGGTGAAACCAATATAGGATGATAGATCATGTGGAGCTCTACATGCCTATGTAAGCATTTTATGAAGGAGAGGTCTAAAACTCGACGAATTTACAAAATAAAGTGAGCTAGGGTTTCGGATTTTAGTTTATTCATGGAGTTTGGGAGGGATTCAAGGGATTTGGTTTGTGGATTCATGCAGAGGAAGAGGAGAGGAAGAGATTGGCATTGGTTGGAGGGCATTTGGCCACCGGAGAACGGCGCCGCCGCCGTGGGGGACGGGTAGTGGCGGCGGAGGAAGAAGAGAGGAGAAGGGGTCTCTAGGGTTTGGGAGAGTGAGGCAAGACAAGAAATCTGATTAGTAGGCCTTTTATATGACAAATAAAATTGATTTTGGGCCATTGGATCATGGATAATAGAAGGCTGAGATTTAATCTTGAATACATAACCAAAACGACGTAGTTTCGATATAAAACTACGCCGTTTCGCCCCTCCTATGGCAGCCCCATTTGAACCGTATCTAGGATCTTTGGGCTCCTAATTTTGGGCAAATTTTGGCTCAATTTCAATTAAAATATACTAGCCCAATCCCTTAACCCCCTAACTATCTTATTTAGTCCTAAGAAAAATATATAAGTAGCTAGAAAGAAAATCTTTTTGGGATACATAATTAAAAGATGCAAACTAAAATACACAAATAAAAGATAAAAAAAATATTTTTGGTATTTTTACTAAAGGAATGCAAATAAAAATGCACAAATAACTAAAAATCATGCAAATATTAGTATTTGTCGGAGAATTAGAAGCGGGCAAAAATTAGGTATTCACACACGTTGAGACAAACTTTGTGGTGGAGATTTGGAGATGCGACATGTTAAAGGCTTTGGGAAGAAGGTGAATCAAATTTATTTTGTCAGAAAATTCAGGCCAAGGGAGAGAATTGTTAGGTGTTTGTCCAGATTTTCTTACCATAATTAGTTTTCCTATCTCTTTAAGGAAAGGGCAACATGTTTATCATAATTGGATTTTCCTTCTTGTAGAAGAAAATTATAAATCTTCCATATTTGCCTAGTCATTTTTTTGGTAGGAAAAGATTTGGACTTCTATTAACTGAGGATCATTCCTTCTCATTCAGTAGCATCCACAATGTAGCCATATGGGGTTTGAGAGTCATATTTAAGGGGAGAAATTTACGGGGCAAGTGTTAGTGTGTCACTTATGTTTGGCTCTTCGTGAGGTTATTCTTTCGATATTTTGTACTCTCTTTTTATTATAGTGGATTGCTCATCTCCGATGTGGACGTAGGTCTGTTGACTGAACCACGTTAAATATTTGTGTCTCTTTCGGTATATTTCTCTTTTGTTGTCTGATTCATCGTCGTTCAAGGTTTGCATTACTAGTTTCCACATGAGACTTGATTTTCTCGATCCTAACACCAGCCTCAGTAGTTTGGGTTTAGATGATGTGGCCATTGGGAAGAAGAACAAAGATTACTTTACCATAACTCGTATGAACAGTCAATACTTACATTTACAGCAAACTGTTTACAATTCTTCTTCTCCTAATTTGAGGTACTGTCTACAATGCCCATGGGCGAATTTAGAGGCGCAAGGGATTCATCTGAACCCCCTTCGTCGAAAAATTATACTGTATATATAAGAAAAAATCTATTTTTTCCCTTTATATATATTATATTTTGAATCCCCTTGACACAACCCAAAAGCATAGCTTAGTGGTCAATGGGGTTCAAAACCTTTATGAGGTCACTAATTCGATTCACATTGGCCACAATTTCTTTTAGTTTTGTAACGTTTTTGAACAATGCCCTACATTGTTCCAAAGTGTTGTTATCCCCAATCCACAAAATCCTAGTTTATGCATTGCTTTGGACTTTGTTCCATCTAACCAACCTGTTGTCAAGTTGGTTTCGGTTCATGAAGATGAATGAAATCAATGTTCACTCAGTTATGAAATTCTCGCTCTTGGGATTGGGAGCGATCAAACTAGTTATTGCTGGTGAGCCGTTAAGATTCCACCACCTAACTTATTAAAAAGTGAACGAGATGGCCGAAAGAGGAAGAACATTGAGGTCTTACTTAGAATGGGGGTTGCTTTGCATTTGGTATGTTGAAACGGAGGATGATGATCTTGATATAGAAGTTGATGTTTTGAATATGGTTAATAAGAGCTACATTGGTCATACTACTCTCCCTAGAGGTTTCTTCTCTAAATTGAGCAGCACTAATATATCGGATTGGAATGGCCGGCTCTCATTTGCCGAACTAGTAAAAGACGAGCTCCATGTCTTGGTCTTAGACGATTACAGGAAGCTCAAATGGATTGAAAGAAAGCGGATCATCAAGCTGACATTCTTGAAACCGGATAATAAAGAGCTAATGACATTTATTACTTGTGTTGATAAGTTTATGTTGTTCTTTGTGAGGCAAGACAAGAAATCTGATTAGTAGGCCTTTTATATGACAAATAAAATTGATTTTGGGCCATTGGATCATGGATAATAGAAGGCTGAGATTTAATCTTGAATACTTAACCAAAACGACGTAGTTTCGATATAAAACTACGTCGTTTCGCCCCTCCTATGGCAGCCCCATTTGAACCGTATCTGGGATCTTTGGGCTCCTAATTTTGGGCAAATTTTTGCTCAATTTCAATTAAAATATACTAGCCCAATCCCTTAACCCCCTAACTATCTTATTTAGTCCTAAGAAAAATATATAAGTAGCTAGAAAGAAAATCTTTTTGGGATACATAATTAAAAGATGCAAACTAAAATACACAAATAAAAGATAAAAAAAAATATTTTTGGTATTTTTAATAAAGGAATGCAAATAAAAATGCACAAATAACTAAAAATCATGCAAATATTAGTATTTGTCGGAGAATTAGAAGCGAGCAAAAATTAGGTATTCACACACGTTGAGACAAACTTTGTGGTGGAGATTTGGAGATGCGACATGTTAAAGGCTTTGAGAAGAAGGTGGATCAAATTTATTTTGTCAGAAAATTCAGGCCAAGGGAGAGAATTGTTAGGTGTTTGTCCAGATTTTCTTACCATAATTGGTTTTCCTATCTCTTTAAGGAAAGGGCAACATGTTTATCATAATTGGATTTTCCTTCTTGTAGAAGAAAATTATAAATCTTCCATATTTGCCTAGTCATTTTTTTGGTAGGAAAAGATTTGGACTTCTATTAACTGAGGATCATTCCTTCTCATTCAGTAGCATCCACAATGTAGCCATATGGGGTTTGAGAGTCATATTTAAGGGGAGAAATTTACAGGACAAGTGTTAGTGTGTCACTTGTATTTGGCTCTTCGTGAGGTTATTCTTTCGATATTTTGTGCTCTCTTTTTATTATAGTGGATTGTTCATCTCCGTTGTGGACGTAGGTCTGTTGACTGAACCACGTTAAATATTTGTGTCTCTTTCGGTATATTTCTCTTTTATTGTCTGATTCATCGTCGTTCAAGGTTTGCATTACTAGTTTCCACATGAGACTTGATTTTTTCAATCCTAACACCAGCCTCAGTAGTTTGGGTTTAGATGATGTGGCCATTGGGAAGAAGAACAGAGATTACTTTACCATAACTCGTATGAACAGTCAATACTTACATTTATAGCAAACTGTTAACAATTCTTCTTCTCCTAATTTGAGGTACTGTCTACAATACCCAGGGGCGAATTTAGAGGCGCAAGGGGTTCACCTGAACCCCCTTCGTCGAAAAATTATACTGTATATATAAGAAAAAATCTATTTTTTCCCTTTATATATATTATATTTTGAATCCCCTTGACACAACCCAAAAGCATAGCTTAGTGGTCAAGGGGGTTCAAAACCTTTGTGAGGTCACTAATTCGATTCACATTGGCCACAATTTCTTTTAGTTTTGTAACGTTTTTGAACAATGCCCTACATTGCTCCAAAGTGTTGTTATCCCCAATCCACAAAATCCTAGTTTATGCATTGCTTTGGACTTTGTTCCATCTAACCAACCTGTTGTCAAGTTGGTTTCGGTTCATGAAGATGAATGAAATCAATATTCACTCAGTTATGAAATTCTCGCTCTTGGGATTGGGAGCGATCAAACTAGTTATTGCTGGCGAGCCGTTAAGATTCCACCACCTAACTTATTAAAAAGTGAACGAGATGGCCGAAAGAGGAAGAACATTGAGGTCTTACTTAGAATGGGGGTTGCTTTGCATTTGGTATGTTGAAACGGAGGATGATGATCTTGATATAGAAGTTGATGTTTTGGATATGATTAATGAGAGCTACATTGGTCATGCTACTCTCCCTAGAGGTTTCTTCTCTAAGTTGAGCAGCACTAATATATCGGATTGGAATGGCCGGCTCTCGTTTGCCGAACTAGTAAAAGACGAGCTCCATGTCTTGGTCTTAGACGATTACAGGAAGCTCAAATGGATTGAAAGAAAGCGGATCATCAAGCTGACATTCTTGAAACCGGATAATAAAGAGCTAATGACATTTATTACTTGTGCTGATAAGTTTATGTTGTTCTTTGTGAGGCAAGACAAGAAATCTTTCTCCACGTATGACATCAATACACGAGAGTTAATAACTAGCCCACTATCAAGCGACATGGATTCTAGTGAACAGGTCGTATATGCGGTCGCTCATTTGATGTTCCACAGGAGAGCTGTCTAGGAATTAATGGTGTGGTGAATGGAACTTTTATTTTCACATCTTTGCTCAAAGTGTTAAAAGTCTAAGGTTTCGTTTTTTCCTTATTTCCTTCAAATCTTTATTTTATTTTTGTACTCTTTACTATTGTGAATACAGACTTGACTGTTGATGTTTACCCATTGACAATTCCCCAGTTGAATGATTGATTCTGTAATCCATATATAAGTTAGATATATATATTTTCCTTAGTATTGTAATGATTAGCTATGTTCATTACATTTTCTTTTTTACTTCAGACGCTTTAAGTTAGCTCTTGATTTCTAAAACTCGTAATTTTCCTCGTGTCATGTAGTCTGTTCATCTTCTTTATCAGGGCTGCTAAATTATTAAGAACTCCCTTTTGCAATCTCTTTTTCTGTAAAAGGAAGAAAGAAAATCATTTCCCCTTACAAGTTGTATTGCGAACCTAAGTTGACTTCATAACGGCCTATATGAGATAGGGTCAATTGGGATTATTGGGCCGAGTAAAATGTTGGAGAATTATATTTGGGATCCAAGCCCAGTTAGCAAATGGTTAAAAAGGACAACGGGATTAGAAAGAAGCATTATTCGAATTATGTTGAAGCCTCCGCTCAGTCTATTCTTTTCATCTACTCTGCTGAATCCGTCTCTCATCCCTTTTCTTCTTAGTTTTAGGTTGCAATTTCTCTTCCCATCTACTCTTTATTTCCTTTTGTGTTGTTTTCTACTATCCTATTGATATTTGGTTATTGTAATTTTGTTTAGTGAGTTAATATAATTAGTTGGTTTGGGGTCAATATCCAGTTTGCTTCAAGTTGTGTGTTGATAGATCATTCGTCCAGTTATCCATAAAACACTTTTTGTATTCCGTTAGTTTCAATAAATTGAATATTTCATAGTCTTACAATTTTTTCAATTGTCAGACTATGAAATGATATTGCATAATTTGTAAATTGCAACTTGAAAATGTATTCTAGGTTCATGTATTGCGTCCACATTAACCATCTACCATATTAGATTTATATTGGACCTTGTTAGTGGGCAAAGAATAGTGAAAATAGCACGGGCTAGCTAGTTTTCGGACTGGTCATTGAAAAATTCATCGTTTGTAAAATCATTGAAAAATAGTCACTATTTTATTGCAATACGGAAAGTTCCAGCATAATATACTGGAGATCGGTGCACCTGTGTATGAACTTCCAGCATATTATGCTGGAACTCCAACACGCGGAAAGTTCCAGCATAATATACTGGAGATTGGAGCACCTGTGTATGAACTTTCAGCATATTATGCTAGACCGGTATATTATACTGGAACTCCAGTATATTATGTTGGAAGTCCAATATAATATACTGGAACTCCAATATATTATGCTGGAAGTCCGGTATATTATGCTGGAGTATTTTCCGGACTTTAAACAGTGTTTTCGTTCAGATTTATCTTTATATGAAAAGTGACTAAATTTCGATTACTTTTGAAACTGTGCCTATTTTTGAATGAGCACTTATAAATCTGGCTATTTTTTAATTTCTCCCCAAAGAATATGTTATAGGAATTTTTACCCCCTATAGCAAAGGTTAACACCTTATTTATTTTAAATAAATACCATTTAAAAAGATTATATTCTATAGATACCTTTTAAGGTTTATAGTAAAATATTTAATTTTGGTTACCTCCTAGCCCTAAGCCACTAAATACGCTAATCAGTTACAATATTTTCTTTCTCTCTCTACTTTAATACATCCTACTCTCTTCCACATCCCATTAAAATTTCTGATACTCTTCCTCTTCTCTGTCTACTTTGAGAGGAGTTTTCTCTCTCTTTTATATCGATTCCATTTCAGAATCCTTACAAAGTTTGGCCATACACGCGCACACACAGTTGAATCAATTTCCTCAAAGAAAACAATTATGTCGTTAACTTCAGATCCTTCAAAAGATTCTAGATCTACTTATTGTCGTAAACAGAAGTCTCTCGGTCTCCTATGTTCCAATTTTTTGAGCTTATACAATCGGGAAGGTATTGAAACCATAGGGGTTGATGATGCTGCACAGAGATTAAGGGTGGAAAGACGGCGGATCTATGATATCGTGAATACCGTCACTGCCAATTGAAAAAATTGAGATATGGATGTTGTAGGATGATTTTCTGTTAATATATATCAATGTATTTTCATGTATTTCATTGTACTCATTGTCTTTTTTTTCATTGTAATTCAATGTATCTCATTGTATTCCATGTATTTCATTGTATTCACTGTTTTTTTTCTCATTGTATTTCAGTGTATCCCGGTGTATTTTATGTATTTTATTGTATTCACTGTCTCGCTATATGCCATGAATGTATTCATAAGTTTTTTCTCAATTAATATAATTTATTTATTCAGATGTATTATATAATTTCTCTGAAGATTGCTATGTTTTTGGGGTATTTTTCGGTTGAGAATCTTTTTATAACTGAAAATACAAAATTTGTGTATTATAATTGAGTTTGTTGAGTTATATTAGAGTCTATTATGTTAGTTGATTCACTTTCTCTTTTAAAAACAGTGTCATCCCCTACCGTGAATACAGTCGAATACAATAATCTGTCCAGTTGTAATCACATGTTTCACTCCATGAATACAGTCGAATACACTCGAATACAACAACTGATTAGCTAGACTCCCCTGATTCACGCCTATTTTTGCGACTGTATTCATGAATACTATAGCTTAAATACATCAAATACAACTTATAACCACATAAAAGGTATCTATAATCCGTAATATAACAAATGATATCTATAAATGACTAATTACTACTAAAAGATAGTGCTTTATGAAAATTTCCCTATGTTATATCGATCATCGTGGGCTTTGTATGATTGTTGACCTATTTCCGATCAAGGAAGCACTCGATCATAAGGATATTGTCAACTTTGAGAGTGATAAAAATACATATATAATTGTTATACAAGTTTTTCAATGATTCTGGTGTCCAAGGTTTCAATGAAATCTTGGCGTTTAAATTCTAACTAGTAAATTTTTAATTAGTATGTCTTTTTCCATTCAAAACATCTAAGGACTCGAAGCAAAAATAGATGGTATATTGCAAATGGTGTTTGATTAGATGGATTCGACAAATAGGTCCATCTTTTACTACATATAATAAGAACACCTTTTGGTATCGTTTAAAATTGTGATTTAGAAAAAATAGGCGTTTCATCAGAATAAATAATATTTAAATGAAACTACAAACAAGAAAAGACAAACTGGACAAACCTAATAGATAGAACAAACAAAAGAGGGGGGAAGAAAAATAATATAGTAGAGATCTACGAGTAATTCTCAGATGGTAAAATACCTGTTTTTACAAATACTCGTGTGGTCTCTATTGCATAAAATAGTCCATAATTGCTTGATTAATGTTTAACAAGGTAAAGATCTTGTAATCAAAAGTTAATTACTCTCCAATTCATATTATCTCTCTTGCACACCCCTTAAGGATAATTTTCATAGTTGATACAAGTATATTTGTATATGTCTAAACTATTATTTATCTGTCATTAATATTTTACTAAATTAACAGGAATAAAGTTACCATATATAATTGACATTATGGTTAAACCAAGTGGCAAGCTAATAAATGTCAATAGTATATGGTAACTTTATTTTATATTTGACTATTTTAGCTAAATAAAAATATAATATATATAATATAATATAATATAATATATATACACATACACACACACACACACGAAATTTGAATTAAAAGATAAGTTTGAATTTATAGAAAAAGTTTTAAAATTTGAATTTAAATTAAAAATAAAATTTATCTTTTTTTATCATGTTATCATACTTAACTCGGTTAATTATCATATGCAATCATGTTAGGAACTTTTGTTATTTTTTCTAATTATTTAAATACTATTTTGCCTCTAGCAAAAAAAAAAAAACTACTCCATATAACTATAAAACTCTTTCACATTTAAAACCCTATAAGTGTAGTTTATTGAAACATTGTAGCTACTAGATTTGAATAAAACAAAATTCTTTTAAAATAAATGTAATATATAGGGTACACGTCTATGTTTATCTAAATAAAAAAATCAGTCAATATTAAAACAAAGTTATTTCTTTTTTCTTCTTGAAGAATATTTATTTGAAGAGTCAATTTGCATAAATGGACATCAAACAAATAACAAACCTTTGGCTATACAATTGTTATCATTAATTTCAATTTAGCACATTCAAGAAATTGAAGGGTATAAGCTGAAACCCCTTCATTTAGCTGTAGTCAAGCCAATATTGCAAGGGTATAATATTTTTTTTGTTGAAGAATATTAGTTTTGAATCATTAGATTATGTGAAAGGTTTTTTTTTTCAAACTCAACAAGAGAGAAATTTGTTTCTTATTGATAGTTTCTATAGTGACTTTTAAGTGTAACAAAGAGTATATATAAAAAATAATTGGTATGCCGTGAAATATTTTTTTAAAATGTAAATAAATTATTTCGAAAAAACTTTTTACTTTTTTTAATTTAAAGATAATAAAAATAAAATATATTTTTGAACATTAGTAGAGAGTTTTAAAATTATTATAATAGAATTTATATCATGGATAAACTCAAAAAACCGAAATCTTATGGAATATTTACATAATATCCGGCCATATTTATTGTTTACTTTTTATAGCTAATATAAATAGATGATATACGACAACATACGATTATGCACATATTATTTATGAATTATATATAAATTCAATTTTTAATTTAAGTGGTCGGGTGAGCACCTATTTAGGGTGATTAGATAAAACCAAAAGAAAAATATGAAATAATTTCAACCAAAGACTAAAAATATAATTAAAGTTCATATGTAGAAATTTATTAAAACTCATCCTTTTATAGTGAAATAAATTAATTTTTTGTAACAAATAAAATAATGACATGAAAAATAAGATAAAAGAAAATAAATATTAAAAAAAAATGTTAGACAAATCTAAAAACGAGAAATAAAATATGACAACAAATTTCTTCTTATGTTTCATTTTTGTTGAATATAAAAAATTTGAAAGTTAATCTCATCGATTTCAAATATATTTTTCTCAACTCAAATACATAGATTATAAGATAAGGATATCTTAGAATAATTTTTTTTAATTTACATTATGGGTCGTTTTTATTAAATCACTATTACTAACAAACTAATATGATATTTGAATTGGAATGCAATTTGAGTAGTTTGCATTGAGGTTAAGCCAAGTATGGTGTCGAAAAATAAACTACTTGACAATTTTAAGATAATATATGCAATATTTTATAATAATAATCAATTAATTTAATATTTAATGATTCAAAGAATAATTTTTTTTTTGTATATATAGGGTATTAAAAAATTCTAGGGCTAGACTAGAGATATCGATAAACTTAAAGTGGAGTCATACTGAAATAAATCCGGCCAAAAAATCATTTAAATTTTTAGATAGCCGATTAAAGTGAATTTTAAATTAAGGATAATATCTTCACTTGCATCATTATAAAGATAATCATTATTATACTATATATAAAGTTTTAGAAATTATAATTTCAAATTAGAAATATTTTTTGAAAGATAAAATCATACCAAATAAGAGTTCAAGTCGTAGTATAAGAGATTAAAATTTCAAAATAGAAATATTTTTGAAAGATAAAATCATACCAAATAAGAGTGCAAGCCGTAGTATAAGAGTCACGTCGTAATCAAAGAATCGTTTATATCATGTCAACCTTTGTGCTTTGCCATAAATATGAGTTATTATTTCACTTTGTGGCTATTTTTAGGTTCCAATGACACCTATGAGAATAGTGCAAGAATAAAATTATCACTACGAGAATTGAGAAAATGTTAGTCTTTTTTCATGTAGTGTTTCTTAATTATTATCTGGCGATTATCTATAATTATTTAGAAGGTTTAAATATTAAGATTAGTTACATATAATTCAAGTAACTTAGATATTTAACATGGTTAATGTCAACTATCAAAATGGAGTAAAAATAATTCACTAGCTAAAGAATTTTTTATATTTTTAGATAGCCAACTAAAATGAGTTTTAATTAAGCATAATATTTTCAATTATATTATTATAAAAATAATTATTATTGAAAAATAATGTTTTAGAAACTGAAATTTTAAGAAAGAAATATTTTTTAAGAGATATCAACACACCAAAGTAGTAGTAAAAGAGTTATCCAAAGAGTCATTCATTGCCTCAATATTTTATTGTTTTGCCATAAATATGAGTTATTATTTTGCTTCCTGACTATTTTTAGGATTCAATAACACTGGCAAAAATGGTATCAAAAAAGAAAAATAGAAGAAATGATTAATTTTTTCATGTAGTTAATATCCAGTTACTATCTATATTTAATGAGAAAGTGTAAATTTTAAGATTATTTAAATATAATCCAAATAATTTAAATATTTGACATGGTTAGTGTCCGCGCATCCGCGCGGGTACTAATCCTAGTAAACTGACTTTATGTTTATCTAAACGGTCATAATTTTAAAATAAATGTAGTTTTTCGAAACGATTAATATTTGCCATCACAAGAAATATTACTCTACTTTGTTATGTGTATGATATAAATATATTCCTAAGGGAACACAAAATATAATTATGGTTTCAGTTGGAAACAACAATTGATACGTTGTCGAATTCTTCGACCTTTTTGCCTCTTTTAGTTGAGCAAAAATCATAGTACTGTAACACATTTATATCACTAGTAAGTTGTCACTATACTATTTTCCCTAACCCTTCCGCTATTAATTTCGTACCATATTTATTCATCTGCAATTTATTGTCTACCTGATTATCTCCCTTTCTAGTGAAAATTATTTGGCACCATAATATCTTCGGGAAAATGTCAAATCGAAGTGCGAATAGGAAAATAATAAAAATAAAAGTATTTGTTTTTTTTAATAAACGAGATTGGGATCTTTACACAAATAGTCGGTTATATTTATTGTTTATTTTCTCTAGTCATATACATAGATTATACATTGATTATACGCAATTATACACATACTAGTCTTATGGTACGCGCGTTGCGCGTGTAACTTATCTAAATGAATATAAAGCTTTTACAAAACCATATAAACGATATTTGAATTATAAAGTAAAAGTGTAATTTATATTTAAAAAAATATTGATTTTATATAACTGACTCAATAAAGAATATCGATTTATACCTTCTTTAATTATGTTTTCTTTTTCTCTTTTAATTGTTTCATTAGATTGAGCTCATATGTTGTTATATCTTAAGTCTTTGCAAAAGCTTCCAAATTCTAATCTTCAATTTTTGAAGGCTTAAAATAAGATCTACAGTTTTATTAGCAGATTTCCAACGTACGTTTATATGCACTTTATCTAAGACATATATGAAAAAAGTCATAATTACTTTATATAATTCAAATAAGCAAAAGATTTATAATTAATTTTCTATTTGGTTTTGAATTCCTAATAATTAGGTGTTTCTATACATATGTAGTTCGAATAAGGTAATATTTAATAACTATAATTTTAGATTATTTTAAAATCTTAAATATTAGGAGAATAACTAAATTACGATTATATCCAATATATAACCTATTTTTAAAGGGTAAAAAAGGTGAACGACATTTCGCTAAAGGCCTTTGTGCTTTTAATATAATATAGATAGTACATAAATTATACATATATTATACCATCACCGGCTATTTTTAGTTTAAGTGGTTGAATGAACGGCTATTTGGGTTAATTTAATACACGGAAGAGATTTATATTCTTTCCATTTCAATTTAAATGTTTTATTTTGTCTCTATAATCATGTTAATCAAATTTCTAATAAAATAATTAAGTGACTTCGTGGCTAACACTAACTCAATTTAACCTATTCCTTCATTAACTTTAAAAAAAAAATTATAGTTCATGGATGAACGATGAAATGGGCTGACACCTGGGAGGGGACTGGGATTGGTTTATTGAGAAATGAGGCCCCACCAACAAATTGTCCAAATGAGCTTTTTTGCAAGTTCCAAATGATAAGTCCAATAAAAATTGTAGTGAAGTGATAAATACTTCTTTATTTTTAATAAGATGTTTTGGGTTCGCTGAAGTCGCCTTTCTTAGGAGCGCGTACCCCCTACCGTGGGATTACTCAACTTAAATTCAAATTTTATCGGATATCAATGCGGGTACCGAATACCAGTAAGGAAAAAAAAAAGTTGCAAATGATAGGGACTCATCGATGGGCTTCTTTTATGTGAACCGTTCATAGGGTTCCAGTTAGGTAATGAATGTTAAGATTGTACAAATCAATTCTCAGCCGTTGACGCTTCTCTCTTTCCACAGATGCTGCCATGTGATAATTCGTCACTCCAATATTCAACCGTTGTTTGATTCATCTGCAACTTGTTCTTTTTTGTTTTCCATAAGTCTGCGTCTAAAGTACTAGTCAAGATATGATATTTATGTCATATCGTTCTAGACGCTGAGATAACAATAACAAACCAGTGTAATCTCATAAGTAGAGTTTTGGGGAGGGACGGAGGGTAGTGCACGCTACCTTATTCTTATCTTGCAAAGGTAAAAAGACAATTTTCGATAGACTCACGACTCAATCAAAACAATTGTAGACGCTGAGAATGATGTTTTGCACAAAGAATAAAAGGGTTTGATTTTAAATAACGATGTTGAGATTGTCTTAGGCTCTTAGCAGCATAAAATATAGTAGATGAATTGTTATGACTTATGAGTTAGATTGTCTACTTTACTTGTTCGGATATTGCTAATAAGATGTCTTCTATTTTTCATATTGTTTATTGAAACCTTTTAATCAAATCAATTAATGAAGATGGAGAGGTAAATCTCAGCCTAGTATAATAAAATCTAGATTAAATGATGCAAGAGATGAACGAGGTAAATAATGCTTCTTAGTATGTCGGAACCAAATGATTAAGCATAAATGTGATAACTTCAAATGTGGAGAAAATATTGTAATGAATGCGATTAGCCAAGATAAAGGAAGATGTATGGATTTCAGAACTGTAGTAAGCAAAGTTGTATCTTTTTTTGTATTCACTTTTCGATCCCCCTCTACAAAATGTTCTCCCTCTATTTATAAGGGACAATCCCCTTTTAAACCCTAAAAAGGTATAACATAAAGAATATTCGAAAAGCATATTCCTACTGTCTCCTGCTACGCTTACATTGCTGCAGAAACCGTACGCTCGCTAACCACTGTCAGTCATCACCCTTTATAACAACCAAAGGATGCTACATCGTAAGGACCTTGTTCCTTGTCGTACTCAATAGTGGATGTGATCGTCCAAATTTGGACCTATACACATATGCTGTCACCTAAAAAATACATAGACTCTCTTATATAAAACGCTAGTACTATTAATGGAAATACCAGAGTTCAATATCTGGAAATTGAATGTTGTATATAGTCGTGCAGATATTATTTAGTAATAGAGTGTTTTATGCTACAAATCAAATATTATTTTTTTAAGCGCAATTTTATGCTGAGATTATTTTTCTTACACGAGTCAACCAAACGACACTTCAATTACTTCATGGTATGTTGTTGGGGACTGCAAACATGAGTGTTCTAGACGAGGGTAGAAACCGATACCATATTTCACATATGAACAAGAAGTCCCATGGAATAAATAAGAAGGGAATGAATTGAGTTTTGTTTTTAGGTATATTTAGAGACATATTCCGGATTTTAATTTTATGGGTTCTAAATTTCAAAATGATGATTGTAGTGCTAATAACCGGAATATTTAATGAATTTTTAAACACAAATATATTATTTGAACAAAAGCTATTGAGTTACTCGAATATGTACCCGGACTCCTAGCTCCTTTAGAAGGGTGGGAACATATGTTTCACGTGATTCATACGGGTCCTGCAATAATATGTGTGGTGATATAGCATGAGCTTTCTTTTTGATAATGTGAAGAATTAACCCAAATAGCCGTTCACCTAACCGCTTAAATTTAAAATAGTCGATAGAGATATAATATATGCATAATTTATGTATTATATATGTATGATTGTGTATAATTAATGTATAAACTATGTATATGGCTAAAAAAGGTAAACAATGAATATGACTGGTATGGAGCTCGACTAAATTTGAATTCGCGCAGGAAAATCTCACATTGGGGATAAAGCCCCGAGAAGTTTCACATTCTAGTTAGCTCATATGCTCAATAAAAAGAGAATCTTATAGAAATGTCCCAAATAAGTTTCAACTTATCAACCTCTAGCCATTAATCATAAACTTACCAAAACTAGCCAAGCACATATAAAAATTGAAAACCCAAATAAATAAAGTTTTTTCTTCCTAAGAATCACACGCAAAGATCCCCTTCCATATTTTTAATCATGATGGAAGACGGAAAGGAAATTTTAGGATGCGGTAGCAAAAAAGGAGATGAAATACAAAATATCTAAGCAGAAAAGGATTTTTTTTCAATGGGTATGGTTGAAATTCATTGTAGACATACAGATGAGTCAATAAACAAAATTTGAGGAAGATTTGAGGTGATTTGGACTGATTTAGTATCAAAATCTTTAGTTAAAATCGAGTTCAAAAAATTCTTCTGCGACACATGTATCAAACATATATAACGCATGTATCTCGCACGTAGGTATACATGGATATACATGTAATACACGTTTGATACAAATATGATACATATGTGATACACAAATGATACATAGTGTGATACACATATCATTTTTTTTTATGATCATCTTCTGCTTCGAATTTTTAATTCAAACTACCTCGAAACTCCACCGAATCATCCCAAAACTGAGATTCAGGCTCCTTAAGATGTATCCAATCTATTCTAATGACATTCGCTCAAAAAAAAGCAAAAATTTAACCTTTTTTTTTTGCTACAAATAGCTAATGGCTAATATTATTAATATTTGACTAATATTAATAATATTTTATAAATTGACTAATTTATGTAATATGCTACTTATAAATGGACTTAACTGGTAGTTTCCCGAATAAAAATCACCCGCCTAAATGCTTCACTTCTTTACGTAGAGGACTAACTTCACTTCTAGTTGCAGGAATACCAAAAAGTATTCTATTTAGTTGACGAGCTTTTACGAATATAGCACAAGTGACAGACACGTAAATATGAAAACCATGCGGACAATGATGGAATCTCCCAAATTATGAAAGAAGACAAGTACATTTTTACAATTAAACCTTCAATTATGTAACTAACCTGTAACATGGACTGTCTCACTGCCTCCTCGACAAACCTCTCCTACTTAATCTTTAGTGCTTGCAATCTTAACCTCGACAAACCGAAGACATGACAGTAGATAGAAAGTTGTGGAGGTCGAGCATTAAGGTTGTAGGTTAGGAATACGTAATTGTGCATATTTCTACGGCACACCAGAGTGAGGCTAGTATGTTAGGGCTTAGTCTTACACTGTCAATGGCTAATATTGAGCCACAATACTATTTCGTTCCTCTTAGTGTCGGGCTTTATTTATTGGTTATTGTTTTGTTTTTCATTTATTTTCTGGTTCTGGTAATGTTGTTATTTGTTCTATGATTTATATTGATCGTACTGATATATTGCCTCTTTTCGTCTTCTTTCCGGCTTCTTGAGCCAAAGGTCTTTCGGAAACAACCTCTCTACCCACTCGGAATAGGGGTAAGGTCTGCGTACACACTACCCTTCCCAGACCCCACTATTGGAATTTCACCAGGTCATTGTTGTTATTGTTGTTGTTGTTGTTGTTGTTCTTTAATGGCGGTTCGAGTCAATTTGGATGCATAGCTTATTCTACTGCATATCTATTACACCTTACATCACGGCCTAGACAGATGAAAAGAAATTATCTAATTTAATCATTTTCACATGCTTCATTGACAACTAAGAGTATGTAAGTGCAAAAATTAAACACCCAATCTTTTGGGGAAAAAATCGAGTTAATAGTGCAACCAATATTTTGTCCTAAAATGCAAGATTTGTGCAAGAATGAAAAGATTTTGAGGTGCTCCATATTGGTAGATAGTGGTAAGATTTCAATTAGGAAAAGACATTAACATCACATTAATGTCAATTTACTTTCTGATCAGACGAAAATCTAGACAATAAAGAATAGCATTATCAACACAACTTGCTGAAGATTTTGGACTAGGATTGTCAGCTAATATGCAACTGAATAATGTTTAACTTGGACCCCACCAATATTTTGATAACAAAGATCTCAGCCGTAGGTGGGAAATCAACTTGATTTTCCTAACCAAAAGACAAACATATGTGCAGATTTCATGTGCAGATTTTACTATTTGTGTAGTGATTTAGCAATAGCATTAAAAAGACAAGTGTTTGGGCTGTAATGGGTCTCTGTTGTCCATTTCTGGGTAGAGCGTATACACATGGACTATGGTCTCCTGCCAAATAATCTTGGAAGATTTCATATGCACTACTTTTCAAGTCTAATTTTCAGTGATTTATTTTTAGAATAGTCTAACTTCTGTGAACTTAAAACTTTTTATATTATGTTATAATATAATAGTAGCAAAAAAATATTCAAAATAAATAAAGCTATTATAAAAAGGGTAAAGGTAGGCCAAAGAAGTATTGGGAAGAGTTTACTAGGCAGGACTTGGCATTGCTTCAGCTCACTGGGTACATAACACTTGATAGGAAGGTGTAGAGGTCGATGATTAGGGTAGAAGAATAGTAGGTAGTCGAATGTGTGTCTTCCACTTACCGGTAGTAGTAGTAGTTAGTTAGCCTTATTTTTCGGTTATTGACAACCTTGATTACTACATGTTTTCTTATTATATTGTTGTTGATAATGCCTGCTCTCTTATTACCCTGTTATGGTAACTGCTTGTTTCTTATTATTCTGCTGGTGGTCTTATTGTCGTTACTGCTTTCTTTTTCTTTATTTGGATCGAGGGTATATCGGAAACAACCTCTCTATCCTCAAAGGTAGGGATAAGGTTTGCGTACACACTAACTCCTTAGACCCCACTCGTGAGATTATATTGGGTTTGTTGTTGTTGTCGTATAAAGACATTTGACTGTCTAAGACTACTACATATAAATTACTCCAGTGTAAGTAATATACGCTTACAATATATATAACTTTTTATATCATCATGTTAGGTTTAACTTATAACAACAACATGATTTTTTCTTATCAATCTATTATAATAATCTGAAAAATAAAATAATAACGTACTAGAACTAATTAAATTGCATTGATGATATAAATACTTGTTTACTCTATTAGTATATAATATGCATTGAATTCAAATTTATATTATAAACATTGATGGTAATTTTTGACACACAACATAAATGTTTAAGGAAAGCAGTATAAATAGAAAGATTGCAAGGTTTCTCGTGAGAACTCACAAGTCAATAAAGCTGACCGCCATTGCCATTACGCCACCACTCCAACTTGATCACTCGGGAACTTGTGATTCCAAATGCTTCCTCTATTTCTTCAATTCTAGATCTTCTTCAACTTCCATTTGCTAACTTTCTTCTTACTTTTCAAGATTCTTGATTCTACTAGGAATTTTCATTTTCCTTTTGGTGTTTGGTTATTTCTATGATCCGTGCTTCTCTGACACTCTTGTCTTAACCCTTTAATCCTGCAATATAAAAGATCATCAGTGTCCAGGTTCAAAGTCTAGTCTTTTCATTATCTTATTTTATTAAGCTTTTAATGCTATATTATGGAACTTAATGAGTCCTAATGGAGGATAATAAATATTCATATTATTGAAATGTTATTGTAATGCTTTGAAGTACTAGTACTAAGCATATTATAGCTAACTTGGGTTTTGGGTCACTGACCATTTTTTTAATTAGTGATATTTTCTTTATGTATTTTATACTTTTCTTGGTTGCTTAAAAATTAGCTACACTCTCCCACTTTATTGGGATTAGAATAGTTCTACTTGAATTGGATCTCATTGACAATCATATTTTTGGGGGGTTGCTGATTTTCTTGATTGGGTGCAGAAGTGTAATCAACTGATATGGATACTTGCTTTGTGGCTTTGAAATCAACTGCCCATTTGGGGAGAGTGAGCAAAGGTGGCTTTGAAAATGGTGAGAAGGAGTTTTTGGGGGAGCAGATTAGAGGGAGTTTAAACAACAATAATCTCAGGGTTAATAATTTGTCGAAAAGTTTGAAACTTGAGAAGAAGGAAAGCAAGATCAAACCTGGGGTTGCTTTCTCTGTTATCACTACAGAAAATGGCAAAGAAACTCTGGTAAAACTCATTTCTTTTTATTCTTTGGGACATGTCTTGGTTCAACTAATGCCACAGTAGTGTTGTAGATTTGGTGGAAAGAAGTTGATATATATAATATGAACTGTACTCAGCAGAGATGGATCCAAGATTTAAACTTGATCGGTCCAACGTTTAATCACTGAGTTCACTGTACTTTCGAAATAATATTTGTTGAAATTTTAGTAGTTTTTTGCTATATATTTGTGTTTCATGTAGAAACAAGTTGATATGTGTGATATGAAATATACTATGAATGCAGGCGTCCAACATTCAAGATTTTTAGCGTTGAACTCACTGCACTTTTGCAACTATGTGTTGCTAATAATATTTGTTGAAATTTTAGTACTAGTTTTTTACGATATATTTTGGTTCATGTTGAAAATACTGTGTTTGGTTGAACCTACAATATATAGGCTCCATCAGCCTCTGATTGTGAATGTTTGTTGGATCTGTGTAGACTGTAGAGGCACCACGTTTTGACAGACGACGGGCAAATCCAAAGAATGTGGCTTCAGTCATACTAGGAGGAGGTGCAGGGACCAAGTTATTTCCACTTACAAGTAGAGCTGCAACCCCTGCTGTAAGATATCTATCTTTGCAGCTCATCAACTTACTTATATTATAGATGACTTAATGTCCTAGTTAAATCTCTGATATTTCGTCCTAGTTGAATTTATTGTTCTGAAGTTTATTAAGGGGAAATTGGACCATCTGTGTATATTTCATATTTTTACCTTTTTGTTTAGGATGTGCTAGGATTTTTCTTGTTGTATTATTAGTTGATTTATATCTTAAACAGATCGACTAGAAATAGATGGAGAACAGGTGTACAAGATCGCAAGTTGATGTTCTCTATATCGGTCATTTTTTAAAGATTCTGATATTTTGTGCCACATGATATCAGGTACCGGTTGGAGGATGCTACAGGCTAATAGACATCCCAATGAGCAACTGTATCAACAGTGGTATTAACAAGATTTTTGTGCTGACCCAGTACAATTCTGCTCCCTTGAATCGTCACATTGCTCGAACATATTTTGGCAATGGTGTGAGCTTTGGAGATGGATTTGTTGAGGTTAGAGACTGTATTTATGAATTTCCTGAAAGAACCCGTATTAGAGTCCCATGTTTGTTTTGTCGTGTTTGTTAGATATCACGGGTGAGCTAATAAATATGGGACTTTTCTAGTGCTCCAACTGATTTGTTCAAACTAAATTTTCAACAATGCAACAACTTCGGATGATTTGCTCTTTTGTTTTTTCTGTGTTCTTGGTTTGTTTTACTGACTGAAAAGGAATTCCTTCATAAAACAGGTGTTGGCTGCAACTCAGACACCTGGGGAAACTGGGAAAAAATGGTTTCAAGGAACTGCAGATGCTGTTAGACAATTCATATGGGTTTTTGAGGTTAGTCTCTAAGACTTTTGAGGACACTAATCCACCACTTCTCTTCTGTTGACCTGATATAATTTATGGGGAAAATTTCAATTTTCTTTATTGTTTCTTGAATTGGTTATTATGTACTAGTATTTTTGTGATTACAGTTGCAACAATTCTTGCAGGATGCCAAGAACAAAGATGTTGATAATATCCTTATATTATCTGGGGATCATCTTTATCGGATGGATTATATGGACTTGGTGCAGGTATGTCCATTTTCACTATACCTATACCCTCCTCATTCTTGTTTAAGAAAAGTTTCTGACTGTCTCCTTCAAACAGAACCATATCGACCGGAATTCTGATATTACTCTTTCATGTGCACCGGCCTGCGACAGGTTTGTTTAAATTTCTATGATTTGATTTTTCATCATTACTAATAAGCAATTAGCTATGGTTTCTTCACGTTAAGTGAATTGAGTGATCAGAAATAAGAGGGAGAATAATGTTTCTACTTTAATGCTATATTTGGATACAATATGCATTTTTTAAAGTAAAAAACAAGACTTCTCTTTATACCTCATTGTGATTGCATTAGGCTGAGTTTAAGCTTCATCTTTTCAGCCGAGCATCAGATTTCGGGCTGGTCAAGATTGACAGTAGAGGCAGAGTTGTCCAGTTTGCTGAAAAACCAAAAGGTTTTGATCTAAAAGCAATGGTAGGTGTAGTTGAACTCTTTTCTTTTATGATCTGTGCTGATTTCTTTATACATGTCAGTGTTAAATCAACCAGCATAAGTATAACAGGATATGATCATTTGATTAGAACCTAAACCCATCCTTTTATGAGAATGCGAGATTCAGAAAACAAAAGAAAGGCAAATTCAATTTAGTAATTCCAAGTTATCTAATTCAACATTCAGACTGGTTCTCCTACATAATTCAATTCATTATCTGTTGATGAGACTTGACCTGATTACTGTTCTTTTTTCGCGCTGCAGCAAGTAGATACTACTCTTATTGGATTATCTCCACAAGAAGCGAAGAGATCCCCTTATATCGCTTCAATGGGGGTTTATGTATTCAAAACAGATGTATTGTTGAAGCTGCTGAAATGGAGATATCCTACAGCTAATGATTTCGGCTCTGAAATTATACCAGCAGCCATAAATGAGCACAATGTTCAAGTAAAGGATCTTGGATCTTCCTATTGAAATTATATTTGCGTATGAGTTCACTGGTTATGCAACTGAAAAATTAGCTCTAGTTTTACCTAAATTTATGATATTTTTTCAGGCATACATATTCAGAGACTACTGGGAGGACATAGGAACAATAAAATCTTTTTATGATGCTAACTTGGCCCTCACTGCAGAGGCATGTTGCAAATTTCCCTTTATGCTACTCATCATATGCAATGAACTTGTCCTCATCTTTTAGAAATTTATCTTAGGTGATTTCAAATCAGTGCATAATCCAACTGATTGGTTTTCCATTGCAGTCTCCAAAGTTCGAATTTTACGATCCAAAAACACCTTTTTACACATCTCCTAGGTTCCTTCCACCAACCAAGATTGACAACTGCAAGGCAAGTAGATAAATAGAGCAAGTGTTTTGCATTAACAGTTCTTTTCTAGATTCTGATATATTTCTTTTGCTGGTTTTCAGATTAAGGATGCCATAATCTCTCATGGGTGCTTCTTGCGCGAATGTTCAGTGGATCACTCCATAGTGGGTGAAAGATCGCGCTTAGATTGTGGTGTTGAACTGAAGGTTTGCATGTACCTTAACATATGCATTTATTTTCTCTCATTCATGCAAAATGCGCTTTTGTTTCTAGTGCATTTTCTTGTACACTATGGACCTCAAACACCGGTTTTACTCCCATTTCAGGATACTCTGATGATGGGAGCAGATTATTACCAAACAGAATCTGAGATTGCATCGCTGCTAGCAGAGGGGAAGGTACCAATTGGAGTTGGAGAAAACACAAAAATAAGGTAAATGGACATTGAATTTAACAGTGATTATTTCAGGAGACTTATATGACACTAAAAAATTCTTACAATTCGATCATGGTTTTCCTCATACAGGAATTGTATCATTGACAAGAATGCAAAGATAGGAAAGGATGTTGTGATCATGAATAAAGATGTAAGCTTTTTCCCGTCCTCCTTGGACCTTCTTTTATGCTATGTTGCACGGATCCTTCATTTGTCTTCACAATACCCATGTCTAAAGGGCGTGAAAGGGTGTCGATACTTCATGTAGATTCTTTCAAATATACTAAAAATAACGAGTCCGAGCAGCATAGATTTTCTTTGCATCTTAATTTTCAAATTTCAACTAGTAAAGATATTATTGGAGTTATAGAGTGGAACAAATAGAGGGCTTATATTCCTGAGGCCAACTAGTTTGTTTATTAAGGCATAATTGATTGATTGAGCGATATTTTTAGAGTTACACTCTCACTGCTGTTCATTTCATTGAAACTCAGGGTGTTCAAGAAGCAGATAGACCGGAGGAAGGATTCTACATAAGGGCAGGATTAACCATTGTAGCAGAGAAAGCTACAATTAAAGATGGAACTGTCATATAAATATGAGAAGCATCTCTTGTTGGTCTACTAGAGATTCATTGGAAATTAAAATCTGGACTTGAAGAAGAACAAGGGTGACCTATTTCCCAACACAACCAAGCAAATTCAGCAGCTGACACACTGAAGGAAGCTTTCTGTGCTCATGCAAAAAGAGGAAGTATAGTCGAGGCACTCGTCTAAAATAAAAGTGAAGCTGCACCTCTAGATACCTAGTTCATGTTGTAAGAGTCAAATATACGTAAAATCACTGTTATAGGTGTAGTATTCTGAAGAATAATGGTTATTACTCAACCTAGACTTCTACTACTGTAAAAAAGAAAACTCTACGTTAAAAGAATATCTTACGATGTATCTCTTATCATGAGCACGTGCTTTTTGCCCTATATGAATTACCTCCATAATTTCAAAACAAAATAATTTCTTTTCAGTATTTGCACTTTTGTGGATTTTGTGGCATTTTCTGATAATTGTTTGCATTTGTCTATGCATTTTTATTTAATTAATGAAAAAATACAAAAATATATTGCATTTGCACGAAGGATTTAATTTTACATTAGGTGGTAAATTAGTTATTTTATAAAAATGAAGAAAAAAAAAATCAATCACAAAAATAGTTTATTTTGTACATTTTTAACTTTAGCTTTTGATTTTGGTATTTTTCCTTTAAGTTTAGTTTTTAATTAATTGTGATAATTATTATCTAGGTTTAATTAGTGTTTTGATAGGTTAATTTGGTTTTAGGATTTAACTTTGATTTTTAATTTAATTTCGAAAAAAAAAGAGAAAAGGAATTAAAAAAGAACTAAGAATGGAAAAGAAAGAATTCAGTTCTGGGCCAAGCATTATAAGTTTCCCCAAGCCCAAGAGATTTCCCACCAGAACCCGTGTGAACCCAGCCCAAACACAATTCTTACCCGGTCCAGCCCCATCCCAACCCAAATGACCCCGTTTAGGTTAGTTTTGATCTCAACCGTCGAGGTTGTGAGATCAAACAATTGAGAAGTGGGGATTCGTAGGTATATTATTGTCCAAACGCCTCCCCCCTTTTCATCTCATCTTTCTCGCCCTATCTTCAGA
Organism: Nicotiana tabacum; assembly: GCF_000715075.1. Taxonomy (NCBI): domain Eukaryota; kingdom Viridiplantae; phylum Streptophyta; class Magnoliopsida; order Solanales; family Solanaceae; genus Nicotiana; species Nicotiana tabacum. The sequence goes on along the minus strand of NC_134086.1, from coordinate 174,250,115 downwards.
GAGTCGAACTCAAACCCTAGAGCCGCCCCTTTTTCCACCGCGTCTGCCTGGCGGTGCCACTCCGAACCGCCCCCAAACTAACACCCTGAAACCCCCATGACCCCCTCTTTCCAAATCCCTAACCCATATCCCTCGAATCCTTCCCAAATCCGTCGAATCCTGAATCTAAGGATAGAGCTCGAAGCCCCAAGAAGTCAAAATGGTTCAATCTTTGATTTCGTGGCTTGCATGGCTACTTGCCCTTGTTTTTCTGAAGGTTGAAGGGTGATTAAACACGAAAGTGATGTTGTTCACTTGTTTTTTACGAAGAATAACTGGGTAACATCACTTTTCGTTTAAATCAGTATCAATTAGGTTTCGAGCTTTGATTCGGTAAGTGCCTCCTCGTAATGTATTTTATCTTCTTTCACTGTTTCATCTTCCTCCCCATCCCTTCTCTTTTGGTTTGGTCGAAGTTTGTTTGAGGGTTTTTCCGAGTTCAAATTGGTTCCATTTCTTGTTCTATTTTCCTCGTTGTCGTTGTGGAGCTTGATTATCTTATTTCTTTAGTCCGCCCTGTCTTGTTTGTCTAAGTCTTTGTAATAATAGCACAATTATGGTTTCATCATCAGTTTAATCACTTAGTGAATGAAATTAGGCCCATGATTTAATTAATTTGTTGTTATGAAATTGTACTGGTTAGTTCATTCAGTTTGCTTCTGGTTTCGGCTGTTTTTAAAACAAATGGTTCCAGACTTCTTTGTTTAGGGAAAGTTTGGGTCAGTTTCTCAAAATTGGAGTCATCGTTTGATTTTAATTGGACTCTGAGGAATCAGAAGCCCAAGAAGGAACTGAACCTGGATTATTAACCCGTATCAACTCAGGTCTTTGGGTCAGCTTGACCTATGAGTTGTTGAGTGTAAATAACAGGGGTATGGGGGTAGTTTTGGGTATTTGCTTAGGGGAATCTTTGTATAACAGATTAGGAAGCTTCTTAGAAGCTGACTTGGGGATTATTTTGAAACTTTGAAAACTAAATAGAGATATCTCGGCAAAAAATGAAAACATGAAAAGGGTCTAATTGCAAATCTGATTTTGTTTAAGCTGCCCTACTTCCTTGCCTATAAAGGCATGGTTTTCTTGCCTTTCAAGGCAAGGATTGAAGAGAAAAAAATCAGGAAAAAAATGGAAAACGGCTGGAAATACTAAATATCATTGTTTCATTGATTCTCTTCTTCATTTATTGGTTACAATTTAGTCTCTGAAGTAATTCATGAATCATTTGGGGGTTAAAATGGATTCAACTTGGGTTTGTGGAAGTTTGATTTGAAGTTGTTGAGGTCACTGTTCAATTGAAATTGTTTTCTGGACTGTTGCACCTCACTCTTGGGTTCGAGTTTGGTTTTATTGGTTATTCCTAGTTGTTGGGTTCTGCTACTTTGCTGCTTGGCTACTGACCTCCTCTTGCTTTCTTTCATTTCATATTCAGGTACATGTTTCTAGACTCACCTCGCATGAGGCTTGATATTGAAGTGAAATAAAATCTGGAGTTCTAAATATGGCTTCTACATATTCAGATCCTTTAGTTCAGTTTCAGTCTTTTTGGAGTTAATTGATGCATTGTATGTTCAACATGAGAACTCTTAGTCAGCTTGCATCTGTTTGGAGTTAGTAGAGCCCTTGTAGTTAAATGTTGCTTGCTTTTGAATCTCTTACTATTATAGCTGGTCTTGGACTGTTGAGAAATGGAACTTGATAAAAATATTGATCATTAGCTAAATTTTGTTATTAAGCAGTGTTAGCTAAGCGTATGGTGTCAAATCCCTTATGCCTTTGCAGCTCATTTGAATATTGAGGCCTAATGATATGTCCAGGATTTCATGTTACTGTTTGATAGATTAAGCTGTATGATATGAGTATTAGTTGAATGTTTTATTTTGAAAATCAACTGTTGGTTTGAAGTTGTTTGAGAATGATGATTTAAGGCAAGGAAAATGAGATAAAGTGAAATATATGTTAGTATACGTGTGCTGGGTTTGGGGAATCATGTTAGTGTAGATTCGAATAATCTGCTTAGGAATTGCAATAACAGCTTGACAGATTCAATTGATAAGGGCCTGAACTTTATATATTTGGCTATTTCGAGAATGTTAATGGTTTGTTTGTTCACGATGTTGACTCAGTAGATTCGTTCTTCGTGATTCTGTAACGGTCATTTGGAGTCCAATTTCCTTACTCGAATTTGGTTGATGAGGCTCCATCTAGACTCGATGCCGAGTCAGTTCGTGAGAAAACTTGGGCTCTCCCCAGGCCCAAGTCTAAGGTCCTTTCACGAGCAGGGCCTTGTATATGCTAATGTTTATGTTCTTTTTATTCGAACCAGCTCTTAATTAATAGTTGCATTGGACCAAACCATTTCATGTAATTAAAATACCTGCTGATCTCACTTGGGTTTATGACCATTAAAAGCAATTTGAGTCTTAATCTAGAATAGGCTCAAACATCTTAGGCCCGTTTAATTAAGTATTGTTTTTATAATAAATCGAGGCGCGCCGTGCCGAACAAAAATGACAACTGCATGGCCCTCGTTTAATTAATTTTGTTTATCCTTAGAAATCGAGGCGTGCCATTTAGCGAATTTTCATGGCCCTCGCAAAGTTGCAAATTCGTAATTGCTTTAGGCGCGTTAGTTTAATAATATTACTTTCCTAAATTCGGGTGCGCATTTATGTGACCCAAATCCAAATCACAACAATGTTAAAATATGTCAAAGATCATGGGTGCATTTATGTGACGTGGTTTGAGACGTGTTTTAATGACGTTGCAATTTTCTCTAAAAAATTAATAAAAGCGGATAAAAAGTTAAAATTTGTGTAGGTTCATAATTGTTTAAAATCAGATAATTAAGCCGAATATAACAGTTGAGCGACCGTGCTAGAACCACGGAACTCGGGAATGCCTAACACCTTCTCCCGGGTTAACAGAATTCCTTACCCGGATTTCTGGTTCGCGGACTATAATACAGAGTCAACATTTTCCTCGACTCGGGATTTGAACCGGTAACTTGGGACACCATAAATTATCCCAAGTGGCGACTCTGAATCTTTTAATAAAATAAATCTCGTTTCGATTGTCAATTTAATTGGAAAAAACTCTCGTATACCCCTTCTGGAGGGGTGTAGTAAAAAAGGAGGTGTGACAGCACTGGCGACTCTGCTGGGGATCGAACCCAGAATCTCTGGTTCAGGGTTGAGAATTTGAGCTTAGATGAATTGTTGTATTTGGTTTTATCTATTATCTTATTTTATTACATGTTTGGGCCTAATGTGCTAAATGTTGCTTTTACAGCTTTGATATTATCTGAACTGTATATAAACTACTACGAAACCCTTCTCTTCTCATCTTCGGGGATGTGCTCGCTGGTCGAGACTCCCTATTCTGTTAGTGTCATACTTTGAAATAAGAAAGAGGCTCAGACAAGTTACTAAGCCGGATGGCCTTTTGGTTCCCGGTACGTAGCCCCCTCCTCGGCTCGAGTTGTCCGCTCGGGTACACAGTCTAGAACACATACCCAGGTTTTTGAACCTAGAATAACGTAGCTTCATACCGGATCCCTAGTAGGAACGTTTGTTTGCATCATGTGCATTTGACTTTGGAGACTCAACACAGGGGTTGGGTCTGTCTAGGATAGGTGTACCCGAAATATAAAGACCATTATGATGCATCTTACTTGCTACTTGTGCATTCATTTGCTTCGGATTTGCATGTTGACCGGCTTATAAGGAAAATTTAGAAAGGTTAATGAGATGGTTGAGAGGGATAAGTGCCTATTAAACCAATGTCCCAAAACATACCGAAACTCTGCCGAAATTTTGAAAAAAAGAGAGGGAATTTTGTTGTTTTCAAAGAAGAAAAAAAGGGAAAATATTTGTGTTTTAGAAAGGAAAAATAGTTGGTTTTATTTTGTCAAAATTGCCCGAACTACGCCAATTTGATTCTCACAAGGTGTGGGATACGTAGGCAACCCCCATTGGGTCCAACTTTCCTTTTGCAAAAATAGCCAAAAAGAACAAAAAATTTATTATAAATAGGTAAGGTGATGCCATTTTTGTCAAAAATAGCCGAATGTCCCCAAAAGAATGCTGGAAGGCTGTTTTTTGCAAGAACGGCCACCTTGTGTCTTTTTTCCAATTTTTGGCTAGCTAGCGGGCACAGCCTTAAAATCTTCCTCCGGAAGTGCTGAAAGACCGTATTTGCACAAGCTGGGTTTTTTTAGTTTTGTTTTGTTTTAGAAGTAAGAATCTGAAAAAAAGTGTCAGCTTTGATTTTGAATCAAAATAGAGTAAACCATGATTTTTTGCCTAACCACCTTAATAAATGTGCAGAATGAGCACAAGTCAAAATTTGCCAATAACAATCATGAACAAGATCCCTTTGGAGTTGCATATATGATGGGATGATTTGGGTGAGTTAGGGTGAGACACGGTCAATCTATATTTGGGGGGCCTCACTGGGTTGTTGAAAATTAATCCTGGGGGAGACATTATAAATGCATTGGTTACATTCTGGGACCCGGCCCACAACGTATTTCATTTCTCAGATTTTGAATTTACCCCAACATTGGAAGAAATAGCCGGATACATTGGGGGTCCCAAAGTTCCTCTAAGACACCAGTACATGATCGCTCTGAGGGTCGTAGTCGTACACAGGTTCCTAGATTCCTTGAAAATAAGCAGGGGGGTCCACAACCCAGACTTGGCAGCTGGTTTTTGTACTCTGCAATTTATATACAACAGATACGGTCATATAGGGGGGTTCAACAAGCCATAGAACAAAATCTGCAGCAAAGGAAACCGCCTTAAATGGGAAGAACACAGGTGTTTTGCATTTATGGTGGTCTTTTTGGGACTTTTGGTGTTTCCTAGAAAAGATGGGAATATTGACATACGAGTAGCTGGGGTTGTCAGCACTGTGCTCACTCAGGCCAACAGTACCCTCACACCCATGATAGTAGCCGAAATCTTCCGCACTCTCACAGCCTGTAAAGCCGTAGGAGACTTTTTTCAGGGGTGCAATGTATTGCTGCAAATGTGGATGATCGAACACCTATGCCATCGTCCTCAATTTTTGAGTTATGGGTCGACAGAGAAAACATGCATAGAAGAATTTTATATGAGGGTTGAAGGGATCAGCTTGCCAGAAAGGGTCACAGAGTGGGTAGCACGCCTCCATTCCATCACTGCAAACCAAATAGAGTGGACATTTGGGTGGTTGCCTGTGGATGAGATCATATACATGCCAGCCACCGGGCCTCATTTCCTCTTGATGTGACTCGGGAGTATCCAGCCTTATGCCCCATATCGGGTTTTGAGGCAGCTGGGGAGATGCCAAATAGTTTCGAGAGATTAAGATCTTAGTTCCCAAGTAGTCGAGATCGGATCTAATGGTCAGTTTCATGAAGCAACAGTCCGCCAAATTTGGAGCGAATGTCAATACTTAATAGTAAATACCTGTGTACGTGATCGATCCAAAGGTAAGGTTTCACTGGGGTATCCGGCTTGGTATAGAAGAGAAATTGAGTTTGGGAGGCCGGCCAAAAGACCCCACCTTCAGGAATTCGTCGAGGCGTCACAAGAACAATGGGCTTGGTTGGCCAAGGAGAATGAGTACAGGGCCACAATAGGAAAGTTGGAAAAACAATTCAAAGAACTTCAATTCGAAAATAGCTTGCAAGCCGCGACAGATGAAGGGGAAAAGAAAAAGCTGACCAAAGAAAATGAGGATCTTCGAGCCCAGATTCAGAAAATGAAAATAGCGGCAAAAGATCCCGTCAGAAGTGCCAAAGATGAAAAACTCATAGATAATCTGAGGCAGAAAGTGAGTGACTATAGTTTTGATTTGAACAAAGCAGAAAGTGAACTAGCCAGGGCTCGAAAGCAATTGGCTAAAAATGCGGATGAACGAGCACGCCTGGTCAAGAAGTTGAAAGAAAAGTACGACAATGAGGTCGTGGGATTAAATAAAAGGGTCGTTGCCGAAAAGAACAAAGTGATCAAGCAGGCGAAAGACTTTAAGGCAGAAAGAGAACATTGTTATACAGCATTGGCACAATTAGAAATGGATTTACAACAACTTCAGGAGCAGAATCATGTGGCCGAGCAAACTTTGGAAGCCAGGGGACCAGCAGATCAGGCGTTTGTTGCAAAAAAAAAGGAGTCATAAGAGAGAGAATTAGAACCATAGCCGATTACATTGTTGTGAAGTGCCAAGCCTGTGAGAATACGAATTGCACCACCTTCTTCGCGGCAGTGAGGACATTTGTTAAACAGATAATGAGTGACTTGGATAGACTTCAAAGGGATCTTTCATATAGGCCCGCGGCGAGACCAAATGATGTCCCTCGGGTACCAGGAGCATTAATGTATTCATGATTTTTCATTTGAGTCTGTATTTCCTTTTCCGTTAGAGTCTGTCAGTTGTTTGAGTCTGTATTTTCTTTCTGCTGGAGTCTGTCAGTTGTTTTCGAGTCTGTATTTTCTTTTATGGGAGTATGATAGTTTATATTTGGAGTTTGTATTTCGTCTTTGCATCAGAGTCTGTTAGTTTCTTTTGGAGTTTGTTGGTTTTGAGTCTTTGTAATCAAAGCATTTGTTTTTTTATGAAAATTGAAAATCCCAAAATATTTTATTATTTACTTTCACACTTATCTCCCAGAACTACGCTCGGTCTGATTCATGCGGGGTCATGATATGTAGGCAATAACCATAGGATTCGACCATAACCAAAAAAAAGAGAGAGGAAAAACAAGAGAAAAACAAGAAAAGAAAAGAGAAAAAAACAAGAAACTATGGGGCGGAAACCGTGTGAGATCAAGAAAGGAAAGGCAAAAAGAGAGAAAAGAGAAGTTGCAAATGAAAATAAGGAAAAGCCGGGATGACGCAAGCAGTCAATCAAATGCATAATAGAAATTATTAACTGCTTAGGTGAATTCATTCCCCAAAATGTGTGATTACCAATTTGTTAAAGCCCTAGTCACTAACAAGGTTGTTGTTAATATATTGAGATCCAGGCAGGTGGTTAGTTGATTGGCATTCTGGCAACTCATTCCTACAACACCCGATCAAAAGACAAGCTGAACATGGCCAACCAAGAACCGGAGTCAAGTATCGTCGATCCGTCAAAAGAGGTGGAAGAATTGGATGTTAATGCAATGAAGGAAGAGATGTATAAGTTAAAGCAGCAAATGGCTGAAATGTACCAGGCCTAGGCAAAGGGGCATCCACCACCGGTGTATCCCGCCAACCCTACTCATATCCCACCATTGGCTCAACCTCAGGAACCTCCCACTGTGAATTCGTCTTTGGCCTTTCCCCTCTACCAACAATACTATGGCACCACTTCCCATACATCACAAGATCCACCACCCAAACAAGTCTCGTACCCTCCTCTACCAGTCACGCTTGTTTTTGTGGCGCCTCCACCTGCTGCATTACACCGGTCTTCCAGTAAGCCTCTGTTCCAGACTCACAACAACTAGTATTATCCCCATGTGCCCACCTTCAAAGTTCCAGAACCATATTCTTACACCCTTCATCTTGATCTCCCAGCAAAGACCGAGAAGCCACCCAAAAATCCTGAATATGAGGAGATGATCAGAAAGGTCAAAAGCTTAGAACAATTGTTCAGAATATGAGGGGGTTGGGAGGTCAAGTAAGTGTGGCCTATAAGGATTTATGTCTATTCCCGGATGTTCAATTACCAGCAGGATTCAAGATGCCCAAGTTTGATTTGTACGACGGGCATGGTGACCCAATAGCACACTTAAGAGGATTTTGTAGCAAGATGAGAGGAGCAGGCGGAAGAGATGAATTACTGATGGCCTATTTCAGCCAAATTCTGAGTGGATCGGCATTGGAATGGTATACCAGATAAGATCACAGCAGGTGGTACACATGGGACGATTTGGCCCAAGCCTTCATCTGCCATTTTCAGTACAATCTTGAAATTATCCAGATCGTCTGTCATTGACGAAGATTGAGAAAAAGCCCAGTGAGAGTTTCAGGGAATATGGATTCCGTTTGAGGGAGCAAGCAGCGAGGGTTGACCCTCCGATGAAAGAAAGCGAGATGGTTGATTATTTCTTGCAGGCCTTGAAGCCCACTAATGAGGTTGTAAAAATGGGAGGCATGATAGAAGAGGGACTCAAGTCTAATAAAATCATGAGCTACTCAGCAATTAAAGCAACTACTCAGGCCATTCAAAACGGTACTGGGGGTGTACTCGGAAAGAAGAAGAAAGAGGATGTTGCGACAATTGAGTCGGGAGCTTGGGTCGAATCCAGGGGCCCTTCACATTACTACAACCAGCCTCGACCCTATCACCAAACTTACCACCACACTCCATATAGCCCACCACAACACTACTACCCACCGCCAGATCCCTATTTTTCTGTCCATCATGTACAAACATACACTCAGCCTCCCGCTCACGCGCAATGGCGTGCGCCAGGTCCACCTAATCCCTACCCAACTCTACAAAATACCTATCCACCCCCAAGAGCCTACCGAAATCCCCTTGGAACAGGTTTCCGGCCCAATCAGGCCACCAAGAATGAGAGGTTGTAGAAGAAGAAAACTTTAACTCCATTGGGAGAATCCTATACCAGTTTGTTCCGTAGGTTGAGACAATTGGGTATGCTGACTCCGATCGAGCCAAAATTACCAAATCCTCCCCCCGAGGAATCTTGATCACTACGTAAGTTGCGAATATTATTCTGGTGCCCCGGGGCACGACACAGAGAAGTGCTGGCAATTGAAAACAGTTATTCAAGAGCTTATTGATACTAATCGGATTGAGGTCCAAGCTCCGGAGGCACCTAATATCAATCAGACCTCATTGCCAGCTCATCAAGAGACGAATATGATTGAGATAGTGCATAAGGAAGGGGAGCCTAAGAAGCCTTCGCAAACTGTCATGATGATTCGGTCCAGTGAAGCCAGGCCGTTCGAAAAGTCAACAAGTGAGAAGTCTGCGATCAAGTTGAATAGGGCAAATAGTGAACCATCTGTGGTGGTCAAGAACGGGTCCTCAAGTGACGTGGTAGTGAAACACGAAAGAGTGAAAGTGGTTGTGCCAGGAGTGGTGAACAAGCCTGTTGTAATTGTGGAAGGTGCCCGCATAGACCCTGTCATTATCAAGCCGGTAACTCAATTACCAATAGTCAACAGCATAGCGGTTCCGTGGAATTATGAACGGGTGACAGTAACTTACAAGGGGAAAGAAGTTAAAGAAGAAGTATGTGAGACCCATGGTTTGACTCGATCGGGGAGATACTTTGTCCCCGAAGAGTTGAGAAAAGCTAAAAGCTCCAAAGACAACCCAGTATTGGCGAAGAAAGCTGTGACTGAGGACGAAGCAGAGGAGTTCTTAAGAAAGATGAAAGTGCAGGATTATTCCATTGTGGAGCAGTTGAGGAAGACACCGGCTCAGATTTCATTATTGTCATTATTGATCCATTCAGACGAGCACCGTCGAGCTTTGATTAAGATCCTGAATGAGGCCCACGTTCCCGACAAAATCTCAGTAAACCACTTGGAAAAGATAGCTAACAAGATATTTGAGGTGAACAGAGTCACTTTTTCTGATGATGAGTTGCCCATGGAGGGTACCGAGCACAATAGAGCCCTCTATCTGACAGTGAAATGTGAAGATTTCGTGGTTACTCGGGTGTTGGTTGACAATGGTTCCAGCGCGAGCATTTGCCCTCTCTACACTCTGAACAAGTTGAAGGTGGATGATGAAAGAATTCACAAGAACAGTATCTGCGTTTGGGGATTCGACGGTGGAGGGAAAGATTCAGTCGGGGACATAGTGTTTGAGCTTACAATAGGGCCAGTTGAATTTACCATGGAGTTCCAGGTGCTCGATGTGGCTGTTTCTTACAATCTGCTTTTAGGTAGACCCTGGATTCATGCTGCCAAAGCGGTCCCGTCTACTCTGCATCAAATGGTCAAGTTTGAATAGGATAGACAGGAAATCGTTGTGCATAGCGAAGATAATTGGTGTGTTCCCAGCGATGCCATTGTTCCGTTCATAGAGTTCAAGGACGACAAGGGGACATGGGTTTATCAGGTTTTTGACACGGTATCGGTAGAGAAAATTCTAGAAGGGAAGTGCGTTCCAACCCCGAGGGTAGCTGCCGCATCAGTCATGGTAGCTACCAAAATGTTGAAAAATAGTTTTGTACCGGGCAAGGGTTTGGGTGCATCTCTGCAAGGTATCATACAGCCGGTGTCTCTCCCCAAAAACTTAGATACGTTTAGTTTGGGGTTCAAGCCCACAAGGTATTGTACAGCCGGTGTCTTTCCCCAAAAACTTGGATACGTTTGGTTTGGGGTTCAAGTCCACAACTGTGGAAGTGAAAAGAGCTAGAAAGTTGAAACAGAGGGCCTGGGTCCTTCCAAAGCCCATCCCACGGCTCTTCAGATCATTTGTTAGGCCTGGCACCAAGAAACGCCCAGTGGCAACAGTTCCCAGTTCAGTGGTTGATATAGATAGAGATTTGATTGAAAAGTTTGAGAGGTTATTCGCCGATGTGAACATGTTGGAAGCTGGATAGGGTTCGAGTAAAGTGGATGTGCAGTTTGTTGGGCCCAGTGCAAAGATTAACAATTGGGAAGCTACTCCTTTCCCTACCAGGAAGGAATTTTGGTAGTTTGCTTTGATTTTCTTTCAGTTTATTTGGATTATTCCAGGGTTGTAATTCAGATTCTAGGTTCCGTCCGTTTGGATGTATAAACCTTGTTATCTTTAATTTCAATGAAATGTAATTTCCTTTTTTTCTTCCTTCCTGATAGTTTTACTTTTGTTTTTCTTTTCTTCCTTGTACAGTTCTTTTTATGCTGGCTTCAATGATATGACATGCATGAGGAATCTCCGGCCCAATCTTAAAAGCCAATCTAATTCTGAAATAGTAATTCAAGAAATAGAGTGTGATGGTGAATCGGAATATGACGAGGATGAAGCCTTTGAAGTGATTAGTAAAGAATTAAGCCATTTTGAAGAAAAACCCAAGCCTAACCTGAGTGATACAGAAGCAATCAATTTAGGGGACCAAGATAATGTCCGGAAAACTAAAATAAGTGTCCATCTTGAACCACAACTCAGAGAGAAGATAATTAAAGCATTGTTCGAGTATAAAGATATTTTTGCATGATCCTATGACGATATGCCGGGTCTAAGCACTGACTTGATGGTTCACAAATTGCCCACTGACCCGGCATTTCCCCCTATCAAGCAGAAGCTAAGGAAATTTAAAACTGATATGAGTGTGATGATTAAGGAAGAGGTCACCAAACAATTCGAGGCCAAAGTCATTCGGGTCACCCGGTATCCCACCTGGTTAGCCAATGTTGTGCCTGTGTCGAAGAAAGATCGCAAGACCAGGGTGTGTGTTGATTATCGAGATCTCAACAAGGCAAGTCCCAAGAATAACTTCCTATTGCCGAACATCCATATATTGATCGATAATTGTGCCAAACATGAGATTGGTTCTTTTGTGGATTGTTATGCGGGCTACCACCAAATCTTAATGGATGAGGAGGACACAGAAAAGACGTCATTCATCACACCATGGGGAACATACTGCTATTGGGTCATGCCATTTGGTTTGAAAAATGCTGGGGCAGCCTACATGAGGGCGATGACGACCATATTCCACGACATGATACACAGGGAGATCGAGGTTTATATGGATGATGTAATTGTAAAGACTAGAAAGCAGTCTGACCATGTCAGAGATCTAAGAAAGTTCTTCCAAAGGCTTCGCAGGTACAATCTCAAGCTCAATCCTGCAAAATGCGCGTTTGGTGTTCCGTCTGGAAAGTTGTTGGAATTCATAGTTAGTCGCCGAGGTAATGAATTGGACCCGTCAAAGATCAAAGCTATCCAAGAATTGCCACCCCCAAAGAACAAGACTGAGGTGATGAGTCTGTTGGGGAGATTGAATTACATCAGCAGGTTTATTGCTCAGCTCACGACGACTTGTGAGCCTATCTTCAAACTGTTAAAGAAAGATGTCGCGGTCAAGTGGACGGATGAATGTCAGGAAGCACTTGATAAGATAAAGGGGTACTTGTCAAACCCACCTGTGTTGGTCCCGCCAGAACCAGGGAGACCTTTGATTCTGTATTTGACGGTCTTGGACAATTCATTTGGATGTATGTTGGGACAGCATGACGTCACCGGCAGGAAGGAGCAGGCCATCTATTATCTTAGCAAGAAGTTCACATCTTACGAGGTTAAGTACACTCACCTTGAGAGGACATGTTGCGCCCTGACTTGGGTAGCACAGAAGTTGAAGCACTATTTGTCATCTTACACTACTTACCTCATCTCTCGTTTAGATCCGTTAAAGTATATCTTTCAGAAACCTATGCCTACAGGGAGACTCGCAAAGTGGCAAATATTGCTCACAGAATTTGACATCATCTATGTGACTAGGAATGCAATAAAAGCCCAGGTATTGGCCGATCATTTGGCTGAGAACCCCGTGGATGAAGAATATGAACCTTTGAAGACTTACTTCCCTGACGAAGAAGTCATACATATTGATGAATTGGAACAAATTGAAAAGCCAGGATGGAAACTTTTCTTTGATGGGGATGCTAACATGAAAGGCGTTAGGATAGGAGCGGTACTTGTTTCTGGAACAGGGCATCACTACCCTGTTACGGCTCAGCTTTGGTTCTACTGTACTAACAACATGGCTGAGTACGAGGCATGCATTTTGTGTTTAAGGATGGCTGTGGATATGGGTGTACAGGAAGTCTTGGTCTTGGGTGACTCGGACCTCCTGGTGCACCAGATTCAGGGAGAATGGGAAACACGAGATTTAAAACTCATATCGTACCGACAGTGCTTGCAGAATCTTTGTCAACGGTTCCAATTAATAGAGTTCAAGCATATTCCAAGGATTCACAATGAGGTCGCCGATGCTTTGGCTACTCTGGCATCAATGTTGCACCATCCCGATAAGGCTTATATGGATCCTTTGCAGATTCAGATCCACGATCAGCATGCTTACTGTAATGTGATGGAAGAAGAGATCGATGGGGAGCCTTGGTTTCACGATATCAAGGAATACATCAGGATGGAGGTGTATCCAGTACAAGCCACAGGTGATTAAAAGAGAACAATTAGGCGGTTGGCAAGCGGGTTTTTCTTCAGCGGAGGGGTTCTATACAAAAGGACCCTAGATCTTGGGCTGCTGAGATGCATAGATGCTAGGCAGGCTACAGCTATTATGACCGAAGTACATTCTGAAGTCTGTGGACCTCATATGAGTGGGTATGTTCTGGCAAAGAAGATTCTTCGAGCAGGTTATTATTGGCTCACCATGGAGAGATATTGCATCAGTTTTGTGCGCAAATGTAATCAATGCCAAGTACATGGAGATTTGATTCATTCGCTGCCATCTGAATTGCATACAATGTCCGCACCATGGATCTTTTGTCGTTTGGGGCATGGATGTCATTGGGTCAATTGAGCCATCAGCATCAAACGGGCACAGGTTCATTCTGGTGGCCATAGACTATTTCACCAATTGGGTAGAGGCTAAAACATTCAAGTCTGTAACCAAGAAGGCGGTGGTTGATTTTGTACACTCAAATATCATTTGCTGGTTTGGGATACCAAAGGTGATCATTACAGACAATGGGGATAATCTCAATAGTCATCTGATGAAAGAGGTGTGTCAACAGTTTAAGATTACACATCGCAATTCCACCCCATATCGCCCCAAGGCGAATGGAGCAATCGAGGCAGCCAACAAGAACATAAAGAGGATACTTCGGAAAATGGTAGAAGGGTCCAGGCCATGGCATGAGAAGCTGCCTTTTGCATTGTTGGGTTATCGCACTACTGTTCGTACTTCAATAGGGGCAACTCCTTACTTGTTGGTATATGGCACGGAAGTCGTGATACCCGCAGAAATTGAAATTCCATCCCTTCGGATTGTTGCAGAAGCCAAAATTGACGATGATGAGTGGGTTAAAACCCGCCTGGAACAATTGAGTTTGATTGATGAGAAAAGATTAGCAGCAGGGTGTCATGGCCAGTTGTATCAACAGAGAATGGCAAGAGCATATAATAAGAAGGTGCGTCCACGGAAGTTTGAAGTGGGTCAGTTAGTATTGAAATGCATTTTTCCTCATCAGGCTGAAGCCAAAGGCAAGTTCGCCCCAAACTGGCAGGGGCTGTTCGTCGTAACGAGAGTGTTGTCCAATGGTGTTTTGTATTTAACGGATATAGAAGGCAAATGTGTAGAAATGGCCATCAATTCTGATGCAGTCAAAAGATACTATGTATGATTTCTTTGGTCAAATTGGGTTTGTTTGTACTTGGCATATTTTGGAGATTGGAATGACGAAGGCATTTTGTTCTGCTATCTAAACACTTTATCCTTTGTTACCCCTTTTGAGCCTTGTTTATCTCCTTTCATACCCCTCTTTTGGAATCAGTGGCAAAATTCAAAAACGCGAGAACAAACGACAAGTAAAAGAAAGAAATGAAAAGAGAAAAAAGAATGAAAAAAAAGAGAAAAAGAAAGAAAAAAACAAAACTACAAAAAGAAAAAGGAAGAGAAAAGAAAAGAAGAGAAAAAGCACAAAAAACAAAGCAATTTCTATGACATGAACTACGTTTGACCTGATTTCTTTTAAGGATACATAGGCAGCCTCACGGTTCGGTCCCATCAAAATAAAATCCAAAAGTCCCCAAGCAAGAAACTGGGGCAGAAGTTGTGGTTGTTGTAGGAAATCTGATTCCAAAAGTTATAGTTTTGAACCCATTTGAATTGTTTTGAGCCTTTGATACCATTTCTTTCTAACCCTATCCAAAAGCTCATGTTACGGTCCAAAGAAAGACCTTCAGATCAGTCTTCAAGAGATGCCAAGTCGAGCAAGTAGAAACGGTTCACATCAGGGGCAACACTTTGGTCCAAACAGGAAAATTAAAATGAGAGAGTCTTATTGGTGAAAATCCTCATGGGCACTGTAAGGCGATGTGAGTTGAGATATAAACAAATGAGAGAGGCTTGTTAGTGAAAACCCTTCAGGGCACTGCAGGCCGAACAAGGTCAAGGTTTTAGTGAAGAAATAAAGTTACGGAAATTCCGGGGCAACAAGTGTGGCAACTGAAAGTTGATTGGTTGGACAGATTGGGCCGATTAATCCGAAATGCATGTCATGATCATTGGTACCAACTGTTCCACACAGATAAGTCTCTTTCCTTTTTCCCTTTTTTTTAGCAAGTCATCCAGTTTTGGATTTTCTTTATCCTTAACTCTCAAGGTCATTGCATTTCATTTCTTTTGGGTTTCATTTCTCTAAGATGTTCCAATGTCAGGTTTGATAAGAAGGGATTCCAAAGCTTACTACCAACTTCCAAAGTTGCACAAAGCGCAAGGCAGACAAGGCATTGCTAGAGGTAGTATGATGTGAAATGGGTTATAAAAGGTCAAGTGGAAGTTCCATCGGTAAAACGGTTTAGTAATTTCGTGGGAAATGCAGAGGGTCAAACAGATGGGTCAGAGATGTAACACAATGGTTTGGGTATAGAACACTCGGGTCATCCAAAGTAATAGGGGTTTGAAAGTCAGCCGGAAGTCAGGCGGTTCATAGCTAGTTCAGAGGAAACCAGTTAAAACAAAGCACGGCAGTGGAGAAACCTTTAGCAAAGAATGTCATCAACTAACCACCACATTTTAAACTAACAAGATTTTTCTTTGATTGAAACAGGGCCAGAAAGTTCCGTTTGTTTCAGGGAAACCCTCCGTAAAGAAAGGCGAGCACCGAACAGGTTTGACGGTAAACTCTCAGGACCCGCCTGGATAATGGGATTTAATTTGAAATTCTCAGGACCCTCCTGAAAAATGGGACCTAGTTTAAAATTTAAAACAATCATGAGTAGTAAGATCTAGCATAAATATACCCCAAGGAATGTAAGATGGTTTCAAAGTTTGCATGTTTGAGATAGGATTCAAGTAGGAGTTTTCAGGGCCCTCCTGAATAATGAGACCTAGCTTTAAGATTTCCATTAGATAACAAGATGTACCGTAAGTTCTGTTGTAGGGCAGCACAATTCGGCAGAAAAGAATTGTCACTCTTAAGATAAGATTTGACGTTTGATTTTCAGGACCCTCCTGGATAATGGGATTTAGTTTTAAGTGTTCAGGACCCTCCTGGATAATGGGATTCAGTTTTAAGTGTTCAGGACCCTCCTGGATAATGGGATTTAGTTTTAAGTGTGCAGGACCCTCCTGGATAATGGGATTTAGTTTTAAGTGTTCAGAACCCTCCTGGATAATAGGATTTAGTTTTAAGTGTTCAGGACCCTCCTGGATAATGGGATTTAGTTTTAAGTGTTCAGGACCCGCCTGGATAATGAGATTTAGTTTAAAGTTTTCAGGACCCTCCTGGATAATGGGATTTAATTTTTTGTTGTCAGGACCCTCCTGGATAATGGAATTTAATTTTTCGTTGTCAGGACTCTCCTGGATAATGGAATTTAGCTTTAAGTTTTCAGGACCCTCCTGGATAATGAGATTTAGCTTTCAAATTCATAGAGATATTTGGTAACATGATTCAATGTGCCCAACATCCAAACTGGGGCAGAAGTTTTTCTTTGTTTTTGCCTATTTTGTGGAAATCAGGCGCCCACCTGGAGAATGTTGCGACCAAAACACTCACGCAAGTGTACGCGATCGACAAGTAATATAGTAGTGAGTAGAGTATCGTTCCCACGAGGAATTGTGATCAACTTCTCGACTGATGTAGACTCAAACAATTATCAATTTATGCTATATTATTACAAAATATTTTAACCAATTTACAATTTACTTAGTAATTAAACAATAATTCAATACAAAATTACTACACCAATTACACAATATTTTGATAATAATTTGGGTAAAGATATTCCAAGGTCATGGACTTGCTAGAGATCATGCTACTATTTTAGCTTAAGATTGATTTATTGAATTATCCGGGTTATTGATTATAGGGTTAATAATATTCATAAGAATCTTTCGAGTTCTTATGCATCTATTCAAGTTAAACTAATACATATATGTCTATGGTATTAATATTAGCAAGAATGCATTTACAACGCCTATTTTTCAACCAAGCAAGGCAATTAAGTATAGTTCTATCTTAATTGCGAATCTTTCACCTGATGCCCAGGATCCGGATTTTGCTCTATTTGATTCTATATGTAATCAAGAATTTCCTTTGTCAAGTTTAATTCAAGATTCGTAAATAATATTTCACTGTTAGCTACTCAGTAAAATAATTAGAAGCGGAATCAAATAAACTACTCATAATGATAGATTCAAGATCTTCAATCTAAGCTTCAAATAACATAATTATCTAACCTCCAAGACCCAAGAATATTAGAGTTTTTAGCAACTCATAATCATACAAAAATCAACAATAAAAGTCTTAAACATAATATAAACAAACAAATAGAAGAAAGTTTAGAAGAACTCTTTGAATCGTCGCTCCAAGATGTTGTTCTTCTTCTTCTTTCTTAGCTCCAAGATGAAGCTCCTCTTCACTTTCTCTCTCTAAAATTATTTCTTCCTCTCAAAAATCTGATCTATCTAATAATGGAGCTTTTGCTTTATGTAAATTGAGTGGGATTAAGAAGGAATTCCAATTTTACCCCTAAATAACGTTTCTCCGGATCGGAAACGCGCGAACAAGTGCGCGATGTATGTAGTTCGCGCGATACTTCGCGCGCTTCTTCTGGATTCCAGGCAGAAAAGCTCGCAAACTATTGCGCGAAGTTTGAAAGTTAGCGCAATACTTAGCGCACTTCTTCTGGAAAGCTCGCAAAGTATCGCGCGAAGTTTGAAAGTTAGCGCAATACTTAGCGCACTTCAGTAGCTCGATTTTGTCCATTTTTCCGTCTCGTCCTTGCGCACACTCGACTCCTAGGGGTTGTTCTTGCTCATAAATCATTCCAATCTCCTCTTGAAAGCATCATTTAGGCTCCTTATCCTGCAATGTACACATATCACAATTAGAGCCTATTTTTCATCAATTAACCATAATATGTCATCGGAATATAATCAAGCGGACGCATAAACAATAGCTAAATCACCTAGATTTCGCCTATTATCAACACCCCACACTTAATTCATTGTTAGTCCTCGAGCAATCAACTATATTCTCTAGAGAATCCTTCGCTAAACCATTTCCTTTAACGCATTACACCTAGAACAATATACATGTATCACTCCTAGTAGTGAACAATCCTAGCCTCAAAGCCAACTCTCAAGTGCCATGCAATATTCACACTTCCTCAAAGTACTCTACACAGAAATCAAGACTTGCTTCTCCGTCACGATTCATATGCCCTCACAATTACATCAACAAAAACTGAGTTCAATCCACCATATTCAATTCATATATTCACATATATCAAGAAAATCACTCGCTCTCACAAAAGAGGTCACATGCATGCAATTGGTACCATAAGCTTTCCCTTAATGTAAATCTCTACTAAGGTAGGCTAGCTCGATCCAAAATCAATTAGGACTTTTTCATGGTTGTAATGTGGGCTAAAGGACGGGTAGGATATATTTAGGAATAGTGACTCAACCCCTAAGCACTTTAACACATCACACGAACAATTTTCAGCGTAAATTCTTCAACTCACTTCTCATTTATACACAATATCATCCCACAAATACGCCCTTCTTCTTTAAGCACTCTATTAATTCATTCCCACTAGCTAGAGCAAAACACAATGTAATCATCTCTTTTTTTTTTCCTTTTCATATTTCAATTTTTTATTTTTTTTAATTATATTTTTTTTCACTCAATTTCTGCTAGTGGTGTATTCGTTTACAACATAAGTGCATCTTTCATCCTTTTATTGGTTCCACTCAAAAGTCACCCCACACTTATTTCCTTTTTACTTCTTTTAGCGCTCTTCTCACAACTAAAGTGCTTTAAGAGGTAAAAGGATCAAAACAATGTCAATTAAGAACAAAAGGGTATAAGCTTGTAATGCGGGTGCCAAACAAAAAGTCTGAAGGCTCAAAATGGTTAACTAGGGACAAATTTTATTTGTAATAAGCAATTGAGCTCAAAAAGGTCAAAGAAAGCCTAACATCATTTTTCAAACCGAGCATCACCTCAAATTTTGCTTCAACTCACATACCGGGCAAGTTCTAGACACAAGTACAATACATGGACTACACAAATACTCATCACACATGGCATATGACTCATTCTAGATCAGCTCATCGAGACACTCCATTACGAGCAGTCAATTCAGTAACAAACATACAATTTAAGGCACTTTCCATGAGATTCAACAATTAAGACTAAGCGTTATACTCTAGGGTCTATTGTGTTCAGGTGTGTCAACGATATGGGTTCACTTTTCTATAGCTTATAACTCCTTATTTTAGTCTATAAATAAAAAATATAAAAACAGAAATTAAAAACTACTTATGCTCGGTTCAAGATAAACTCTTGGAAAAGAACCGCGGCTTAAAGAAAAACCAAGGGGGGATTGCTACACTTCCTAAGACACAAATAGGCTATTTTGTTTTTTGGTATTTTCTTAGACTAACTTCCCTCAAGAAATTTGTCTAAAGGATCCGTCATCAGGAAGAGTCTACATATTTGCCCTTTGTGTCAAAAACTACTACACTAAAATTAAGTACTACAACTGAACTAAGATAGCATAGAAAAGCACCCAAACAATCTCCTCACCCCACACTTAAAATTATGTAATGTCCTCAATGCACACTAAGAATAACAAGAAGGTAAAAGAGACTCCCTGGTAGGCCAAAGGCCGAAGAATTAGCAGTTCACAGGATACTCAGACATCTCCCAGGTATGATCCCTTGTGCGGGTACCTCACACTTAGTTTCAACCACCTGCTCGCTTTTGCACATGCCAATTGGCTTTGACTCCATATGCTCAAAATCCTACAAAATAAAACAACACTGCAAGAATATTACAATAAGAAAAAAAAATCAAAAATAAAAGAAAGTAGTAAAGCTGGGTTGCCTCCCAACAAGCGCCTAATTTAACGTCGCGACACGACGTGAACCACTTTTTTTTTTGCCTCCACCTTGAACTTATGAATTGAGCCCCCAATTTGGCTTCAAGTCTGCGGCTATGCTCAAGTGGTGGGGCTACAATGATAACCAGGCCATGTAATAATTTTTTCATTCTGCACTTCTTGGCCTTTAAATGGGGAATGTAATTTTTGCTTTTCGACGCAACAAATTCAAGAATATAGGCACTTTCATCCTCACTCTTTGACTCCCCTATAGGCTCAGATGGCTCAATTACTATCTTACTATCTAACCACAACGTGGAAAAATGATTGGAATGAGGTCTAATGCACCCTAACTTATGAAGTTTACTACTATTTACATCCCTAGTTATACAAACACTCAATTCTCCCAAAGTAATGTTATCTACTCCCTCACATGACTCTAGAGCACTCTTCTCAATATTGGCATCCTCAAGAAAAACAGGGTCTAGTGATTGGTATTCTCATTTTAGCTCCTCAATTTGGTCTAGAAGTTTTTTTTCAGCTTCACATAACTCATTATTAAATTGTTGGGCGTTACATGCATCAACCTTTGCACTCAAATCTGCATCTAAGCTCTATACAACCAAGCCAAAATTATCAATTTTATGTGCAAGTTCATCTCTCTCCTTAGACCAATCATTCATCACCGTTGTTAGTAAACAACGTCGTTTCGCAGAATCCACTAATCGAGAATATCCGTCCCAATACCAACCCTTACTCCCATATTCAAATTCAGATGTCCAAGAGGTGAGGTAATGACTAGCAAAAAAATACGGGCCATAAAAATCTTTGATTAACCAAGCGTCTTCATCATTAACCTTACCTCTGTATATTTCATCCTCAGATGTCATCCTGAGAGAACTAGAAACATACTAAGAGAAAAATCAAATAGTTATAAAAATAACATATTTACAAAAAAGAAAAGAAAATAAACTTGTAAAGATAATAATAAAAGTCTAACCCAGAAGAATAGTTAATGTTTAATTCCCCGGCAACGGCGCCAAAAACTTATTGCGACCAAAACACTCACGCAAGTGTATGCGATCGACAAGTAATATAGTAGTGAGTAGAGTATCGTTCCCACGAGGAATTGTGATCAACTTCTCTACTGATGTAGACTCAAACAATTATCAATTTATGCTATATTATTACAAAATATTTTAAATAACCAATTTAATTTACTTAGTAATTAAACAATAATTCAATACAAAATTACTACACCAATTACACAATATTTTGATAACAATTTTGGTAAAGATATTCCAGGGTCATGGACTTGCTAGAGATCATGCTACTATTTTAGCTTAAGATTGATTTATTGAATTATTCGGGTTATTGATTATAGGGTTAATAATATTCATAAGAATCTTTCGAGTTCTTATGCATCTATTCAAGTTAAACTAATACCTATATGTCTATGGTATTAATATTAGCAAGAATGCATTTAAAACTCCTATTTTTCAACCAAGCAAGGCAATTAAGTATAGTTCTATCTTAATTGCGAATCTTTCACCCGATGCCCAGGATCCGGATTTTGCTCTATTTGATTCTATATGCAATCAAGAATTTCCTTTGTCAAGTTTAATTCAAGATTCGTAAATAATATTTTACTGTTAGCTACTCAGTAAAATAATTAGAAGCAGAATCAAATAAAGAACTCATAACGATAGATTCAAGATCTTCAATCTAAGCTTCAAATAACATAATTATCTAACATACATGACCCAAGAATATTAGAGTTTTTAGCTACTCATAATCATACAAAAATCAACAATAAAAGTCTTAAACATAATATAAACAAACAAATAGAAGAAAGTTTAGAAGAACTCTTTGAATCGTCGCTCCAAGATGTTGTTCTTCTTCTTCTTTCTTAGCTCCAAGATGAAGCTCCTCTTCACTTTCTCTCTCTAAAATTATTTCTTCCTCTCAAAAATCTGATCTATCTAATAATGGAGCTTTTGCTTTATGTAAATTGAGTGGGATTAAGAAGGAATTCCAATTTTACCCCTAAATAACGTTTCTCCGGATCGGAAACGCGCGAACAAGTGCGCGATACTTCGCGCGCTTCTTCTGGATTCCAGGCAAAAATCAATCGTATTCGCTCACTTTATCTTTGCACGAAAACTCTTCGTGTTTCCGGGCAAAGAGGGACAGTTGTGAGCACGTGATGTTTGCCCTATATGAATTACCTCCATAATTTCAAAACAAAATAATTTCTTTTCATTATTTGCACTTTTGTGGATTTTGTGGCATTTTCTGATAATTGTTTGCATTTGTCTGTTAATTTTTATTTAATTAATGAAAAAATACAAAAATATGTTGCATTTGCACGAAGGATTTAATTTTACATTAGGTGGTAAATTAGTTATTTTATAAAAATGAAAAAAAAAAATCAATCACAAAAATAGTTTATTTTGCACATTTTTAACTTTGGCTTTTGATTTTGGTATTTTTCCTTTAAGTTTAGTTTTTAATTTTTTGTGATAATTATTATCTAGGTTTAATTAGTGTTTTGATAGGTTAATTTGGTTTTAGGATTTAACTTTGATTTTTAATATAATTTTGTAAAAAAAAAAGAGAAAAGGAATTAAAATAGAAATAAGAATGGAAAAAAAAGAATTCAGTTCTGGGCCAAGCATTATAAGTTTCCCCCAGCCCAAGAGATTTCCCACCAGAACCCGTATGAACCCAGCCCAAACACAATTCTTACCCGGTCCAGCCCCATCCCAACCCAAACGACCCCGTTTAGGTTAGTTTTGATCTCAGTCGTCGAGGTTGTGAGATCAAACGGTTGAGAAGTGGGGATTCGTAGGTATATTATTGTCCAAACGCCTCCCCCCCCCCCTTTCGTCTCATCTTTCTCGCCCTATCTTCAGAGAGCCGAACTCAAACCCTAGAACCGCCCCTTTTCCAACCGCGTCTACCTGGCGGCACCACCCCGAACTGCCCCCAAACTAACACCCTGAAACCCCATGACCCCCTCTTTCCAAATCCCTAACCCATATCCCTCGAATCCCTCCCAAATCCGTCGAATCCTAAATCTAAGGATAGAGCTCAAAGCCCCAAGAAGTCAAAATGGTTCAATCTTTGATTCTGAGGCTTGCATGGCTACTTGCCCTTGTTTTTCTGAAGGTTGAAGGTTGATTAAACACGAAAGTGATGTTGTTCACTTGTTTTTTACGAAGAACAACTGGGTAACATCACTTTTCGTTTAAATCAGTATCAATTAGGTTTCGAGCTTTGATTCGGTAAGTGCCTCCTCCTTGTATTTTATCTTCTTTCACTGTTTCATCTTCCTCCTCATCCCTTCTCTTTTGGTTGGTCGAAGTTTGTTTGAGAGTTTTTCCAAGTTCAAATTGGTTCCATTTCTTGTTCTGTTTTCCTCTTTGTCGTTGTGAAGCTTGATTATTTTATTTCTTTAGTCCGCCCTGTCTTGTTTGTCTAAGTCTTGGTAATAATAGTATAATTATGGTTCCATCATCAGTTTAATCACTTAGTCAATAAAATTAGGCCCATGATTTAATTAATTTGTTGTTATGAAATTGTACTAGTTAGTTCATTCAGTTTGCTTTTGGTTTCGGCTGTTTTTAAACAAATGGTTCCAGGCTTCTTTGTTTAGGGAAAGTTTGGGTCAGTTTCTCAAAATTGGAGTCATAGTTTGATTTTAATTGGACTCTGAGGAATCAGAAGCCCAAGAAGAAACTGAACCTGGGTTATTAACCCGTATCAAATTAGGCCTTTGGGTCAGCTTGACCTATGAGTTGTTGAGCATAAATAACAGGGGTATGGGGGGTAGTTTTGGGTATTTGCTTAGGGGAATCTTTGTATAACTGATTAGGAAGCTTCTTAGAAGCTGACTTTGGGATTGTTTTGAAACTTTGAAAACTAAATAGGGATATCTAGGCAAAAAATGAAAACATGAAAAGGGTCTAATTGCAAATCTGATTTTCTTTAAGCTGTCCCACTTCCTTGCCTATAAAGGCATGGTTTTATTGCCTTTCAAGGCAGGGATTGAAGAGAAAAAAAATCAGAAAAAAATGAAAAACGACTGGAAATACTAAATATCATTGTTTCATTGATTCTCTTCTGCATTTATTGGTTACAATTTAGTCTCTGAAGTAATTCCTGAATCATTTGGGGGTTAAAATGGATTGAACTTGGATTTGTGGAAGTTTGATTTGAAGTTGTTGAGGTCACTGTTCAATTGAAATTGTTTTCTGGACTGCTGCACCTCACTCTTGGGTTCGCGTTTGGTTTTATTGGTTATTCCTAGTTGCTGGGTTCTGCTACTTTGTTGCTTGGCTACTGACCTCCTCTTGCTTTCTTTCATTTCATATTCCAGGTACATGTTTCTAGACTCACCTCACATGAGGCTTGATATTTAAGTGAAATGAAATCTAGAGTTCTAAATATGGCTTCTACATATTCAGATCCTTTAGTTCAGTTTCAGTCTTTTAGGAGTTAATTGATGCATTGTATGTTCAACATGAGAACTCTTAGTCAGCTTGCATCTGTTTGGAGTTAGTAGAGCCCTTGTAGTTAAATGTTGCTTGCTTTTGAAACTCTTACTATTATAGCTGGTCTTGGACTCTTGAGAAATGGAACTTGATAAAAATATTGATCACTAGCTAAATTTTGTTATTAAGCAGTGTTAGCTAAGCGTATGGTGTCAAATCCCTTATGCCTTTGCAGCTCATTTGAATATTGAGGCCTAATGATATGTCCAGGATTTTATGTTACTATTTGATAGATTAAGTTGTATGATATGAGTATTAGTTGAATGTTTTATTTTGAAAATCAACTGCTGGTTTGAAGTTGTTTGAGAATGATGATTTAAGGCAAGGAAAATGAGATAAAGTGAAATATATGTTAGTATACCTGTGCTGGGTTTGGGGAATCATGTTAGTGTAGATTCGAATAATCTGCTTAGGAATTGTAATAACAGCTTGACAGATTCAATTGATAAGGGCCTGAACTTTATATATTTGGATATTTCGAGAATGTTAATGGTTTGTTTGTTCACGATGTTGACTCAGTAGATTCGTTCTTCGTGATTCTGTAACGGTCATTTGGAGTCCAATTTCCTTACTCGAATTTGGTTGATGAGGCTCCATCTAGACTCGATGCCGAGTCAGTTCGTGAGAAAACTTGGGCTCTCCCCAAGCCCAAGTCTAAGGTCCTTTCACGAGCAGGGCCTTGTATATGCTAATGCTTATGTTCTTTTTATTCGAACCAGCTCTTAATTAATAGTTGCATTGGCCCAAACCTCTTCATGTAATTAAAATACATGCTGATCTCACTTGGGTTTATGACCATTAAAAGCAATTTGAGTCTTAATCTAGAATAGGCTCAAACATCTTAGGCCCGTTTAATTAAGTATTGTTTTTATAATAAATCGAGGCGCGTCGTGCCGAACAAAAATGACAATTGCATGGCCCTCGTTTAATTAATTTTGTTTATCCTTAGAAATCGAGGCGTGCCATTTAGCGAATTTTCATGGCCCTCGCAAAGTTGCAAATTCGTAATTGCTTTAGGCGCGTTAGTTTAATAATATTACTTTCCTAAATTCGGGTGCGCATTTATGTGACCCAAATCCAAATCACAACGATGTTAAAATATGTCAAAGATCAGGGGTGCATTTATGTGACGTGGTTTGAGACGTGTTTTAATGACGTTGCAATTTTCTCTAAAAAATGAATAAAAGCGGATAAAAAGTTAAAATTTGCGTAGGTTCATAATTGTTTAAAATCAGATAATTAAGCCGAATATAACAGTTGAGTGACCGTGCTAGAACCACGGAACTCGGGAATGCCTAACACCTTCTCCCGAGTTAACAGAATTCCTTACCCGAATTTCTGGTTCGCGGACTATAATACAGAGTCAACCTTTTCCTCGACTCGGGATTTGAACCGGTGACTTGGGACACCATAAATTATCCCAAGTGACGACTCTGAATCTTTTAATAAAATAAATCTCGTTTCGATTGTCACTTTAATTGGAAAAAACTCTCCTATGCCCCTTCTCGAGGGGTGTAGTAAAAAAGGAGGTGTGACATACCTATTCTCGAAGCATTTAGAACTCTTTGTACTTACCCCCTCTTTAAGTTTTATGCGCTTCTACATTGAGTAGCAGAAAAAAATGTGATGGATGCGCATAATTATTCAAAGAACAAATGTGAAACTTTTTCTTCTATGAACTTAAGTAATGGAAAGCTTACTGTAATCTTTAGATATTAATTGATAATCTTGTAGTAATTGTGCCATGATATACCTTATCTATCTTTGTATTACATAAGTATATTTGTTGACCATTGTAATGTAATTAGGATTTATTCTGGTCTTTCAAAATGTGAACCACCAGTGATGCATGTACTAGAGTGAATAGTTTTGCCATTTCTTGAAATTTGTACTTCTGAGTCAAAATGACAGTGTAATGTGTATCATCCCCTGCTTCAGTTATTGCAATGTAAGTATATTGTTGACCACTGTGATGTAATTAGGATATATTCTGATTTTCCAAAAACCAAGTTACCAGGCATCATTTACCAATAATGTTTTCCTTATCCCCTGGATTGTGTGAAATACAGATTCAAGAATTTATGATATTGGTTTTAACAAGGATGATTTAGCATCAGATGCTCCTCATGTTGGAAAACACAAGTTACTGTCAGCAGGTAAGAAATACAAAAAGACAAATGGGAATCTTGAACAACCAAATTTCTGCAATATTTGAGTTGGATATACATGGCATTGAAAAACCAGGTAAAAAAGGAAACAAAGGAAAAGTCAGATCTTTAACAAGAGTCATAATCAATCTCTTTGTACTTCTCAAACAGATTATGCTTCCTATAGGTTAATCCTGTACTATCCGAGCTGAATAGAGGAGCACTCAAGCTGTCAGCCACAGGTGTTCTCCAGAAAGTAAAGTTGGCATAGTTCAACTGTCTCACGAACTCGGTTTCAGCCACAACAATCAAGATTGCATATAATCCAATCACGGTAACAGAAAACTCCAAACCTCTTTGGCATGTAATTACTGCAGTACCTAGTTTGTCTACACGCAGATGAAAGCAGCCAGGCGAGTAGCCTGTTCAAGAAACAAGATGTCTGGTGCTTTCATCATTATGTTCCAATACAAAGTAACACCTTCTAAGAAATTACAGAAGCCAAATGAAAATAAAAAAGACAAAGTACTTACTAGCACCAACTATTTACATGAAGCTCCAAAATGCACCTGGTCACTCGAGCACATGAACGCCAGAGCACTCTAGTATCTGTTTCTACTTGGTAGTTTTCAGAAACTCCCCGTGTTCCAAACAACTAAAGGGCCTCTTCTGTGAAATTCACATGGCTGAAAACCATTCATTGCCTTTCCCATGAGAGCCATGGCGCCAAGACTCGGAAGCTGCTTCTTCTGGCAATCATCAGTCTCCAACTTTGAGCTTTGAGGCTCACAAACAACCACTGGTTGGGCCGGCCTCTTTTTTGTAGCGGTAGCCCTATCACGAAGCAACCTTTGAATCCAAGAGTGTGAAGTCAATACCTCCAAATCTTTCTTGATAACGCTCATAGAAGAGGAGCTAGAGTTATCGTGAGCCATCAGTTCTTTACCATGAGGTTTACTAGATGTTGGTTCGGAGCTAGTTAACGTTGCTTTAGTCATTTTGCTAAGGAACTTGTGTGCTTTCTCATGAGATGATTCCCCTATTAAACTGGATCTTTTAGTACCGAAAGCTAAAGAACCAGAAGCGCCCACTTTGAGGCGCTTCACCCATCTACTACCAGGGTCCTGTCCAAGAAGCCCTTCAGGACAGAGATCAGTTCTTGATGAAGTGGGCCGTTCAGCATGGGCGAGTACTAATTCCAAGTCCAAACTTTCAGTTCTGGAAGAACTTGGCCCTGCATTATCAGTTGGAGCAGGGAGCTCCAAGTTTATATCCAAGTTGAACCTTTTGCGTCCAGCTTCTTTCCTGGAGCAGTCAAGTGCAGACTGAGGAGGTGACTTTTGGTCCATTTTATTCACCTGCAAGGTATATCAAGTGGTCAAAATTGAGTTATTTTGCTTCTGCTATTAGAATCAAGATTCCAGACTGTAGGTCAAATAATAAAAAATATGTTCTCATCATCAGTAGTCTACCAGGAATGCTGCAAGATACACATAAGATCACAGAAAATTCGCCCACTTTGTGACTTTGTACAGGGATTGAAACTGACAACACCAGCAAGAACATTTCTCATTTGCTGAAAAAACATGTTTGGTTGTAGACTTATTATACAATGACCGGGTGTCTGGAACTAACTTTACTTGATTTCACTGAATTCTCACATTATACTTCACAACTAGCTGGTAGGAAGAGAAATACAAGAGCAGCTAACAACATAAAACTGACAATAAAGCAAGTCCACTCTTGAAAACCTGGTTAAAAGATGGGAAGTTACGAAGAATTAATGAAATCCCAAGATTACCTTCTTTACTATGGAAGAACTCGTACCTGCAAAAGCCACAGGAAAGAGAGATTCATTATACAATCAAAATTAACATTCAAACAGTATCTCTCAGATTAAGCCTCTTTTTTTTTTTTCTTTTCTTTTAGGATAACTACCACTCAGAGTAAGCATTAGAAATTCTTTAATCATTTAACACCTTAGCAAGATGACGATTGAAATAAAATTTAAGCCACTTATATTAGAGAAGTGATATGCAAGGTAACTTTAATCAAGAATTCAAGATCTAAAGACAGCACACGACAGTACATACCACAAAGCTGATTCTTCTCCCGAAACACATCCATGTCCATAGTATCAGTTTCAGCTGAAGATTCATTCTTTAACACAACTTTACAACGCTTACTCGCTTCAATATTTTCTTTTCCTTCACTGCCTTTGGAGCAGTCTAGAAGTTGAAGCTTCATTCCTCCCTTATAATGACCAAAAGATTTGGATGGGCTATCATTATCACTTAATGATACATTCTTCCCATTGAATTCAGTCCACATCCTTGAATTACCAACGGCTTTGTTTCCTTCCAACAGATTAGCATCTGTTCTTTTTGTGATTAACAAACTATGAGTTGTCTGAGAAATGCGGGGATAATATCCAGCTAGTTCCCCTTACAGGGTCCATAGTATTGCTTTTTCTCATTGTCTCTACATCATGCAAAGGATGTGGTAACTTTTGTTGATCATTCAGTTTCTCTTCACAGACCAAAGATGCTGAATTATTGTGATAATTGTAATGTTCAGGCTCTAACATTCCCAATCTTGGCACTTCATCTTTTGCTGCTAGAAATGATCTTATGAATGGATTCCGCATCTTTTCTCCTTCTCTAGTTATATACTGGATAGGATTATCAGGCAAAGGCTTCGATGCAACAATGCTGCGACAGCCTAGAGTTTCATTTGCAATGGTTCTTGAACTTGTCCTGAGGGTCTCGTTAACGACTTCAAATGCTTGAGTTTCAG
Source organism: Nicotiana tabacum (assembly GCF_000715075.1). Taxonomy (NCBI): domain Eukaryota; kingdom Viridiplantae; phylum Streptophyta; class Magnoliopsida; order Solanales; family Solanaceae; genus Nicotiana; species Nicotiana tabacum. Next base: position 174,220,555 of record NC_134086.1, on the reverse strand, counting down.
ATTCTCTCAATCTTTTGATGGACTTAGAAAGCCTAGACACTGTCTCCAGTTTAACAATTGACTGAGGAAGCTTAGAATCTTGATCGTTTTCCTTGTTTGCGCTAGCACTAGGCACGTGATTGTGTGTTTCTGCTGTAGCGTTGTAGCTTGTTCTGGTCCAATGCGCCATCCAAACAGATTGAACTGAATGCGTAGACTTCCCAGCTCTTCCATCACAATCTGAATACGATTGTGTAACACGATCGGACATTGTGAAAATTGCGCTAGATCTTACTAGAATATTAGTTTTCCTTCAATCTTTCATCAAGATGCTGTCTCCTTTACCTTTGAAAGAGAATTAAAACAGCCCTAGATCAGATAATACTAATCACATAATGCATTTCACTGTTGTTAGTAAGATGCTAGTGAAGATTATAGTGCTTATAAAAAAAAAAAAAAAATTATAGTGTTAATACTCAATCCCAATGGAAAGACAATCATACTACTACAACAACAATAACAACGACGAAAACAACAACTACTCCTCAATCATTGACCATGTCGTTACATTTGAGCTCATCTCAGACCAATATCATACAAAAAATAAGAAAAAAACTAGAAGTTCTCTATATTTTTACTGACACAAGTAAAACGGCAGCCTAAGCTACCGCTATGCGCCCAGGGTCCGGGGAAGGGCTGGACCACAAGGGTGTATACCTGTGTTTTTTGCAAGAGGCTGTTGCAAGGCTCATCGTGACACAAGTATCAAAAGAAAAATAGAGACATCAAATCTGACACAATTGCATAGTGAACAGATTATCACCCTAACTTCTAAAGATCCAATTTTGATCAATAGATCTAGGTTGACCTACTCTAAACACCCAAAAAAAAAAATTTAGAGAAAACATACATACTAACAACCACAAGAAATTTTCCAGGACAATTGTCAGCTAAAACAGTTTCAAAATTCAACAACAGAAAACTTAAATTGCTACAAAGTTTAAGAACTAACCATGATTCAAGCTCTAATTCAAGAACATCAAAAGAAACCAAGAAAAATCTATCAAAAGAAACCATCTTTGGAAAGGAAGGGAATACTAGTATGAAATACTCCATAAAAGAAAGTCAAAAGACAGAAGCTTAAAAAATGAACTCACCAACAGTAAGACAGAATTTGGACATGGATTCATAATTCATCGTACATAGTATATATGGTTCGTAGGTGAAGGAGATTAAGAAGAAAAGACCATAGAAAAAAGTGAAAAAGAAGGAGAATCACAAGTCTCAGCCAAAAATTCCCATGCTAAAAGCCATCTTAGGAGCTGCGAACATATGGTCTCAGTGTACGTTGGGGTCCATTTTGTCTTCACTTTTTCGACTTTTATTTTTATTTTTTCTCCCTCATAATTTTGTTTTAATTTGTTTGTATTATACCGTAGTGAATTCTGTAGGTGTATAAGGAATTATACAAATTGACCACTTTTGTATTTGATTGTATAAGTGGCTGTCTTTGTTTAAATTCTAACTAGCAATTTATATGAAAAAGTTTCCAAAACGAAATTAAATAATGCGTATGTATAATCTTTTGAAATGAATAGTGTTTAGATTTTAGGTAATCCATGACATGTCATCTTTCACGTGCCTAATTGTAGATACCAGATCATATGCACAAAATATCTTCCACATAAATATCTCCCCATAATCCTAAGACCATGGAACGATATCAAGCTGACTCATGAGCGCCGCTTCTGATCGACTCGGCTCGGCTCGCTTTAAGAATAATGTTGGATCATTAGTTAATATTAAAAAATAAAGTCAATTACTAGCTTTTAATACTGTCTCTTAGTAAAATTAATACAATAAATTTTTGTGATCCTATGAATGTTTAGTGCGCCGTACAACTCGAATAAAAAGTTGATCAAAATTTCTCAACCTAAGAGTAAAGGAATTTCAATAATTTCAATATATTATTGATTGATAGCAGCGACTAATAACACCAAGGGACATAACAATAACCTCAGACTATAATTGGTTTTTTCCTTTGGCAACTCTAAGAGCCACGAACCTACTTATTCTACCAGACAACTACAAATGGTTCTTGTTATTCCACGTCATCTTTGTACAATCTCAATCCCATCTATTCGACTATTCCCCCTTCAGCTTCAATCAATTGTGCTTAACCTATTTGGGTCTCTCTGGCTAAAATAAATTGGCATTTTTCTGTCCTTTTTTTTTTTTTTTTATAAAACTGGGATTTACAAATTGCTTATTCACAAACAAAAAGAAACAAAAAAAAACACGGTGATCCATTAACCACAGTTTGTCATGTGAAATTCGATGCAATTGTTGCATAAATTATTATGATTTGCGTACAATAGACTTTTGTGGACCGATTCTTCTTCTAACCCTACACATAACAGGAGTTTAGTGCACCGTGCTACCTTTTTATTGCGTAAATTATTGCAGTTCCCTGATTTCTGCACAGTTTTATAGCACGAATGCAGTCAAATTTAACACGAAAATGTGACAATTGATTTGGATTTATTAGAATTGTTCCAAACTATGTAGGCAGCAGTTGAGAGTTGAAAAGTATGTATGCATAAAGAGTACCAAACCAATAAATACATATACGCCATTTCTCTCGTGTAAATTCCTTAATTATGGGTAATTAATGCGTGAAGTATAAATTTAACAATCAATACAATATCAAACACCTACTAAAATGTCTAGAAAAATAATTTTGTTATATATATATATATATATATATATATATATATATATATATATATATATATATATATATATGTGTGTGTGTGTGTGTGTGTGTGTGTGTGTGTGTGTGTGTGAGAGAGAGAGAGAGAGAGAGAGAGAGTTATACGTGAATGTCCCAATAAATAAAAGTAGTAGCATTCATAAAATTAAGCTCATTCAAAAGTACTACTCCCAACTATCATGTACATATGCTAGCTCATGGGCCACTTGGCTGGGTTGAGGATCTTTACACAAATAGTCAGTCATATTCATTATTTATTTTTTTAGCCATATATATAGCATATACATTAATTATACATAATTATACATGTATAATATATAAAATATGTATATATTATATATCTATCGACTATTTTAGTTTAAGCGATTAGGTGAACGGCTATTTAGGTTAATTCTACTTAGCGTTTTAAGGTCATTCAAACAATGGGTTGAGATCGGCTATTAAATTCTAAAGTCCGCGAAGGCTGGGCTTGGATTGGGCTGAGTACCCCCATCTTGATAGCTCTACTTCACTTTTTTTTGGAAGAAATTCAAAAATAACCTGATTTACAACTGGTCGTTCAAAAATAGTTCAGTTTCAAAAGTAATCAAAATTTAGCCATTTTTCATGTAAAGATAAATTTGGCAAAACCACTTTTCAAAACCCGAAAAATTATCTCAGTATATTATGCTAGAGTTCTAGCATAACTATACTTGAACTCCAGCATATTATACTGGAGTTCCAGCAAGTATACCGGTCCAACATAATATACTGGAGTTTGGAGCATCTGTGCTCCAGTCTCCAGTATATTATACTGGAGCCAGCAAAGTTTACCGGTCTAGCATAATATGCTGGAGGTCATACACAGGTGCACCGAACTCCAGTATATTATGTTGGACCGGTCTCTGTTGCAGCAAAATAGTGACTATTTTTCATTGACTTGGTAAACATTGGCTATTTTTGAATGACCAGTCCGAAAACTGGTTATCCGTGCTATTTTTACGCATTTAAGCCATTAAAAAGAAACTAATTATATTTGGCCCCGCGGCAAAAAATAATTACATCAGATACATAAAAAAATATTAGGCTACTTTTGTTACACCTTATTGTGTGTCTCCCTCGGCTTTTCAAACAAATCCGACCCTCCCAGGTAAAAGGAAAGAGCAAATAAAAGTACTAACATTACTAACGTTCACAAAATTAAGCTCAACCTAATAATTATTGTCAGCAATTTACTAATAAAAGTAATCGAATGATGACAATTATTTGAAATAGCTTCGAATTTTTGTTCATAGATATTTAAAATAATGTTCATGCATTTCGACGAATGCCTATGAAGATAGTTAAAAATGTAATTCTTGATATTTATATGTCATGACCAATCAGATTTGGGAAAAGAATTAGGTCTCGCATAGGAGTGGCAAATCGGTGGTGTAGGCTGGTCAAGATGGGCCGACTCATTAAATGAGTCATTGCCAAACCTTGCCCAAAGTTCACTCAGGGTAAGATGGTCTGAGTCAAGATGAGCTAAACAAGACGAATTTTCAAAAATGACTATTGTTTAGTGGTTATTAACTTCTTATAGCTACCATATACATGATTACTTTCTGTAACTACCTTTTCAGTTGTTACGGTAATGTATTCGGTGTATTCGAGCTACTATATTCATAAATACAATAGCAAAAGTCAGCTAAAAAATATGGCAGTCCAGTTGTCAGCTGTTGTATTCATACCATGTATCCATGAATACAACATAATAATAGGTTTCTTCAGTTGTTTAATAATGGAAAGCTGCTAATTTAACGAGAGGGATATATACAGGGTTACCCATAAAAACCAAAATAATTACCCTGATTCTACCCATACAAAATAATTATGCGACCCTACCCATATAACGTTTCAGTATGTATATACTATTATAGTATATTGTTGCAGAATAACTATATACTCTATTATAGTATACTCCTACCGTATATTGTGATACAATAGCGGTATATTATTGGACAACTGTGTTTTAATTTAAATTTTTGCTGAAAAGTTGCATAGTATATCATTTCGGTATATATATATATACTATTATAGTATATTGTTGTAATATAACAGTATACTCTTACAATATAATGTGATATAGTAGTGGTATACTGTTGGATAAATATGTTTTATTCAAGTTCCAGCTGAATATTGCATATTATTACAATATATCATTTTGTTAGTTTTTTTTTTAAAAAAAAATATTTTATTTTATTTTATTTTTTCTCTGTCATTATATTGTGTATCATATAAGAAGTCCTAATAACAATAATTCTTAGAGTTAGTTAATCGCAGTATGTGGTTAGGAGCGGATGTAGCGTTTCGAATACGGGTTCAACTGAACCCGTAACTTGCGACACAAAGCATAGATTTATATGTAAAAACCTATTAAAATCTCAACAAGTATTAGATTTGAACTCATAATTTTAGTAATATAATAAGTTCAATATTAAAACTTTAAAAGTTGAACCCATTAAATTTAAATCTTGGGACCACCTATGTATATGATTGAAGAGTTAAATCTTGATCTATGAATGCAGGAAAAAATAAAAATACAAAGAGGCTCTTGAAGCCTTCAAACAAAAGCACATACTTTGAAAGATTAATAGCGTGCAGGAAAAATATGAGAAGAAAAACACAAAAAGACATAAAGTAATTAATGGGAGAAAGGAAGAAAGTAATCAATAGGAGAAAGAGAATGGCAAGGAAAAGTTAGCATAAATAGGAAAAGACTGGAGAGAGAAAATACAAAAAGACAGAGTAATTAATGGGGAAAGGGCAATGTCAGTAGAAAGTCGGGTAAATATTTTGGATCGCATGGGTATATTATGTAAAAAGTTTTGAGTGAGTAATTATTTTGGCCCAAATGGATATTTTGTGTAGATTTCCCAATTTAACGGAATACACTCCTAATATAACTCACGCAAATCAATTATAACACACAACATTATCAATCCAATTAATGAGAAGATTTATCAAATGCTAAACACCAAAAAATAGAGCATTCTTTAGAGTTTCAGTCCCTCTCTTTTCTGATATAGTTCGAGTTTTTTTTCCTGACATTGTTCGAGATTCTGCTCGGAATCGATACAAGTATCTACATAAGTATTTTGAAGTTCGATTTTCTATATATGAATATATCATGTATTTATGCCGGATACAACCTATAATAGTAACCTACTGCCTGCATATTTCATAATAAACATATTGCTTGTATTCTGTTATATCAAACAGTTGTATTCAATATATTCAAGTTTATCTTTGTATTCACAATATTTTATTTATTCCTAATACATGGTATTACTGCTTTATTGAGTATATTTCATTGGTTGTATCCATTGATTTTCTATTTGTATTGAGAGTATTTTACTGTATTTCATTGTATTGTTATTTTAAATACAGATGGATACAGTTAGATTGAAATGCATATGAATATAGTAAGATTGAATTCATAACTAGTTGATGAATAATATCAAAATAATAGAACTAACATTGTATTTAAAAATATTGTTGTATGAACTCAAATACATATAAATACATCGGAATATAACACTAAATCACTGTACAAAATAAAAATAATTGTACGTCTTATCAAATACATCTAAATACAAGAAGAGAAAATCATTGTACAGACTAAAAATTAATGTACGTGAACCCGAATACATATAAATACATCTACAGTTAGGGTCATTGCGTATTTTTGTTCTCCTTTCGGCTTCAATGGTTGCTGATGAACCTGCAAATACATTTTCATTATTATATGCGAATGGTTTAAGCCATTTCTCCAAACCTAATCCTAATCTCATTAGCCGCTGGCACCCTCTCCTTTGTCCTTTCCTCTTCCATGTCAACATTCAAAATCAATTCAGCTATGAACAAATCATGTCCGCTCCACTTTGGGAAAAGATACAACTCATATCAGAAACTTTGATCAAGACATTTTGAAACTCATGTTAACATAGATGAAATCCAGCAAATCTACTTTAGGGTTAGAACAATCTAGAGAGAGAACCTGTAAATAAAGAAGAATCGTGGTTCAACAATGGGGAAGACAATGACGTTGTGAGAGAGAGAGAGAGATCGCGTACAGAAAAATAAGATACTGTGCGGTGATTTTGGGAAAGAATAAACTGAAAGAATGAGAGAGAAAAATAAGAGATATCGTATTTAATGGCTTAATGGTAGGAAGTGACCACAAATACATAGTTTGCTATAAAAACTAAAAGGTAACTATAGAAAATAATATTTTAAAAGGGTTTTTATTTATAATAAATAGGGTGTAAATCTTTGCTATATGAGGTAAAATTTCGGCTAAAGAATGAGTTGTAATCCAATCCGTCCAAATTAACGCAAATCTTTGCAATATTCTTAACTTTTAAACAAGCATATATAAAATTTAACTTGTTTTGAAATAAATGTCAATTCATGCCAAAAAATTTCTTTCCTCATTTTGGATTTAAAATTTTATTTGATAGTTCTTCATCTTATAATATTAACAAATAGCAGAATAATAAAAAAACAGTAAATTAGAACTTTTCATTCACTCCAACCCACCTCCCACCACTCTACTCTAAATAAAAATATTATTTGGATTACTTTCTTTTAATATTGTAGATAGACTCTCGCAACGGATTTTACTTTATATAGGTAAGTTGAATAAGCTGGTTATTATGCGTTAATTAGGAGTTATTACATATCTAGTCCAATTAGAGTATGGTCAACTACAAACTAACTAATCTAGTTACAACTGGATAAATATAAAATCTTTGTTTAGATTGTTTTAACAGTAAAGAGTTGACAATCATAGTAACATAAATTCAAAATTACTACTCTATAGTCCTGATTAATTATGTAAAAGGAAAAAAAGAAAGGAAAAGAAATGGGAAAACGTAGGGGGAATAGAAAATGACAAATAGTGAAAAGGGGAACAAAGCACAAAATATATCAATTTGAAAAGAAGATAATAGTAAAAATTCTCCGTTCGTCGGCAGGCCCATTTGAGTGAAGTAAGAGCACAGATCCGATCGTAATTTCTCCTCTACCCGTCCTCTTCAAGACTCAATCTCCTCACTGCTTTTCAGCAAAGGTACTTTTTGTATTTTTTTCAAATGTTCGTTCGTCATTCTCTAGCCCTAATTTTTCTATTAACCCGAATAGCTAACATGGACTGCCACACATTTATGTAAAATTTCCATTTTATTGTCGTATCATATGGCGATTTTTGTTTTATTGTATTAATTTCCAGTTTCGGATCTGATTCTTATTATTGTTTGAATATATATTTTCCTTTTTTTTTTGTTTAGTAATGATTTTTTAATGTGAGCTTAGCTCTGGGTATCTTTATGATTAGGATAAATAAGAATGTGTTAATTGTTATTTTCTTTGCGTTGTTTGTAATTCTTAGTAATTTACAGCTGGGTTCCATTGGACCGAATGAACTTGACTTTAATGTTATTAATGGAGGATTATAGGGTACTCCCTCCAGTCCAAAATAAGTGATTTTTCCAAATTTCAAGAATGAATTAATTATTTTTTTCCTACATTGCCCTTGGAGTAATTAATGTTGGAGTATGTGTTAGGAATATTTATGTGAAGAGATAATAAAGGTTAATATGGTCAATTTTATTGCTAATTAATGTTAAAAGGTAAATTTCTTAATATGTGTGAAAACAACCAAAAAATCACTTATTTTGGACCGGAGGTATCAAATTATGATGGGGTGAGTCACTTCAAGTCCCAACTCCCCAAAGTTTGCTTTGGTCAACGTTGAAATCAATCATCACTTTTCCATTTTATATTGTTTTTTTCTTTTAATTCTAGCTATACAATTGATTTACTAAAAGATAATTGCATGATAAAATGAAACTATATCCTACATTTTAAGTGAATTTCCCCCCCCCCCTTTCACAAAACTATGATGGGTTGTGACTACTATCTGAAGTTGAACTCACGTTATCTTTGGATCTTTGGGTTGTGACTGAAGTTGAACCCACTTTATCTTAAATAAGTACATCACCAACTCAAGCTCGCCTAGTTTGGACGGATTTGGCAGGTTACACATGTCTGGGTCAGAATTGATCCCCCCATAGGGGATTCTAGATGTTTCATCTGATCTTGCAAACTTCTTTTCCTTCTTGACTTGCATTTCAACTACCATTGAACGGGAATACATGTGATTTCTATGGGTTTTGTTTTAGCCTGTCACTTTGCCAGCAACAGTTTATTTTATTTTAAAGTGTGACAGTTGGGTGCCTTTTAATGAATTCATGGAGGGTGTTGCAACTTTCTAGTAATAAGAAGGTGGTATCGTTGTTCATGTGTCAATGATTGATATCACGGTGTGTGGTATGAGCGATCAGCCTTTTTACTAGTGTTAATTTCCTAGTGTCTAAGCATTTATAGAAAATTCGAAGTCCTAACTCCTCTTTTTCCTAACTTGAGTAAGTAGGGCACTCAGTTGGCAATGTATATCTAACTGTTTCTAGCACAATGTCTTGCTTGTGTTAATCTTATTGCATTGTTTTATGGAACTTCTAGGGTTGTGAAGTTGAGTTTTTATGGAGGTTGATGGTGCCTCAGCGGCTGCAGCATTGAACAAACAGAGGCTTGAACTTTCAAAACTTTTCCAATACTATTTAGATAAAACTACTCCTCATGCTACATATAGGTGGATTGGAACTTTTGTCTTAGCATTGCTTTATGCTCTGCGGGTTTATTATGTTCAAGGATTCTATGTTGTTACCTACGGTTTGGGCATCTATATACTCAATTTGCTGATCGGTTTCCTGTCACCTCTTGTTGACCCTGAGTCGGAACCTTCAGACGGACCTTTGTTGCCAACTAAAGGTTCAGATGAATTCAAGCCTTTCATACGTCGCCTCCCGGAATTCAAGTTCTGGTAATAGTTTCTACTTTATGTGGTTTTTGCCTTGCTAATTTCAAAGGAGAAAGTGTTGTCATCTCTCCATTTTGTATTTTGTATCAGAATCACTTCAATTTGCTTTATCTCGTTGTGAAATGTTTCTATTGGTCAACTTTGAATTCTATTTATTGATGCATTAGAACCTCATCGCATATGTGCATTTGAAGTAACTCTTAATTGATTTGCCTTTTGTCAATTATAACAGTCACCATTGTACTTATTTTGTCCCTTGGAGCTTTTAGTATTTGACATGGCAGCACGAACATCTTCGTTATACCTCGAAACAGCACCATGACCGTATATTTAGCTGTTTCTAAATTCTGCCCATCATATTCAACATTTATGTTGTACCTTGCATTATGGTTCTGTTTATACAAATTCTTTTTCATTATTGCTAAGTTGCTGCACCATATCTGTATTTCAAAGATCTCGTAAGTAGTAGCACCTGAGTTCCATTTTCCCTGGGCAACAAGGTCTTGGATATTTTAATTAATTTTCACCGGTTAAAGTGTACTGGCCTATGATATGATTTTTGATGAATGTGTCTGTCCTATGTATAAGAGTATCGGCACTTCAGGAATCAGGAGATTGCAGATTGGTACTAAACCCTTTCAAAGAAATATTTACCCAGGTCTGTCATGGTTGTTAAAGAGAATATCGAGCCTAGCGCCTACAGCTATTTATCCTTTTTTTCTTTTGGCTCTTGCTTATTTGTAATCTTTTGCCTATTACTTTGATTTCTTCCGTTTGGTGGTCCTTTAGAAGGTCTTCCACCACCTCAAAATTAACATGGTGTGTCATTTATGTCCCTTGTGCATGAATTTCCTGTTGTGAAACACTGCACTTTTTTGCATAAGACCTTGTGCTGGCTTATTTTTTGCATGTAAGAAACAGGACTTGAAGAAAGGAGAAGATTTGTTTTTCCTCCAGTAGGTCATTATCAGACAGGCCTGAATAAATACCAGAATTCATTTAGCCGATCCCAGCCAGCCTTATTAGAAGGTAGTGGTTAGGGTGTGAAGCTGCCCCGTATCTTTGTTATGTAGTCAACATAGAATAGAAGAGGTTTTATGCATGTTTTAGGCCGTTTATAGTACTTTCTTGAACCTTTTGGTTGTAGCAGCAATATAAACTGTTTCTTTATTTTTTTCAGGTATGCCATAACAAAGGCTTTCTGTGTGGCATTTGTGATGACTTTCTTCTCCCTTTTTGATGTTCCTGTGTTCTGGCCTATATTGTTGTGCTACTGGATTGTTCTTTTTGTCCTTACCATGAGACGACAAATTATGCACATGATTAAATACAGATACATCCCATTCAACCTTGGAAAGCAGGTAATCTCAGTAGCTAAGAGTAGTTTTATCTCTCAACTTGCATACGAGCTGCTGATGCAGGCAACTTTAGGTTACTATTCTCATTTTGAGGAAGTGTTTAATATTGTTTCTTTTGTTATTGCAACAGAAATATTCTGGGAAAAGGCCATCAACAAGTGGCAGCAGCCCAAGGGCCGACTGAACTTTTGCCGGTTTTGGAGAAAGTGGAGAAGGAAGAAGAAGAAGAAGAAAAGAACAAGATGGATTGCTGCCTATCATTTGGCTAATGTGATTTGTACTTACATTGAACTCTGACCCAAAAACAGAGAAACGATTGTAGTTTGTTAGCGTTCTTTAATTGTTTTCTTTTCCAGTTTTCTTGATCATCTCTGGTAACATTAGTTTAATTTTTGGATGTAGAGAACCAGAGTTATTGCTTTGTTTGCAGTAGAAGCTATGTATCGGAGAAGGATCTTTTTTAGTCACTAGCATTGGCATATAAAACTTACATCCCTTAGTAACCTGTATTTTATGCATCCACCCTCTGTTGGTTGTCCAAGATCCAAGTCAGTGTACCACTTGAGTTACTTGTATAGTGTTTCTAGTATTTTGTGAGGCGGCTTCATTACTTTTGTTTTGTCTTGTTGAGGCTATTGCATCTGATTGAGCCATATTCATCTCAACAACAATTACGCCTCAATTCCAAATGAAACTATACGAATTCTCATTGTTCATGTTATTCCATTTAAGCTCATCTAAATCCAGCATGCATTCTTTTACATTGAGTCTCTTGCTCAGTTTGAAGGCCATTTATTGCAAGAGATAAGCATTTAAAAGGGCAATGTAAAATTTTATAGAAGCTACGAATAATGTAACTTTTGTTATATATAACATAAGAAAAGTGGCATAAAGTCTAGAAAAAATAAAAGAAGCTGCACGTTAACAATAAAACAAGAGAGAAACTTTCAGAGGTAAAAATTGCACGGGGCGCTTTATTTGGTCGCCCCATTTAACCTATACTCATTTTTTAAAAAAGTTTTAACTTGTACCCACTTTTTAAACAACTTCAGCCCCCTTTCTCTTCCTCCTTCATTTTCTTCTTCTTCTTCTTCTTCTTCTTCTTCTTCTTCTTCTTCTTCTTCTTCTTCTTCTTCTTCTTCTTCTTCTTCTTCTTCTTCTGCTGTTGGTGCTGTTATGAAACTTCAGTTCATGGGATGATTGTCATAAGTATGTTTATCAGATTATTTAAAACAAATTATAAATAATTACGTAAGTTAGTAGATAATAATTTTGTGAATATTTCCACGTAGGGGAAGTTTAAGGTCACACTTAGTAATTCTTTTCGTGATAATTCTGTTCTTTTCACGTTATTGTTTCCAAAATTTATGATTTAGATATTGTTGGTAATCTGATTATTTATCTAGTAGGTTAGAAAACTTTTTCAAAAACTTCAGCTTATATAGCGTTGAAGTTTTTACAAATGAACTAAATAAGCTGCTGAAGTTTTTGAAAAAGCTTTATGACAAAACTAATGAATCCATGACAAAAAAAACTTCAGCTTATTTAGTGCTGAAGTTTTTATAAATGAACTAAATAACTTTAGCATCTTCTGCTGAAATTTTTGAAAAAGCTTAATGACAAAACTAATGAATCCATGACAAAAAAACTTCAGCTTATTTAGTGCTGAAGTTTTTATAAATGAACTAAATAACTTCAGCATTTTCTGCTCAAGTTTTTGAAAAAGCTTAATGACAAAACTAATGAATCCAGGACAAAAAAACTTCAGCTTATTTAGTGCAATTACAAACAAAAACTTCAGCAAATGGAGAACAAAACTTCGGCTACTATGCTTAAGTTCAGCAATTACAAACAAAAACTTCAGCAAATAGAGAACAAAACTTCAGCTACTATGCTTAAGTTCATCAATTACAAACAAAAACTTCAGCAAATAGAGAACAAAACTTCAGCTGCTATGCTTAAGTTCAGCAATTACAAACAAAAACTTCAGCACACTTGGTTCAGCAATTTTTGCTACTTCAAGCCCGTCTACTAGAATGCTGAAGTTTTGCGTGATTGCCTTTACTACTTCAGCCCCATATGCTGAAGTTACGCGAAAAAATTTGCAAAGCGGACACAAGTTAAAACGTGATCCAAAAAGCGGGTATAGATGCAAATGCCCCTTTCAGAGGGAGTAAAAAAAGTTAAAAATTTAAATGAAGCATAGGAGAAGCTGCAAAAAAAAAAAAAAAAACAATGAATAATCTGGTTTTGCAAAACGTTTCTTTTCAATAAAATCCATCCAGAAGTAATCCAGTACAAGAACCTTATATGCGCCAAAGTCCAACAGAAAATATCATGAGCCAAGAATCCTAGATATTTGTCAACATGTCAATCTATTTTCTAGATTTGTGTATGATGTATTACAGTATGACATGAATTTATATTCCATATCCCTTATAATGGATCAGTAGGACTTAAACTTTTAGCTATAAATCATAGCATGTTACAAAATGTGTGGCAGAATGAAACTATTTGGCCAAGCTTACTTTGAACCTCCAAAAGTTAAGCTTGCTCCCTAAATTTCTTGTATATATCACCTCTATAGAACTTTCTTGTTCTAAGAACCAAAATGTATGATACAATACACCCTACAAAACTTGCTGCAGCAATTATCAGAAAAGAAAGCCTATAACACTCGATACCGATGCACGTCAAATGGTCCCCAGGCTTCCTTAAAAGTCCCAAGGCTTCCATTTGCTTCAAAGCTTCCTTGTCATAAAAATGACCAACCAATCTAACATTGAATACATAAGCTCCAATTGGGCTAGCTGCGCCGCCAAAATTGAGCAATGTAGCATAGTGTTTAAGGCCAAAAAGTTCAGATATGATTGAAAATATCAATGGTGCCATAGCTCCAAAGCAAAAACCAAGTATAGCCAATGCGACTTCAAGAAAACTTGGAACTCCCATTGCTATAAGAATATGGCCAAAGCAAGATAGAAGAAGCACCAAAGTAAGCATCAACGGACGAGGGACTTTATACTTTGTCAAGAAAATCTCAGAGACAAAGCCAGAAACTACTCTTCCAAGATAGCCCCATATACTCACTAGTGAAGTAAATGTTGCAATACTGGTGTTAGGATATCCTAAAGCCTTACCAATTTGGCCTATGTTATCGATAGCTGTCAACGTTCCACCAGCTCCAAAGATAGTAGTAATAAACAAAATCAACATATCAACGCTCAAAAGTGCTTGCAAAATTGTATAATCTTCACCTCTCTCAGGTGGCTTAAAAATGTTCTTGAACCATGAAACTCCTTTTCCCTGATTTCTTGAAAGTAACTTCACTTGTTCTGTTCCTTTCAACGGTACAGACTCATCAAATACTAGTTTCCTACTCTTCCCGAGTTTTAATTCCTCTCTGATTACAATAACTATAGGCGCAAATAGCAAAAGTAGCACGATACAAGAACTCAATCTATACTCAACCAAACTAAAGGCTATACTATTCTGCAAAATAGTGATCATCAACAGAAATCCAGCTAGACCAAGTGATATATAAAGAAGTTGATAGAAAATCTTGACCTCATTTTCTTGACGATTAATGACTTTCATAACCCTAACATATTTAAGCAAAATGCAGCAAACAAATGGAGGAAGCCAAGCAATAAGCAAGACTAAATATTTCCCATCATTTCCATAAAATGCATGAAACAATTGTGTTATAATTGCACCACTTAAACCAACAAAACCCTTTAATAATCCAATTACAATTCCCCTACTTTCAGGGAAATTCTTGACACAAGTAACTAAAGCACCAGTATTAGTAAAAGTCTGAGAATTAGCACCGATCATTAAACATAAACACATTTGCCAAACCTGTGGTTTGACTAATTCATCACCGTTGACTGCTAACCACAAGTAAATGTACCCTGAAAAATTCATCACTGATCCAATTAAAAGAACAACCCAAGGCGGACAAACTTCATTAATTAACCCAGCTATAATTCCTACGTTAGCACCAACATCCTTAAAAAAGCTCAGTAAATTTAAGGTTGTTTGGTCATAACCCAATGAAGATTTGACATGTTGTGAATAAAGACCAAATAAGTAAGTGCCACCAGAAACTGACAAGATCAAGATTGAAGCGAAAACTGTGAACCATCGGCCGTTGAGAATGTTGTGGGGGCCTAAGTTTTTACCCCAATTTCTCAAACTGAAATCTGCCGTCATCAGTTTTAAACACTCCGTCAGATCGGACAAGCTTTTTTTCTGAGTTTCCGATCTTGGGCTCAGCTGGTACTTCGTCAACGGCTTTGAGGTTTCCAATTTTCATGGGAGGTTTAATATTTATACATTAGAAAATGTAAGAAAAACTTTACTTTTCTTTATATTCTTTTAATTAAATGGTAATCCGATGCATTAACCTTCCACTATGCGCGGGTCCGAAGAAGAACCGGACAATAATTATCTATTATACGCCGCCTTATCCTACATTTTTGCAAGATACTGCTTGTGACCTCCTAGTCACATGACAACAACTTTACCAATTACGCAAATGCTCCTCTTCTATTTTTAATCAAGGTTTAAAATAAATCTATTGATAAACATTAATTGATACTAATAAAAATTTACTTATACAGTGTATTTACACTAAATTATAATACTAAGTTACTATGGTTAAGTTATAAATTAAGGTCATGATTAAGGTAACTAATTATGATTTAATGATAAAATGTGCGAATAAATTTTTATCATTTGGGTACTTGATAAAAAGAAAAAACTAGTATTAGTGGTTAAATTACACATATTTTTTTTTATTTTATACTTTCTGTATGGTATAACTTAAATCCTTTATATGCTGATAGTAAGTTTTTATTTTATACTATCAGATTACTTAAATGTAATCGGTAACCATTTATGGTAAGTGTTGGTTGGTACATAATTTGGGAAGTATGGTAAACAGGTAAAGTAAGTTGTCAAAATCCATATAGAGACAATTTGTTTTACAACATTTTACTAAATAAAGTTCAAATCTTTTTTATTTGGTTTAGGTTTATGTAATGACTGTATAAATATTTTTCAACTATTAATAGCTTTAGAAGGCAAATTATATACTTATAACTGTGTATAGAAAATTTGATTTGTCAATTTGGATAAACTACTTTATTGATATAGGGTGGCAACTCATGATAAGGAATTTGTATCTCCTATAGCAAAGGTTAATACCGTATTTATTTTAAATAAATACTATTAAAAAAAAATTATATTCTATAGATACCTTTAAATGTTTATAGCAAAATATCTAATTTTGGTTACCTCATATCCCTAAACCACTAAATACGCTATTCAGTTACACTATTTTCTCTCTCTCTCTCTACTTGGATACATGTCATTCTCTTCCCCCATTTCCTGAAAACACGATGCTCAATCTCAAAATTCCTCTCACCCACATCACCTACCACTAGTCACAAACAGTGATTTTGCCTTCTCTTCCTCTGATAAGCTACTGAGAATGGGTATATTAAAGATTTAATTAATTGAAACTCATTATTCCTGAAGAATCTATCGATGGCCTAGGTTCTTACTTTAACCGTGTTGGTTCTTATATTCCTCTTTTTCTCATTCAATATTCTAAGATGCAATATCAAAAACGATATGCTACGTCTTGCCACGATTTTTGCTCGGCTACTGTACAGGATGCGTGGGAACAGTGAGATTCAAGGTTTTTGCTCGACGACGAATTTGCCGGAAATTAGGGTTTGTTCTTGAACAAAGACGATAGAGTTTGTTCTTCAACGTATCACGCTGTATTTTCATGTATTTCATTGTATTCATTGTCTTTTTGTTCATTGTAATTCAATGTATCTCGCTGTATTCCATATATTTCATTGTATTCATTGTCTTTTTCTCATTGTATTTCATGTATCCCATTGTATTCTATGTATTTCATTGTATTCATTGTCTCGTTATATGCCATGAATGTATTCATATGTTTTTTTAATTAATATAATTTATGTATTCAGATGTATTATATAATTTTTTAATTAATATAATTTATGTATTCAGATGTATTATATAATTTTTCTGAAAATTGCTATGTTTTTGAGGTATTTTTTGGTTGAGAATCTTTTTTATAACTGGAAATACAAAATTTGTGTGTTATAATTGAGTTTGTTGAGTTATTTTAGGAGTCTATTATGTTAATTGATTCACTTTTCGTTTAAAAACAGTGTAATCCCCTGTTTTACGCCGTGAATACAGTCGAATACAATAATCTGTCCAGCTGTAATCCCATGTTTCACGCCATGAATACAGTTGAATACACTCGAATACAACAACTGATTAGCTGGACTTCCCTGATTCACGCCTATTTTTGCTAATGTATTCATGAATACAATAGTTATATACATCTAATACATCTTATAACAACAGAAAACGTATCTACAATCCGTAATATAGCAAATAGTATCTATAGATAACTAATTACCACTAAAAGATAGTGCTTTATGAATATTTTTGAATTTCGCACTTTATATTTAGTAGCCGAAAAATTTGTATAATTTTTGTATATAACATACATAATGTATATATATACAAAAAATATACATTTTTTGACTATTATTTTGAGAGCGATTATACCATTTTCCGAATAGGTATGTGTTCTCAAAATTCAATTTCAAAGCTAAATTGGCTATAGCTTTTACAAAATGCTTGCTTCAAGTGTCTATTGATGAAAACTAATTTATTTGGTCTTGGCTAGTTTTCCCACATCGAATGGGATAAAGGAAACAAGCATAGAGCAAAGGTTGTTGAAATGGGCAATTGCCTCATTGTGAGTCCCGGGCAAAACTTATTTAGAGTAGTCGCCTTTGCACAAGGCGACCTGCTTTAAAATAGTTACTCATTAAAAAAAACGTCAATAACTTTAGTCTAAATGGCCAAATTAATCGATTATATCTCAACAAACCAAGCATATTCCAGCAGGGGTGGCCCGGCCAATTTCGTTATCTAAAGCCAAACTTTATGAGAGATCTTAACTTTTTTATTAATAAAAAATATTTTCTTTTTATTTGAAGTCTACTATTTATTTTTATTTGAAGTCTATTTTTCTAACTTTTTTTAGATGCAAAGCTATTATTATTATTATTTTTATAATCAATTTCTCCTAATAAGTCATTATCAATTGACAATATAGCTAATTCATTTAATATCTTTGAGACATGGTTGATCTTAGGTAAGATTTTATCAATTTTAGTTTGAAATACTTTTTTTCGCTGAAGCAACAGTAATAGGAGTTATTAACATTATTCTATAAGTAATATAACCATTTGAAAAATAATCAAATCTTTTTATTTGATTGAGTATATTAATCAAATTGTTATCTTCTAATTCTACTATTTTCCTTAATATTTTTAATCCAGAAAATAAATCTAAACTATCAATATCAGGTTGATTATTGTGATTTAAGGAACATTCAACATGAAGACAATATTTTTTTAAATTTTCATCATCTAGTGATCTCAGTTTTTACCGCTAAATAAAAAACCAAAAATATTTTCATATGCCTCTAATTGTTCAAATCTATTTTAAAGTGAAAAAATAACCTTGTCTACTACTCTCTCCGGTCCATAATAAGTGACTTTTTTGACTTTTATTTTGGTCCAAAATAAATGTCATTTTATATAATCGAGAAGGAATTAACTTTATTATTCCAAAATTTGCCCTTATTTACATATCTCAATGTGTCAAGTAAACAACATATAAATTTTAATGAAGGATAATTCAGTCAAAACACATTTTTGTTCTAGGAGTCATTATTTTCTTAAGGGGCACAACAAAGGTTAAAGTCATTTATTATGAGCCAGAGGGAGTATGTATAAAAAGTAATCAACTCTAAAGGACTCTTCGAGAGATTTTGAGATTTCACTATTAACATTCTCCTCAAATTATTTCTTCCTATATATTTCACGTTTCTTATGAAATTCGGGTTCGATATTAATTTCAAACGCAATTTCTTTGACATAAATCAAAGCAGTTGCAAATCCTTCGTGAAATCAAACTTTTTCATTTCACATAACTTTTAAAAAATAAAATAAAATTATATATAGCCTATTAAGTGTAAAAAAAATGGGACTTCCATAAATGTGGGGCCTAAAGCCGTTGCTTTACTTGCTTTAGGACGGGCCGCCCCTGATTCCAGGTGTTAACATTAGAGTTACCTTCGTGGGAGAGTTCAGGATTTAAATTTTAAAATAGCAACATTATGTGTTACTAATTAGATTTTGACTTTAATTTTTGTACGTATTTAATAAAATTTTTAAAATAAATTTAGAGTTTGGACTAATATTATTGAGTTCGGCTGATTCGTACGTAACCTTCTTGCTCCCCTTGCTACAAAGTGCAAAGCCAAAAAAGAAATTGATAATGAAAAGAGGAGTGCCGGAAATAAATTTCCTCTCCCGCTATATATTTATAAGTTGATTTTATGTTGGTCATTAGGGGTGTGCATAGGTCGGGTTGATTCGAATTTTTCAATTATCAAACCAAACCAATTTTATCGGGTTGTCGAGTTTTTTCGGATTTTTTTCTTCATAAAGTCTTCATGGCACAAAACATAGAATTTGTGCTCCAATATTTCCTTCATCCTAATAAGATGGAACTATATAAGGTGTTTTCAATAAAATAACATAAATATGAGATGAGTTATGTCATTGTACTAAAATATTCAACAAGAAAGATAATAAAATCGCATAAAATAAATATTATTAATAAGCCATAATAAAAACAAACATAATTTAAAATTACTAAGTTGCTAAAATAAGTAAGACAGATAAATATGTCTTTTTTAAAAAAAAAAAACTAATTAATTATTATTAATCACCACTCACCAGTGTAAAGAATACAAAACCATCCGTTGCAACAGCGTTGTTCACGTAAATAAATTGACAATTTGATGAAGATAAATATATTTCATTCACCAAACGAAAATGGGTGAACTTTAATGTCCGTTCTTGTTTATAGGATATAAATATCCTTCATCTAGGTACACATTTATAACTTTTAAAATGTCATTTAAGGTCAATGTTTATTGACTATTTACATTTTCTTTATTTACCAAACAAAAATGGTTAAACTTTAATGTCAAAGTTTGGAGTATCAAATGTAACCATCTTGATCAATTTAAGTAAAATATTAACGTATATATATTGACAAATGTAAGTTTCTTTACACTATTTGTTGTAGCATGTAACGATTTTTTTGTTTCGAGTTTAGTTATTTTATTTTTTATAACAGCTACATGTATTTATCTTTATAGCGTAAAAACATTACACACTGTTAGTGTATGAAATTTAAATTCTTTAATTATTTGGTCTCAACATGTTATTTACTATCCATTTTAAGTATCAATCAACTCTTGCTTTATATACAAAGAAGAATTAATCCAAATAGCCGTCCTTCCAACAGCTTAAACTAAAAGTAGCAAGTGAAGGTTTAATATATGCATAATTTATGTATTTTATGTGTATAATTGTGTATAATCAGTTTATAATCTATGTATATTAGTAGAAAAGTAAACAGTGAATATTACCGGCTATTTGTGTAATTAACTTTTCAACAACAACAACAACAACAACAACAACAACAACCCAGTGTAATCCCACAAGTGGGGTCTGGGGAGGGTAATATGTACGCAGACCTTACCTCTACCCCGAGGGGTAGAGAGGCTGTTTCCAGGAGACCCTCGGCTCAAAGAGGCAACAAGAGACACTATATTAGTACTATCAATAGACTCATAATAAAACAACATAAAATACCATAAAATCCATAACATAACATAAATACCATAAAAACAAAGTAACAGCAATATACGAGATATAGGAAATACGAGAATATGTAAGGTATTAATACACAGAAGATAAAGCCCATCATCAGTAGTTGATCAATAGCATCCTAAGACTAATTCCTAACCGGCTAGTCTCACTCTAGTGCGCTGTAAAAAAGACATCACAATTTCCCCTAACCTACAACCTTAATGCTCGATCTCCACAATTCCCTGTTTAGGGCCATGTCCTCAGTAACCCTAAGTCGCGCCATATCCTGCCTGATCACCTCTCCCCAATACTTCTTAGGTCTCCCTCTACCTCTCCTCGTACCCACCACCGCCAGTCGTTCACACCTTCTCACCGGTGCATCAGTGTTCCTCCTCTGAATGTGCCCGAACCATTTGAGTCTTGCTTCCCGCATCTTGTCCTCCATGGGGGCCACACCCACCTTCTCTCGAATATCTTCATTTCTAATCTTATCCTTCCTTGTATGCCCGTACATCCACCTCAACATCCTCATCTCTGCAACTTTCATTCTCTGGATGTGTGAGATCTTCACCGGCCAACACTCGATCCCATACAACATAGCAGGCCTAACCACTGCCCTATAAAATTTACCGTTCAGTAACAGTGGCACTTTCTTGTCACAAAGGACACCCGTCGCTAACCTCCATTTCATCCACCCCACCCCTATACGGTGTGGGACATCCTCGTCGATCTCCCCGGACCCCTGAATAAACGACCCCAGGTACTTGAAACTACCCCTCTTAGGGATGACTTGAGAATCAAGCCTCACTTCCACTCCCGCTTCCGTCGGCTCTGCCCCAAATTTGCACTCAAGGTATTTCGTCTTCGTCCTGCTCAACCTGAAACCTTTGGACTCAAGGGTATGTCTCCAAACCTCTAACCTCTCGCTGACACCGCGTCGTGTCTCGTCGATTAGGACTATGCCATCAACAAATATCATGCACCATGGCACCTCCCCCTGAATATGATGCGTTATAGCATCCATCACCAGGGCAAATAGGAAAGGGCTGAATGCAGACCCTTGGTGCAACCCCGTAATAACCGGAAAATAATCGGAATCGCCTCCTGCTGTTCTAACCCGAGTCTTAGCTCCATCATACATGTCCTTAATCGCCCTAATGTAGGCAACCAGGACCCCTTTAGCCTCTAAGCATCTCCATAAGACCTCCCTAGGAACCCTGTCGTACGCTTTCTCTAGATCGATAAATACCATGTGGAGATCCTTCTTCTTATCCCTGTATTGTTCCACCATCCTCCTAATAAGGTGGATAGCTTCTGTGGTAGATCGTCCCGGCATGAACCCGAACTGGTTGTCTGAAATAGACACCGTCCTTATTAAAAGCAAACAATATTTCTAACTTCTTTTTCTAACACCTATTTAAAACCCCTATAGTTGTTACAGATCTGGATATCGCCTTTGTTCTTATACAACGGGACCATTGTACTCCACCTCCACTCTTCGGGCATCCTATTAGTCTTGGATATAACATTAAGCAACTTAGTAAGCCATTCCAAGCCTGCTCTACCCACACACCTCCAAAGCTCAACCGGAATTTCATCTGGTCCGGTAGCTCTGCCCCTTCTCATCTTACGCATTGCCTTCATGACCTCATCGACCTCAATGTCCCGACAATCACTTAGTTCATGGGGGCTGTCGGCGTTCCTCAATTCACCTAGTACAATATCCTAATCCCCTTCCTCATTTAGAAGTTTATGAAAGTAGGTCTGCCATCTCCTCTTTATCTGGTCATCCCCCAACAAAACTTTGCCGTCCTCATCTTTTATGCACCTCACTTGGTCCAAATCCCGAGCCGTCCTCTCTCTCACCTTAGCGAGTCAGAGTAACTTCTTCTCCCCGCCTTTGTTCCCTAGTTCCTCATACAAACGAGCAAAAGCTGTCGTCTTTGCCTCCGTCACTGCCATCTTTGCCTCCTTCCTAGCTACCTTATATCTCGCAATGTTCGCTCTCTTCTCCCCTCTCCAGTGCTCCCCACTAACCGCATATTAAGTAAAAAAATATTATTCTTACGGAAATTAAATAGAAAATTCATCAATAAATTTCCAAATGTGGAGATTTAATGGGCGTTTGGACATAAGAATTGTAAAATTCCAAAAAAGGGTGAAATTTTTTTTCAAGTGAAAATGATATTTGAAATTTAGAGTTATATTTGGACATGAATATAATTTTGGGCTGTTTTTGAAGTTTTGTGAGTGAAATGAAAAATAGGTTTTTAGTGAAAATTAAAAAATTTATGAACAAACGCTGATTTCGAAAAAAATAAAAAAAATTTGGAAAAAAAGGAAAAAATTTCTTAGGTCCAAACGGGATGTTATAATTGGGAGCCTTAGCCTAATAACGTTACGTTACGAAACACAACGGCTATATTTCCTCTCTTCCTTCTTTATCAACTTCTAATTTGAAAACAGAGGCCAAAACATTAAAGGAAGCACCGCTTTTGAATTAACCCTTAAATAGCCCACCATTAAAGTCCCTTATAGCTCTCATTTCACCCCAAATTCTTCACTGAATTCCAACACAGAGTTAGACAATCGTCTTAACATTTCTCCAAGGTGCTTTTCTTTTCTTTACCCTGCAATCTTTCATCATAAACGGGCTTTTATTTTTTCTTTTATGGTTTTAACTTTCTAAATTTAAATAAATGTTATTCCTTTGCTGAATTGGGTTGTACCAAAAATTGGGTATTGGTAATTCATATAAATGTTTTTTAATGCTGTTCTATTGCTGTTTATAGGTACCCCAATTTCGGAATTACTTGTAACTTTGAAACTGAAAACTAGAAAATGTAAGTGGTATGCACTGGTACTAAGAAAAATTGAGTGTACAATGTTTGTGGTCCAAATGTCGGGAATGTATGTGGACGATTCATATAGCTGATCCCAACTTAGTATTTGCTTACTTGTTATCTGTCTTTGTTTTTTAAGGATTTGTAGTAACTGATAAGTAAAACTCGGAAAATCACAAAATTGGAATTTTCTTGAATTATTTTAGGATTAGGGACGGAATTTGATATCTCAGCTCTTTTCTCTATCTAGGTGTTCGTAGAATTGTCGCAAAGATGAACGATCTCATGACGAAATCGTTCTTAAGTTACGTGGATTTGAAGAAGCAGGCAATGTTAGACCTTGAAGCGGGTCCTGATATTGAAATGGGTCAACTTGACCCGGCTGATGAAAGAAACCTCTCAAAATTCTTTGAAGAAGTTGCTGCTATTAAGTCTGATATGGAGGAGATTAACAATCTTCTTTTCAATCTTCAAGACCTTAATCGAAAAACCAAGTCTGCCCCGAGTGGTAAAATTCTTCAAGGCCTTAGAGATCAGATTAACTCTGACATTATTACTGTTCTTAGGAAGGCGAAAATCATCAAAACAAGACTTGAATTGCTTGATAAATCCAATCTTGAAAATCGTGGCGTATATAAAGAGGGAAGCTCGGTTGATAGAACGAGGATTTCAGTGACTAATGGTTTGAGAATTAAACTGAGGGATATGATGAATGATTTTCAATGCCTAAGAGAAAACATTGTAGCAGAACATAAAGAAGGTTTAAGGAAACAGTACAGTAGTGCTAACGGGAAGGAACCGAGTGAGGAAGTGATTGAAAAGATGATGCAAGAAAGGGTTTTTGAGGGGAAAGTAGAAAAGGAGGAAAGGCATGAAGCTATTAAAGAGATACAAAAGAGTTTGATTGAGCTGCACCAAGTATTTCTTGATATGGCTGTTATGGTTGAGACACAAGGTGATCAGATGAATAATATTGAACAAAATGTGGTTAATGCTGGTGGATATGTGAATGATGGGATGAAGGAGCTAGATCGTGCTAAACGAATGAAGAGGAGGAGGACTTGGGCTTGTTGGATTGGCGCGGTGGTGCTGGTTTTCTTGTTGCTATGCCTTATTGCAATTCTATTTTGAATTCAGGTTGAAAGGCTTTGGACTTTCTATTAGTTTGACTTCCTATTTGTCTATTCTTTTCAGTATATTGTGCTTTCTTTTGTTTGTCCGAAAGGCGCGCTATTTGGATTTTGATGATTTCTGTTCATCAACTGCTTGTATTAAAAAGGATTGAAAATGATACTACTACATAACATTTTGAGATTGGAATTTATTGAATCTGACCAAGATTTTTGCCTTGTCCTTGCTACCCCTAGTTCTTCATCATTTTGTATTATATTTTCATATTTTATGATGTTATTTAAATTAGATACTACCATCATTTGACCTTGAAAGTCAATTAAGTTGTGACAAAGGTGATGAACTAGTAGTAACGGTTCCTCTTTTTCACTAGAAACCAGCTACGAAACTGCAACTACTGAAATTGGAAAAGCATGTATACTCTAAGATATGGCAGATGATCATATTTACACTGTGAATAAGAGTATCTAGCTACGAGATATATATGGCCTCAAGAAATCAATTATTGTTATAAAACAATAAAAATAGAAGAACAATATTGCAGAGAAAGGGAGAGGAAATTCTTATTGAATTTTGGGATGATCTACAATGGGGTAAGACCCTTTTATTTATAGGGAAAAAAATGACTTAGCCACAAAGTAAAACTCTGTACCAGATAGACATTCACTCTAAATAAAATTCTATTCATAACACTCCCCCTTGAATGTCTACTCGATAAGTAATGTGCCTCATTCAAACCTTAACTAAAATAAAACCCAACGGGAAAAAAATTCTTGAAAAGGAAAAAGAGTACACATCTCTAATAATACGCCTTTTGGTTGCCTCATTAAAACCCTTTCAAGGAAAACCCAGTGGGACAAAACCTTATAAGGGAAAAAGAGTGCAACGCGCATTAACTCTCCCTGATGAAAACATCAATTCACATCCTTGAGCCTTCGCATCCCGATTTTGTACACTAGCTTCTTGAAGGTTGACGTTGGTAGAGATTTTGTGAACAAATCAGCCATATTATCACTTGAACGAATCTGTTGCACATTGATATCACCATTCTTTTGAAGATCATGTGTGAAAAATAACTTTGGTGAAATGTGCTTTGTTCTATCTCCTTTTATGAATCCTCCCTTCAATTGAGCTATGCATGCTGCATTATCTTCGTAAAAAATTGTGGGCAACTTGTCACATTTCAAACCACATTTGTCTCGAATAAGATGTATTATAGACCTCAACCACACACACTCTCGACTTGCTTCATGAATAGCAATTATCTCAGCATGATTAAATGAAGTAGCCACAATTGATTGCTTAGTCGATCGCCAAGATATGATAGTGCCTCCACAGGTAAATACATAACCTGTTTGAGACCGAGCCTTGTGTGGATTAGATAAATACCCAGCATCAGCATAACCAACCAGATCGGGACTGCAATTGTTTCCATAAAATAAGCCCATATCGGTAATCCCTTTTAGATACCGCAATATGTGTTTGATTCCATTCCAATGTCTCCTTGTAGAAGCAGAGCTATATCTTGCTAAGACATTAACTGAAAAAGTTATGCCAGGGCTTGTAGTATTAGCAAGATACATTAGTGCACCAATTGCACTAAGATATGGTACTTCAGGACCAAGTAGCTCTTCATTCTCTTCTTGAGTCCGGAATGGATCCTTATTCACATCAAGTGATCGAACAACCATCGGAGTACTTACTGGATGTGCTCCATCCATGTAAAACCGTTTCAATATCTTTTCTATGTAGGCAGATTGATGAACAAAAATTCCGTTTGCCAAATGTTCAATTTGCAAACCAAGATATAATTTTGTCTTTCCGAGATCTTTCATCTCGAATTCCTTCTTTAAATAATCAATTGCCTTTTGGAGTTCTATAGGAGTTCCAATAAGGTTTATGTCATCAACATATACAGCAAGTACAACAAATTCCGATGTTGTTTTCTTTATAAAAACATATGGGCAAATGACATCATTTATATAGCCTTCCTTTAGTAAATACTCACTAAGACGATTATACCACATTCGTCCTGATTGCTTTAGACCATACAAAGATCTTTGCAATTTGATTGAAAACATTTCCCGGGACTTTGAATTATGTGCTTTTGGCATTTTAAATCCATCGGGAATTTTCATATATATCTCATTATCAAGTGAGCCATAAAGGTAAGCGGTAACCACATCCATTAGATGCATGTCAAGCTTTTCATGGACAACAAAACTAATGAGATAACGGAAAGTTATAACATCCATAACGGGTGAATATGTCTCTTCATAATTGACACCAGGCCTTTGTGAAAATCCTTGTGCAACAAGGCGTGCCTTATATCTTTGTACCTCGTTTTTCTCATTTCTCTTGCGTACAAAGACCCATTTATAGCCAACAGTCTTAACACCATTAGGTGTTTGGACTACAGGCCCAAAAACTTCACGTTTTGCAAGTGAATTCAACTTTGATTGGATTGCTTCTTGCCATTTTGGCCAATCAAGTCTTTGTCGACATTCTCCAACAGATTGAGGTTCAATATCCTCACTTTCTTGCATAATGCTAGATGCAACATTATATGCAAAGACATAATCCACCAATATATCCACTCGATTCAAATTTGTCTCAATATCGATTGGATTTATTGATAGTTCCTTATTTGTTTGAGCCTCGGGCTCAGTGGATTCCTCATGAATCTCAGGATTTATTAAATCATGGATTTCTTCATGAAGTTCTTTCGTAGTGTCATTTTGATCATTTGTTTTCCTTTTTCTAGGATTTCGATCTTTGGAACCTAATGGTCTGCCACGTTTTAGGCATGCTTTTGACTCATTAGCTATGACACTAGAAGATTGTCCAATAGGGACATCAATACGGATTTGGAACATTCTCTGCAGGGATATGTGATTTTGTTATCCTTTTCAAATCCATAAATGCGTCTGGCATTTGATTTGCTATTCTTTGCAAATGGATAATCTTTTGCACCTCTTTTTCACAAATAGAGGCACATGGATCAAGATGAGATAATGATGGATTTTTCCACAAAATTTACCGTTTGATTTCACCAACTTCTCCCCCTAATTTTGGGAAAAGTGTCTCATCGAACCGACAGTCTGCAAATCGAGCAGTGAATAAATCCCCCGTTAATGTTTCAAGATAGCGAATAATGGAGGGTGATTCAAACCCAACATATAGTCCTAACCTTCTTTGGGGACCCATTTTGGTGCTATATGGCGGTGCTACAGGTACATATACTACGCATCCAAAAATTCTTAAATGGGATATATTAGGTTCAGGACCCAAAACTAGTTGCAACGGGGAATATTTATGATAATTTGTCGGTCTGAGACGAATTAGCATTGCTGCATGCAAAATGGCATGACCCCAAATGGAAGTGGGCAGCCTCGTTTTCATGAGTAATGGTCTTGTTATCAATTGCAGACGTTTAATTAAAGACTCTGCAAGACCATTTTGAGTGTGAACATGAGGTACAAGATGTTCCACTTTTATCCCAATTGATAAGCAATAATCATTAAATGTTTGGGATGAAAACTTAGCAGCATTATCAAGTCTAATAGACTTAATTGGATTATCGGAAAATTGTGCCCGTAATCGAATTATTTGTGCCATTAATTTTGCAAACGCGAGGTTGCGAGATGACAATAGGCACTCATGGGACCATCTAGAAGATGCATCTATTAAGATCATAAAATGTCTAAACGACCCACTAGGTGGGTGAATAGGTCCACAAATGTCCCCTTGTATACCTTTCAAAAATGCAGGGGACTTAATTCCAACCTTTGTTGGTGATGGTCTAATAATTAACTTGCCTTGATAACAAGAAGTGCAAGAAAATTCATTATTTAAAAGAATCTTTAAATTCTTTAATGAATGCCCATTTGAGTTTTCTATAATTTGTCTCATCATAATTGATCCAGGGTGTCCCAATCGATCATGCCAAAGTACAAAAGTATTGGAATCAATAACCTTTTGGTTTACGGTAGAATGTGCCTCAATTGCACTAATTCTTGTCCAATACAGGCCATAAGATAAAGATGAGAACTTCTCAATAACCCTCTTTTGGCCAGAGACATTCTTGGTAATGATGGGATATTCAAGATTATTCTCATCTATTGTCTCAATATGATATCCATTTTGACGGATATCTTTAAAACTCAACAAGTTCCTCTTGGACTTGGAGGAGAACATTGCATTCTCTATGATAAGTATTGTTCCCTCAGGCAAAGTTATAGTAGCTCTTCCAGAGCCTTCAATTAATTTACTACTACCAGAAATTGTAGTAACATCTGTCTTACACATATTTAAATGAGAGAAATATTTCTTCTCTTTGAATATTGTATGTGTCGTACATGAATCAATTAAACAAATATTTTTACAATTAAACTTTGATCCAAGTTTGCTTTGTGGAATATCCATATTTGCTTCCCATGGGTTGACATACAAAAAGAAATATACGAATAAACATTAGTATTTTCTGAGATAAAGAAAAAGAGACAATTTTTTTTTGAGTATTAGACGCATACAATGTTATATTGGCAGCAGCGGAGACGAGATTCACAATTATTAAAGACAATATTATAATGGTCTCCTGACTTATCTTAATTGATTTGTGGTATAAAATAATTTTGATTATACGGCAGATTCTCTTGAAATTTGCCCTAATTATCCTCACCTTTTGGTTGATTAAGAAAAATGAAAATAAGGGATATGGTTTACAGCACATCTGAAAATTAACTAAGATGATTTGGTTGTCAATTTCAATAAACCAAAGAATGAAAGCCGTTCATATTTAGTTATTTCAAAACCAGTAATTAAATATTTTCTTCACATTACAATATTACTTCAATAAAAATTATGTTAATCCTTAAAAACTAACCAAACTGAACTATTGATCAAAATAAATAGTAGAACTATATTTAATTAAAACGAACTAACATTTTCATAAAACAAATAATACTAATTGATACTAATGACTACTACTCATGTAAAAAATTATGATTACATGATATTTATTCACTAGCTACTACGAATAAGAAAAATAAAAATTAAACTACTTAATCTTCTTTAACCACGGATCCATCACCGATCAAGTGGTCTATTTTTCCATCAGGGTGCTCAAAAAAATCTGCCACATCCAAGTGGGTGATGTTAAATTTATTGTCATAGACAAGATTAGCTTCAGACCTTTATTCTTTAGAGATGCTTGATAAAGCTCAACAAAATGTCTTGGTACACGACAAATATTTGCCCAACGCCCTTTTCCACCACAACGATATCATTCAGTTTCTGAACCATTTGCTTTTGGTTTCTCATCTTTCCCTTTCCACTTTTGGTGGTTATTTTTCTTTGGGGGGTGATTAATACCAGGAAAATTTCTTCCTTGTACACGGCCACGGTCATGACCACGACCACGACCACGAATAGGGCCACGGCCTTTTCCACGCTTAGCATAATGAGAATACACCTCATCCACTTCAGGCAATGGTGTAGACCCAGTGTGTCGATTTTCGTGATTTCTCATGCAAGACATTGTTTCGCTCAGCCACAAGGAGAAGAGAAATCAGCTCAGAGTACTTCTTGAAACTTTTCTCTCTGTACTGCTGTTGCAGAACCATATTGGAGGCATGAAACGTTGTAAACATTTTTTCAAGCATATCATAATCAATGATAGTATCTCCACAGAGTTTCAATTTAGAAGTAATTCTGAACATCGCAAAATTATATTCAGAAACAGACTTAAAGTTTTGGAGCCTAAGATGAGCTCAATCTTATCGTGCTTGTGGAAGAGTGACCAACTTTAAGTTGTCATATCTTTCCTTTAAGCCATTCCACAAAACAAGTGAATCTTTGATTGTGAGATATTCTATTTCAACCCTTCATCAAGGTGATGGCGCAAGAAAATCAAGGCCTTAACACAGTCTTGGGTGGATGCTTTAGTTTTGTCTTTAGTGACGTCTCCAAAAACCATTGCATCTAAATGGATTTCAGCATCCAACACCCATGTCATATAGTTCTTGCCCGAAATTTCAAGGGCAACGAACTTTCTTTTCATAATATCAGTCATAATTAAAAGAGAAGAAAAGTTGTACCTTAATCTTCTTGAGACGGTAGAGTCTCGTGCTGATAACGTATTATAAAACAATAAAAGTAGAAGAACAATATTGCAGAGAAAGAGAGAGGAAATTCTTATTGAATTTTGGGATGATCTACAATGGGGTAAGACCCCTCTATTTATAGGGAAAAAATGACTTAGCCACAAAGCAAAACTCTCTACAAGATATACATTCACTCTAAATAGAATTCTATTCCTAACAATTATAACAATTAAAGAAATGAAATTTTCACAAGAGATCAGCTGAAATTGATCATCTTGAGTCTTCTGCTTCTCTTGATATATCTTGTGATGACGGTAATTGGAGTAGTTGATTTTTAGTTTTCTCCGGTGGGAGTTACAATAGTTGAACGTCTCTTGAAATGGGTAGGCGCAGGCCTTAACCAACTTCGCCCTCCGATCATATTCTTGGTCAGAAATGGTGCAGCTTCCTCGTTCGATAGGCTACGTGACCAACCCACCCTCTTTGATCTATTAGCCCCTGCTCCATAACACTTGTATTCACCATAGTATGCAGTGCTGCCAAAAATAAACATAGAGAAACGAAGAGTCAAACTCAAAATTTGAAGTTAGTAACCTCTTTGAACCTTTTATTCAATGTGACTAAGTTTCTATGAATGTTACCTTTGCTTGGTAGAATCTCCCCAGTCATTCCATCCCTCAGGCTGTATGATAGAGGACATAAATGTGTAGGCAAATACCACCCTCGAATATGAACCCCATGGCCTCCCTAATGCAGTGCTCCCTCCTGTTCCTGTTATCTTGCAACCCAAAAAAGTAAATCCTGTATTTTCTAAAGGGGACTCTCTTCCTTGAGCAGTTATTGCTCCTGCTGCAACTGAATGAATATGGCACCTCTGCCAAATATAAAGAAATTACTACACACATATATGCACTGCTAAGGTGAAAAATATCGACAGAGTCAGATCATTTATAATGTAATTACAGGTAAATATCTACGAAAATATGAATAAGTAACATGAATAAGATGGTAACTAACATGCTAACCTACACTGATAGTCGGAAACAAAATGATAATTTCCAATGATAATTCTTGAATAATGATAACTCACTTCATAGAGAGATGCTGCATTTCCAAAAATGAAATCAACGGCCCCTTCAATATAGCAGTTGCTATAATAATGCCTCCCAGCATCGTCTAACAAAGTGTCCTGGTACGATTGAATTCTACATCCATAGAATGCTACTCTATCTCCTTTAACCTTTAGTGCTACAGCTTTTCCACTTGTTCCGAATGAATTCTACATTTTGAAACAATCAAAATATGCTTTTTGTTATAGTAAAACATGGACTTAGTAACCTGGAAAATAAGACAGATTACCTACTACAACATGTTAAAATAACCTAATAGTGTAAAAATGTAGTCGTATAAAATTAAATCTTAAGTAAATAATAGTTACCTGAATTGTTAGATATCTTGCAACAAAATCGGAAGCTAATACAGTTAGTGTAGGAGAATCAGTAATATCTCCACCTTCACTCCATGTAATTATGGTGTTAGAAGCCTCAGTTCCACTCAACGTTATGAATGGCTTATCACCAGGAACCACAATCTTCTCTCTGCTCCATGAAAAATACATAAGAATTTATTTTAACATCTACTATAATTTTTACATTATCAGACTACCTAAATGATAACTACGTGTGTGACCGCACATAAGAAAAGATCAGTAACTTGAAAAATATTAAGACAAATAATTACCTATTATAACATGTAAAAATACAAGATACTATAAAGTTACAAAATGATAAACACAAACCTATAAGTCCCAGGCTTAACCCAAATGAAGAATAATTCAGAATTATTCGATGGAACAGCATCAATAGCGTCTTGGATTTTCTTGAAATCTCCTTGACCAGATTGGTCTACTCTAATAAGAATGGCCGTAGAAAAGTTTGTAACTCCTCCTGAACTAGAGTCATTAGCAGCCATGGCTAAAGTTGAATTACTATTAGAACAAACTAGTAGAAGTATGAAAAATATAACATGAAATTTGATTATCAATGAAGCAGCATCCATGTGCAATAAATTGTTAATCAAACACCTGTCTCGATAGGGGTGCAGAGAATAAAGTTAATTAGTAAATTAATTAAGAAATGATTTGAAAGTAAAGGTAAAAGCACACCCATAGTTAAGCTTTATAATGAAGGTTTCTTCCTTAATGAATGGAGGCACGCCGGCAGCCGAGAATTAAGGTCAAAGGATTGGTGGCTGACTTTTAATTAATTTTGATGCTGATCTTGAATATTGATTAAGGTCTAAGTTGTTCACCCTTCACGTAACCTTTGCATGCAGTCAAGATTAGTGGAGTATAATTACAGTGAAATGTTGTTCACGGGTTTAAAGTTCTGCCTGCGAGAAATGGTTGAGTTGGTTGTGTGAGCGGTTTCCCACATGAGAGACTTGAGATCGATTCCCCTCACCAGCAGTCTCCTCAGTCAGAGCTCGTCGCACCGGGCATGCCTAATATGATTTACATCTCCTATGTGGTTTGAAAGCTATTGCACAGTAAGAAAATTACGAGTGCGCACTCAAAGAATAGCGACTGCGGTTTCCCGGAAATTTTCCGGAATTGGCAAGATAATCGGATTTTTTATGCCGCAAAATATAGGTTTTCTTTTAATAATAAAAAGAAATTCTCTTAGAATAAAAAAGAAATTTTAAGATGCCCGTGTTTGCTTTCTAGAATACTTGAAAACATGATATAAGGCATGAGTTTGAATCTCATTTGTTATCACACTGTACTTCTTCATCGATCCAAGGAACACTATAGTCAATTTATTAAATCATTTTAGCATATAATGGTATATAATTTACATGTATAAATAGTATAGGAGTAAATGTTTATGGTCAGGGACGGTCCGACGAATTTTGTGGCCTAAAGCCAAATTTTATGAGGGGCCTTAACTTTTTAAATTTTATTTATTTATTTATTTGAAGTTTATTTTTAAACTTTTCTAAGATACAAAGTAATTGATAATTTTCTTATAATCAATAACTCATTAAGTATTTTTCATTTGACAATATAGCTAAACCATTTAATTTTCTTGAGACATTGTTGATGTTAGGTAAGATTTTATCAATTTTAGTTTTCACAATTTCTTTCCGCTGAAGAACGGTAATAAGAGTTATTAACATTATTCCATAAGAAATATAGACATTTGGAAAAGAATAAAATATTTATATTTGAATGAGTGTATCTATTAAATTGATACTCTATCTTCTAATTGTACTATTTTTCATGATACTTTTAATTCAGAAAATAAATCTAAATCATCAATATCGAATTGATTATTATATGATTTAATGAACATTCAATATTTTTTCAAATTTCTATCATCTAGTAATCTTAGTTTTTATTGCTAAATAAAAAAATAAAAAATATATTCATATGCTTTGAATTATACAAATCTATTTTGAAGGGAAAAAATAACCTTATCTACTATGTATAAAACTAATCAACTCTAAAGAACTCTTCGAAACATTTTGAGATTTCATTATCAACATTCTCATCAAATTGTCATTTCCTACATATCACACGTTTGTTATAAAATTCGGGTTCTATATTCATTTCAAGTGCAATTTCCTTGGTAGAAATTATAGCAGTTTCATATCCTTCTTCACAATTTTTTTTTAAACTTATATATAGCCTATTAGGTGTAACAAAAAATGACCCTCTGCAAATGTGGGGTCTAATGCAGTTGATTTACTTACATTATGGAAGGGCAACCCGCGAATGGGGTTCAGTTGAAACTCCTTAGCTTTCATAAAGAACTATCACTGCTCAATAATGCTGATTTAATATTAATGATTTATATAATTAATGATCGAGCATTAACGTATAACATAACTATAGCTGACGTACGTGAGATTTGGAAAAAAAGGATTAATTATTCTAAAACCACTATTTATAAATTACAAGCAAGGAATGTTATACTCAACTTAAATAGTTGGTGGCTGAAACATTCCTAGCTATGAATTTGTGATTTTCAAGAAAGCTGCTTAACCATTCTCCTGCAATGGCGGAGCAGCCATTTTCGTTGATGAACTCTAGTCAATAGTAATAGATTTTTTAAAGTTGTTGGAAGAAGGAGAAAATGGAAGATATAAATTATACCTACCAAATAAGACACGCTACGTAAAACTAATGCTAACATTTTACTTGTTATTTTGGATTAATAGAATGATGATATGCATGATGTAAACACCGTTTTTGGTATAAATTATACTCCGTTTTACTTATAAGTTTGAAAAAAATTACTCAGCCAACGATTTAATAAGTTGAATTAATTACACTTATAGAAAGTCTCCCAAACCAAAATCCATTTTCAATCGTCCACTGAGCACACCTTCTCTTTTTAATTTTTTCCATGTATTGTTTGATTTTAATTTTCCTGCAGATTGCAATCTAGAGGTTTGTAGCACAGATAATTATGTTCTTTCATTTCAGCAATTAATTTATTCATGTAAAGCATGAGTTGTTTTAGTGCGGGACTCCTCATGAATTTGATATTATTAAATTATAGTTTCCTCAAATAATTAGTTTCAGAGTCATCTGATCAGTTCAATGAGAAAAAATGGTTTTCTTTCTTCTGTGAAGGAGAGTTCTTGCTAAATTTAGAAGCATGAGAAAGAAGATGAATAAATAACATGACACTAGGAAAATGATGAGTTCTAGACACTAATTTTTAACAATAATAAACCCTGTGTAATCTCACAAGTGGGGTCTGGGGATGGTAGTATGTACGTAATCTTACCCCTACCTTGAGAAGATAGAGAAGTTATTTCCAATAGACCCTCGGCTTAAGAAAAGATTAAAAAAGCCAGTAACAAAGATAATAAGAAAACTGAAGCGAAAGAAACAACATGTAGCAATCAAAATATAAGAATAAGAAAACACAAGACTAGCACTAATACTACTGGTTTGAAAAAAAAAAAAACATTCTCCTACCTACTAACTTCTACCTAATTCTCATGAAGGAAATGAAGATTTGCTCAAATATTGCAAGAGAAGAAACTTTGGCCTTCCAAAAATAATTCAAGAAGACGACGATGCCTATAGTGAAATACTATTTATCGGAGACAGCATGGTGAATAAATGCTCAATTTCAATCGAAGAACCAATAGAAGTTACTAAAAAATTCTGTAAATTGTAATTTTATTTTAATAAGTATTGAATTTTTTTTAATCCATTAAAGTTTGTTTGTATTTAAATATTTTTTTATTTTTAATTTAAAATTATCCTTAAGTACATGTACCACACCCTTATGATCGGTAGGGGTACTGGTAGGGCACGGATAAAAGTGATTGATAAAATGTCTAAGTGGCCAAAACATGAGTATTATGAAAGTGATTGACGATTATGAGAGAAGCTCTGGCCAACTGGTCAATAGGGAAAAAAGTTTCTTTTTGACTGCTCCTAACACACGTGCTCTCAGAATTAATAGGATGAGGGATTGTACAGGTTTCATGGACAAAGAATTCCTTTTTAACTATCTCGATTGCTTTCTTTATGTGAGCAGAAAGAAAGTTGCTTATTTTGACAACATGGTTCACAAAGTGATAAAAAGACTCCATGGTTGGCATGAAATTTTCCATGGAGGAAAATTGGTTCTTATTAACAGCGTATTGCAATCACTTCCTATTTATACCCTTTCTGCTATGTGCCCTCCTAAAGAAACCTTTCATCTCATTGAAAAATACTTTGTCAATTTCTTCTGGGGAATAGATGGTGATCATAAGAATTATCATTGGCGATCTTGGAAGAATTTATGCTTTCCTACTGATGAAGGAGGCATAGGAATTAGGAGAATGGAAGACATTAGTGACGTTCTAGCTGTTACGCCCCGCAGTATTATGTCAATATTATGCCCTGCAGTAATATATTATGATGATGTCACGCCCTGTAGTAATATATTACGATGATGTCATGCCCTACAGTATTATATTACGATGATGTCAGGCCCTGCAGTATTACATTACGATGATGTTACACTCTGCAGTATTATATTATGACGATGTTGCACCCTGTAGTATTATACGTGAAATTGTCGTAAGATAATTGACCTCAGTACAAGGAAAAGATTATTTGGAGATTATAGGTATTGTGCTATTTCAAATAAGTGATGAGTAAATTCGTGAAGGTGAGAGGGTAAGCAAATCGAAGAAAATAAATTTTTGTCGAAGTTTGACATTTTGGGATAAAATCCGACCCGAGCTAAAATATCGGGTACTTATGGACGAGTACCGTACAAGGTACCACATGACCATGATAGTAAGATGTATAAGGTGCGGTAAAAGTGAGTAGTATTTTAAATAAATTGAGATAATCCTTAATTATTTGAATTATTGGATAACAGAGGAATTAACAAGTTAATTAATAATGAGGTGATGATTAATTAAAGTCTTTGGATAAAGATTAATCCAAAAATATGGCAGTCCACAAAGCCATGGAAGTCATCATATGCAAGACAGTCGGAGAATTAGTTAAGTAACTGGGGCATAATTTTGAGAAGGATTCTCAAAACTCCGAAGCAAATCCAACAAATTTCGTCATATGCAGAATGGTCAACAAATCGCTTATTAAACTGGGGCAGAATTTTGAGGAGGACCCTCAAAATGCTAGTGCAAAGAAGTCGCAATGTCTCTAAAAGTGTCACTGTCATCGGTTCATTTAATTTACTCGATGTCATATACTACTATATTTTAAAATAACTATGTTTATCAAATGCATGCACACTTTTTGAAAACTTTATCTTTATGGCAGCTAGATGTTACCCATGGTAACTCGAACAGGACCTGCGGAGCGAGGCAAAGCAAAGCAAGCAGACGAAGACACGAACCAATTTCCCCCGCAAAACTCACGATCTTTTTTTGGATGCAGGCACACTCAACACAACAAGAATATTTGCAAGTATACATACATCAAAATCACTATCTTCATAATGACAAGGGTGCCAAACACAAACATGTCTCCAGATAAGAAAATACTCTGCCACTACTTATTATATGTTCTTGCATGAGACCAAGCATTGTCTCCTATTCGCATGAGGCTAACCCCTGCCTCCTTAATTGCGCTAAGAACTGCCTTTCCATGCATGAGATTAAGCATTGTCTCCTCTTTGCATGAGGCTAAGCCCTGCCTCCTATTTGCATAAGGATAAACATTGCCTTTCCTTGTATGAGACTAAGCATTGTCTCCTATTTGGATGAGGCTAAGCCCTGCCTCCTATTTGCATGAGGCTAAGCCCTGCCTCCTATTTGCATGAGGCTAAGTCCTGCCTCCTTAATTGCACAAGGCTAAGCACTGCCTTTCCCTGCACGAGACTAAGCATTGTCTCATCTTTGCATGAGGCTAAGCATTGCCTCCCTAATTGCATAAGGCTAAGCGTTGCCTTTCTTTGCATGAGACTAAGCATTGTCTCCTCTTCTTGCATGAGGCTAAGCCCTGCCTCCCTATTTGCATAAGGCTAAATACTGACTTTTCTTGCATGAGACTAAGCATTGTCTTCTCTTCTTGCATGAGGCTAAGCCCTGCCTCCTCAATTGCATATGGCTAAGCATTGCCTTCCACTTCATGAGATTAAGCATTGTCTCTTTTTCTTGCATGAGGCTAAGCCCTGCCTCCATAATTGCATAAGGCTAAGCACTGTCTTCCACTACAAGAGACTAAGTATTGTCTCCTCTCCTTTCATGAGGCTAAGCCCTGCCTCCCCAACTGTATAAGGCTAAGCTCTGTCTTTCCTTGTCTAATGCCGAATGTTACACTACTTGAAACCTAGCACTATTTTGCCTTTTCCGGGGCTAAGCTCTATCCCGATCCTATGCAAGACTAAGCTCTATCTTGTTTTGCTTATATGATCCATCATCATGTCTCTTCATTTCATGGGGCTGAAACACCGCCGTCTATATGAAGGCGCCATAGTCCGAAGGCATCATCCTCATAGCCCGAAGACACCATATCATGGATTGAGGATCTCTTAATACTGCACATCATATTCAAAGGCGTCATGGTTCAGAGATATCATTATCATAGCCCGAGGACATCATTTCATGGCCTGCGAATCCCTTACCTCATGATTCATGGCCCAAGACATCATGGTCTAAGGACATCATCCTCACCGTCCAAAGACAATCTTCATGGTCCAAAGGGAATTTGCATCATGTTTAAATTCTCGCAATAATCCATATATACTTGCATGCATCATGTTTTAAGTTTTGCAAGTAATCCAGGAAGTAATTGTTCTCCTAACTGGAGCAATCTTCGCTCCGGTTTCCTCTCTCATCATTCACATCCTACAATTATTTCAAACGTAACCAACCACCATCGGTTACCTACTTTTACTCGATAACCATTCAGATACTCATTTTGAGATACATCCATAATGTCTCAAATTCACATTGGTGACTTCGCATAAATTCATTCGATACTATCCTACTCAAAAGAACCCTTTTTGAAACACACGACCATCCCTATAACAACGCCATCAGTTTTGTTCACCGTTGGATCCAGAACTACACATGGCCTGATTCTTGTAAAACTAGGGATATGTAGGCAGCTCAAAGACCAGAGTGTGGCCTATATTTTTCAAATCATCCCATTCGGTCAAAATCGGGCATCATTTTTTTACCCGACAACTTTTTTATCCTTCCCAGGTAAAGAGGGGCAACTGTTGATACCCAAATTTTCCCTCATATTTTCCAAAAAATATATATGTACTATAAAAATAGTGCACATGCATCATTATTTGATTTACAAGCATGCACAAGTATTTTTCATAATTTTCCATAATTTTTAAAAGCTTTAAATCAATTTATTTTTGCATTTTACTATATAAATATCCAATAATTATCCTTCATATTATTTTTATGATGATTTAATCATTTAAATTTATCATTTATGCCAACATGATGTTTAAATATTTTTCACTTCATTTTTATAATTACATGAAATTGCACATCTTTGTAATAATAGCCCACATTAATGTATAATTATACTATTTATGCAGAAAATAAATTTTTATATTTTTAAAATGTTAAATAAATATTTTAAATTATTTTAGTGTACAAATGATATTTTTTTTATTTATCTATTATTTTTACAAATTATTTATTTGTTAAATTCAGGTATTTAAAATCTAGCCCAATTTTTTCAATTGATTTCATACCTAAAATTACCCAAACCAGCCCAATTACCCCAAGCCCAAAACTCATTAACCCAGTCCCCATGGCCATTCTTAATACCCGACCCAGGACCCCTTAAATCAGGACCGTTGATCTCTAAGATCAACGGTCCATGTTATATTTACTTCTTTAAACCCAATCAAACCCCTAAACCTAATCATTTTACACCCACCGCCGCCCCAGAATGCTCTCGTCTCTCATCTCTGATGAACCCTAATTCCGCCGCCTCACTCAAATCTCCCCAAATCCCATTCCTAATGGGATTCTTTCTCCAATCATCTACCATCTCGAGATATTTTTCTTATTTGGAGCTATGTTATGGAATAACTTAGGTACTTGCCTAAACATGGCAAGTACCCCATTTTGATCCTGTCTCGATCAGTGTTTATCTCTTGAATTTGGACTATCTTAAGTCCAAACACGTTATTTCGTACCGATTCTCTCATATCTCACTGATTCGTACTTAACCATAAAGGTTAGGGTTTCAGATTCCCTTTTGATTTGAACTTAAGCTGGTTCAAACCTTGATTTTGGCATTATTCTGTCTCTATTCACCCTATTGTCACACCTCCTTTTTTCTACACCCCCGGAAGTGTATATATAAGGGAGTTTTATCCAACTTAAAGTGACAATCGAAACGGGATTATTTATTATTAAAAATCAAGTTCAGAGTTGCCACTTGGGAGATTAAGGGTGTCCTAAGTCACTGGTTCAAATCCCGAATCGAGGAAAAGATTGACTCTATTTTACAGTCCGCGATCCAGAAATTCTAAGTAAGGAATTCTGTTAACCTAGGAGAAGGTGTTAGGCATTCCCGAGTTCCGTGGTTCTAGCACGGTCGCTCAACTGTTATAATCGGCCTATTTATCTGATTTAAAACATGTTTTAGCCTAAGGTAGATTTTAACCGTTTTAATCATTTTTAAGAAGATTCAACGATATTTAAAATATGTCTTGGACCACGCCACATGAAATGCACCCGCAGTCGGCGACATATTTTATTTAAAGTTATTGAGATTTGGAGTTGGGTCACATGAAATGCACACCCGAGTTTAAGGAAGTTAATTTAAAATTACGCGCCTAAAGCAACTACGCACTTTCAAGTTTGCGAGGGCCATGAAAAGTTCAACTAATGGCGTACCTCGATTCTAATTAAAGGGCCTACAGGTTACCCTTATTTGCAAATGACTCTTCTCTTTGCATGGAAAATTCTTTCACCAATGACTTGCATAAAATTTGCATGACCCCAAATAAATATTAGCCAACAATTTCACCTTCAAGACAACAGAAAGGAAGTTGCATTGCCATGACTTAGAAACTAGCAGTTAAACATAAAGTTTGACTCATGAATTAACTTCTTTTAAGCACAGTACTACCCCTTTTAGCAACTAAAGAATTTCACAATTTGTCTTTTTCGGAAATGAACCTCTCGCCGCCAGCAAAATCCAACTAATGAGACAACAAAACCTCATTATAAAATCCCACCAAATTCAAATAAGCACACGTTTACCCTTTTTTTAAAAAAATTCTAGATTGCACGGGTGGTGGCAGCTCATGCATTCTAATAAAATTCAAAGGAAAGTCATGGTTCAGTTAATTGAATCAACATATGCCGATGGCCAGAATAAACAAAGATGCAATTCGAAGCTAACAAAGTTAATTAAATGAACTTAAACAGATGTACTTGGTCGAATCTCTACCCATATATATGGAACGTATGTAATAAGCAGTGACTCAAATTCATACAACAAAGTTATCTCAAAGGTTGCTAGCAACTTGTGTAAGAAGCTTTCCAAAACATAATAATGCATCCCCTGGAAAACTAAAGACATTCAGCTGGTTATTTCACTTCCCAGAACATATGACTGCTCTTGAAAGTGAAAGAATCTAAGCACAAATTACTATATACTTTCAAAGAAAAACAGAACAATTCAAGCACTGACGGGCAGGC
This sequence comes from Nicotiana tabacum, assembly GCF_000715075.1. Lineage (NCBI taxonomy): Eukaryota > Viridiplantae > Streptophyta > Magnoliopsida > Solanales > Solanaceae > Nicotiana > Nicotiana tabacum. Next base: position 174,178,494 of record NC_134086.1, on the reverse strand, counting down.
GTTCGACCCAAACAATTTTGACTATGGTCTGAGTATTATAACACTAAAATCCCTTGTACTGAAAAATCAGAAATCCCAACTAAATACCATGAGAAGATGTATCACTGATTCATGCCCATTGCATGAACACAACACTATGTTATAACATCCAAATGAATTGCATAGCAAAAGAGATCTGATACAGCATACTCCCACTTAACATAGTGGAACACAAAATCTAACTACCCCTTCTTTTACTACCAACATCTACAATAATAAGAACTCAATTGCCACAAACCAACATCTAGCTATAAGTGTTTGATAGAAAAATAAATTCCTACCAGATACAAACCAAATACAGTTGTTAGAAGAGTATTACGAGCAAACAACAACATATAGTGCATCTAATAAACTCAAAACCATGTAATTCAGGAGGAATAAAGCTGTACTATGAATCAGAACATATTGAGGCCTTGTTTAAAACTCCAGATTTCATTTCACACTTCAAGTCGAGCCTCACATGAGATAGAATGCAGAAACATGTACCTGGGAATAAGGAGAAATAAAAGAAGTGAAGAAATCAGTAGCTAATATCAGCAGAGTAGAGCCCAGATTTAGCGATAAAATAGTACTAAAACCAAAAACAAACTTCAAATTCTTGAACCCATTCTAGCATTCAGAAACCCCAAATGTATTATTTCTACTGAGCCTTGGAATTCTGACTTATCCCAGGAATTTAAAACTCAAAATCAAACAGAAATTCTAGCCATTTTTCAGTATTTTTCTTGAAAGAAGGCAACTCGGCCTCTTTAAGTTTTTTTTTTTCGAATTTTTATCTCCAATCCCCCTGTCTTGTTAATGAAGTAAGAGTGCCTTTATAGGCAAGCTGTTAGGGCATCAGAAATAAGCTGAATTTTGCACATAAAACCTTTTAGAATTTCAGTTTTGCTCAAGTGCCCTTAGCTCAAAAATCAGATTTTCACATTAGTCCTAAGGCCAGCTTCTGGGAAGCTTCCTAAATCAGTTATAATAGATTCCCTAACCTAAATTCCCTAGACTACCCTTAAAACCCCTGTCAATTACCCTAGCTTACCTCATGGGTCAAGTCGACCCAGTAAATTAAACCCAACTGAACGGGCTTCTCTTGCAAATGGATCAGAAATGACCCAAAGCCCAAACAACCACTGATCCAAACTAGCTTCTGTGATTTTACCAAGAGCAGGAGAAAACAAACATTTACATGATTTGAAGACTAAAATTTTAACTACATGACTGATTAATAACACAAATAGGCAGGGAACGAAACTAATTAAATTAAACTAATGAGACTAAAACCAAAAGGGAAGATAAGAGATTTAACTATGACATTAACAAAACTCAACAGACCAAGAAAATCGGAGAACAAGTTTTTTTACGATTTGAAAAAGAGATAGAGGGAACAATCGCACAGAAAAAAATTGAAACTCGAAAAATTGGTCAAGTTTTCAACCAAAGAAACAGGAGAAGAAAAGAAGGACAAAAGGTGAAATAAAACCAAAATGGACATAGAGATGAATAGAAACTCACCGATTAAACTCGAAATTACACTTGATATCCTGATTCACACGAAACGGATGCTACTCACTTGTTCTCTGTCAAGAACAGACGAACAACATCGGTTTTGTAGTGCATCAGCCTCCTAATTGTGGAAAACAAAGGTTTGGGTCGATGTACGCCACCGGATTCAATTGGAAATTGATCTTTGAACTTTAGGGCTCGAACTTAGATTTAAGATTCGAGGGGTTCTAGCAAGTTTCGAGGGAAACGAGTTGTGGATTGGGAAAAAGGATGAGGTAAGGGTTCTATGATATCAACTTGGGGTCGAGCAAAGGTGGCGCCGCCGGCTGATGCGGTGGAAAATTAGGGCGGCCCTAGGGTTTCTATTCAATCTCTGAAGATGGATGTGAGGGGTGAGAGACGAGTTAGGGGGGAACGAACGTTTGAACACTTTTATACTATAAGGGGTCCTAGTAATGACTGAGACGGGGTCGTTTGGTGACTGCACGGGGTCGTTTGGTAATTGAATGGGGCAGACCGGGTTAAGGGATGCGGGTTTGGGCTTGGGGAATTTAACGGATTTGGCCCAAAATCAGGTTTTTTCCACTTCTTTTCCTTTTCCTTTTATTTCAAAATTGTTTTCTTCTTTTTTTTTTCAAAGTTAAAACCTAAATTAATTCCTAAACCATATTATCCTACCAACTTAGATTAATTACTCAAAATAATTTTTACCATAACTAATTAATTACCAAATTAAAAGAAAACTATAAATTCGAAGTTAAATGCAAAAATGAGTTATTTTTTGTGATTTTTTCCATTTTTGTAGAACATACTAATTTACTAATTAATCTAAAAATATAAAATTAAATCATAAATGCAAATACAACATATTTTTGTATTTTTTATGAATTAAACAAAATTAAACATGCGCAGACAAGTGCGAGCAATTAACAGAAAAGTGCTACAAAAATCCACAAAATTGCAAACAATGGAAAAATTTTATTTTGTTTGAAGTTATGGGAATAATTCTTATAGGGCAAAAATCACGTGCTCACAGCTGCCCCTCTTTGCTCGGAAACACGGAGAGTTTTTGTGAAAAGATAAAGTGAGCGGATACGAGCGATGTTTGCCTGTTTGAATACTCCGTGGGAAGCATCTTTGAAAGATTTAACCGCACCCTGCTTCCGAGGTTGCCTACATATCCTTGACTATAAAGGAATCAGGTCAGTGTAGTTCGGGAAGTTTTGGTAGCTGGGACTACCATGAAGCTGTGATTTCACTGTTGCCGCTGCTGTTGCTACCGCTTACTGAACTCCTTATTACACCATGACAAAATAAAATCTAGACTAAACTATGATCTATGCATTACAAAAATCCTATCTATATCCTCAAACTTGATCTTGTGATTCATGTTGCCTTGTTGACTTGTATTCTCTAGGTGAAGTTCCTTTGTTGCTGACTTGAATTGTAATCTGAGACATTTTCCCTTTTCTTTAGGCAGGCACCTGATTGCCGAACTTGAACCGTCTTCCTTCGAATATTGCTGCTTTTGAACCTGATTACAACAAAACAAACAAACAAAAGAAATTTTCCTTCCCCAGTTTGGTGTTGGGTGCATCTATGAGTGTTAATTGAATCATGTCACCAAATATCTCTATGAATTTGAAAGCTAGATCCCATTATCCAGGAGGGTCCTGAAAACTCCCAGTTAAATGACAGTTTTAAAAGCTGAATTATGTTTTCTAAAGGTATGACTTCCTCTAGATCTTGTTATCTAAGAAGGTCTTACGACTACATCCCATTGTCCAAAAGGATCCTGACAACTCTTAATTAAGCGACAATTTTAAATCTAAGTCATATCTTCTGAAGGTAAGAAAGTATTAATGCTACATCCCATTATCCAGGAGGGTCCTGACAATCAAAATCAAGTCTTATCTTAAGAGTGACAACTTTTACGATTGAATTATACTTCCTTACAGCAGAACTTACGTTAAATCTTGTTATTTAGAGGAAACCTTAAAACTACATCCCATTATCCAGGAGGGTCCTGAAAATCAAAATCAAGTCTTATCTTAAGCGTGACATTTTACGGCTGAATTATACCACCCTACAACAGAACTTACGTCAAATCTTGTTATCTAATGGAAATCTTAAAGCTAGGTCCCATTATTTAGGAGGGTCCTAACAACTCCTAACTGAATCCTATCTCAAACTTGCAAACTTTGAAACCAACTAATATTCCTTTGTGGTGCATTTATACTAGATTATGCTACTCATGATTGTTTTGAATTTTAAACTAGGTCCTATTTTCTAGGAGGGTACTGAAAACTTCAAATGAAATACCATTATCCAGGCGGGTCCTGAAAACTTCAAATGAAATCCCATTATCCAAGCGGGTTCTAAGAGTTTACGGTCAAACCTGTCTGGTGCTTGCCTTTCCTTATGGAGGATTTCCCCGAAATAATCGAAACTTTCTGCCCCTATTTTAATCAAAGAAAAATCTTGTCAGTTTAAAATGTGGCGATTAGTTTGTGGCATTCTTGCTGAAAGTCTCCCCGCTGCCGTGCTTTGTTTTGACTGGCTTCCCTGAACTGGCTCTGAACCTCTTGACTTTCTGGCTATCTTTCAACCCACATGATCTCGGATGACCCGATTGTTCTATACCCGAACCGCTATTTTACACCTCTGACCCCTTTTACTGAGCCTCTGCATTTCCCATGAAATTACTATATCATTCCATCGGTGGATCTTTTGCTGGCATTTTATCCCACTCTACATCATGCTATCTTTGGTATGTTCTGGCCATACTGTGCTTTGCAATGTTTGAAAGTTGGTAGTGAGCTTTGAAATCATTTCTTATTTTTCTTGACCAAGACTGACATTGAAACATCTTAGAGAAATGAAACCCAAAAGAAATGAAATGCCATGACCCTGAGAGTTAGGGATAAAGAAAATCCAAAACTGGATGACTTGCTAAAAAGAAAAAGGAAAGAGACTTATCTGAGTGGAATAGCTGGTACCAATGATCATGACATGCATTTCGGATTAATTGGCCCAATATGTCCAACCAATCAACTCTCAGTTTCCATATTTTGTTGCCCCGGAGTTTCCATAACCTGACTTCTTCGCCAAAACCTTGACCTTGTTCGACCTGCGATGCCCTGAAGGGTTCTCACCAACAAGCTTCTCTCATTTATTCATATCTCAACTCACTTTCGCCTTACAATGCCCGTGAGGGTTTTCACCAATAAGACTCTCTCATTTTTGATTTCTCTCAGCTCCCGTTGCCTTATGGTTTTCACCAATAAGACTCGCTCATTTTTAACATTTTTCTGCTTGGACCAGAGTGTTGCCTCTGATATGAATTACCTCTCCTTGCTTGACTTGGCATTTCTCGAAGACTGATCGGAAGGTCTTTCTTTAGACCGTAATGTGGGCTTTTGGATAGGGTTAGAAATAAATGGTATCAAAGGCTCAAAACAACTCAAATGGGTTCAAAATTACAACTTTTGGAATCAGATTTCTTGTAACAACTACAACTTCTGCCCCAGTTTCTTTGCTTGGGGATTTTTGGGATTTTATTTTGATGGGACCGAACCGTGAGGCTACCTACGTATCCTTTAAAGGAATCAGGTCGAACGTAGTTCATATCATAGAAATTGCTTTGTTGTTGTGATTTTATCTTTTCTCTTTCTTTTCTTTCTCTCCTTTTCTTTTTTGTTGTTTTGTTGTTTTGTTGTTTTTTTTTCCTTATTTCCTTTTCTTTTTCTTCTTTCTTATTCTTCTTCTTCTTATTTTTCTCTCTTTTTCTTCTTTTTCTTTTCTCTTTTTCCTTTACTTATATTTCACGCTTGCGTTTCTGATCTTTGCTACTGATTTCGAAAGAGGGGTATGAAAAAAAATAAATAAGGCTCAAAGGGGTAACAAAGGATAAAGTGTTTAGATAGTAGAAAAAAATGCCTTCGTCATTCCAATCTTCAAAATATGCCAATTACAAACAAACACAATTTAACCAAAGAGATCATACATAATATCTTTTGACCGCATCAGAATTGATGGCCATTTCTACACATTTGCCTTCTACATCTGTTAAATACAAAGCACCATTGGACAACACTCTCGTCACGATGAACGCCCCCTGCCAGTTTGGGGAGAACTTGCCTATTGTTTCAGCCTGATAAGGAAGGATACATTTCAATACTAACTGACCCACTTCAAACCTCTGTGGACGCACCTTCTTATTATATGCTCTTGCCATTCTCTGTTGATACAACTGGCCATGACACACTGCTGCTAATCTTTTCTCATCAATTAAACTCAATGTTCCAAGCGAGTTTTGACCCACTCATCGTCATCAATTTCGGCCTCAATAACAATCCGAAGGGACGGGATTTCAATTTCCGCAGGTATCATCACCTCAGTGCCATATACCAACAAATAAGGAGTTGCCCCTACTGAAGTGCGAATAGTAGTGCGATAACCCAGCAATGCAAAAGGTAGCTTCTCATGCCATTGCCTGGAACCTTCCACCATTTTCCGAAGTATCTTCTTTATATTCTTGTTGGCCGCCTCAACTGCTTCGTTTGCCTTGGGGCGGTAAGGGGTGGAATTGCGATGCATAATCTTGAATTGCTGACATACCTCTTTCATCAGATGACTATTGAGATTAGCCCCATTGTCTGTAATGATCACCTTTGGTATCCCAAACCGACAAATGATATTTGTGTGCACAAAATCAACCACCGCTTTCTTGGTTACGGACTTGAACGTTTTAGCCTCTACCTACTTGGTGAAATAGTCGATGACCACTAGAATGAACTTGTGCCCATTTGATGCTGATGGCTCAATTGGCCCAATGACATCCATGCCCCACGCAACAAAAGGCCATGGTGCAGACATTGTGTGCAATTCAGATGGTGGAGAATGAATCAAATCTCCGTGCACTTAGCACTGATGACACTTGCGCACAAAACTGATACAATCTCGCTCCATAGTGAGCCAATAATAACCTGCTCGGAGGATCTTCTTTGCCTACACGTACCCGCTCATATGCGATCCACAGACTCTAGAATGTACTTCGTCATGATAGCTGTGGCCTGTCTAGCATCTATGCATCTCAACAATCCAAGATCCAGAGTCCTTTTGTACAAAACCCCTCCGCTGAAGAAAACTCCGCTCGCTAACCGCTGAATTGTTCTCTTTTGATCGCCTGTGGCTTGTATCGGATACACTCCCATCCTGATATATTCCCTGATATCATGAAACCAAGGCTCTCCATCAAGTTCTTCTTCTACCACATTACAGTAAGCATGCTTATCATGGACCTGAATATGCAACGGGTCAACATAAGCCTTATCCGAATGATGTAAAATTGACGCCAAGGTAGCCAAAGCATCAGCAACTTTGTTATGGATCCTTGGAATGTGACTAAACTCTACTGATCGAAATTGTTGACAAAGATCATGCAAACATTGTTGGTATGGTATGAGTTTTAAATCTCGTGTTTCCCATTCCCCTTGAATTTGGTGCACCAGAAGGTCCGAGTCCCCCAAGACCAAAACTTCCTAGACACACATGTCTGCAGCTAACCTCAAACCCAAAATGCATGCCTCGTATTCAGCCATGTTACTAGTACAGTAGAAACGAAGCTGAGCCGTAACAGGGTAGTGATGTCCTATTTCAGAAATCAATACAGCTCCTATCCCAACGCCTTTCGTGTTAGCAGCTCTATCAAAGAAAAGTTTCCAACCTAGATCTCCAACTTGTTCCAACTCATCAAGGTGAATTACCTCTTCATCAGGGAAGTAAGTCTTCAAAGGCTTATATTCCTCATCCACTGGGTTCTCAGCCAAATGGTCGGCCAATGCCTGGGCTTTCATCGCAGTCCGGGTCACATAGACGATGTCAAATTCTGTGAGCAAAATCTACCACTTTGTGAGCCTCCCTGTGGGCATAGGCTTCTGAAAGATATACTTTAATGGATCCAAACGAGAGATGAGGTAAGTAGTGTAAGATGACAAATAGTGCTTCAACTTCTGTGCTACCCAAGTTAGGGCGCAACATGTCCTCTCAAGGTGAGTGTACTTAACCTCGTAAGATGTTAACTTCTTGCTGAGATAATAGATGGCCTGCTCTTTCCTGCCGGTGATGTCATGCTGACCCAGCACACAACCAAACGAATTGTCCAAAACCGTCAAATACAGAATCAAAGGTCTCCCTGGTTCTGGTGGCACCAACATAGGTGGGTCTGACAAATACCCTTTTATCTTATCAGATGCTTCGTGACCCTTATCTATTCACTTGACCGCATCATCTTTCTTCAACAGTTTGAAGATAGGCTCACAAGTTGTCGTAAACTGAGCAATAAACTTGCTGATGTAATTCAACCTCCCTAATAAACTCATCACCTCAGTCTTGTTCCTTGGAGGTGGCAATTTTTGGATAGCTTTAATCTTTGACGGTTCCAATTCAATACCTCGGCGGCTGACTATGAATCCAAATAATTTTTTGATGGCACACCGAATATGCATTTTGTAGGATTGAGCTTAAGATTGTACCTGCAAAGCCTTTGGAAGAATTTTCTCAAATCTCTGATGTGATCAGACTGCTTTCTATACATTATGATTACATCATCCACATAAACCTCGATCTCCTTGTGTATCATGTCGTGAAATATGGTTGTCATTGCCCTCATGTAAGTTGCCCCAGCATTTTTCAACCCAAAAGACATGACCCTGTAGCAGTATGTTCCCCATGGTGTGATGAATGCCATCTTCTCTGCATCTTCCTCACCCATTAAGATCTGATGATAACCCACATAACAGTCCACAAAAGACCTAAGCTCATGTTAGGCGCAATTGTCAATCAGAATGTGGATATTTGGCAGTGGGAAGTTGTGCTTGGGACTCGCTTTGTTGAGATCACGGTAATCAACACACACCCTGGTTTTTCCATCCTTCTTTGGCACAGGTACTACATTGGCTAACCAAGTGGGATACCGAGTGACCCGAATGACTTTTGCATCAAACTGCTTAGTGACCTCTTCTTTGATCTTCACACTCATATCAGTCTTAAATTTCCTCAGCTTCTGCTTGATAGGAAGGAATGCTAGATCAGTAGGCAATTTGTGAACCACCAAGTCAGTGCTTAAACCTGGCATGTCATCATATGACCATGCAAAGACGTCTTTGTACTCAAGTAATGCTTTAATTATCTCTTCCCCGAGTTGAGGTTCAAGGTGGACATTTATTTTAGTTTCTCTAATATTATCTGGGTCCCCTAAATTGATTGCTTCTGTATCACTCAGGTTAGGCTTGGGTTTTTCTTCAAAATGGCTTAGTTCTTTACTAATCTTTTCAAAGGCCTCATCCTCGTCGTATTCCGATTCATCATCACACTCTATTTCTTGAATTACTATTTCAGAATTAGATTGGCTTTTAAGATTGGGCCGAAGATTCCTCATGCATGTCATGTTATTGAAACCAGCATAAAAAGAGCTGTACAAGGAGGAAAACAAAACAAAAATAAAACTGTCAGGAATGAGGAAAAAGTGAAATTGCACTTCATTGAAATTGAAAGATAACAAGGTTTATACATCCAAACGGACGGAACATAGAATCTGAATTACAACCCTGGAATAATCCAGAAAAATTGAAAGAAAATCTAAGAAAACTACCAAAATTCCTTCCTGGTGGGGAGAGGAGTAATTTCCCAATTGTTAATATTTGCATTGGGCCCAACAAACTGCACATCCGCCTTGCTATAACCCTCTCTATCTTCCACCATATTCACCTCGTCGAATAATTTCTCAAACCTTTTAAGCAACTCCTTATCAGGACCAACCACAGAACTGGGAACTGTTGTTACTGGGCGTTTCTTGGTGCCGCACCTGACAATTGATCTGGAGAGACGTGGGATGGGCTTTGGGAGGACCCATGCCCTCTGTTTCAACTTTCTGGCTCTTTTTATGTCCGCAACTGTGGGCTTGAACCCCAAACCAATTGTATCCAAGTTTTTGGGGAGAGACACCGGCTGTACGATACCTTGCAGAGATGCACCCAAACCCTTGCCTGGTACAAAACCATTCTTCAACATTTCAACGACTACCATGACTAATGCGGCAGCTATCCTCGGAGTTGGAACGCACTTCCCTTCTGGAATTTTCTCTACCGATACCGTGTCAAAAACCTGATAAACCCATGGCCCCTAGTCGTCTTCAAACTCTATGAATGGAACAATGGCATCACTGTGGGCACACAAATTATCCTCGCCGTGCACAACAATTTCCTGTCTATCCCATTCAAACTTGACCATTTGATGTAGAGTAGACGTGACCGCTTTTGCAGCATGAATCCAGGGTCCACCTAACAGCAAATTGTAAGAAACAGCCACATCGAGCACCTAGAACTCCATGGTAAATTCAACTGGCCCTATTGTAAGCTCAAGCACTATGTCCCCGACTGAATCTTTCCCTCCACCGTCAAATCCCCGAACGCAGATACTGTTCTTGTGAATTCTTTCATCATCCACCTTCAACTTGTTCAGAGTGGAGAGAGGGCAAATGTTCGCACGGGAACCATTGTCGATTTGTACCCGGTTAACCACGGAATCTTCGCATTTCACCGTGAGATAGAGGGCTCTATTGTGCTCACTACCCTCCACGAGCAACTCATCATCAGAAAAAGTGACTATGTTTACCTCAAATATCTTGTTAGCTATCTTTTCCAAGTGATTTACTGAGATTTTGTCAGGGACGTGGGCCTCATTCAAGATCTTCATTAAAGCCCAACGGTGCTCGTTGAATGGATCAATAATGACAATAGTGAAATCTGAGCCGGCGTCTTCCTCAACTGCTCCACAATGGAGTAGTCCTGCACTTTTATCTTTCTCAAGAATTCCTATACTTCTTCCTTGGTCACAACTTTCTGCACTAGCACCGGGTTGTCTTTGGAGCTCTTAGCTTTTCTCAACTCTTCGGGGGCAGAGCATCTCCCCGATCGAGTCAAACCATGGGTCTCACAAACTTCTTTTTTTTTTTTCAAAATTAAAACTTAAATTAATTCCTAAATCATATTATCCTACCAAATTAGATTAATTACTCAAAATAATTTTTACCACATCTAATTAATTACCAAATTAAAAGAAAACTATAAAATTCGAAGCTAAATGCAAAAATGAGTTATTTTTTGTGATTTTTCCATTTTTGTAAAACATACTAATTTACTAATTAAACTAAAAATATAAAATTAAATCCTAAATACAAATACAAAATGTTTTTGTATTTTTTATGAATTAAACAAAATTAAACATTCGCAGACAAGTGCGAGCAATTAACAGAAATTTGCTACAAAAATCCACAAAATTGCAAACAATGGAAAAAATTTATTTTGTTTGAATTTATGGGAATAATTCTTATAGGGCAAAAATCACGTGCTCACACCTTTTATGCGAAGATCTGCCTATTTTTGTCAATTTCTTTTACTTGCCCTAAATTAGGGTTTTTAGATCTCTTTAGATCGGACCAAAATTAGCTCGATTCTCTGATTTTTTAGTGTATTTGTGTCTATATTCATCCTATGCTACTGTGTTTGTGTATATTCCATCAATATTTGTTTCTCCTAAAAAACTAGGGTTTACTTATTTTTTTAAAATCTGATTCTTTATTGATTCTGTATGTTATTGCTTCCTTATTTGTGTTTGATTTTACGATTTTCCTTGTTTACTCGTTCAATCTCTGCTACTATATAAACCCCTCCCCATTCCGCTTTAGGACAGACCTGGAATCTCTATAATCTCACTAAAAATTTGAAGTTTTGTTCTGTGGTTATTTCATTATCTTGTTTTGTACTCTGGTTCTTGGCCGGCTGGAAGCCAAGGCTAGAAATTCTGGGTTCTTGCTACTTTGGACATTGTTCTTTCTTGTTTTTGCTTCACTGGTGAGTTACTGAACCTTTGCAATTTCGTTCCTATGTTTCTATGATTTGCATATATTCTCATCCCTGAAGTTCATGGTCTAATGTGTTTCTCTGTTAACTTTGCATTTGGTTCAAGTCTTTTAGCATTTAATCTTCTCCTAAACTCATTTTAACTAATGTGTTAGTGCCTAAGTATTCCTAATATGCCTACTTGCTTCGTCCTGAATCTCTGTAAGGTGCTTCACATCTGTAATGACTTGTGTTAGAGCTCCCCTTTGATAACTATTACATGTTTCTCTGCTATTTTATCACTCAGCATGTTCACTTAATTTCATATTGTTTCATTGATTACTTGACTCTAGGGTAGTTCTCAAATTTGTGTTCCCCTACCATGTCTAAATGTTGTTTTGTTTTCTGATGTGATTTAACATGGCTTTCTTTTGATACTGGGATGTATAAATTGGATCTTTTAGGCTTTAACTTGTTTGGTGTTATGCACCCGTGTGTGACAATCTGTGTAAATCTTTCAAACTTATTTCTCCCTAACTCTTTCAACATGATTTTGCCTATGTGTTGTTTTGCCAAATGATAAACCTATTTTTTTAGTCTTGTTGACCTTTTGATCAACTATTTTGTGTTTTTAACTTTGTTATGTCTGATTCCTAAAACTAAGTGCATCTTTTCAAAACAGTCCCTTAACCATTGTCCACTCTCTCTCATTTGCTACCTATGCTATTCTGAATCTTCATTCTTAGCCGGCTGAATGCCAAAGCTATTTAGGTTCTGTCCTTGACCTCCCTAGTGTGAGCACTGCTCGGGGTCCATGTGAGACCCTTTTGAACTCTGACACACTAAAATTTGGTCCATAGTTTTCCTTGAACTATTTCTGATCAATTTCTCTAAGTGTGAGCATTGGCCTGGATTCTTGAAGCCCTTGGGAACTCTGACACACTAGAGATTTGGGTTCCGTATGCTTATCCTTGAAATATGGGTGAATCACCCACCACTGGTCATAGTATACCTATGAACATGGGCTTTGGAGATACTGTGAGTTGAAGGCCTGGCTTGTCCAGGTGTATTTGGGTCTGTTGTAGGCTCCCTATATTTACTTATTTTGTAATTCATTCATTAAATTCTGGGTTGTAATAATTATTTATAATAACAATTCTGGGTATTAGTAAAAAATGGGAAAGGGTTCTTATTTTATACTTGCAATAAATTGGGTAGAAATCCTGCCTTTAGGTCCAACAATGTGCTATTATATATTCAGTTATCGTGTGTTAGAAATCATGCCTATAGGTATCCTACTATGTTCCGCCATTATATGTTAGCAATACTGCCTATAGGTTCAATACTTGGTTTAATTGTGTTAGAACCCATGCCTATAGGAAATTGTATATTCAATGTGTGTGCAAAACCTCAGTCCCATATCGTTCTGTTTACAAATTATAGAAATCATGTTAGGATCTAAAATCAAATCAAATCGTAGAAAGCATGCCCATAGGTTTGAATCAGTTTAATTATCGTTTCTGCCCGTTTGGTTCATATGTTTTCCAAACATTGCACTGTTACTCTCACTAGAAAATATGCCTATATGATTCAATAAATAATTCTAGATCTGTTTCTGTGACCTGCCACTGTCTACAATTGCATAAACCACCTAGACATCATGCCTATAGGCTTAATAACTTTAATTAGTCCAAAATCTGCAACTGTCAAAATGCTGAACGTGTTTGCGTGCATTCGTTGCCAATGTGTAGAGGTTAACTTGATCCCTTAACTGCTTTTATATGAAGTCCAACTTGTTTTGCATGTCGATTAGTTTTATTATTTTGGGCAACCTAAGTTGAAGTCTAGAACTACCTCTACTCCTGGACCATAGGTATGAGACGAGTAATGCACGTATAAGGCTTGGTTTAGAATAAACTATTGCGCTTTAGGTAACAACTTCAAGATAGTAATCGGATAGCTGTAGGGGTGGGCAAAAATTCAAAAAATCGAATTCCGAACCGGACCAAATTAATTTGGTATTTCAGTATTGGTTTATTCGGTATTTTGATATAATTCGGTATTAATTTTTTAGTATTTCGGTATGGTCCTCGATATTGAGTTCGATATTTCGGTATACCGAAATACCGAATTAAAGAATAACGAATGAGTCGTTCTTGCTGTGAGAAGCGCATTACTTCACCACTTCTGGTTTGTAAACCTTGTTTTCTCTGGTATTTTTTAATTATTAGTATTATTTGGGGATGGTTATATAATAGTACTTCTATATGGTTTTGATGATTATGTTCATGTTTTTGTGCATGAGCTGAATTTTATACTTCCCAGACTGTTATTGGCTGAGAAGTTTGAATTATTTAGCCCCAGAACACCCATTAGAAGTGCTAGTAGAGCTTCACCTGATAAATTGAATTATGGATTTTGTGGAATATAGGATTGGGGTTCTTCCTGATGATGAATAATAGTAATATTTTTATTAGCTTTCTTGGTTATGACTCAAATTTGTGTGCTAAAAAATAGAGAACCCGCTAATCCCCAGATATTTTGTTTTGATGTATTCTTCATTCATGGCACAATTTTGATATTCTTCTAGGAGCCAAGCAGTGTGAAGAAAATTATGGAAATTGACGAGCATATTGGATTCCTTTTGACTCTTCTTTCTACTCAATGGAAGACATAATATGCAAATTGCCACTCATTCGCCGAATTACCAGTGGGCAGTGCTACAACTTGTCATATTAAATAGGGATGATGCGATACCGAAACCGTACCGAAGTCGTACCGAACCAAACAAGAAAATACCGAATCGTACCGAACTACTTTGGTACGGTATTTGGTATGCATAATTGATATACCGAATATCGAAGTACCGAACCGTAATTCATAAATACCATACTGAAGTACCGAATGCCCACCTCTAGGTAGCAGGAGACGATAGTCTGTGCCCACTGAATAATATGAGTAACACTCCATCTTGAGGAAATTACGAAGTATTATTTATGTTACACGGAGTGATCCTTTAGGCTAAAATATTTAGGACCCCCACCTTGTCTTACAATCAATTATTTGTGTTTAATAATGACCTTCTCAGATTCCTTGTTTTTCTTATCTTTGATCACATAGACTAATTCATATAATTGAGTTCGGTCGGGACCCACAGTTGTGGACCTTGAAGAGTGCCTAACACCTTCTTTTCGAGGTAATTTCGATCCCTTACCCGATCTTTGTTGACGCAAACTGGTTAATCAGAGTTACCTGCAAATAGGTGCCCTAACGCACCTTAATCCTTTTTGTGGCGACTCTCTCTTTTAAAACCCTTTCTTAAAAGAGTTATCACGTGTCGAAATCCGATTTCGCGAGAAAAAAGGGGCGCGACATTAATAAGGTATTGGAAATTTTAAATTAAATTAAAATCATCATTAGAACTTACCTTGGATGATGGAGGGACCTTGGAGGAAGTTAGATTCTTGAGAGCTTTCCTTTCTAGAGTATATTTTCGTGTTTTGGGGTATAGGTGATGAGGTAGAGCTTTTAAAACGACTCCCCGGTGCACTCTCACGAAGCTGAAGGCCCAAACGCACAACAAGGGCAGTAGCACTATCGCGCACGAGAACATCTAGACACATACTTGGGCGCGCATATTATGTATTGTTCAGTAAAATACGCATAACTTTTTACAAAGATATTCGATTGAGCTTCACAATATTTCATTGAAAAGATATTTCAAAGAGTTACAACTTTCATGTTTTGAGTTTTCTGAAATTCCTATCATACTTTCATGAAATCAAGCTGAAATATAGACCATCCATAAACTTAGTCAATTTTATCGAATCTTATACACAGCTCTCCGTATTGATTTCAAAACAACTATTTCCACCCATACTCATCTCCATAGAACTTCACATGCCTAAAATATTAAATCAATACCCATTTAACGTATCCACACGTAGTCCGAATTTATGGAGTGTTACAATTTTCATCTTGATGAAGTGTAGAACGAGGTTGTCTTTCCATTGACCCCGGGATTTCGGTCTAACTTCCTTACTTTACTCCCGTCTCACTCCGACAACGTTTTTCCTTTTCCTTTTCTATTTTAGTTGAACAAAATAAAACTACTTATTAACCACATAATAAAATGAGAAATTTAAGGTAGTTACTCATAATGCATCAAATATCTAGATCTAAAAGGTAAAAGTTAGTCAAAGGAGCATCATTGATTCAAGGCTAGAATTTAAATAGCACAGTAAATAAAAGGAAAGGTATATTTTTTATTTTTCTCCTTTGAAAATCAAAATGTCAAAGATGATTCTTTTGTAATTTTAATTTTCAAAATATGAAAAGTAATTAAAAATAAACACCAAAAGTCAAATAGTAAAGTGAGATAAAAAGAAACAGCTAAACACTCTAAATAGCTTAGAAATATCGAGATATGCATGACACTTTATTGTGTCTTTGAAGTCACAACTTAGAGAGAGTTTCTATTTCATTAGCTCATAATCATTCCCCCGCCCTCTGTCAGTACAAACTAAACTCAATTATATCTGCCATTCTCCCACCGCATGCAATATTACCCAAGATTCCATTATTTCATTAGCATTCCCCCTCTGTCGTCATTACGAAAGTAACCAATAAGTCCTAGTTAGTGCCGTCGTAAAACCAAGACTCAAGATTCTTGAAAGAAACAAAGACGATATGGCGGCGATAAATCAATTGTTGATACAATTGGAAAGTTTGGCTATCAAGCTTGAAAAAGTTAAAGGTCGTCTGGAGAGAATCAAAGGGGAAAGAGGTAAGAAGAGGAGAAAGATAATCGAGTCCCACTCGGAGCTGTTCTTGATCACCAAACCCGCTGAAAGAGAACAACTCTAACAAAACAACTGCAGAAATTGAACAAGATTATCACAGAATTAATGAGTTACTTCAACAACTAATTGTGTTTTGCGTAAGTTTGGGTGCTAACTAGTAAGATGGAGATACTGCATTAATAATGGAGTCTTGATCGAGTTCCAACATTTATCAAGAATTGATTTTGATCATCATCGTCTGTCCATGCAATTTGACAATTAGTGGATATATTTCAATACAATTTTTCTTTTTCTTTTGACCTTCCTCATAATATTTGATGATAAAGATACATTTTTAGGTCATTTCTTCTTGAATGTAAAGTGCCCCGAAACTAGAGTCTGACAAGTCAATTTGGGTTTCACTTGTTCAGCAGCGATAAATTTGTTGGTCAACGTTAGGGGTGTTCGTCGGCAAGGATGTCTCAATAAAATTCGTGGTCTAAAGGCAAATTTTAATAAGGGGCCTTTTTTTCTTTTTTTGTTTATATTGTAGTTATCTTACAAAATGTAATACTAATATTTACTTTGCTTTTTTCCTTTCTTTTTGTTTATAATTTAGTTATCTTACAAAATATAATACATAATACTAATATTTACATTGGTAAGAAAGTTCAAGTTACTAAGATGTTAGCCACATATTTACAATGTGTTACCATGGATCTTATTGTAAAAAAATATTATTTACCAATATGAAGATTTGAGTATCTTAATTCAAAGTTCTAAAATATTTTAAATATTCAAAAGACAGTCTTTATTTCTACTTTTATAAGGAGTTTGTATGAACTTCAATATTGTCTAAGCAAAAATAAGATATAAAATTCACAATTAAAAATATTTTTGGGGCCACAAAATTTGGGAGGCCTAAAACAAATGCTTTACTAGCCTACCCCTTGAGCCACCCCTGTTCGTCAGTCGGTGCGGTATTTAGATATTTCGGTTCGGTATTTTTAGTATTCGGTTTCTTAAAATGCTATACCAATACCGTACCTAATTAAATTCGGTGTCGGTTTTTCTCCTTTTGGTTTCGGTTTATTCGGTTCGGTAATTTTGATTTATTCAGTTTGGATACTAACTAGTGCATAGAGTCATAGACTGTAATATTCTTAATTAAAGTACTCAAAAGTACAAAACTAAAAATAAAAGTTTTGTCGAAAACCAACAAATATCAACCTAGAGAGAGAAACTATACATAAAGGAATAAATTTGATCATTAGAAATGTCTTGTTCCTTACTTAGAGTTAATTGATGAACTTAGAAAATAAGATAAGTAAAATTTTACATTTTTTTACGATATAATTAATATTATGTGTATTGTGTAATATAAATATATATTTCGGTACGGTATTGACATTTCGGTATTTCATTTAAAATACCTAATACCGATTTTTTAAAAAATTAAACTAAATACCATACCGAATTCAAAAATATCGAATACCAAGTACCAAAATCTTCGATTTCAATACGGTAATTCGATATTTACCAAATTATGCACCACCCTAGCCGGTCAACAGTGTCTAAAGAAAGTGGTAATTGGGCCAATTACACAATTCATCAAAGACAATCAATGCCTAATGAATGGGTGCTCAATGATCTAGTACCTTTATATTGTTATATTATGTTGTGTAGTAATAATTGATAGTAATATATACAAAACTAGGGTATTGTTTACAAAACTTTGAGATAGAGAGCAACATAATCCGTATATTAGTGAAATTAATGCGGTAACATTCAATTAATTTTGGATTATTATTCCTCATAGATTAATTTACCTGTAGCGATAACGTTTAACTAATATAATACTTAATATTTCAGTACTTAAAATATACTATACTTAATATTTCAGTACTTAAAATATACTATTAAGTTTATTCTGTGATCATTAAAATCCATCTACCAGCGAAGGCTTCAAATTTCTGTTTTATCGAACATCGCATAAATCAAGTAATCAACCATGCCATGGTTTGACTCATTTAATTCGAAACGCTAACCAAACACGTCATTATGTATTGACAAGTCATAATCGTCGAAGACTTTGTTGAGAGGAAAGTGTTTTTTTGATCGTTTTGTTCTTTAATGATCAATATGAATATTGCATGCATGAAGTTTCCCTTGTTACAATAAGCATATATCAAAATTGTCCATAACAATACTATAGATTAAAGCTGTAAAAAATTAGTTAATTAGGAATGAAAAATTGGGAATTGTCCCACACTGAAAATAGAACAAATAAATAAGCAAAGAAAAATAATATTAAAGAGAATATGTATCTTAAATGCCGTATGAATAATTTCGTCGATGAAAATCATTTCTAAACCAATAGATTTCCACATATGCCATATCCGGTTTTTGTCACGACCCGGTATTCCCACCCTCGGGACCGCGATGACGCTTAACATTTCACTTGCTAGGCAAGCCAACATTAGAATAGTTTTTAGATATTTTTAACAAAAAAATTAACTGATACTAATTAAACTGAAATAACTAAAATATTACTGAAATAAAGTGCGAAAAGTCATAACCACCGCAATATCTAGATACAACTCCCGATCTGGTGTCAAAAGTGCATGAACAACTAGAATAATACAGATTGTACCTCAAGTCTCTGTCCAATGGTCAATCCGAGCAATCTACGACCGACTCCAAAATCTGCACAAGAAGTGCGGAGTGTAGTATGAGTACAATGACCCCATGTACTCTGTAAGTGTCGAGCCTAACCTCGACGAAGTAGTGACGAGGCTAAGGCGGGTCACTTACAATAACTTGTACGCAGTATAATAATGATAACATGAAAGAAATGCATAAAGAGTAAGGCAACTAACTTATTAAAATCAACTCAATCCTCGAAACCAGTAACACTAGAAATACCAATCCTCAAAAACTCGTACGAAAGCACTGAAGCCAACACAACAGAACAAGGAATACAAAACACAAAATCTGTTGCGGCGTGCAACTCAATCTCACAGTAAAAATACGATTCTCCCTTATTTCACCATTTCAATATCAATAATAATAAGTAAAATTCGTTGCGGCGCGCAACCCGATCCCACCATATAATCAGAATTAGTATCATAATCCTCCCACATTTCACCATATCAGTCCTCCCTTATTCTATTTGTTGCAGCGTGCAACCTGATCCTACCATATCTGTAACGACCCGATCGGTCGTTTTAAGCTTTTGCACTTCGCTCGCCAGTTCTCGGGCATGACTAGCCCCGTGTGATGTATTATGACTATGTAATCGTCGGTTTTGTTTTTCAGGATAATCAGAATAGATTTGGAAGACCAATTCTCAGTTTGAAGCTTTAAGTTTGAAAGGTTTGACCATTTTTTGACTTTTTAGTATTCGATCTCGGATTTGGATTTCTATGATTTGATTAGCTCTGTTAGGTGATTTTGGACTTGGGAGCACGCCCAAAATGTATTTTGGAGGTCCGTGGTAGATTTAGGCTCGAATTGGCAAAATTGGAAATTTGGCGTTTTCCGATCGGCAGTGGAAATTTTGATATCGGGGCCGGAATAAAATTTTGGAAATTGGAGTAGGTCCGTTGTGACGTGTTTACATAATTTCAGTTCATTCGGAAGAGGTTTGATAGACTTTTTGATCGTATTCAGAATTTGGAAGTTTTGGAATTCTTAGGCTTGAATCTGAGGGTGATTCGATGTTTTGATGTTGTTTTGAGCATTCCGAAGGTTGGAACAAGTTTGAATGATGTTATGGGGTGTGTTGGCATGTTTGGTCGGGGTCCCATGAGGCTCAGATAAGTTTTGGAAGAGTTTTTGGAAGATTTTGGCATTTTGAGCATAAACATGTAATGATCCAAAGGTTCATTTTTAGTTTTAGAGATCGAAATTTGATTTTAAGACTTTCGAAATTTTGATAATGAATTATAGGAGTGATCTGGAAAGTTTGGTCTAATTTCATCAAGTCCCGATTGAGTTTTTGACGCAAATCATGAGTTAATTGTTTAACGAGCGAAATGGGTATCACACTGAGAAAATGAGCTCCTAATTAAGTTTCGATTGAAGGACTATATTTGTATTATTATTTGTGACTCATAGGAACAAGAATCATCAAATTTCGAGTTTGTATGATCGAGTTAGAGCCTTTTTAGTGAAATTAAAGACTGTTGGTGCATCAGATCTGGTGTGCACCTTTAGCGAATCGATTGGACCACCTTTAGCGACCGGAAATGGCTTTTAGCGACCAGAATCGGGTTTATTAATGCTGTTTTTTAGCTCATTTTGACATTTTTTTTGGTGAAAGAACACGGCTTGAGGCAATTTTTGAGCAAGAAATCATGGAAAATCTTGAGGTAAGTCACTTGTGATCATTTCTACTCCATAATATTGAATTATCATCGAATAATCCGTATAGATTAGATGTTTTTGAGGTGTAAATTGGGAATTTGGACCTAGGGATTTGAAAATAAGATTTGAAGATTTAGAGGCCAAATTTTTATCGGAATTTAGTAATTTTTGTATGGTTGGACTCGTGGTTGAATGAGTTATCGGATTTTGTGAGTTTTGTCGGATTCCGAAGCGTGGGCTCGGGGGCCGGGTTTGAGCCAAATTCGGGATTTTTGGTCTAATTTGATAATTTTCATAGGGATTCATTCCTTTAGCGTATATTGATGATAATATACTGATTTTGGTTAGATTCGGAGCATTTGGAGGCTGAGTCGAGCGGCGAGGGCATTGCAGAGTAGAAATCATCCGGATTGAGGTAAATAATGATTGTAAATGTTGTCCTGAGGGTATGAAACCCCGAATTTAAGATCATTGTGCTACTTTGAGGTGACGCACACGCTAGATGACGAGCGTGAGGTCGTGCACCGTTGGGGATTGTGACTTAGTCCATCCCGTATGACTGCTAAGTCGTGTATTTGGTTGAAAACTGTTTGATATCATTGTATTTTGGAAAGTATTATCATGTTTTGGGATGAATACTATATTTGGTCCTCGTGCCAACTGTTTTGGACCCTTAGGAGATTTTTACTACTATTCCTTACTGTTTTGAATTCATATTTGTACTCAGTCATGTTGTATTCTACTGTTTTAAAAACTCAGCCATATTTACTCCGTTTTGATATTTTAAATGATATTTTGGGCTGAACATCATATTTTATTGTTTCTCGAATGGCTTAAGAGACTTCTGACTGAGTGAGGCTGAGGGCTTGTGTTGTGAGGATATTATGGGATCGGTCTACGCGCCGCAGCAGTGTTGTATTGATTCATGATTATGAGGCCGATAGCCTGATTTGTTATGCCACAAGGTGGCTTGTTATGAGGCCGAGGGCCTATTTGATTATGCCACGAGATGGCTTGTTATAACACTTGGGCTGTAGGAGCCCCTCTAGGAGTCTGTACACCCCCAGTGAGGGAAGATACCCAATGTGAGTGATATGATGTAGCCCAAGGGGCTGTTGTTGTTTCATATTGTTTCCCGAGGGGCTGTTCTTGATCCATATTTTGCCCGAGAGGCGGTTCTTGATTCATGTTATGCCCGAGGGGCTGATTACGAGTGATTGTGAGGTATCCCGAGGGGCTGGTTCTGTTGATATTTTGCTCGAGAGGCGGTGTATGGTACATGTTTTGCCTGAGGGGCTGTTTACATTTTTATCATTTTTACATACTATTTTTATCACTCGTTTGAAACTATTGAAAGTTGTTTTAAAAGGGTTTTACTGAAACTAAGCTTGATTTACGAAGTAAATGATTTCTGTACTGTTTTGGAAATGTACTGCATTTGCTGTAGCGTTATGACGTGGTTTACGTGTTTTCTTACTGCTCAGCTTTCATTTTCTTTTATTACATACTGAGTTGGCGTACTCACATTACTCCCTGCACCTTGTGTGTAGATTAAGGTATTTCTGAACACGGTAGCAGGTGTTGATTGCTCAGTGGCAGAGTCATCGGAGTTAGCAAGGTAGCTGCCCGACGTTCGCAGCCCTGCTCTTCCCTCTCTTGTCTTCCTTAGATTGTTTTTATTATATTTTCAGACTCATCATTGTATTCAGACCTGAGTAGATGCTCGTGACTAGTGACACCCCGATGTTGGGCTTGTGTATTTATTCTGCACTGTTCATTTAGACTTACATTATGAGATATTTGATTAATTAAAGGCTTAGAAATGACTTTTATTGAATAATAGCTAAATTCGGGAATTGTGTCGGCTGACCTAGTTTCACGATAGGCGCCATCACGACCGAGTCGGTTTTAGAGACGTGACAAGTTGGTGTCAGAGCCTAGGTTACATAGGACTCACGAGTCATGAACAAGTTTAGTAGAGTCTCGCGGATCGGTACAGAGACGTTTATACTTATCCTCGGGGGGCTGCAGAACCTTTAGGAAAAACTTCATATTCTTGAATTCTTATCGTACGTCCTTGATTCATATTGAAATGTAACTCTTTGAATTCCTTCAACGCTTTCGTATGCGCACATGAGCGCTCGGTATTAGCTGTGCATCGACTGCTTGTGATTTTCTGGTTGAGGAGCGAGATGTGATCTTGGCATGTTGATGATGGGCTAGTCTGGAGAACTTGAGGCAGGATTTTTCCTGTAGTTTGAGCACTGAGGCATTGATTGTGTGAGCACATGCTTTTGGATTTATATGTTCGGTAGTGTCCCTATTAGTGGAAGTGATGGCTGGATGGCTACGTGATGAGCATGATGTGATCGCGAGATGTGTTCATATGATTTGGATGTGACGAGAATGGTCTACTTGAGGGTCGAAAGAACTATTTGGTGCTTGAATTCCATCTTGATTTGATGTGTAGCCCGTAGTTAAGGGTGTGTTGAAGGATCTTTCCATGTTTTCTTGTTGGGGAATGAAGTAGATTTCATGTCGTGATATGAGTTCAGACTCGAAAAAATTAAGTGACTGCGTAATGTTTATGATGGTGTAAGGGTATAAAGAGATGTTAGTTTGAGGCGAAGCAGGTGGGTTATCTCCTGCGGAGTGTTCTGAAGTTTGTGTGATCCTTATGTTGTTTGTTGGAAGATCTCTTTTACCAGTGCAATATATGCGTTACAATTTGAATTCGGGTCGCTTAAGAGAGTGGGCTTGACTATTATGAGGGTGAATGCGAGATTTGCAGAAGATTTGAAGTATTGAATGGTCTATGTTGCACGAGCTTATGAATGATTGAGTTTAATATCACTATGGTATTATGACAGTAATAGAGTATATGCATTATGAGTTATTGTGTGTTTTGATCTATGGCTTTGAGCCAAGTGGGGGAGTCTGCTATTGATTAGTTGATTGCACGGTTATGTGCTATGTTGGTTCCAGTATGAGGCGTACTGGTAAATCAGTTATGGCTTACGGAGGATGAGACCGAGGATGGATCGAGTAAAGGAAATTTCAATAAAGGTTATGTTATGCTTTATGGGTGTATGAGAATCACGAAATGACTTGAGTTGTTTTGGTAAAGGATGTACGGTGCATATAACATGAAGTTGCTTGGTTGCATTAAGGTGAGGTTACATTCTGCGGTGTTGGAGTGCTAATGGAGCACATGTCATCCAGTTCGTATGATCGATCTAATTGCAATTTGAGTAGAGTGGATGACTCTCGAAAATAGTTCTAATGGATTCAAGATTTTACATGTAATAATTGGAGATTTTCAGGTTGTATATTTGGATAGAAACTGAGGTTTGCATTGGAGGGTGTCAAGACTTGTAGTCATTATGGATTCTACATATCAATATCAGGAAGGTGAAGGTAAAGGCTTTAGATTCGCAGGAAGTCTCTTCAGGGTAAGTACTTTGAATGTGGTGCTTTTGGGGATATTTGAGGGAGAATTCAGCGACTTATGAACCTTAGACGGTGTGGTGTTATGCTAAAGTTCGTGGGGAAAGTTTTGGTTAAGGATAATTGTGTACTAGCAAGGAAAAATATCAATTTGAAGGCAATTTGAAAGGAACTCAAAGAATTAGGACATCTTGGTAGTAGGTTGGATTGGCATGGTAATGTATATAATAGGTTCTTGGGTGCTTATGATGCGGTGGGTTTCTACAGGTATTTCGCGGCAATGCTCTTAGGTTTTTATGACTTGCGTAGCTTGGTTGAGTTAAAGGAATTCAGTACAGACAGTTGGGTTGTGTGACAGTGGGATTCAGAGAGTTCTTAATGGTTTCTACCACAGTTAGAGAGGTATATTTTCTACTGGCGTGAGAAGCATGTGATATGTTGTGATTTTCTTTTAGATGGGATCAAATGGAAAAGTTCTTGGCCGGTTGAGTACGTAGTTGCTTGTAGCTCGGAGTGGACTATGAAGTTCTTATGTTTATCATAGAATGTCATAGTATATGCGGTATACTGTGTAGGGTTGATATTTGCGTGTGTAAGGTCGCGATTCAGTTTTGAAAGGGAGGTCATAAATTCTTAGGCAGCATGGACGGTTCCAGATGACTAAATAAATGAGATCACTGATTGGTGTGGCTTGATGAGGGTACACATTTCAGAAAGGGCGATGTGTTTGAGGTATGGATACTTCATTGGTATTGCGGCACTATCTTGTTTGATTGACTGCTAATATTCAAAGTTTGCTTGGTGGCACAAGAGAATTTTTGGATCACCCTCATGGAATGATCGAGTATTAGAGGTGTGTTAGATATTCGGGCGGTAGATTTGAAATCAGATATGGTGATTCGTGTGCTTTATGGACTTGGAGACTAGTAGTTCTCATAAACAGGTTATTTTGTAATTGTGGATTGTAAAGATGTGGGCAAAGCTAGTCAGATGTTGTACGTGCCATGATTTGGTCATTGTGAACTTTCGAAAAGGTATTCATCTATGTTGATTTGGGGTTCATTGGTAGGCCCAATATGGATGGGTGTTCTGCATCGAGTCGGGTATGTTGACTCCGTGTTACGAGGCGTTAGGATTTGTTGGTTATAGGCACATGTGGTGCGGTTTTATTAGGGTCTCTCAGTGGAATTCGAGGGGAAAGAGTATTGGGTATTGCTCGGTGGATGGCATATCGGTTGTGTCCTTTCGGGTTTGTGTAATGTAATGTCATTTGCCTTACCGTGGGTATGATGATTTGCTTTTGGTACTAAACATCAAATTGCGCGTGGTTGTTGATTTTGAGCATAACAAATCGAGGTGTTTCATGTGGACCAGTGTTTGGATAGGATCGCACATTGCAGCAAAGTTATATGGAGGTATGATCCTTCGGGTTAGATTTGTGTGTTCTGGTTTTACGATGTGTGATGGGTTCTCAGCATTGTGTGGTGGTGGTACTGGTGAGCTTGCAGTACAACTCTCTCATTTGGGTCATTTTTTCATGTTTTGAGTACATTTGGACTATTGTTTATTGGTGCGCGGGTCGCATAGGTTGTGGCTTTAGATTGTATTGATGTGTCATGTCATTAGAGCAGTCGTGTTGGATGAGGTGAGTACATTGGAATCTAGAATGAATACTATCGGATTCGATTTTAGCATGTTGGAAGGATAATATCGGTATGATGATTTTTAACCAATTAAACATGAAATTAGTGAAATTTAAAGCCTAAAATTGGGAAATTAGAGCTTGAAATTGGAGACTTTGATTTGAGGATTTGAGGGGTCGTTTGTGGTCGGATTTTGATGTATTTGGTATGTATGAACTCGTGAGAGTGTAAGGATTCTAGTTTTGTAATTTTTATCGGAATCCGAGATGTGGGCCCGGGGGTCGGGTTTGACCAATTCTGGGATTTTTGAGTTAAATTGATAATTTTCGTATGGGTTTCACTCCTTTAGTGTATATTGATGGTTATATACTAATTTTGGTTAGATTCGGGGCATTTGGAGGCCGAATCGAGAGGCAAGGGTGTCGCGGGCTAGAGTTTGGCTTGGCTTGAGGTAAGTAACGCTTCCAAACTTGGTTTTGAGGGTTCGAAACCCCGAACTATGTGTTCTATGATTACTATTGAGGTGACGCAAATGCCAAGTGATGGACGTGTAGTCGTGCACCGTGAGAATTGCAGCCTGGGTCATCCCATGGAACCACTTAGCGACTCTTTCTAGCTGATATCTGTGTTGTAATTATGTGATTAAGTGAATAAGCTGCAAATCATGCTATTTATCATGTTAAGGCTTCACGCCAATACTGTTAAGACCCAAGAGGTCATTTCTTGCTGTCATGTCATTAGCTTCATTGATATTCTGTACTCAGTCCTGTTCATGCATATCTTATCATGCCTCAGTTTCGATTACTGCTATTTGACACATCATAACAATGTTCGGGCTAGTATCATGACATTTTTGAGCCCCTGTGTGTGAGACTGGAGAGTAATGACTGAGTGAGGTGGAGAGCCTGATATTGATTGACAGTATGGGATCAGACTGCACATCGTAGCGAGATATTGATCATGCCTTCATTGGCTTGATATAGCGCTTGGGCTAAGAGAAGCCCCTCCGGAGTCTTTACACCCCCAGTGAACGCAGTTGATGATATTGAGGGATGGATCTTCCCTGGACATGGATCTTGTCCAAAGTATTTATACCTGGAGATGGATCTTCTTCATAGGGCTAGAATGGCATTCATCGGTACTGGATGACTGCGGTCAGTGATGTGTATATATTCCGGGATGGATCTTCTCTAGGCCGGATGGCCATATATAGTACCGAGTAGTTGAGCACTTGTGAGTGGAGGTATACATAACATTGATTATACTATATGTGCATTAGTATTTAGAGGTTCTTAAGCTTTATACTCCGTACTGTTCATACTCTGTTTAGTTACTGCTGAGAATTTACTTGAACTGCAAGCATGTCTATTTTCTGTACAATTAAATGTTGCTACCTGTTGAGGTTTGGTTCGTCACTACCGTTAGTCCATAGTTTGGACTTGTTACTTATTGAGTTGGTGTACTCACGTTATCCCCTGCACCTTGTGTGCAGATCCAGGTATTTCGGGCCACGGTAGCGGTTGTTGATCTTATCGGTTGGAGACTTTCCTTGGAGATTACGAGGTAGCTGCCTGGCGATCGTAGTCCCGCCTTCTCCTTCCTTATCTTCCTTTTTAGTGTACTTGTTGGCTACTCTCAAGTTGTATTAGTCTTGTTTTACTTCGAACCGTTGTAGTATGTTGCTCATGACTAGTGACACCCGAGGTCGGGCTTGTATTTTTCCGCTTGTTTGGATTTCCCCTTTATATATTTATGGGACTTCTGTTAAAATTATTGTTTTATCAATACTTAAGCCTTAAATGAAATATGGAGTAAATGAGTAGTAGTTGGCTGACCTAGTATCACGATAGGCGCTATCACAACCGGGTCAGTTTTTGGGTCGTGACAATATATTATTACCTTAAGTTGACACTATTTGCCACAATCTTTCTTACATTGTTCTCATTTCTTATAATTCTTTGTTTGCTAACTTCAAAGCTTTGCACGTGCCGAGGCATAATAAAGTTAATACTGGCTAATTCGTTTCTAAACAAATGATTTCTAACTGTTCAATTATAACTTCAAATTCCAATAAAGGAAAAGAATAGAGCCATTACTTGCATGTGCCACTTAGAATAGATAGGGTATACACTTTTTTTAGTTTTATGTCAAAAGTAAGAAGGGATTTGTCATTTTACACTTAAGAAATCTGAAAATAAAAATCAAACAATCTTTACAAGTTGTTTACAAATGATTTATACATAGTAAAAATAAATTTCATACAATTAATTATATATTATACAACTTATCTATAACTTTCATACATTATTTCTACCCAGTTATATACAACTACAATATCATATCACGTAAATATAATTTTTATACAATATGTCTTTTGTATATTTTGTATCTGATTTATACATAGCAAAAACAAGATTCATACAACTAATTATATATTATACAACTTATCTACAACTTATCATACATTATTTCTACTCAGTTATACACAATTACAATATCATACAACTTATATATAATTTTTATGCAATGTTGTTCAACTTTCATACAACAGTTAAATAAATAAAAAAATATATAAACAATAGAATACAATTTTACTACAATTTCGTAAATATAATGCATATCATGTCTTCTTCTTCTTCTTTGAGTTTCAATCTGAAATGCAGCCAAAATCAAGTCTAATCTTCACCAAAACCCCTCAAAATTGAGACATAAACTCCAAACCATATTTCTAATTGTTTGCAACAACACCCAATCCAAACAAATAATGGTTTTTTAAACCCAAATTCAAATTCAAAGCTTCAAAACTTTTTAATGGCTGTCAATGGTGGAATTGCTGCTCTCTTTTCCTTTGCTTTACATTACTGAAATTAGGGATTGAGAGATAGAGAGAGACATAGAGAGAATTCTCAATTCTTTGTAACAACACCTAATTCAAACAAATAATATTTTTTGAAAACCCAAATTTGAATTCAAAGCTTCAAAGCTTCAAAGCTTTTTAATGATTATCAATGGTGGAATCGTGAGTGAGTGCAAGATACGTGGGGGATGGGGGATGGGGGGGGGTGGTATATGGTGATCGAGTGTCACAACCCGAATTTTCCACCCTCGAGAGTCGTGATGGTGCCTACTAATGAGAGCTAGGCAAGCCAATCCTTAATTGCTTACTTCATTAACAATTGCTTCTTTTAACAATTATCAGCGATAGCATGAAAGCAATGGAATTAAATAAATATGCGGAAGACTTAAATTTAAAGAAAACTGAACAATAATACGAGAATCAACATATGCCTCTAACGAAGAACTGGTGTCACATTACTCACAAACTTCTAAGAGTGCTAAAGACAACTGTTTGAAAGAAAATATAAACTGTTTGTCTCGAATATATGGGGTAACAGACGGAAATAAAAGATAGAGGAGACGCCGGGCCTGCGAACGCCTGCAAGGCTACCTCAATGTCTCACTGGACTGAAGGCTAGCTCCCGCGCTACTGTTGCTGTCCAAAACCTAGATATGTGCAAAAGAGCACAGAGCGTAGTATCATCACAACCGACCCCTGCTGGAAAGTGTCTGGCCTAACCCCGGTGAGGTAGTGACGAGGCTAGGACCAGACTCCAGATAAACCTGTACAGTTATATAATATATGGCAGAAAAGTAAACAAGTAATAAGCAGTTAAAGCTGGGGAAGGGGAAACATGCTTCGGGGATAACAGTTAAAAGAGGATAACAGGGAATATTAAAGAAGCTAGCATTATAACTTCTATCACAAATGAAGAAAATAAAGGCAACTTTCACTTTCAGTTTCCTCTTGTTGCAGGCGTGCAACCCGATCCCATTTCTCATATCTCGTGATAGGCGTACCACCCGCTCCCATTTCATTCTATCTTGTGGTAGGCGTACCACCCGCTCCTATTTCATTATATCTTGTGGTAGGCGTACCACCCGCTCCCATTTCATAATATCTTGTGGTAGGCGTACCACCCGCTCCCATTTCATCAATCTTGTGGTAGGCGTACCACTCGCTCCCATTTCATAATATCTTGTGGTAGGCGTACCACCCGCTCCCATTTTATAATATCTTGTGGTAGGTATACCACCCGCTCCCATTTCAGTTCATCACACAATCACAAGAAATCCCGGCAAGGGAACATAAGTAATATAATAACTTCCCGGCAAGGGAACAAGGATATCGAAATAGTCATCCCGGCAAGGGAGAATCAGTTATAACCAATCTCACTTTGCTAGTACTCAGCTCAATTAATGGAAATATTTAATCATAAAGGATCATTAATTAAAGTATATAAGGTGTCATTCAAAAACACAACAACTTTCAAGTTAAGACCCACGGTCATGCTTGACACCAACATATAGATACTCGTCACCATGCCTATACATCGTACTCAACAAGAAGCAAGTAGCAAATATGACTCAACTCCTAATCCCTCAAGCTAGGGTTAAACCAAACACTTACCTCGATGCCTTAAACACCACTCAAGTCTCAATTATAGGTTTACCTCATGATTCCACCACCAATCCGCTCGAATCTAGTCATAAGTTACTTAATCACATTAATGAATGCTAAATGAATCAACCCCAATGCATGAAAATGAGTTTTCCAAAATTTTACCCAAAAGTCAAAAATCACCCCCGGGCCCACGTTGGTCGAAACCCGAGGTTCGGACCAAAACCCGATTACCCATTCTCCCACAAATTCAAATATAGGGTTTGTTTTGAAATCGGACCTCAAATTGAGGTCCAAATCCCCAATTTTAAAAAAACCTAGGTTCTACCCAAATCACCCAATTTCCCCATGAAAATCTTTGATTTGAAGTTGAAATCATGTTAAAAGATGTTAAGAAGTGACGAAAATGAGTTAGAAATCACTTACCAATCGTTTCGGAGATGAAAAGTTGTTTGGAAAATCGCCTCTTATGTTTTGGGGTTTTGAAAAATGTAAAATAACTGAAATTCACGTGTATTTATACCCCTCTGAAGTTCCCACCGCGGACCGTGCAAGAAGGACTGCGGCCGCACAGGCTTCCTGAAGGCCTGCGGATCTATGCCCCGCGCGGACCGCGCAAAGCCGACCGCGGCCGCGCATCACCCACCGCGGACCGCGCAAAGGCGACCGCGACCGCGCTGGCCCCTTCGCGGCCGCACGCGTTTCCTCGCGGGCGCTGCGCAAAAGGGTTCAGAGACCTGTCAAAATTCCTGAACCTGCAACATTTGATCTTTTAAAGCCTAAGGCATCTCGGAACCTACTAGAAACTCACCCGAGCTCTCGAAACTCTAGACCAAGCATGCACACTACCTCAAAACACCCTACGAACATATTCGTGTGATCACATCACCAAAGTAACATCATGAATACCGAATTGAGCCTTAAGATCCATGAAATTTCTTAGATTTCCTTTTAAACATCAATTTTCCCAATTTGGGTCCGGATCACGTCAAACGACACCCGTTTTCAACCAAGTTTCACAGGAATGACTCAAGTCATATATAAGACCTGTACCGGGCGCCGGAACCAAAATACGGGCCCGATACCAACACGTTCTGATCAAATTTCATTTCAAATTTCTTTTTTCTTTAAACATTTTCAGAAAACAATTTCACTTAAAAATTCATAACTCGGGCTTGGGACCTCGGAATTTGATTCTGGGCATACGCCTATATCCTATATTTTCCTACGGACCCTCCGGGACCGTCAAATCACGGGTCCGGGTCTGTTTACCCAAAATGTTGACCGAAGTCAAACTTATTCATTTCGAGGTAAAAACTTAGAATTTTTCACAAGATTTCACGTTTAAGCTTTCCGGCTACGCGCCCGGACTGCGCACACAAATCGAGGCGACTCTAAATGAAGTTTTCAGGGCCTCGGAGACAGATTTCAATTAGAAACAGGTGATGACCCCTTTGGGTCGTCACATCGAGAGAAACGTGGGGGAGTGGAAGATACGTTAGAGTAATTTTAGGACACTAATTATTATAATTAATTCCCTTAAAATATACATAAATGGTAATTGAGTATAAAATGTAATTATAGTAAAACTTGAGTAGGGAGAGTAATATAGTTTCATATATTATATAGAAATGTAAAAATTCGAATATTTTACACGATGTGACAAAAATTGATACTATTGGATATGATAATTAGTACTTAGTAGCGGGGGATAGCACTGTTTCAATACATATTAAAAGTTCAATTGAATTTTGCATTCAATTATATCATGTTTAGTTCAACTGAAAATCAGCAGATTTTATTTGTTTCTTTGGTTCAAGTCTAATCTAGTTTCAACTTCTAAATCATCTTGGCATTAATTTTTCAGATTGCACACAAAGCTTAAAAGGTGGGTTCATCATCGTAAAAAAGGTAGAATCTTTTCCAAATAAAGAGCTAATTCACTTTATTCTTCTTCTTTTCTTTTCTTTTTTTAAAAAGAAGGATATCAAAACACTACATTAATAAACACTACTCAACTCGGGATTATCAATGGATAAACATCGATGATCAAGTTTGTATTCACAATGGTAAAGAGTATATAAATAAAATGAAGATGTGAAGAAGCAACGAAAAACGTAGCCTTTTAGACTTTTAACGCTGGAGCAAAACCTCTAGGGGAAGTAGTAGTAAAAATAGCACGGGCTAGTCAGTTTTTGGACTAGTCACTCAAAAATAGCCAGCATTTGCAAGGTCATTGAAAAACAGTCATTATTTTGCCGCAACACGGAAAGTTCCAGCATAATATACTGGAGATCGGTGCACCTATGTATGAACTTCTAGCATGTTATGCTGGAACTCCAACATGCGGAAAGTTCCAGTATAATATACTGGAGTTTGGAGCACCGGTGCTCCAATCTCCAGTATATTATGGGAACTCCAGTATATTATACTGGAGTATTTTCGGATTTTGAACGGTGTATTCGTTCAGATTTATTTTTACATGAAAAATGACTAAATTTCGATTACTTATAAAACTGTGACTATTTTTGAATGACCACTTATAAATTTGGCTATTTTTGAATTTCTTCCGAAGTAGTATGACCAATGCAGCATTCATATCCATGTCCAAAAAATCAACTTCTAAATCACGATTTAATAATAGTGTTTCATTTATGATGAGGTTGTTGAATAATCTCGTTAATATAATTATTGTTGAAGACAATCTATCTAATTCATTCTCAATCCACTGAGCACCTTCTTCTTTTTAAAAAGAAAAATATTTTTATGTATTTTTTTATTTTAATTTTCCTGCAGATTACAATCTAGAGGTTTGAAGCATAGACAATTATGTTCTTTAACTTCAGTAGTTAATTTATCCATGTAAAGCACGACTTGTTTTAGTGTGGGACTCCTCATGAATTTGATACTATTAAATTATAGTTTCCTCAAATAATAGTGTCAGAGTCACCTGATCAGTTCAATGAGGAAAATGGTTCTTTCTTCTGTGAAAGAGAGTTGTTGCTAAATTTAGAAGCCATAAGAAAGAAGATGAATAAATGACATGACACTAAGAAAATGATAGACATGTCTATCTCGTTCAAATGAGTTGGTAGCCAATTTTGTTGACTTGGTTTGGTTTGGTAGCCAATCTTGTTGTTTGGTAGCCATTTTTATTGACTTGGTTTGGTTTGGTAGCCAACCTTGTTGAAATTGTGAAAAGGGTGTGTAAATTGTCAAATATTGTAAGCTTTAGAGAGTAAGGTTTTGGCTATAAAAGGAGAGCTTTAACTTTCATTTCTACACACCAACAAAGAGAGAAAAGAGAGAGCAAGGTATTCCATAAACTATAAGAAAATAGTTTGTGAAGAAAAATAGAGTGTGAGAGATATTGTAGTGAGGTGGAAAAAAGCAAAAGAGTGTTTATTTTTTTTGAGGGTGTAGTGGTCTTAGGAGTATTTTTTTACTCGTTACTACACAGTGTAAAATTCCTCACTATAGTGATATCAGTTGCTCTTCTTGGCCGTGGTTTTTTCCCTTATTCAGAAGGGTTTCCACGTAAAATCTTGGTGTCATTATTGCTACATTTCTATTCTTGCTGATTTAACCATAACTTAGTGTTCTGCGTTTATCACTAATACCGTGAATATTATTTTTACGGGGTTTATTCCCAACAAGTGGTATTAGAGCCAAGGTTCTATCTGAGTATGCTCTATGGTTGCAGCACAGTCTGAACTTCCACATCAGAAAAGAATTACTTTGGTCTCCTAATAAATTGTATTTGTATTTGTGATAAACGATGGAAGCCAACACTAGTAGAATGGTTACCTTGAATGGCACAAATTATGCCATTTGGAAGGGCAAAATGGAAGATTTGCTCTATGTCAAGAATTTTCATCAACCTGTCTTCGCCACTGTAAAGCCTGATAATAAATCAGATGAAGAGTGGAATCTGTTACACAGGCAGGTTTGCGGCTTTATTAGACAGTAGGTTGACGATAATGTTTTGAACCATATTTCTGGGGAGACACATGCTCGGACCCTATGGGAGCACCTTGAAAGTTTGTATGCTCGGAAAACTGGAAACAACAAGATGTTTCTGATAAAGCAGATGTTGGGTTTAAAATACCACGATGGTTCCGCGATGACAGATCATCTGAATAATTTTCAGGGGATCATGAACCAGTTATCTGCTATGGGCATTAAATTTGATGAAGAAATTCAAGGCTTGTTTCTACTTGGTTCCCTACCAGATTCTTGAGAAATTCTTAGAACTTCATTATCAAATTCTGCTCCGGATGGTGTGATCTCTATGGATCTTGCCAAGAGCAGCCTTCTAAATGAAGAGATGAGAAGAAAATCTCAGGGTTCCTACTCATTAGATGTCTTGGTGACTGACTCTAGGGAGAGAAACAAGAATCGGGGTTCTCAAAATAGAGAACATAATAGAAGCAAATCCAGAAGCAGACTTAAAGATATTGAGTGCTTGCGGGAAGAAATGGCACACAAAGAAGTTCTGCCGGATTTTGAAAAAGGAGAATAGAGACAAGGAAGAACAGAAAGAAGATGGCAATCGTGTGGCCACCGTCACTACAGAAGATCTTGTTACAGTCCTTGATGCGGACCTGATAAATATTGCTTGTGATGAGTCAAGCTGGGTTGTGGACAGTGGTGCCGCATCTCATGTGACATAAAGAAAGGGATTTTTCTCATCCTATACTCAGGGTGACTTTGGAACTCTGAGTATGGGTAATGAGACTGTATCTAGGGTGGCTGGTTTTGGAACGATTTGTTTGGAAACTAGTATTGGAACTAAACTAGTTTTAAACAATGTAAAGCATGCACCTGATGTTCGTTTGCACTTGATCTCTGTTGGTGTTTTGGATGATGAGGGATATGTCAGTACCAATGGTGCTGGAAAGTGGAAGCTCACTAAGGACTCCATGATTATGGCTCGTGGGGAAAAGCGTCGTGGTCTATACTGGACTACGACCTCTACCTGTGTTGATATGGTGAATGCCGTTGAAAGCCATAACTCTTCAACGTTATGGCATAAGAGGCTTAGCCACATTAGCGAGAAAGGACTAAATGTTCTGGCCAAGAAGAAATTGTTGTCAAATTTTGAAAGTGCAAAATTAGAAAAATGTGAGCACTCCTTGGCTGGAAAACAAAAAGAGTTTCTTTCCAGTCTCATCCTCCTTCAAGAAAGACAGAGTTGCTTGAGTTGGTGCATTCAGATTTATGTGGTCCAATGAAGACAAGAACTTTGGGTGGTGCACTTTATTTTGCTACCTTTATTGATGATTGTTCAAGGAAACTTTGGGTCTACATCTTGAAGACTAAAGACCAAGTGTTAGGTGTCTTTAAGCAGTTTCAGGCTTCAGTTGAAAGAGAAACTGGAAAGAAGCTGAAGTGTATTCGTACTGATAACAGTGGTGAATATTGTGGACTGTTTGACGAATACTGCAAACAACAGGGTATCAGACACCAGAAGACTCCTCCTAAGACTCCTCAGCTTAATGGTTTAGCAGAAAGGATGAACAAGACATTGATGGAAAGAGTCAGATGTTTGCTTTCTGAAGCAAAGTTGCCGAATTCTTTTTGGGGTGAGGCTTTGTTGACCGCCGCACATGTTATTAATCTATCCCTTGCGGTTGCTTTGCAAAGTGATGTTCCAAACAAAGTTTGGTATGGCAAGGATGTTTCCTATGACCACTTGAAAGTGTTTGGTTGCAAAACTTTTGTACATGTGCCTAAAGATGAGAGGTCAAAATTAACTGCCAAGACAAGACAGTGCATCTTCATTGGTTATGGCCTTGATGAGTTTGGTTACAGGTTATATGATCCAATTGAGAAGAAGGTTGTGAGAAGCCGTGATGTTATCTTCGTGGAGGATCAAACCATTGAAGATATTAACAAAGCGGAGAAGTTAAAATCTTCAAGTTCTGAAGGTTTAGTTAATCTTGATCAAGTTCCTCATACAAATGGGGATGACGCTGGTGGGCTCAATAATGATGGTGATGCCCAGAACCATATTCCAGATCAACATATTGATGGTGATGGTAATAACAATGCTAATGTTGATGAGGTAGATGCTCATACTCACGAAGCTGTTGACGAGTTAGATATTCCACTCAGGAGGTCTTCTAGACCTCGTACTCCTTCCTCCCGTTATTCACCCAATGAGTATGTATTACTCACTGATGGGGGAGAACCTGAATGTTATGCGGAGGCCATAGAAGATGAGCACAAGGATCAATGGATTGAAGCCATGCAAGATGAGATGAAATCTCTGCATGAGAACTATACTTATGAGTTGGTGAAATTGCCTAAGGGCATGAGAGCTTTGAAGAACAAGTGGGTGTTCAAAGTTAAAGCTGAAGAACATAGTTTGAAGCCCATATACAAAGCTAGATTGGTTGTCAAGGGATTTGGTCAAAGGAAAGGTATTGACTTTGACGAAATATTTTTTCCTGTCGTAAAAATGTCCTCCATTCGGACAGTTCTTGGTTTGACTGCCAGTCTTGATTTGGAGATTGAGCAGATGGATGTGAAGACTGCTTTTCTTCACGGTGACTTAGAAGAGGAGATTTATATGGAACAACCTGAAGGCTTCAAGGCAAAAGGTAAAGAAAATCTTGTATGCAAACTTAAGAAGAGTCTATATGGATTGAAGCAAGCTCCCAGACAGTGGTACAAGAAGTTTGAGTCTGTTATGGGGGAGCAAGGCTACAAGAAGACTTCTTCAGATCACTGTGTGTTTGTACAAAGATTTTCTGATGACGATTTTATCATCCTCTTGCTATATGTGGATGATATGTTGATTGTGGGCAGGAATTCTTCTAAGATTGACGAGTTGAAGAAACAGTTGAATAAGTCTTTTGCAATGAAAGACTTGGGTCATGCTAAGCAGATTTTGGGCATGAGAATTACTCGTTCGAGAAACGAAAGGAAGCTTTACTTGTCACAGGAGAAGTACATAGAACGTGTACTGGAGCGCTTCAATATGAAAAGTGCTAAGTTGGTTCGCACACCTCTTCCTGGTCATCTGAAGTTGAGCAAGAAGATGTGTCCAACAACAACGGAGGAAAAAGAGAGAATGGCCAAGATTCCTTATTCCTCTGCCGTTGGAAGTTTGATGTAAGCAATGGTATGCACTCGACCAGATATTGCTCATGCAGTCGGTGTTGTTAGCAGATTTCTCGAAAATCCAGGAAAAGAGCATTGGGAAGCTGTAAAGTGGATACTCGGGGGGAGCTATATCATGACAGTCGAAGTTGCAGAAGTGTGTCGCACTATCTACAACTGAAGCGGAGTATATTGCAGTTACTGAAGCTGGCAAAGAGATGATATGGCTCAAGAGATTTCTTCAAGAACTTGGATTGCGACAGATGGAGTATGTTGTCTATTGCGACAGTCAGAGTGCAATAGACCCGAGCAAAAACTCCATGTACCATGCGAGAACAAAACACATTGACGTCAGATATCATTGGATTCGTGAGCAAGTGGAGAGCGAATCACTTCAAGTCAAAAAGATTCACACGAGTGAAAATCCTGCAGATATGTTGACCAAGGTGGTACCAAGAGACAAGTTCGAGCTATGCAAAGAACTTGTCGGCAGGCACTCAAACTAGAAGACAATGCTACCTCCTCTAGATGAATGAGGCTGGAGGGGGAGATTGATATAGTGTCCATCTCATTCAAATGAGTTGGTAGCCAATTTTGTTGACTTGGTTTGGTTTGGTAGCCAACCTTGTTGTTTGGTAGCCATTTTTATTGACTTGGTTTGGTTTGGTAGCCAACCTTGTTGAAATTGTGAAAAGGGTGTGTAAATTGTCAAATATTGTAGGCTTTAGAGAGTAAGGTTTTGGCTATAAAAGGAGAGCTTTAACTCTTATTTCTACACACCAACAAAGAGAGAAAAGAGAGAGCAAGATATTCCATAAACTATAAGAAAATAGTTTGTGAAGAAAAATAGAGTGTGAGAGATATTGTAGTGAGGTGGAAAAAAGCAAAAGAGTATTTTTTTTTTGAGGGTGTAGTGGTCTTAGGAGTATTTTTTACTCGTTACTACACAGTGTAAAATTCCTCGTTATAGTGATATCAGTTGCTCTTCTTGGCCGTGGTTTTTTCCCTTATTCAGAAGGGTTTCCACGTAAAATCTTGGTGTCATTATTGCTGCATTTCTATTTTTGCTGATTTAACCATAACTTAGTGTTCTGCGTTTATCACTAATACCGTGAATATTATTTTTACGGGGTTTATTCCCAACAATTTAACAACATGAACCACAATAACAAATACAGTGTAATCTTACAGATTGGGGTTTGGGAGGGTAGTGTGTACGCAGTTGCTTACCCCTACCTTGAGAAGGTATAGAAGTTGTTTCCGACAGACCCTCCGCTCATCGGCTCATGTAAAAATGAAAAAGAAAACAGTATTAATAGCAAGATACTATATAATAAGAATACCGAAGCTAAGGAAACAACAAGTAGTAATAGAAAGCTAAGAGAATAAGAAAATGCAAGATTAACACTAATACTACTGGTACGGAAAAGAAAAACGTTCGACTATCAACTACCTTTCTAACATAAATCTCGACCTCCACACAAGAGTTATGTCTTCGATAAACTGAGCTGGAGAAAAATCAAATTTTCTTGTCGTCGTCAAGATTCCTTATGTAATATTACCAAAAACATGTACTGACACCCACCGCAAGACGAAAGATCTTAGGAACCTTCTTAAATATAACTAAAATCTAGTAAAGTTCAATATTGGAACTATATCTCATTGTGCTACTTGCGTTATGACCAAAAAAAAATATTGTACTAAATAAAGATTGCAAAGATAATTTATAAGATTTGAAGAAAGCAAAGAAGAAAGTAACTTTATTAGACTTCAACACTTGAGCAAAGATCTAAAATAACAAAAAAAAAAACAAGTTTTCTTATTCTAATTTAAACCCCCAACCAGTTATTCCTAGACGCTTTCCTATAGAACATCATTTGTGCGATCACATCAGTGACCTCCTCAGGAGAATCAATGC
Source organism: Nicotiana tabacum (assembly GCF_000715075.1). Taxonomy (NCBI): domain Eukaryota; kingdom Viridiplantae; phylum Streptophyta; class Magnoliopsida; order Solanales; family Solanaceae; genus Nicotiana; species Nicotiana tabacum. Next base: position 174,139,333 of record NC_134086.1, on the reverse strand, counting down.
AGTCTGACATTACAGAAGTAATTAACTCTCTCGTATTAATGTTGTACGAGCAGAAAGATTGCTTGTCCTCGCTAAAAAAAACAGAATAGAATTATCAGCAAAAGTCAAAAATGTTCTTCGCTCCTTATTATCCGGTTTCAAGAAAGTCAGCTTGATGATCCGCTTTCTTTCAGCCCATTTCAACTTTCTATAATCGTCTAACACCAAGACATGGAGCTCATCTTTTACTAGTTCAGCGAATGAGAGCCGGTCATTCCAATCGAAGAGATTAGGGCTGCTCAAGCTCAACTTTGAGAAGAAACCTCTAGGAAAAGTAGTATGACCAATGTAGTTCTCATTAGCCATATCCAAAACATCAACTTCTATATCAAGATCATCATTCTCCGTTTCAACATACCAAATACAATAAGCAACCTCCATTCTAAAGAAAACATCAATTTTCTTCCTCTTTCCATTTCGTCCACTGTTCTGCTGTAAGTTAGGTGATGGTACCTCAACAGCTCGCCAGTAGTAAGTAGTTTGATCACTTCCAATACCAAGAGCGAGAGTTTCATAACCAAGTGAATATTGATTTTCATCATCTTCATAAACAGATACCAACTTGACCGCATCTTTAGAGTGAACGAAATCCAAGGCATGCACAAACTAGGGTTTCGTGGATTTGGGATAGCAAGCCTTTGGCGCAATAGAGGGCATTGTATGCGATATTTCAGATTAGTGTTAGGAGAACCATCAAAACTAGTCGTTTGCTCCAGAAGCAAGCCATGACTACACTTCGCGATCATGATAAAGTATTCTTTGTCCCTGCCCTCACGTTCGATCTCCTTCTCATCATAGTCTGTCACATCATCCAAATCCAAACCGGTATCGTAGTTGGAATGTAGATAATGAAGGAAGCCAAGATGAGGGTGCATAAATAGGGTATTCCAAATCTTGCGCACACTTCTGAATTTGAACAAAGACGAAAGTGGCAAGTAGCTCATTATTTTATATAAAGAAATTATTTTTATGTGTAAAGTTTTAACTTTGCAGTGTTCTATAATCAGCCCATTTATAGTTTGAATTGATTACAGGGTCTGAAAATGAATAAGGAAGGTCCGAGTCGAAGTGAAGAAGAAAACTTAACATGAGATGAGCTTTACAATGTCTATCTGATGCCTTAAAAGATGACAGGTATATATTTTGTAAATAAAACTTGTGTAGGTAGGTATATATTTTGTAAATAAAGTTTGTGTAGGTAGGTATATATTTTGTAAATAAAACTTGTGTAGGTAGGGTAATTTACTAAATATGAATATTTAGGGTAATAAAATTTCCAATAGTGTATAGGAATGAAAAAACCCCTTAGCTATATTGTATAGTTTTCCCTAATTTGGGCCATAGGTAGCTCACCATCACGAATTAAGGGGCATTTGCATCTATACCCAGTTTCAGAGCCACCATTGAACTTATACTCACTTTGTACAAAAAATTAGTAAGTAGTCTACCTACTTTTTGGATAACTTCAGACATACGAGCCTGAAGTAGCAAAAATTTATGTCTGAAGTTTGAACTTCAAAAAATTTTTTTTGCCTGAAGTGTGACCTTATCAAAGCAAACCTTTAGATATTTTCGCCTGAAATTTGGCTAGACTTGCAAAGGCAATCAAACAGCTTTCAGTTCATAGTGCAAACTTCAGACTAATTAGCAAAGCTCTCGCTTCAATTCTCATCATTGCCAAACCATTAAAAGCTTATTTGATACAATGTCTAAAGTTTAAATTTCAAAAATTTTGCCGGAAGTGTGGCTTTATCTAAGCAAAACTTCAAATATTTTCGCCTAAAGTTTGTCCTGACTTGCAAAGGAAATCGGGAAAACTTAAGTTCATAATGTAAACTTTAGACAAATTAGTCTGAAGTTCTTCAGTTTGTAGTGTAAACTTTAGACAATCAGCTTATTATATTTGAACTTCAGATAATGTTTTCTGAAGTCTGGCGTGATAGTTACAAACATCAGACAAAGTTTAACCTGATAATGTCCGAAGTTTGGCCCTGCAGTCCCAAACTTCAAAATCGTATCTTGGAAGACGTTCAATAATTGAGTCCCGGATATGCTTCTTTGATTTTCGGGGCAGGAGCTGGGAGTTGCACTTGTTGAGTAGAAATATTGAGATACAGCTACTGCTTTGCCTTCGAATCTGACGAGCATATCGTTTAGCTATTGTAGATCCACAAAAAAACTCCATCGTCAATTGACATATTAGATGCCAAGCAATGTGAAGACTTGGGCATTGAGGGGGTTAGTTTATAGAAGCAGCTTGCTTCTTTTAATTACTGATTTATTTTTGCGTTTACCATGATTTTCTCTAGCTGATTGCTAGTTTTTTGCATTTTTTCCCCGAAATTCATCTACTTGGGGTCCCAGTCGTCAGATGACAGTCTTTTTGTTAACGAAGATGAAGCTGAACAGCTGTGTAGGGTTCTTAACTTATTCAGCATGGTAAAGAAGTTGCTGTACTTGTGTCTCGAGGAACATGTTTCTGTATTTTATTTCCTGCAAGTGGTATTGAGCATCTATTACTTTGAATATCTTTGGAATTGATCAGATTTCAGTTGCTTGGCATATCATTACTTTTTATTAGCTCAAACTAACGAAGATTATGTGGATCAATTCTGCGCCACTAACAAAAATGGCTAGTTTCAATTCTGCTCCACTTTTTCTTGATTGTTCTTTCCTTATCTCTTGCTCTTGCCTTGACTTAAAATTTTTATTTTGAAGATTTCTTATTTGATTCAAAGTGGGTGCTGTTAAATATTGCTTATAATACCTTCTGGAAGTTCATACTGAAATTTGATAGCATTTGGAGCTGATTTGAGGTGATTGAGATCGAAATTTTCAGCTGAAAATCGAAGAAAAATACAGCTACCCAATATTATACTGCTACGGTATATAATATGTTGTAAGAGTATTTACTGCAACAATATACTATTACAGTTTACAACAAACTACAACGGTATATTGTAATAATCGAAGAAGAACACAATTACCTAACAGTATATCGCTATAATACACAATATAATATAGGAGTATATAGTTATACTACAACAATATACTATTATTGTATACAATATATTGTTATAGTATACTATAATAATATGAAATATACTGTAATAGTATACAATATACTATAATAGTATACTTATTACCCGTAAATTCACTTGCCTTTTCACTTTTAATTTGCATTAAACTTTTACCCAGCGTGAGGGGCAAATTCAAAATGCAAAAAATAAAATAAAATTATAGTATGCTATATAATGTAACGGTATACTCTTACAATTAGATCCTTTTAGAATTTTTTAAAATTTTTATTGACAACTGATATTATTTTAGTTTAATAATTGAATTAATTTTTTTTAACTCTTTGCGTACAATTGTATACCCTGTTGGTATAGCTATACACTATACTGGTATCATATGTTAGTTAATACTTTTTGATTGTATTAGCTATATTTAATTGGTACACAATTTAATTTTTCTTTAGTAATAATATAAAAAAAGAATAATAAAAAATAGTGAAAACAATAAATAAAATTAGATTATGAAGAGAAAAAGAATATAAAGAAAAGAAGTTAAATGAAATTAGAAAAGGAAAAAAGAAAAAAAATAAGAAGAAAACGAGAAAAAAGAAAAGGAGAAAAGGAAAAAAAGAAGCATAGAAATAAAAAAGAATTGGAGAATAAAGAAAAAATTCCCTACAAAACTACTATGGGTAGAAAATATAATTAATTTATGGGTAAAAAAAATAAATGAATAGACAAAAATAAATAATTTTATTTTTGTAGGTAATTGTGTCAGAGCCCCAAAAAGTTATACTATTGGATATGATAATTAGTACTTCGTAGTGGGGGATAGCACTGTTTACATATTAAAAGTTCAATTGAAATTTGCGTTCAATTATATCACGTTTAGTTTAACTGAAAATCAGCAGATTTTATTTGTTTCTTTGGTTCAAGTCTAATCTAGTTTCAACTTGTAAATCATCTTGAAACTAAGAAAATGATGAGTTCTAGACATTAAAATTTAACAACATGAACTACAATAACAAATACAGTGCAATCTTACAGATGTGGTTTGAGAGGGTAATGTGTACGCAATTGCTTACCCCTATCTTGAGAAGGTATAGAAGTTGTTTCTGACTGACCCTCCGCTCATCGACTCATGGAAAAATGAAAAAGAAAACTGTAACAATAGCAAGATACTATATAATAAGAACACCGAAGCTAAGAAAACACTAAGTAGTAATAGAAAGCTAAGAATAAGAAAATGCAAGACTAATACTAATACTACTGGTATATATGGAAAAGAAAAACGCTTGACTACTTACTAACCTTCTACCCTAATTTCTCGACCTCCATATCTTCATATTGATGGTCATGTCCTCGATAAACTGAGCTGGAGTAAAATCAATTTTTTTTGTAGTGGTCAAGATTCCTTATGTAATATTACCAAAAACATGTACTGAGACCACTGCAAGACGAAAGATCTCACGAACCTTTTCTTAAATACAACTAAAATCTAGTAAAGTTCAATATTGGAACTATATCTCACTGTACTGCTTATGTTATGACCAAACAAAAAATATTGTACTAAATAAAGTTATAAGAATTAACGTCAATCGGGTCCTAGGGTGTTTGTAATTATGGGAAACTGACATGTACATATTTATTACTTCTAGTTTTAAAATCTAGAATCGTCCAAAAAACCGCAAACAATTACGTCCAAAATCCCTCCCTCTTCCCCAGGAGTGTAAGCTAACTGATAACTGACAGTGGCTTCTCCGAATATTTGCTGTCATATTATATCTGATCACTAACAGCTTGTTTGGATAGTTGTTATATATCATTTCATAATATATTATATTGTATTATATTGTACTGTATTGTTTGGATAGATTATATCGTTTGACGTCGTTTTATGATATCACGCACCAGCAATATAAAGAATAAACTTGTAATATATTATAACAAAAATTATGATGCGGGGTAAGGATAAATGATAAAACAAAACTATATAATTATACTGAAGGGTGAGATTGAGAGAAAAAGACAAGATAACGACGCGACCACACCAAATCGGTCGTTACATAAAGTGGCACATTTCGTCGTTACGTAATAACAGATTTAACGATACGATACAATAAAATTTAAGTAACAATCAAAACAAACATCGTATTTAAAATAACACTACGATACGATAAATAGGTAACAACCATCCAAACATGTTGTAAAGCACTAAGACAACAGCCATTTTGAGAATGGATTACATAATCAATCACTCAACTGTGAGATTATCATCGATAAACATCATCGATCAAGTTGTATGCGTATAGGTGTTCGTAACACGCAGCGGAAGACAATAACAATCCTAGGCAGATCTTTTTATGTTTAAAATTTATTTACATGTCAATAGATCACATCTAAGACGTACCTGGTGAAGAGAGTCTCGTTTCAAAATTTCTTCGATAGTGCGAAGACTCTATGCGTATCCACACCGAGACTGATCCTTGCTATCAACTCTTTGATCAATGAAACCCGCGAACAAATTGAACGAAATATTGTGTTGAAATTTTTCACAAAAATCTCAACTCAATGTTAGAAGAACAAGAAACACTTTTCTTGTAATTGTATTTTCTCTCTTGGCTTGTGTTGTTCTCTCACTTTCACAAAGTGTTTTTCTTCTCAAGAATTAATTGGTAAATTTTCTTCCATCACCCTTTATATAGCATCACCTATAAACCTTTTTCCTATTTGGTTGAGGTAATGATTTACTTAGGGTAAAAGTTTATTCCAAAAATAAACTTATGGAATTTTTCATTGGAGAAACGTATATACCTTTCCTAATCGGAAACGTGTGCCATCGTCAGCTTGTCCTTTAAGGACGTTCCAATTCAATTCCAAATTGGATTGGATTGTGAAAATTAACTAATATTTTATATTAAAAAATATCAATCTCATTCTTAATGGGTTTGAGCTAATCTCACGTCCACTTTTGGACTTTGTTATCCATTCCAATTCTAAATTGGATTTCCAAATAAGTTTTTATTAATATACTATATGCACACTTTGTGCAAATAAATATTAATTATATATATCACATATATATTTCAATCAAGAGATATAATTTAATTTTTTATTCCAAATAAAAAACTTCAATTCGTTCACAATATTAATTATAATCTCTGTGCTAGCAAAGAGTATAACAATATTTCATTTGGACTAATAACTAAATATATTTGACTAATTAAATTCTCTTAATTTAATTATAAAATAATAAGTTAATTAATCCTTTAGCAAAGATCAGAACACTCGTTAGTGTGCGACCCCATAGGTTCAATACTAAACCGGTAGTAAATTGACCACATTAATATACTAATCAAGGGTGGCGTCTAGCAACACTCCTTAACGACCGGATAGCATGAAGTATACAATTTACTCTCAAGAACCCGTAGAAGAATAATGTAGTAATTCCTTCTGTCCTTATAGCTTTAGATCACCCTAGGATATGGTTCAACTGTCAAATCCTAATAGGCGACCAACTATGTGCTCATGTCAAATATAATCGACCATTGAATGACCTAAGAAACTCATTTCTTCTTTCATTCAATTGCCCTGACCAAGGTCTTAATTTGGTCGTTTATAATTCATGACAACATGGAGCTTAAACTCATTACCAAGAGTTGACAGATTCCATCTTGAACAATCACTAATTCTACAAGCATTTAATCATACCCAATATCCTTTCAACTATCGCCCTAGGGCCATAGGTGTCTAGTATCAAAGCACAGTAAATAACTTGTCAATTACTATGATGATCTCAGGTCAAAGGAAACGGTTACATCACATTCTTCAAGAGAATATCCTATTGACAGTTTATGGTAATTCTAACCATTAGGAATTATCCAATGAGTCGGTTCAATGATCATATCTCTAAATGCATCATCTATCTATGTGATTTAGTTAATGAAATCAACTAATCTTTATCCGATAAAGACGATCACATAAATATTCATCTAACCGGATTACTAATGTCCAAATTAATAATCCTATGATCAAGAACAAATTTAGATTAAATTATAAGAAACTTTACTCTCATTATCATGATCTCCATCACGATGACAAGTCTCAAAATTTTATCAAGGACCTTATCAAATTAATCAAGCAATTAATAATAACTATGATAAAAGAATATCTAATGCCATATATTTTTATATCAAATAACGTTCACAAAAATATGTTCAAATCATCAAATATGATATTGGATCTAGGGCATATCACTATATCCCTAACAGTATTCACAATAGTAAAGAGTGCAAAGATAATGTATAAGATTTGAAACAAAGCAAAGAAGAAAGTAACTTTATTAGACTTCAACACTTGAGCAAAGATCTCCAAGAAAAAACGAAGTTTTCTTATTCTAATTTAAACCTCCAACCAGTTAATATTCCTAGACGCTTTCCTGTAGAACATCATTTGTGCGATCACATCCGTGACCTCTTCAGGAGAATCAATGCAGTCTGACATTACAGAAGTAATTAACTCTCTCGTATTAATGTTGTACGAGCAGAAAGATTGCTTTTCCTCACTAAAAAAAACAGAATAGAATTATCAGCAAAAGTGAAAAATGTTATTCGCTCCTTATTATCCGGTTTTGTTAGCTTCCGTAGTTATGGAAGTTCTTAGATGAAGGTTTAACTTGGAGAGGAAGCTAAGAGGGAAAACAGAGTAACTGTTTCATTGAGGAGAAGAAAAATGAATATCGTGTCTTTACAAGAGAGTATTTACTGTGTATTTATGCAAATAATTAGTTGCTAACTTCCTAACTACCTTCCTAACTAACCACACTAATAAGTTTATCTAACACTCCTCTTAACCACCTTAGCTAACTATAGTTTAGTAGGTCATCTTCTCTCAACACTCCCCCTTAAGCTGAACGCTTGAAGAGGTTCTTCACTCCAAGCTTGTCCAGAAGATAGTCATGTTGAGTCTTTCCCAAGCCTTTTGTGAGTAAGTCTGCTAACTGCTCCTTGGTAGATACATGCTAAGTTTTCATTACCCCTTGTACTATTCTTTCCCGAACAAAATGACAATCTATATCAATATGTTTGGTTCTTTCATGTAAGATGGGATTGGCTACAATTTGAATTGTAGCTTTGCTATCACACATAAACTTCACATGTGAGTTTAGCTGAATTCCAAGTTCTTTGAACAGCCCAGTCAACCAAACTATCTAAGCAGTACATGATGCCATGCTCCTAAACTCATCTGGAGACAGTCTCCTGTTTCTTTGACTTCCATGAGTTCAAAGCATCACCAAACTTCACTATATAACTTATGACTGACCTCCTAGTTTGTAAGCAAGAACCCCTGTCAGAATCACAGTATGCAGACAACTGATTTGCATTCTGTGCTAGCATAAAGAGTCCTAGTCCAGGAGCCCCTTTTATGCACCTCACAACCCTCAAGGAAGCTTCTATGTGAGACACCTTAGGACTGTGCATATACTGACTCAAGACTTGAACAACAAAGTCTATGTCTAGTCTAGTCATAGTCAAGCAAAGTAGCCTCCCTACAAGTCTTTGATAACTGCCTGGATCCTTGAGCATAGCATTTGTTGTTTCCGAGCTTCCTATGCCTGCTACAGCTTTGTCATACTCCTCAGATGTTAGATTCAGATTCAGCTCAAGGGGTGTGCCTGCTGGCTTAGCTCCCCTAGCCCTAACTCAGAGATGAGTTCCAAGGCATATTTCCTTTGAGACATGACAATAACTTCTTTTGATCTAGCAACTTCAATGCCTAGAAAGAACTTCAGATCGCCTAGATCTTTCATTTTAATTTTTTTTGCAAATCTGCTTTTGTCTGGTTTAATAGCATCACATTGTTTTCTGTGATCAGTAGATCATCCACATACACCAGCACCACAAATAAATAACTGCCCTTGTGTTTGGTAAACATAGAGTAGTCAAAGTGGCTTTGTTAAAATCCCATGTGCAGCAATGCCTCTATTAATTTCTTGTTCCATTGCCTTGGGGCCTGTTTGAGCCCATACAATGCCTTATGTAGTTTGAAGACCTTGTGTGACTCCCCCCTGTCTAGCAAACCCATCAAGAATCTGCATGTAGACTTCTTCTAGTATATCACCATTAAGGAAGGTATTGTGCACATTCATTTGGTAGATGACCCACTGTTTAGCAGCTGCTAAGGCAATGACGGTCCTCATAGTTACCATCGTGGTTACATGAGAAAATATTTCTGTGTAGTCAAGTCCTTATTTCTGGCTATAGCCCTTGGCCACCAGCTTGGCCTTGTACCTCTCAACTTCCCCTGAAGCCTTGAGCTTTATCTTGAAAATACATTTGCACCCAATAAGAGTTTTGCTTGTAGGAAGATCCACAACACTCCATGTGTGATTAGCTTCTAGAGCAGCTATTTCAAATTTCATAGTTGCAATCCATTTGGGATCTGAAGCTGCTTCTCTGAAAGATTTTGGTTCTGTGATAGAAGAGTAGGATGATAGAGCATGAAGATGAGCTGGTTTGAAAGCATCATAGGACACACATGAGGATATAGGGTATTTGCAGGTATGAGATGTGACTGGTTATGTCACATAATCTTGCAACTATAGAGGGGGCTTATTGGGTCTTGATAATCTTCTAAGATCTGTAGAAGGAGCCTGTGAAGACTCTTGAACACTAGTCTCCATTGCAGAAAGAGAAGAACCTAAAGAAGCAGGCTCCTCTGAAGGTTGAAAATTAGTTGGGAATGTGTCCATAGGTGGACTCTAAGATGAAACAGGTGTCAAAGGAGTACCATATGGCTCAGGTACAGATTGAATTTCAGTGGTAGTAGGTAGCAGATCTAGCACAGGAAACATGGGTATGCCAGTGGTTTGTAGATATTTAAAAGGAAAGATTTCTTCCTTAAACGCCACATTTCTACTTACAGTAAAGGTTTTTGAGTGAAGATCATAGACCTTATAGCCCTTCTGAGTTGAAGAATAGCCTAGAAATGCACCAGGTACTGCTCTTGAAGTAAATTTGTCCAACTCCTTGGGTGAGGTTGCATAGCACAAACAACCAAACACTCTGAGATGTGAGAGAGATGGAGCATGCAAATAAAGCATCTCAAAAGGTGATTTGCCACCAATAACTCTTGAGGAAAGCCCGTTGAGCAAGTAAACATGTAGATACACACTCTCCCCAAAATTTCAAAGGAATAACAACTTGAAACCTCAGATCCCTAGCCATTTCTAAAATTGTCTTGTGTCTCCTCTCATCAACTCCATTTTGCTGAGGTGTATAAATGCAGGTACTTTGATGAATGATACCCATGGATGACAATAAACTGTGAACTTCATGGTTAAATAATTCACTACCATTATCAGTTCTAAGGGTCTTAACTGATGTGGAAAACACATTCTTCACCTTTGTTAGGAAATCTTTTAGAACAACCACTGTATCAAACTTAGAGACAGGTAAGAAAATCTAGGTAAATCTAGAGAAGTCATCTACAATAATAATAAAGAATCTTTTACTGTTATATGTAGGTACCCTATATGGCCCTCATACATCACAATGAATCAGTTCAAAAATAACATTAGAAGTAGTAGTACTTAGCTGGTAAGGTAACTTTGTTTGATTAGCTAAAGGGCATACAATACAGTGTGTGTGGCAGTCCTTCAAATTGCTTCGGGCTGTGTATTTCTTGATTAAATCTATATGTGCATGACCTAGCTTTCTATGCCAAAGTACACTAGATTCAGAGTGTCCATTAGCCATACAAGCAAACTTATTCTCAGACATAGTAGACTTATGTACAGGTTTCACCTCAGATACTTGTTGAGGAGTTTTATTCCTTGATTGAGCTTGATCCTGGTTGAATATGCGACCTAGTAATGACTTGTCTTGTAGTAGATACAATCCCTTGTCCTCCTTACCAATCTGTAATGATCCAACCAATCATTTTGAGCTTTTGCACTTTGCTCGTCAGTTCTCGGGCATGGCTTGTCCCGTGGGATGTATTATGACTTATGTAAATCGTTAGTTTTGGTTTTCAGGGTAATCAGAATGAATTTGGAAGAACCATTCTCAGTTTGAAACTTGAAATTTGAAAAGTTTGACCAAGATTTGACTTGTTAGTATATGATCTCGGATAAAAAAAATTTATGATTTGGTTAGCTCCGTTAGGTGATTTGGGACTTAGGAGCGTGATCAGAATGCATTTTGGAAGTCCGTGGAAGGGTTGGGCTTGAATTGGCGAAATTGATATTTTGGCGTTTTCCGGTTGATAGGTGAGATTTTGATATAGGGGTCGGAATGGAATTCTGTAAGCTGTAGTAGCTTCTTTGTCTCATCTTTGACGTGTGTGTAAAATTTCAGGTCATTCAGAAGTGGTTTGTTTGGGTTTTTGATCAAAAGCGGAATTTGCAAGTTCTTGAAATTCTTAGGCTTGAATCCGACGTGATTTTGGTGTTTTGATGTTGTTTTGAGCGTTTTGAAGGTTGGAACAAGTTTGAATGATGTTATGGGATATGTTGGCATGTTTGATTGAGGTTCCAAGGGCCTCTGGTGAGTTTCGGGTGGTCAATTAGATCATTCCATATTGTTTGGAGTTACAGGTTTTGAGTTTCAGATGTTGTAGAGAATTCTCCTTCGCGATCGCGTCAGGAGTGTCACGATCGCATAGGGTTGTGATGAGGGCAGGTCAGGTTGTTCTTCACGATCGCGTAGCATGATTCACGATCGCGTGAGTTGGGCGAGTGGTGCATCACGTTCGCGTGGATTTATCAGCGTTCGCATAGGTTTTCAGTTCTGAGCATCACGTTCGCGTAGAGTAAATTTGAGGGCCTGGTAGATTGTGCTTCGTGATCATGAAGGAAGTTTCGCGATCACGATAAAGTATTTCAGGCCTGGGGCAGAATGTTTAAAAAGTGAGTTCGCGATTTTTGGTCTATTTTCTCCATTGTTGAGCAATATTTGGAGCTTTTGAGAAAGATTGAAGAGAGAATCGAAGGGAAACACTTGGAGGTAAGATTTTTAAACTCAATACTCGATCCTATGTTGATTCTTACTTGTTTAATCATGAAATATGTGGAAATTAAATCCTAAAATTGGGAAATTAGGGCGTGGATTTGGAGAGTGTAAATTGAGAATTTGAAGGGGCAATTGAGGTCCTATTTTGATGTTCTTGATATGTATAGACTCGGGAGAGGATGGGGATTCTATTGATGTTAATTTTGTTAGATTCCGAGATGTGGGCTCGGGGCCGGGTTTGAGCAATTTCGGGATTTTTGATGTAAATTGGATATTTTCGAGTGAGCTTTGTTCCCTTAGCATATTCTAATGGTTATGTACTGATTGTGGCTAGATTTGGAGCATTTGGAGGGCGATTCGTGAGGGCAAAAGCATCGCAGGCTAGAGTTTGTACCGGATCGAGGTAAGTACTGATTATAAATATTGTCCTGAGGGTTTGAAATCCCGGATTTCACATCGTTGTGTTACTTTGAGGTGACACACACGCTAGATGATGAACATGGAGTTGTGCATCGTTGAGGATTGTGACTTGGTCCGTCCCGTACGACGGTTAAGTCGCATATTTGATTTGAAATCTTATGATATTCCATGTTCTAGAGATTTATATTATATTTTGGGTTGTATGCCATATTTGGGGCCTTGTACCGACCTGCTGAGACCCTTAGTGCACTTTCACTATTTTTCCTCACTCTATTTGTTTTGAAAGCATATCCTCAGTCATGTTTCACCTGTTTATTGTTTAAATCTGGTTTTATCACTTTATTTCTTAAAAATGTGAAAATTGTTTGGGCTGAGTTCCCTGTTTTACTGATGGTCCGAGTGATCATGAGGTTGATGACTGAGATAGACCGCGATTCTTATTGTGAGGTTGATGACTGAGATAGACCGAGAGTCTGATTGTGAGGTTAATGACTAAGAGAGGCCAAGGGCCTAGTGGTGAGGATTATATATATATGGATGGGGCTGCACGCCACAACAATATAGCGTTTGGGCTGTAGGAGCCCCTCCGGAGTCTAAACACCCCCAGTGAGCGCAGTCGACTCTATATATGGATCGGGCTGCATGCCACAGTGATATATGGATTGGGCTGCGCGCCATAGCGATTATTATATGGTACTTATTGAGTGTGGGTGCTGAGCATGAGCGCTGACTGATGAGAGTTGAGTCTCGAGTGACTGAGAGGCTTACCCGATGGGACGTATACATATATGAGTGATGTTTTGCCTGAGGGGCTTGTTTTGATGTAATTGTTGTTTTCACTCCTCTTTATTTTGAGCCTCTTTTGAAAATGTTGAACAAATATTTTTAAAATACTTTCATTTAAGCTGGAGTTTTTATGAGATATTCGGTATTTAATCATTGATTTGGCTTTGTTATTTCCATTGAGATTTTTATGTTATGAGGTGTTTATGATTCCTGTTTTGCCCGAAAGGCTGTTTACGAACTATGTTTTGCCCGAGGGGCCGATTATGATTTTCATCTCTTTTATTATAAATGGTATCGAACCCCTACTGAAACTGTTGGAAGGTATTTTTAAATGATTTTTTACCAAAAGCTGGATTTTAAATGAGACGATTGACTCGTATTCTGATTTGTAAGCCTGTTGTGCTTATTGAGTTTATCATAAATGTGGATTCATCATTTCCTACTGCTCAGTCTTTATTTACTCTTATTACTTACTGGGTTGGAGTACTCACATTACTCCCTGCACCTCGTGTGCAGATTCAGGTATTTCGGAACCCGGTCGCAGGTGTTGATTGCTCAGACGCGGAGTCATCAGAGTTAGCGAGGTGGCTGTACGACGTTCGCATCACTGCTTCCTTCCTATCATTTTCATTATTGTACTTAGTACATTTTTGACTGTTTTTGTTATATTCAGACCTTGGTAGATGCTCATGGCTAAGGACACCCCGATGTCGAGCTTATGTAATTATTCCGCACTTTTTTTTAAATTTTTATTATGAGATTATTGGTTTATAAATGGTATAAAAACAACTTTTATTGGAAATGGTTGATTCTGGAATTGTGTCAGCTGGCCTAGTTTCACGATAGGTGCCATCACTATCGGGTCGGTTTTGGGTCGTGACACAATCTCCTTCACCTAAACACTATAGAGATCCCGAAAGATACAGAAATCAGGAAAAATATGCCACACACTACAAATCTTTGGTCAATTTAAACACAAACAGTAGATTATATTTAAACTCTGGTATGTACAGTACATTGTTGATAACCTGATAGTTAAACACACTTGCTTTTCCTGTATGTGTAATATAGGCAACATATCCTGTAAGCAAGTGAACCTTACTTCCCTTTTGAGGTGGAACTGACTGATAGGAACTTAACATCCTTAATGTGGATGTCATATGATTTGAAGCCCTAGAGTCTATTATCCAATTGTGGTTAGCATGATTGGACAATAGAGCTATCAGTTTACCTGCAGTTGCAGCTCTGGCAGAAGGACCTTCATCTGCTCCCTTGTTAAGCAATTGAACTATCTGCTTATATTGCTTCTGAGTAAAGTAATGAGTTGCTTGTTGCTGAGTCTGACCCCAGTTGGTAAAGCTATCATCTACATTTGTTGAGGCACATGCTGAAAATCAGATGTAGTAGATTGCCCACCTATTATTCCTTCTCCTCTGCCCTGCAAACCTCCAAATTGCATCTGCATATGAGCATTTTGCATAGTAGGACTGTAGTTGGTATTGACATGATTAGCATATGCTCCTAAGCTGCCCCTCTTCTTCTTTGTCTTAAAATTGGACTTGAAGTCTTGAGGATATCCTATTAGTTTGTAATAGTTCTCCTTAGTTTGGCCTTTGTAGTTGCAGTAATCACAAATCATTGTCTTCTTCTAAGCTCTGAACTGTCCAGTACCAGGATTTGGATTTTTGTTACCATACATAGCAGTGTTGTCACCAACTTCTGTCACTTGCACAATTTGAGCGAAGTTTACCAGATTTCTTTGGCTTTCCACATCCATAAGAAGAGAACATGCCTTGTTAATACTAGGCACTGGTGTCATCATCATGATTTGGCTTCGAGCTTGAGAATAAGAGTCATTCAGTCCCATAAAGAACTGAAGTAACCTATGATACTCAAAATGCTTCGCATATTTTTTGATTCTGGGCAGGGACAACCAGGACAGGGCATGAGTGCATCAAACTCGTCCCATAGATTCCTTAGTTTAGAGAAATAGTCAGCTACATTCATTGTTCCTTGTGTTGGTGTATGAATCTCTTTATGCAGGTATAGAACCCTAGATCTATTTACTTTATCAAACCTCTCCTTCAGATCTTCCCACACCTTGTGAGCATTCGAAGCATACACTACAGTACTTAATAGTCCTGGACGCACAACATTCATAATCCAAGAGAGTACTACAACATTTACCTTTTCCTATTGCTCATGAAATTCAGGCCCAAACTTAGATTTCGGATATCGACCATCCACAAATTCTAGTTTACTTTTACCTGACAGACATATTCTCATGGATCAACTCCACAAAGCATAGTTATCTGAACCAGGTAGCTGAAGAGAAATGAGTGAGCTACCTGGAGTATCGGTCAGTTGAAGAAATAAAGGATGATTATGATCAATTATGGGAAAAATATCAGGTGCAACTGGTACATTAGCATGTCTAGAAGCACTCTCGTTGGTTTCTTCTCCTATCGCCATTGATGAAGCTTTTCAGTTGGTCGAATTGACAAAAATCCTAGCTTAGAAGTGTTTTTCCCTTCAGACACATCAACTGAATTACAGTAACACACATACATAAATTGAGTGAGAAACTAAGCTGCAATCATAGTCACGAGCTCTGATACCATGTTAGCTTCTATAGTTATGGAATTTCTTAGATGAAGGTTTAACTTGGAGAGGAATAAGATGGAAAACAGAGTAACTGTTTCATTGAGGAGAAGAAAAATGAATATCGAGTCTTTACAAAAGAGTATCTACTGTGTATTTATACAAGTAATTAGTTGCTAACTTCCTAACTACCTTCCTAACTAATCACACTAATAAGTTTATCTAACACTCCTCTTAACCACCTTAGCTAACTATAGTTTAGTAGGTCCTCTTCTCTCAACAGGTTTCAAGAAAGTCAACTTGATGATCCGCTTTCTTTTAGCCCATTTCAACTTTCTATAATCGTCTAACACCAAGACATGGAGCTCATCTTTTACTAGTTCAGCGAATGGGAGTCGGTCATTCCAAGCGAAGAGATTAGTGTTGCTTAAGATCAACTTTGAGAAGAAACCTCTAGAGAAAGTAGTATGACCAATGTAGTCTCATTAGCCATATCCAAAACATCAACTTCTATATCAAGATCATCATTCTCCATTTCAACATACCAAATGCAATAAGCAACCTCCATTCTAAAGAAAACCTCAAATCTCTTCCTCTTTCTACTTCATCCACTATTCTGTTGTAAGTTAGGTGATGGTACCTTAACAGCTCACCAACACTAAGTAGTTAGATCATTTCTAATCCCAAGAGCGAGAGTTTCATAACCAAGTGAATATTAACTTTCATCATCTTTATAACAGAAACCAACTTGACCGCATCTTTAGAGTGAACGAAATCCAAGGAAATACACAAACTAGGATTTCGTGGATTGGAGATAGCAAGCCTTTGGCGCAATAGAGGGTATTGTATGCGATAATTCAAATTATTATAAGGAGAACCATCATACTAGTTGTTTACTTCGGAAGCAAACCATGACTACTCTTCGAGATCATGGTAAAGTATTTTTTGTCCCAATCCTCACGTTCTATCTCCTTCTCATCATAGTCTTGTCACATAGTCTAAATCCAAACCGGTATCATAGTTGGAACGTAGACAATGAGGAAGCTGAGATGAGGGTGCATAAATAGGGTGTTCCAATACTCGTAAGAACCACCAATACTAGTTGTTACATTATTTATAATAGTGTAACGATCCGACCGGTTGTTTTGAGATCTAGCACATCGTTCGACAGTTTGAGGCTATGAGTAGCTTTAGTTCAGGTATTATGACTTGTACGTATGGTCGGTATTGAATTTCGGGAAGTTTGGAGTTGATTTGGAAAAAAAATCTAATTTCGGAAGTTTTAAGTTGGAGGATTTGGCTAAGGTTTGATTTTTGAACAAAAAACGACTTCGGAATCGGGATTTGAAGGTTCCAACAGGTTTTGTGTGATAATTTTGGACTTGGGCATATGTCCGGATCGGATTTTGGATGACCCGGGAGCATTTCGGCACCTATTGTGGAAGTTGGCATTTTGGAAGAATTTCATAAATTTGGGTTGAGGTGTATTTCAATGTTATCGATGTCCATTTGGGATTCCAAGCTTGGGAATAGCTTCGTATGGTAATTCTGGTATTGGGAGCGCGTCCAGATGTAGATTTAGAGGTCCGTAGATTATTTCAAGGTCATTTGGCGAAAGTTAAAAATTTCAAGGTATTTGAGAAGTTTGACCAGGAGTGAAATTTATATCGGGGTCAAATTCCAATTCCGTAGGTTGAAGTAGGTCTGTAATGTCAAATGTGATTTGTGTGCAAAATTTGAGGTCAATCGGACGTGACTTGATAGGTTTCGGCACCGAATGTAGAAGTTTGAAGTTCTAAAATTCATTAAGCTCGAATTGGGGTGTGCTTCGTGATTTCGACCTTGTTTGATATGATTTGAGGCCTCGAGCAGGTTCATGTTATGTTTTGAGACTTGTTTGTATGTTTGGATGGGGTCCCGATGGGCTCGGGTGAGTTTCGGGGTGGTTTCAGACCATTTTTAAGCCATTTTTAGCTGCTGGATTTTTGGCTACAGAAGTGTTCTATGCGATCGCAGGGAATTGAACGCGATCACGATTAGTAAAATGGGAGAAATTGGCCAGTGATCCGCGATCGCGAAAGGCCTTTCGCGATCGCATAGAGGAAACTTTCTGTTGCAATAACCCGATTTTGAAAGCTTAAATCCTGAAATTTATAAGGAATTTGGAGATGATCCAAAAACAAAAGTTGTATCTCTTTATGTCTAGTTTCCAGAAAATTAAATCATTTGGGATTTGGAGTTCTGTATAAAACGTTATGACCGGTAAACTACAGCCTATCCAGGAGGAGTTTGGAAATCGCAAAGAAGAAATTTGTGTTGTACAGGGTTGATTTTGGAAGCTTATATCTCATAATATATTAGGAAAGAGGAGATGAAAAAAACATGAAAGTCGTAGCCCTTGGTGTCTAGTTTTCAAAAAGTTAAACCATTTGCAATTTGGAGTTTGGTACAAAATGTTATGACTATTATAGTAGAGGCTATCTGGAAGAGCTAAGCACTTGTTCTTCGCGATCGCGAAGCATTTTCCGCAATCGTGAAAGGCAAATTTTGGGCTAAGAAAAGTTGTGCTTCACGATTGTGAAGCATTTTCCGCGATCGTGAAGAGTAAATACCTGGGCAGCAGTTATATTTTGGGGTTTCAACCATTTTTAACATACTTGGAGTTATGGAGCTCGGATTAAAGCGATTTTCACCATATGGATTGGGGTAAGTATTATATATCCGAAAATAATTATACTACATGATTCTATGGTTATATTCATCAGTTATTTCGGATTTAATTGAAAGATATTAAGATTTTTGCAAAACTTTTCAAGAACGAAAATTTAAGATCTGGAGGTCAAGTTATTATCGGAATTTGATAAAATTGGTATGGTTGAACTCGTATAAAAAATTTAAGATTTTGTGAGTTTCGTTGGGTTCCAAAACGTGGGATCTACTGCCAACTTTTCGAGCGGAGTTTAGAATTTTAATAAATTGTTATTTCAAGCATTGGAGTATATTTTTGATTAATTTGCACGTTGTTTGACTAGTTTTTGATTGAACAACACCAAGTTGGGGCTTTACAGCGAAATTATGACCGAACGTGGGCTTTAAGACGAGATAAGTCTCTTTTCTAACCTTCTAAGAGGAAATTAACCCCACAGGTGAACTAAATTAATATGTGCTTCTATTTGTGGGGGCTACGTACACACGAGGTAACTAGAGTCCGTACGTAGCTACTATTCATGCTTATGTCCGGGTAGTTTTAGGTTTACACCATTCCCTGTTGATACCGTTATTTGATTATGTTCATTATTTGCCTTGAAAAGAGTTAAAATTGAGGATTTCGAGACTTAAAAGTTTTCATTTGAGATTTCGTATTTTTGAAAGAATTAAAGAATATTATAATAACTTAAGATTATGGATTTCACTCTTATATGATCGAGTCATTCGCCTCGGCAGGATTTATGTACCACACTCTCATGGGATCGAGCCGTTCGCCTCGGCAGTTTAATAGATGCATCTATGGTTCGTGTCGTTCGACCCTCGGTAGTGCACAGTTTATATATTTATGTTAGATCGGGTCGTACGCCTCGGCATTTCCTATATCATGTCCTATATATTGGATCGGGTGGTACGACCTCGGCATGACTTGCGCATGATAACTCTTTGGAACTAATAATAATTGACATTGCTTACTGGCTTGAGATATAAACTATTAAATGCTAAAAAATGAATTTGGGAATTTCCATTAGTAAAAGAATTGTTGATTATTTTCGGTTATTGAATTTTCAGCTATGCTATATATTCCATGTTTAAATATAATATTAGCATTTTTTGGTTATCCCATAGTAAGTGTCGGAGTCAACCCCTTGTCACTACTTCTTCGAGATTAGACTAGATACTTACTGGGTACTCGCTGATTTACGTACTCATATTACACTTGCTGCACATATTTTTGTGCAGGTACATATATGTATAATGGCCTTGTGAGAGCAGAGGCGTATTTAATGCGGGGACTTAGGTGAGTTGCATTCCATATTATGACCCGCAACCATCAGAGTCCCCTTCAGTGTATTTATATTTTTCCTATCCAATTTGTATTCCGGACAGATGCTGTATTTTATTTTACTTCCTAGTTTATGCTAATGCACTTGTGACACAGGGGTTTGGGGTGATTATAAGTTGTTCAGTATTGAA
This sequence comes from Nicotiana tabacum, assembly GCF_000715075.1. Lineage (NCBI taxonomy): Eukaryota > Viridiplantae > Streptophyta > Magnoliopsida > Solanales > Solanaceae > Nicotiana > Nicotiana tabacum. The sequence continues at coordinate 174,119,277 of NC_134086.1, read as the reverse complement.
ATTGTTAAAATACTATTATTTACTCAGTAAATTCCACCTTTCACTATTAAATTGAAGGAATTTGTGATTTCAAATACTAAAAAGGAGTAATTAAGTTAATTAATTATCGTTGGCTTGCCTGACAGCGGTGTTAGGCGCCATCACAACCTTTAATGGATTTTGGATCGTGACACTTATGAGAGCCCTAGGTTCACTTAGGTCTCACGAGTCATGAGCAAGTCTAGTAGAGTCTTGCAGATCGGTATGGAGACGTCTGTACTTATCTTCGAAAGGCTACAGGGCTGTTAGGAACACTTCCCTTCTTGATTCCTTGTCGTGTGATTTGATTCATTTGAGGCTTATGCCTTCATTTCCTTGATATTCAGTCTTATGCAACGTGAAACGCTTGTTATAAATTGGGAATCGAGGAATTGTAATGGTACTATAGATGTGGTGCAGAGTGTTTCTCCATGCTTAATTGATTAGGCTAATGTCGACGCCTTGCGGAAGGATGTTCTGTCATTTCAACTCAATAGCGGTATTTCTGATGGTTTTGAGGCTATGCATATATTGCTATGATGTTCACCAGTGGTTATCGCACAGTATTGATGTGATGGCAGGATGCTTGTCTATATGTCGGGGCAGTGAATGACTTGAAAGGAGGTTTTATACAGTGCATGATTCAGAGATTCAGTATTTTATTTTCGGTAGAGGAAAGGCAATTGGACTACGAATGCTCAGGTTTAGGTCAATGGGGTAACGAGACTTGGAATTTTTGAGTGTTGTGGGATTTTCATCTGTGATGTGGTGTCGTCGTCTTTGTTGAATGTGTTAAGTTTGCCGGTATTATGGTCTTCTTCAATTCACCTTTAGGGCAGAGTATTGAGAAATGGTAACGGGGAAGTGGTTGTCAAAAATTGCGGTGTGCAGTGGTTCAGAATTAAATCGGTTTCCTAGTGTTTATGACTTGAGAAAGATGATCTTCGGGAAGATTTAAAGTTGGTAGCGATCTATTGATCCAAGTGCTACAAAGATGGATTTTGATTGAAGGCAACAATTGGGTAGCGGAGGATGAGGAAGGACATGTGTGAGGTGTCTTGTGGTGGTTAAATTTCTAGAAGGCCAGGTGTAAGAAATGGGAGTCGGGTAGTTGCTTAAAGGAGAGTGTTTTACCAAGGTAGAAGAGTGGTAGAGTAGCATATGGGTTCTTTGGTAGGATAGTTGTACGCCTTGAGGAAAGTTTAAAGTGATTTGGGATTTACGGTGGTCAGTGACTAGGTCTACTAGCTTAATTTAGAATATTGCCTGCTATATGGAGGAAGGTTGGATACGACGTAAAGAAGTTGCGTGATATGAACAAGGATACAACATGACTTTGAGATTATAATGTATTGTCACACCTTTAGTTGATGTCCATGAGAAGTGAACGAACTTGTACAGTTGGTGAATGAGCACAGGCTAAGGATGGTTTAAGGATTTCACAGTAATGGTACTCGGTGCAGCACTATTGGAACACGTCGGTATGGAATTTCCATAGGTGGATTATCTCCTGTGAGCAGGTTAGCAGTCACGTGGTGTTGATGAAGCTTCTACAAAGAATTCTACTGGCTATCCGATAAGAGGTCGAATATGTGAATGTGGCTAGTGATTCCGAATGTTCATGAGATGTCTAACAAGATGATTTCAAGAATTTGGTGGGTCAATTGTGCAAGATCATGTCAATGAGGGATAAGGTACTTGTTGGGTTTCAGAGTTATGCAATGGTAGCTTCAAGCTGAGTCTTCCCAATTATAGCACACATTCTAGTTATCGGCATATTAGTAGGTTATTACGACTAAGGAAAAGAGAACATCAGTGGTAATTTGAGCAAAGGATTTGAGAATATGTGCTATAATTGGCCTTATCGATTAATGTTTAGGCTTTGGAAGACTCAAAATTTATGCTTCGTGTAGAGGTGATTCATAAGGAAGGTGATTCAGCCAGGTGCTTCTTTCAGAGGATGTTCATGTTCTAGCAGAGTCTTGGAGTTGATTATATTCGGGACCAAGTAACAGTGGGTAACTCCCAACAACGATCTTAGTGGATTCAAAAGTTAATGTTTGGTGCCTAAGGATTTCGAGTCCATAGTATGGTTGAGTATCGAGCTTTTACAGCGGATTATAAAAGGGGGCTTGGAGTGTTATGTGTTATCTTCGATTTGCAGTGTAGCATGGGAGGAATGGGATAAAATGACTTTGGATTCATAGAGGAATTATCAGAATGGGTATACCAGTTGAAGATGCGAACATGCACCACAAGGACGGTATGAGATAGTTCGTAGATTTTGAGATAGCGTGGTCTCGTGAAATAAGGTCACTCGGGATGAGTGCGGATATGGGTTTGTTATGTTTTGAATGGGGCTATTATTATTCCTAAGGCAAGTCCATAGTAAATTAGAGGAAGTCGGATCGGTTAACAATGGTCGAATCGGCATAATGGTGGAAATAATCAGTCCCTTCAGCATGTTAAGTCATGCAGGTGATTTGTGGCGTTATGTGCGAGGCTTGACGACCGCCGTAATTTGATTTATTTTGAGGCATTTGAGTATTATGTCCTATTATGTATAGATGTATCCCGGAAGAGTTATGGTGGTTTAGACCACTACTTGAGGATTGTATTTCTGCGGTTATGGGAATTCAGTCCCGTGTTGCAATGGTTCATCTTAAATGAGTTAAGCGAAAGGTTTCTATACGATGGAGTGTTTATTCTATTAGTGGATCAGGAGTTATGATGAATTTTTTGTACTCTTACGTATTGGCATGATTAGGTGCAGTGAGTAGCCTGGGAATTGGAAGTGAGGATCAAGGTTGTAGTTTGGTGTTGAAAAGAATGTCATAAGTTCGGACGAGCAGAAAAGGATTCAGATGGTTAGGGTAAGTTGCCATTAACTTTAGCGTCACCTGATATCAGTGTCATTGTGTAAGAGGCTTTATGTACTGACTCCGGATTCTTGATTGCCTTACAACATTAGTATGGCCGGTGGTATGGATGTGTAGACTTGTTACCTGGTGCGGAAGGTCATGGGAGTGTATCCACAGGGAGATTCGTATAAATTTTACATGTTAGTCACTTGATTGTTAAAGATTGAGACATTTGCGACCTGCTAAATCATAACTTAGCCGAAAATTCTTCATTTTTCAAACTTTCTCAAAACCTAAACTCTCTTGGGCGATTTTTTAAGGAAAAGTTCTTCTCCAAATCAATTGTAAGTCATTTCTAACTCATTTTCTTTAATATATAACATCTTTTTACATGATTTCAACTCAAAATCAAGGGGTTTCATGGGGGAAATTTGGTGTTTTGTGTAAAACTTAGGGTTTCCAAATTTTGGGGATTTGGACCTCGATTTGAGGTCCAATTTCAAAATAAATTATATATTTGGGTTCGTGGGTGAATGGGTAATCGGGTTTTAGTTTGAACCTCAGGTTTTGACCATGTGGGTCCGGGTCAATTTTTGACTTTTTGGGAAAATCATTGGAAAACCTATTTTCATGCACTAGAATTGATTCATTTAGCATTTACTGATATCGTTAAGTAAATTGTGGCTAGATGCAAGCGAATTGGTGGTGGAAACAAGAGGTAAAGCGGTAGTTGAGGCTTAAATTGTGTTCGTGGCATCGAGGTAAGTGTTTAGTCTAACGTTAGCTTGAGGGATTAGGAGTTGTGTCTTATTTGCTATGTGTTAATTGTGGAGTACGACGGATAGGCATGGTGACGAGTATCTATACGTCGGTGTCAAGCATGCCCGTGAGTCTCGTATATTAATTGTTGTGACTCTGTTATGATTTGTTCATGCTTAATATGTTGATTATCATTGTTGGTTCCCTTGTTGCGATGTTTTTGTTTATGATATTGTCTCCCGTGCCAAGATATTATTGTTTATGATATTGTCTTCCTTGCCGGGATATTATTGTTTATGATATTGCTCCATTGCCGGGATGTTATTGTTATACTCGTGTTCCCTTGCCGTAATTCTTTTATGATTGATGTTGAAATGTAAATGGGAGCGGGTGGCACGGTGCCACGGTAATATATGAAATGTGAGCAGGTGGCATGTCGCCACGGTGATATTTGAAATGGGATCTGGGTGCACGCCTGCAACAAGATATATGAAATGGGATCAGGTTGCATGCCTACAACAAGATATATGAAATGTGATCGGGTGGAACGCCGCCACAATGATATATGAAATAAGATCAGGTGGCACGCCACCACGGTAATATTTGAAATGGGATCGGGTTGCACGCCTGCAACAAGGAAGAAATGAAAAGTGAATACCATGTTTGTTTTCCTTATTCTTGTTGGCAATTAAACTTTGGTTTCCTTACATTCCTCTTTTGGTATTCTGTTGTTATCTGATACTCCCCGCAACATGGTTTTCCCTCCCATCTTTATCAGTAATTATCTGCTTTTAGTTTTCCGTTGTATATGACTTAACTGCACAGGTTTATTTGGTAGTCCGGTCCTAGCCTCGTCACTACTTTTCCGAGGTTAGGCTAGGCACTTACCAACACATGGAGTCGGTTGTGCTGATACTACACTCTGCACTGTATGCAGATCCCGGTGCTACAACTTTTGGACCACATTGACGTTGATGCCTTCAGTCCATCAGGCGACCCGAGGTAGTCCTGCAGGCGTCCGTAGGCCTTGGCGTCTCCTTCTATCTTTCCATTTTGTTTCTTTCATGTATTTCAGAGATAGCGTTGTATTTATCTTGCGGACCCTTATTTGTAGTATTCTTAGACAATTTGTGAAATTGTGACACCAGTTCTGGGTAGTTTTGTTATGGATCTGTGTTGGAATTATTATTTAAATTGTTACATTTCGTTCTTCCGCTTATTTAATTCTGTTGTTTATATAATGTTAGTTCATAACTGTTAAAAGAAAAAAAATGGAAAATGTAAGTATTTGAAATGATTGGCTTGCCTAGCTTTCACTAGTAGGCGCTATCACGATTCACGAAGGTGGGTCCGAGTCGTTACAAAAATGCTCTGATTTGTTTTAGTAGGTTAGATCATACATTTTAACAAAATCATAATTATCGTCTTATCTCAATGAAAGTACCTTTATAATAAAAATTCTATGTAGTTAAATTAAACAAATTATATAATAATTGAATAACTCTTGGATGAAACTCATTTATCATACTCTCTCCTTTCCAATTTGTATGGCAGTGTTTGACTTAGCATGAAGTTTAAGGGGGAAAAAAAAGAAGACTTGTAAAACTTGTATTCTAAAATAAATCATAAATAATGTACCTTTAGATCAATCATTAAGGGTAAAGTAGAAATTCTACAAATAAATTATTTTTAAGTTAGAAAAGGTGACATTCATTTTTGGACTGACTAAAAAAAAGTTTCTAATAAATTGAGACGGGTGGAATAATTGTATAGTTTGTGCTACAAACAATTTAAAAATATAATATGATTCAAAACATATAAGAATACATTGTAATTAAATGAATGTAAAAATACTTTATTTACTATTTTTCGAGCTTCATTTGTTATTTGTTCAACGATATCATTATTACAATCTTCAATTTTTTCCTACTTGTAACTCATAATGAAGATCATAAAGTGGTTCTTCTGTAAATACATATTTACTTAGAAATAGTCCCATATGAGAAAATAATTTGTCATGGCTTTTCATAATTAAAAAACATAGACAATTATCTTCGATTGAATTAGAAGGTATCCTGACTTAGATGGAGTGATCACTTTTGTTCAGCATATTTTCTGATAAAATCTTAGATTAGTAACTCGATTTGTAAGTCTTCTAATGATACTCATTTTAGTAACGAAAGTCAAATCTTACACTATTTGTTCACATTATTATTTGCAAATGACTTATATTTTTGTAAATATTTATTTATTCTTTTCTTCATAAATATTTATCCTTTTTTGTTTTATGAAATCTTATTGCTTTTACTTGGATATATGGTATAAGTATCGATATTATATTCTTACTTATATGTATCTACATATATTACCTTAGTACATATTAATTAAATCAGATTAATGTAATCAAATGTTATATTTTATCATTAGTAGATAAAAATCATAAAACTTCCATTAGATGTTTCAAATTGGTATAGAGTTATATCAATTGCAACAATAACTTTACAAGTTATACTATTCGTGCACCAAAAAATGATACTATAATTTTTTGGTCAAAATATTTCATCATTTAAATCTATCAATAATATTTTTGAGTATTATCTAATTATTTAATTTATTTATGTTAAAATTAATTCAAAATATAGTATCCTCACACTATCATTTTTTCTCTTTTTATATTCTCTTCCCTACTATAAAAATTTAATTAGCTTCTTATATTAATATTTTGCTTATGAACAAAATATTAATATATAAGTACATTGATTATTATATTCCAACTCTATTGAGTTTTCTTATCGTAATTGCTTTTGCATTAGTAAAATTACCTGCATGAGACATTTATTTTACTCTTAAGAGGAGTAGTTTCAAGTACCTTGGGTCAGTTATTCAGGGATTGGGGAGATCAACGAGGATGTCACACACCGTATAGGGGTGGGGTGGATGAAGTGGAGGTTAGCGTCGGGAGTCCTGTGTGACAAGAAAGTGCCAACGTTACTAAAAGGTAAGTTTTATAGAGTAGTGGTTAGGCCTGCCATGTTGTATGGGACCGAGTGTTGGCCGGTTAAGAACTCACACATCCAGAAGATGAAAGTAGCAGAGATGAGGATGTTGAGGTGGATGTGCGGGCATACAAGGATGGATAAGATTAGGAATGAAGATATTCGAGAGAAGGTGGGCGTGGCCCCCATGGAGGATAAGATGCGGGAAGCAAGACTCAGATGGTTCAAGCATATTCAGAGGAGGAGCACTGAGGCACCGGTGAGGAGGTGTGAACGACTGGCTGTGGTAGGCATGAGGAGAGGTAGAGGGAGACCTAAGAAGTATTGGGGAGAGGTGATCAGGCAAGACATGACGCGACTTAGGATTACTGAGGACATGGCCCTTGACAGGGAATTGTGGAGGTCGAGCATTAAGGTTGTAGGCTAAGGGGAAGTTGTGAGTATTTCTACAACGCACTAGAGTGAGACTAGCCAGTTAGGAGTTAGTCTTAGGATGCCACTAGTCAGCTACTGATGCAGGGCTTTATCTGCTGGATATTATTATATCTTCCATCTTTTTCGTACTTCCTATATTTCTTATATTGCTGGTATTTTTATTTTATGTTATGCTATGTTATTTTATTATGAGTCTATTGATAGTACTAATATACCGTCTCTTGTCGCTGTGTTGAGCAGAGGGTCTCCTGGAAACAGCCTCTCTGCCCCTCGGGGTAGGGGTAAGGTCTGTGTACATATTACCCTCCCCAGACCCCACTTCTGGGATTATATTGGGCTGTTGTTGTTGTTGTTGAGACATTTATTTTACATTTTTTAATTATAATTTTTATTAATTTTTTATTTTTCTCGATCTGGTAAGACTTTAATTTTGTCATACTATCCATAGTTTAAGCATTATCATCATAATGTTAAGAACATACTCTTCTCAAATTCAAACGGTCTTTCACTTTCATTTCCAATATTGTCACGACCCAAAATCCACTAAGGGTCGTGATGGCGCCGGACACCGCTGTCAGGAAAGCCAACCAAAATACATAATTAAATTCTCGTTTTAAAATTTTTGAAAACTATGATTTTTCCTTACACTTTACTAGTAAAAGATAATCGTTTTAAATCGAATATGAATATCAAGCAGTTAATACAAAATACCCCATAATCATCCCAGAACCCGGTGTCACAAGTGCATGAGCTAATTCTAGGAAGCAATAAAATACAACAACCGTCCGGAATACAAATTAGACAGAAAGTAAATGCAATAATCTGGAAGAGACTCTACTGGCCGCGGGTCGTCTCGGAAAGTGCAGCTCGCCTAAGTCTCCGTGTCAACCATGCTGCTACGCCCACTAGGCCACTAGAGATGCAAATACATGTGCAACAAAAATGCACAGAAGTGTAGTATGAGTACGAAAACAATGTGTACCCATTGAGTATCCCGTCTAATCTCGAAGAAGTAGAGACGAGAGCTCGACTTCGACACTTACTAGTGGTCCAATATTGTTATCTCGATAATATAGTAAATCAGTGATCTTTATAAACATGATTATAATTCAATGGAATGAAGCAAGTAAGAAATTCTTTCTTTTATAGAAAATTTCGAAATTCCTTTTCATCATTTATACAAATATTCTCAAACCGGGAAGAGGCAATAACAACTTCAATAAGTTTCAAGGCAAGCAATACAAGCATGCGCAAATCATGCAGAGGTTGTACGGCCCGATCCAATAATATTTAAACTGTGCACTGCCAGAGGGTCGAATGGCGCGAACCATAGATGCATCTATTTAATCTGCCGAGGCGTTCGGCCCGTTCCAGAATTTAAACACGCACAAACAATCAATCAAGAAGTCATCAGAAGACAATTATCCAAAAACAACAGTTCTCTTTTAACAATTTAGAAAAATGAAGCTTAATTATCTTTTAGAAATCCATTTACCAATTCGTTAGGATTTAAGCAATCAATTGTCAATAAGGTTACATATATTTCAAGTATAGCATGCTTTTGGGTCCTAGACTACCCGGACAATAGCATAATAGTAACTACGTACAGACTCTTATCACCTCGTACGTATGTATCCCCCACAAATAGGAGCACATAACCAATTATTTTACCTATGGGGACAATTCCCTCTTACAAGGTTAGAAAGGAGACTCACATCGCTCCGAAGATCCATAACCGGCACTCCACGCTCCTCCGAAGACTCAAATCGATGCACAATACTCCAAAACTAGCAAATGATTATACAAATCCATTAATATATGTTCCATTACTCATTACAATCCAATTTATAACAATTCCTAACCCCGATCGAAAAGTTGACAAAATTGCCCTCGGGCCCACGTGCCCAGATTCCGAAATTTTTCGAAGATAAAGTTTACCCATGAACTCCCGAACTCAAATATATGATTTTCTCTTAATTTCATACCCAAAGTCGTGGTCAAAATCCAAGAATATCAATTTTCTAGGTTTTCCCTCAAACCCCAAGTTTTCTACAAATTTCCATATCCAAATCCGCTTATAATCATGTATTTAACTCAAAAGTAGCATAAATCATTTACCTCACGCTTGGTGGTGAAAATGGCACGTCAAAGTTGCTCCAAAATCGGCTCCAATGGAAGAAAATGGGGTTGAAATGAACCTAACCCCCAATTTAAAAGAGCCTCACTACCTCCAGCATTCTGCACCTGCGGTCCCTTGACCGCTTCTACAGTTCCGCAGGTGCGAGTCACTCTACCGCTTCTGCGGTTTCCTCTAGGCTCCCCTTTTTCCGCTTCTGCGCCTCGTCCACCGTAGGTGCGGTCCCGCTTCTGCGGCTCCATGACCGCATCTACGGTCTCTTCACTTCTGGCCAAAACAGCATCTGCTGCTCTTCTGGCCGCTTATGCGGCCCAAATCAGCAACCAGCAACTCCAGCCCTTTCAAAAATCCCATTTTCGATCTGTTAACCACCCGGAATACACCTGAGGCCCTGGGGACCCCAACCAATCATACCAACCAGTCCCAAAACACATTACAGACTTACTCGAGGCCTCAAATCATAGCAAACAACACTAAAACCATGAATCGACCTCCAATCCAAGATTTAAGAACTTTATAACTTCAAACTTCTACTCTCGATGTTTAAACCTGTCAAATCACGTCCGATTGACCCCAAATTTTGCACACAAGTCATATTTGACGTTACGGACCTACTCCAACTTCCAAAATCAAATTCCAACCCTGATACCAAAAAGTCCACTTTCGGTCAAACTTCTCAAAAACCTTCAAATTTCTATCTTTAGTCAAATGACTCCAAAATGACCCACGGACCTCCGAATTCACTTCCGATCGTGCTCCCAACTCCCGAATCACCATACAGATTTATTCCTAGACTCAAAATACCAAATGGACATCGATAACACTGAAATACACTTCAACCCAAACTTATGAAATTTCTTCCAAAATGCTAACTTCCACAATAGGCGCCAAAACTCTCTCGATTCATCCAAAACCCGATTCGGGCATACACCCAAGTCCGAAATCCTCATACGAACCTACTGGAACCTTCACATCCCGATTCTGAGGTTGTTTACTCTAAAATCCAATTTTAGTTAATTCTTTCAACTTAAAGCTTCCGAAATGAGAATTCTCTTTCCAAATCAACTCCGAACTACCCGAAATGCAATTCTGACTATGCGCACAAGTCATAATACCTGAAGTGATGCTGCTCATGGCCTTAAACCACTGAACGATGTGGCAGAGCTCAAAACGACCGGTCAGGTCTTACATTCTCTCCAACTTAAACATACGTTCGTCCTCGAACGTGCTAAGAACTATGTTGGGGGTTGCCCAAAATCACTATTTAACACCTCGTGCATTTACCCGTACTACTACAACCCAGTTGAGCACATTAGCTCGATCAATTCTAAAGATATTCCCTTTTATTCAAGCAAATAAGCCTTAGAGTCCAATTCCAACATCTAGAATTCCCTGCCATGCATGTTCTAACGTACGCTCACCGAATCAATAACTACGCGCAGCACCAAAACACGACTGCATACCTTAGCTGAATTCACACCTTGCACCATTTTACTCATAGGACCACAATAACATTCTCTGATCAATTTAGTCAAAATTCCATGACTCTGATGCTCCCATTGCACCTCATGACATACATAGGTCTTGCTCTAACTCTTACAATACCGCCACGATGAAAGAGATGTGTAGAAATTCGTAACCCAAATGCTGAATCAATAAATCATTGGGTCCATACTCCTGACAAGAACCATCACCTCATTCTGAACCAAATAATGCTCTTAGCTCCTTAATATACTTCATATTATCAGATTGCACTGATCCTAAATCCAATGATCTCGTCTCACCCAGTACGAACTGATCAGGCAATAAGCCATTCCGGACATGATCAAAAGTCTCATATGATGCCACAATGTGCCAATAGGTTACCAATTCGAATGCGATACAAAAGGAAAACGAACTCTGAAAAGGAAATCCAATTACCCCGCTCACGAATCATACATGCGACATGGACACACAGCTAACATGAGTTTTCTTCAGAAAAATAGGAAACAAAACATATAAAAACAGATATAAGGAACTGTACTCAACATCACACTGTTGCGGCGTGCAACCTGATCCAAATAACATACCTATGGCGGTGTGCCACCCGATCCACACATAGAATTCACATAAGGAGGTATACATCGAGCTAAATTGCTCATTATAATAAGATACCGAATATCAGTCACCAACACGCTAAGTGCATATTACCATCCCTGGGGAGACATATAGCGCCATAAGCTACAAAACTCAAGCACAACTGAGGTGCGATATATGATTTGAATCTTATGAGCCATCCTGATCATATAACATCATCTCTATGCGGAATATCAACACATAATAAATTCACCAGGCCGTCTCACAACTCGCACGGTGAAATACACGATTACATGAAATAGCGACGACAAAATAAATCCCCGACTACTCTTCCATAAGGAGCGCGTTGTTGAAATGAACACATCTGGCCTGATATAGAGTACATATTCACATTTAAATCCATCCACCGATCTCAAGTCGATTCTGATCGTACCAAACTAGGCCAATAATCTTTCAAAGGCCCATACTAACTCCCCTTTTCTCGTAACACACAATAACAACCATCATAACCGGGGCAATCCTCCACGGTCCACAACATAATAAGTCGAGTGCCCTCAGGACATAAATTCTCAAATTAGTGATATTACCATGATCTTCATACTTGGTTTAAATCTTTAATCAATCAAGTGACTACATGCCACCCTTATACAATCTTCCTGTGGGACACGCTCCCACAACCTACCATAACAAATAACAGGTTTGTACATCCAAACCACCGGCCGCACTAATGTTGAAAAGCGATCAAGAATACATCCTTGTCAACACCGAACTGCAACCTTGATCCTCACTCCAAATTCCCTACCACTCACTTCACCCATCATGCCAATATATGATAGAACACGATTTTCGACATAACTCCGGAACCACTAATAGATTGATACTTCATCATATAGAAAATTTTCATTTAACTCATTTTAGGAGAATCATAGCAACACACAAGTGAATTCTCATAACCGTAGAATATGCAAATCTTTAAGTAGTGGTCTAAGACACCATAGTCCTTCAGGGATCCGCCTACACATAATAGGCCATAACTGAAGAATACTCCTGAATAACATCAATTACGACGGCCAACCGACCTCACACGTACCGTCACAAATCGCTTGCATAACTTGGTCCCCCTGCAGGAACTGATCACTACCACCAATATGCCAATTCAATTATGGCTAATCAATCCATCTACTTCTAATTTATCCTTGATCGCCTTAGAAATAATAATAACTCCATTCAACATATCACACACCCCATCCGCACTCATCCCGAGTGACCTTGAATCACAAGACCACGCTTTCTCCAATCCCACGAACCGTTTCATACCTCCCTTGTGCGCACATTCGCATCCTCAACCAGTATGCCCATTCTGATAATCCCTCTACGAATCCGGAGTCTCTTCTCATTTTCCTCCCAAATGATACACTGCGAGTTAAAACATCATAGAACATTCTAGGACTCTTCTCATAAGCTGCTACAAAAGCTTGATTCTTAACCGTACTTATAGGCTCGAAATCATTAGGTATCATACTTTAACTTTTGAATTCACTAGGACCGTTGTTGAGAGCCGTCCGCTCTGACTTGCCCTTGAATATAATCAACTTTACGAACCTTCTAGCACATGAATACTCTCACGGCGAAGCCCCCGGCAGAATCATTTCCCTTGAAACCCGCATCTATACAAGGCATAAATCCTGAATCCTTCCGTAAGTCTGAACATGAGCCAATAGGCCAATCATCACACACCTTTAAAAATTTCTTTGCTCAAATTACCACTTACTTTCTCTTCCCATAGTTGAAATAACCTATCAATATGCTACTAACCAGAAACCTCGCAAGTAGTTAACCATGCAACCCATCATAGGCGGTGGGACTCTCCCACTTAGATTGAAGCCACCATTACATAACTCTGGAATTCACCAGGATTCTTTATCTCTTATTGACATAACCTTGCGCAATCAATCGCCCAAATTCTCGGAATCTTTCTGTAGAACCCCCTTTTTATACTCTGAATCATCAACCACATTCGCACGACCGATCTCTTTGCTGTATAACCAATATAATTCTTCGCAGAAGCTTCACCAACCCTGCGACCGCCGATCTGCTTACTGGAGATAACCCACATGTGGAAATCACTTTTCGACATCTTCCAACGCTGCTGCACGGGGTACAATCACTACGACATAAATAACCCATCCTGAGTCCGAGCTCACTCTCTAGCTACACAAGTCTATTCTCCCCCCGTGGACATCAATAAGATGTGCGGCAACATTCTTCCAATTCAAAGTTATGTTGTATCCTTCTTCATGTCAAGCGGCTCCTTTCCGTTATATCAAATCTCCTGCTGCATAATATCACATGCTTCAAATTAAATCCGTAGGCCCCAATCACCAATCCCTAGAATTACCAAATCATTCCAAACTCTCCTCAAGGTGCGTGATCATCCTACCACCGAGCACATATGCAACTCCACCACTCTCCCACTTTGGCGGAACCCACCCCTTTAATCGACTACTCGACCTTTGCTTTTTATACTTGGCTTCTAGAAATTTTAGCCACCGCCTGACACTTCCCACATGTCTTTCCTCATCCTTTGCTGCTTAGTTGTTGCCTTAAATAAAATCTATCTTCGTAGAACTTGAACCCATAATCGCTACTAACTTTAAACCTTTCTGAAGATTATCTTTCTCAAGCCGTCAACATTAGAAACACCGATTCTATATGAACCACCGCACCCCGCGATCTCTAACAGTCGTTTCTCCAATATTATTTTACAATATATTACCCCAAAGGCGAATCGCAGAAGACCATAACACCGGCGAACTTAAAAGATACAATCGAGGACGATGACACTACATCACAGATGAAAATTCTACCACGCTCGAAAATAGCAAGTCTCGTTACCTCCTCAATCCAAATCTGCACATTCATAGGCCAATTGATTTTCCTCCGCCGGAAATAAAATATAGATCTCTGAATCGTGCACTGAGTAGACTTCCTTTCAAATCATTCACCGCCTCGATACATAGGCAAGTACCCTACCATCAAGTCAACAATGTGCGATAACCAATCGTGAGCATCACTACAACATGTGCATAGCCTCCAAGCTCTTAGAAGCACAACTACCGAGCCAAAACAATAGAAAAATCCGTCCGCAAGGCGACGACAATAGCCCAACCAACTATATCGGGAGAACATCCCGCACAACATCTGTAGTACCATTATGATTCTTCAATTCTCGATTTATAACAAGCGCTTTGCGTCGCATAAGATTGAGTAGGAAAGAAACAAAGGCATAAGCCTCAAAGGAATCAAATCGCACGATGAGGGATCAAGAAGGGAAGTACTCCTAACAGCCCTGTAGCCTCCCGAAGATAAGTACAGACACCTCCGTACCGATCCGCGAGACTCTATTAGACTTGCTCATGACTCGTGAGACCTAAGGGAACCTAGTGCTCTAATACCATATTGTCATGACCCAAAATCCACTAAGGGTCGTGATGGTGCCAGACACCGCTGTCCGGCAAGCCAACCAAAATACTTAATTAAATTCTCGTTTTAAAAATTTTGAAAACTATGATTTTTCCTTCAACTTTATCAGTAAAAGATAATCGTTTCAATTCGAATATGAATGCCAAGCAGTTAATACAAAATACCCCATAATCATCCCGGAACCCGGTGTCACAAGTGCATGAGCTAATTCTAGGAAGCAATATAATACAACAACCGTCCGGAATACAAATTAGACAGAAAGTAAATGCAATAATCTGGAAGAGACTCTACTGGCCGCGGGTCGTCTCGGGAAGTGCAGCTCGCCTAAGTCTCCGTGTCAACCATGCTGCTACGCCCACTAGGCCACTAGAGATGCAAATACATGTGCAACAAAAATGCACAGAAGTGTAGTATGAGTACGAAAACAACGTGTACCTAATGAGTATCCCGTCTAATCTCGAAGAAGTAGAGACGAGAGCTCGATTTCGACACTTACTAGTGGTCCAACAATGTTATCTCGATAATATAGTAAATCAGTGATCTTTATAAACATGATTATAATTCAATGGAATGAAGCAAGTAAGCAATTCTTTATTTTATAGAAAATTTCGAAATTCCTTTTCATCGTTTATACAAATATTCTCAAACCGGGAAGAGGAAATAACAACTTCAATAAGTTTCAAGGCAAGCAATACAAGCATGTGCAAATCATGCCGATGTCGTACATCTCGATCCAAAAATATTTAAATTGTGCACTGCCAAAGGGTCGAATGGCGCGAGCCATAGATGCATCTATTTAATCTGCTGAGGCGTTCGTCCCATTCCTGAATTTAAACACGCACAGAAAATCAATCAAGAAGTCATTAGGAGACAATTATCCAAAGAAAACCAATTCTCTTTTAACAATTTAGAAAAATGAAGCTTAATTCTTTTTAGAAATCCATTTACCAATTCGTTAGGATTTAAGAAATCAACTGTCAATAAGGTTACAGATATTCCAAGTATAACATGCTTTTAGGTCCTAGACTACCCGGACAATAGCATAATAGTAGCTACGTACGGACTCTCGTCACCTCGTGCGTACGTAGCCCCCACAAATAGGAGCACATAACCAATTATTTTACCTATGGGGACAATTCCCTCTTACAAGGTTAGAAAGAAGACTCACCTCGCTCCGAAGATCCATAACCGGCACTCCACGCTCCTCCGAAGACTCAAATCGATGCACAATGCTCCAAAACTAGCCAATGATTATACAAATCCATTAATATATGTTCCATTACTCATTACAATCTAATTTATAACAATTCCTAACCCGATCGAAAAGTTGACAAAATTGCCCTCGGTCCCACGTGCCCGAATTCCGAAATTTTTCGAAGATAAAGTTTACCCATGAACTCCCAAACTCAAATATATGATTTTCTCTTAATTTCATACCCAAAGTCGTGGTCAAAATCCAAGAATATCAATTTTCTATGTTTTCCCTCAAACCCCAAGTTTTCTACAAATTTCCATGTCCAAATCCGCATATAATCATGTATTTAACTCAAAACTAGCATAAATCACTAACCTCATGCTTGGTGGTGAAAATGGCACCTCAAAGATGCTCCAAAATCGGCTCTAATGGAAGAAAATGGTGTTGAAATGAACCCAACCCCCGATTTAAAAGAGCCTCACTGCCTCCAGCATTTCCGCACCTGCGGTCCCTTGACCGCTTCTGCGGTTCCGCAGGTGCGAGTCACTCTATCGCTTCTGCGGTTTCCTCCAGGCTCCCCTTTTTCCGCTTTTGCGCCTTATCCATCGCAAGTGCGGTCCTGCTTCTGCGGCTCCATGGCCGCATCTGCGGTCTCTTCACTTCTGGACAAAACCGCATCTGCGGCTCTTCTGGCCGCTTCTGCAGCCCAAATTTCGCAGGTGCGGTTATATCAGCAACCAGCAACTTCAGCCCTTTCAAAAATCCCATTTTCGATCTGTTAACCACCCGGAATCCACTCGAGGCTCTCGGGACCCCCAACCAATCATACCAACCAGTCCCAAAATACATTACGGACTTGCTCGAGGCCTCAAATCATATCAAACAATGCTAAAACCACGAATCGAGCTCTAATCCAAGCTTTATGAACTTTAGAACTTCAAACTTCTACTCTCGATGTTTAAACCTGTCAAATCACGTCCGATTGACTCCAAATTTTGCAAACAAGTCATATTTGACGTTATGGATCAACTCCAACTTCCAAAATCGGATTCTGACCCCGATACCAAAAAGTTCACTTCTGGTCAAACTTCTCAAAAACCTTCAAATTTCTATCTTTAGCCAAATGACTCCAAAATGACCCACGGACCTCCGAATTCACTTCCGATCGCGCTCCCAACTCTCAAATCACCATACAGAGTTATTCCCATACTCGGAATCCCAAACGGACATCGATAACACTGAAATGCATTTCAACCCAAACTTATGAAATTTCTTCCAAAATGCTAACTTCCACAATAGGCGCCAAAATGCTCTCAGGTCATCCAAAACCCGATTCGGGCATACACCCAAGTCCGAAATCCTCATACGAACCTACTGGAACCTTCAGATCCCGATTCCGATGTCGTTTACTCTGAAATCCAATCTTAGTTAATCCAATTATTTAAATTTGGTATTAATATTTTTAAGCATTGTATATTTTTTCTAATCGAATTATTATTATAAATATCCTCATATTATCTCTAATTAATTTTTATTATTCAATGTTTCTTAACCTTTATTTTATATATTAGACTTCAATTATCCAACTTTATTCACAACATGATTTTTTTTATCATACTTAGAAAATCTCACTTTCAACTTAAAATAATTTTATCCTTCTTTTTTTCTTTATGATGAAATTTTTACTTTTTTTTTCTCTATTTGTTTCTTATTTTTGCTAATATCTTATTTACCTAATATTATTTTATTGTCGTATTGTTTTTTATTAGCTTGTTTGAATATTTCCCAAGGCATGACCTTTTTTATCATACTAAAAAAATCTCATCTCAAATTAAAATAATTTTTATCCTTCTTTTTTCTTGATGAAATTTTTAGTTTTTTTCTTTTTCTCTATTTGTTTCTTATTTTTGCTAATATATTATTTACCTAATATTATTATATTGTCATGTTGTTTTTCATTAGCTTGTTTGAGTTTAATTTTTCACAACCTTTTTTTATATATATAAAAGTGTAGTTTAAAAAATCTGGATTAAAATCTTTGTCTTAATCCTTATTAGATTTGTATAGAATCTATTCAAATTTTGTCCTAAAAATATCAAGTGGCTTTTTTTCAATATGCCACTTGGCTTAACGATAATGCACACAGCCCCTCTTTTAATATATTGGACTTGTTTCTATTATATATATTTTTTAATAACTTACTTTCTCTCATTTTATTATTATTATATTGAATTTACTTCCTCTCAGGTGGCGTTAATTTCCCAGCCGTGAAATCAAGATTCAATTCAAAAGAAGATTCCTTCACCACCGTGAAACCCACCTGTCATTATTCCCCAACCGTCAAATCAAGACTCAATTCAAGAAAAGATTCATTCACCGTCGTCAAATTCACCACTGGCATTTCAAGTAATAGCTGACTATTGTTTCTGATTTATATTGAGCAAGCTTTCTTCAAAGATTGAGAAGATTAAGAAGAATATACGACTTCGTTTGATGCGCCAACCAAATGTGAAGCGTGCGGCAATCTTGAATGATCATCGAATCCTCTTTAATCTTGATGCCGGTTGGGATAACAGAAACGCTTGGGGCTACTGGTTGCACTGGTATGACCTCTGAAACCTAGTCGACCTGAACCCGCTACTCTGAGGTGCGGGCGGCAGGAGTCCGTGCTCCTCCTCGGGCCTGAGTCTGGCAGGAGCAAGTGGGATCAACCTTGCCTGAGCTAAAGTACAGAACATGCTCAGAAACTGGGTGAGCATCTCCCGAAGAGCCGGTGCAGTAACAGGCGTCTTAGGTGTCTGCGCTCCAACTGGAGCTACTGGTGGCTCCTTTGTAACAGCTTGTGCGGGTGCTCTGGCTGCATCACGTGGACGTCCTCGGCCCCTACCCCAGCACGGCCTCTCGCGGCTCCAGCAAAATTGAATCTACAATTGGGTACTCTTGCATAAATTCTTGCCAAAGACATAAGTATGTATTGCTCCCATATCGCAATAGTCGCCCAAAGGACCATTAATCTCATTTATGTAGCATACGTGTTTGTAAAGCAAAATAGAAACATAAATGTTAAATTGGTAATAATGTCATTTTTGGAACGAACTAGTCAACCTAGTATGTAAATTTATAATGTTTTGTCAAGTTTTCGAGAGTTCAAAGTTTTTTTTTTTTTAGAAAAAAAAGTTCATTTTAAAAAGTTGATGTGTTTGATCAAATTTTTAATTGAGCACAAATATACAAAAATTTAATGTTGCCTTTTTTCCGTTTACACATATTAATAATAATATTATTATAGTAAAGGTTAATTTATATTAATAAGATATTAGCCATATAATACCAATGTATTATTGATGCGAAAAATCTTATGTACTAATATGAAAATTTGAGTAATTTAATTTAAAATTCTAAGATACTTCTTCTATTAAAAAAAATGTTTTTTCTCTTTTAATAAAGATTCCATGTTTTTTCTTCATTATTATCTAAGTGGAAAAAATAATAAATATATTATTCCTCAAAATTTGGGGGCCTAAAGGGCATTCAAAATCAAAAGGGATTTTGGCTTATATAAAGAGTGTATGTAATTTTCTGGGGAAGCCCCGTTCCCCTGAACAAAGCCTGCAATCTTGATTTTACTGGCTGTTTTTGGTTTATAATTTTTATAAATGCAGTATTTGAGTAGCTGCCATAAGACCTCATGTATGGCATTTTAACAATCTGTTGCAAGCTCTATATGTTATGGGCCAATATGTACAACATGGGCTAGGTGGGGTAAAACATAAAAATATGGGCCATTTTTTATTATGGTGTGAAGTTATTTGTTAGACAAGAGGGGTTTCACTGATGGTAAGCAACCCCCACTTCCAACCGAGAGGTTGTGAGTTCGAGTCTCCCCAAGAGTAAGGTGGGAAGTTCTTGGAGGGAAGGATGCCGGGGGTCTATTTGGAAACAGTCTCTCTATCCTAGGGTAGGGGTAAGGTATGCGTACATACTACCCTCCTCAGACCTCACTAAGTGGGATTATACTGTGTTGTTGTTGTTGTTGTTGTTGTTGTGAAGTTATTTGTATTTTCTTGTAATTCAATATCTGTTCAGCTAGATCACCATAATTTGTGTTGGCTTTTTAAAGATATGTTATTAGTTTGTTCTAGGGATGTGCATCGGTCGAATCGGATTGGATTTAGCACATTGATGATAGGCGATAATTACGTATTTTTGTCAATTATTACACTCTAATTTACTGTACTTTAGTTGAGTTTGCGCTTTAATCGCTAGTGTTTTGCACTAATTGTGTGTTTTATGCCTTGCAGGTGTGATTCCGAGCTATATAGATATTATGGAATGAATTTAAGTGGTTTGGAGCTTTGAAGTCTGAGTAATAGCTCAAGGAATTAAGCCGGGATCGCGTTCGGGGATCAACGGATGATAAAACAACAAAACGAAAACTCGAAGAAGCATATTGCGCACTGTCTAGTAAACTAGACATAACGTTTTACTCAGAACTCCATTTGGGCTCCACAATATATGGTTGGAAATCTAACTCAAAGGGCTACAATTGTCATGTTTTACGTTTTTCCAAATTTCAAATGGAACAGGGTCAAAAACCGCGACCGCGGCAGAACCGCGGCAGAGGGCAGTCGCGGACAACTAAAGAATCTGAGAGGGTGTTTGGCCGCGGTTCCGGCGCGACCGCGGTGGAACCGCGAAAGGATGCGTAAATTTCAGGGACCAAAGTGCAAAACACGGGATTTTAAGCCCTAAACCCTATATTAAACCAAGGAAGCCGGCCAAGAAAAAAAATTGGGACATATTTTTGACATAGGTTGGACCTAAGGAGGAGAGACACAATAGGAGCAAGGTTTGGGAATTCTTCTACAAGTTTTTTCTTTCCTCTTCCTATTTTTCATTGTTGGTTATGACTTTTAGTATTGTAGTTTTACATACTATTATGAATAGCTAATTTGTTATCTAGAGTTTTGATAGAACCTTTTGTAGGATAAATTCTTGTTATGTTTTTATATAATTGAGCCGTAGTATAATCTCTATTTGTTCAACTACGTTCTTATTGTAGTTAATTGAAGAGCTCTCAATTAGTTGTGCCTATTTAGTATGTATAACTCAGGAGAGAGTGCATATTTAGGTAATTGTTGAACAACACCACTCCCAGAGTATATGAGGGATCAATAACCGAGGGTTTAAAGGCGGGATTAGGGATAACGAAGCCTTGGGTGCGATATGAAGTGAGCTATATCAAAAGTCAGCTAGCGTAGCTCGGGAGAGTGCGTCTAGTAAATTGTCATGATTACTCGGGAGAGATTTACGGTAATAACTCATGATCGGTAGAGAATACTTAGGCAAAATTATAGAAGACATAGCGGGAAGGATTCCGACAATTGGAGAAATCATTAATCTAGACCTCCTTAATCTTGTCTCCAACTCTTAATATCTTTAGTTGTTAATTTATTATTTTAATTTGTTAATCAATTAGTTAAACACAAGAATCTAAATATCTATAAGTTAGGAACTGTTCAAGCTTGTAGTCTTGGTGATAGTGAACAGTTGTAGCTAAGCCTTAGTTCTCTGTGGGATTCGACTCCGGACTTGTAAGCCGGATTATATTTGCAACGACCGCATTGTCCTTTTTATAAGGCATAGTTGGGCATGATCAAATTTTGGCGCCGTTGTCGGGGAACTAACGGTGTAGCTGTAGGTGTACTTATTGTTAGGTTTCAAGTTTGAACTTTTTTGTTTTTTTGTATTTGATATTTTTTTTTTACTTGTTGATTTAAAAAAAACATGGCATCATGGACTTATGAAAGTTTTGATGTTGGTAATTCTACTTTTAATCCTACTTATGCATATTGTGATGAAAACCACCCTTGGCAAAATTATCAAAGTATTCCCGAGAGCGAGTTATGTGCACCAACTCAATCTTATGTGTGGAATATGTGTGATATGTGTGGTGATCAAGATGGTCACTTTCATGGTTGTGCTTATATTTCTTGGCTTCCCCCAACCCCTTATTATGATGATTTTACGTTTTCTTGTGAGGATAACAGGAACAAAGAACCTAGGGAAGCTGACCTAAAGAAGATCAAAGATATGTTAAAGTGCATTATAGAACAACAAAGTAAAATACAGCTGCAGGTAGAAAGGCAAGATGAAACTATTCACAAATTAGAGGCTCAAGTGAGTCAATTAGTTGAAGCTTTTAATGCTCAATATGTTAATATTATGGATAGTAGCCAAGAACAGTTTTCATTAGAGACAGAAATTGAGGTGCCAATGGAGGGGTCTAAAGTAAAACCCTAACACTCTAACCATCTAGAATTTGAGGATGCCGATGTTGAAGAAGTAATACTAGAGTCAACCAGGGACGTTGAAGATACAAATTTAGTTGACTCTAGTGTTTTGGGTGTTGAGGAGGTCGAAAATCTTGAAGTTCATGTATTGGAGCGTGTTGGACCTCATTCCAAACACTTCTCTACATTATGTTCAGACGGTGAAATGGGAATGGATCTTTACGAGCATAAAAAGGAGTCCAAGGAAGAGGTAGATGGGCCTTATATTTTGAAATTCTCAAGGCCGTCTAGGCAAGGTGACACTCCTCGGTCAAGAGCCAAAAAGTACATAAGACTCTGTCTAATTTTTAGCTCGCAAGAATTTGTACCGCCCCAAGAGCATAATCATAAGCTTGAAGCAAAACTTGGGGTGCGATTCATAAGTTCGAAGTGGAGGCAGAAAGTGATTCACGTCGTGCCACGACGTTAAATCAAGCGCTTGTTGGGAGGCAACCCAGCTTTACTGCTTTCTTTTATTTTTTGTATTAATTTTTTTTAATTGTATTATTTTTGTAGTGTCAATTTTTTATTTTCTAGGAGCATGGAAAGAAAAGGTATTGGAAGGATATAATAACAAACCAAATGGTTGGAACTAAGTGTGAGGTACCCGCACGAAGGATCAAGCTTGGGAGAAGTCTGAGTATCCCATGAGCTGTTAGTGCTTCGGCCTTTGGCCTACCAGGGAGTCTCTTTTACCCTTTTTATTAGTTATGGTGTGCATTGGGGACAATGCACAATTTTAAGTGTGGGGTGAGGAGATTGTCTGGGGGACTTTCTATGCTATTTTAGTTGTGTTAGTTTAGTTGAACAATTTTATTTAAAATAGAAAAGATTGGACTTTTCCCGACGATGGATCTATTAGACAATTTTCTTGAGGGATTTAAGTCTAAAGAAAAAGTACAAAAAGATTTTCTTTTGTTAGGTAGTGTAATAATTACCCCTTGGTTTTTCTTTAAACCACGGTTCTTTTCCAAGGGTTTTATTTGAACCGGGTGTAGTTAGTTTTTTTTTTGGAGTAGGAGCCATTGTGTTGTGTTTTGAATTGAAGCAATATCTCTTGACTTTGTTATGCCTTGAGAATAGTGAGTACTTTGGTTGTGACGCTTAAGCTCAGTGTTTGACTCTTGTATAAGTACCTTAAATTGTATATTCTTAAAATTGCTTAACTGCTTTGCCTAGAGTGTCCGTGAATCCAATCCCGAGTGAGTTATGTGCCATGTCTGTGAGAGGTTTGTTGTATTCTGTGCATTGCATTTGATGTCTAGAACTTGCCCCATGTGTTTGCAAAGCGAAATAGTAGTTTTATTCTGTCTAGGAAGTGATATAGGCATTTCTTTGTTGAGTCAGATATGTATATTTTACCCACCTAATTGTTATGTATCGTAGTTAACCCCTTTGAGCCTATAATCTTATTTCTTTGGTAACCACATTACAAGCCTTACCCATTTGTTTGAATTAACCATCTATTTGAACCATTGTAACCTCTCATGAGCACTTGAATTGTTAGGAACTTTGTAAAAGTTAAAGTGTGAGGTGGTTGGTTTGGCTTTTGAGTGGAACCAATGAAATAAGGAGAAAGGTGCACTGATTTGAAAGAGAAAGAGCCACTTGAATTAACAAAGAAAAGAAAAGAAAAAAAATAGTTGCATTGCTGTGAAAAAAAATATATTCTTTGATAGTGGTGACTCTTGATATAATTGTGCTTAAATAATTTGGGAGTTGATGTATATTGATGTGAAGGTGGAGTTTGGCTTGACATAAGTATGGGGTTTGAATGTTAAAGTATATGTATTAAAGTGCTAAGGGAGTTGTAGTTACTCTTATATCTAAATGTATCCTACCTGTCCCGTAGCCTACATTACAACCAAATAAAGTCCTAATTGATCCTAGATTGAATGAGCTTCATTAGTAGAGTAGTATATTACGGGCAAGCTTATGGTGCATCTTTTGTGGCATATGAATGTTATTTCTGAGAGTGAGTAAATTCTTTCTATCTTGAGTTCCTAAGTGTTCTTAAATTTTATTGTGTGGAACTACTCTCTTTTGTTGTGTGAGGGCACTTGATTCATGAAGGAAAGGTAATGTCAGTGACCTCTATGTTAGAGTAAGTAGGTGAATTGTGAATAATGTGTGGTACTTATGAGTCAAATCTTGAGGTGAAGATGTTACGCTTTTGTGCTTAGTCTATTTTAAATACTTTTGATGTGATGAGTTAGGAGAATTATTTAAAAAGGTCGTGTCTATAAAAAAAAGTGTAGTTTGATTGCTCGAGGATGAGCAATGATTTAAGTATGGGGTGTTGATGATAGGCGATAATTACGTATTTTAGTCAATTATTACCCTCTAATTTACTGCACTTTAGTTGAGTTTGCGCTTTAATCGCTAGTGTTTTGCACTAATTGTGTATTTTATGCCTTGTAGGTGTGATTCCAAGCTATATAGATGTTATAGAATGAATTTAAGTGGTTTGAAGCTTTGAAGTCTGAGTAATAGCTCAAGGAATTAAGCCGGGATCGCGTTCGGGGATCAACGGATGATAAAACAACAAAACGAAAACTCGAAGGGGTATATTGCGCACTATCTAGTAAACTAGACATAACGTTTTAATCAGAACTCCATTTGGGCTCCACAATATATGGTTGGAAAGCTAACTCAAAGGGCTACAACTGTCACGTTTTACGTTTTTCCAAATTCCAAATGGAACAGGGTCAAAAACCGCGACCGCGGTAGAACCGCGGCAGAGGACAGTCGCGGACAACTAAAGAATCTGAGAGGGTGTTTGGTCGCGGTTCCGGCGCGACCGCGGTGGAACCGCGGCAGGATGCGTAAATTTCAGGGACCAAAGTGCAAAACACGGGATTTTAAGCCCTAAACCCTATATTAAACCAAGGAAGCCGGCCAAGAAAAAAAATTGGGACATATTTTTGACATAGGTTGGACCTAAGGAGGAGAGACACAATAGGAGCAAGGTTTGGGAATTCTTCTACAAGTTTTTTCTTTCCTCTTCCTATTTTTCATTGTTGGTTATGACTTTTAGTATTGTAGTTTTACATACTATTATGAATAGCTAATTTGTTATCTAGAGTTTTGATAGAACCTTTTGTAGGATAAATTCTTGTTATGTTTTTATATAATTGAGCCGTAGTATAATCTCTATTTGTTCAACTACATTCTTATTGTAGTTAATTGAAGAGCTCTCAATTAGCTGTGCCTATTTAGTATGCATAACTCGGGAGAGAGTGCATATTTAGGTAATTGTTGAACAACACCACTCCCAGAGTATATGAGGGATCAATAACCGAGGGTTTAAAGGCGGGATTAGGGATAACGAAGCCTTGGGTGCGATCTGAAGTGAGCTGTATCAAAAGCCAGCTAGCGTAGCTCGGGAGAGTGCGCCTAGTAAATTGTCGTGATTACTCGGGAGAGATTTACGGTAATAAGAGTGCTCATGATCGGTAGAGAATACTTAGGCAAAATTATAGAAGACATAGCGGGAAGGATTCCGACAATTGGAGAAATCATTACTCTAGACCTCCTTTATCTTGTCTCTAACTCTTAGTATCTTTAGTTGTTAATTTATTATTTTAATTTGTTAATCAATTAGTTAAACACAAGAATCTAAATATCTATAAGTTAGGAACTGTTCAAGATTGTAGTCTTGGTGATAGTGAACAGTTATAGCTAAGCCTTAGTTCTCTGTGAGATTCGACTCCGGACTTGTAAGCCGGATTATATTTGCAACGACCGCATTGTCCTTTTTATAAGGCATAGTTGGGCGTGATCACACATTTCGAATTTTAAATACGGATTTCGGATTTGGCACATTCCACATAGGGCATTCATAAAAGTAGACCGCATAGATTAATTTACCTATGGTGATAATTCTAAATAGTATAATACTAATAATATTGTCAGTATTTAAATAGTTTGAACATTAAAAATCCAGCTATCAGCGAAGACTTCAAATTTCTCTTTTATCGAACACAATATTATATATATATATATATATATATATATATATATATATAGATAGAGAGAGAAGTCATACAGAAGATCTTCGAAGACTTGGTTGAGAGGAATAGTTATTCTTTTGTAATCGTTTTACTCTTTAATTATGTGTTAAGATACGAATAAAATCTCTTTGTGAGAGGGTTCAAGCGTAGTTCTTCAGTACTTATCTACCATCATTTGATGGGATATGTAATGTTATATGATATTTCTTCTCCCCTTAGCCAAGCTAGAGTTCTAGCTAAGAGTTTACAGAAATTATTAGTTTTTGCCATTATTTTATACTTGTGTTAAAATATTTTCTGAACATATATGAATAATTTATCCATAATTAAGTTATCTTTTTAGTTTTAAAACTCATAAATTCAAATCTTGGATCATCCTCCGGCAGATTCTAGCTAAATCAGTTTCATTTCATAAAAACAATTCAAAAATTCTTTAATTTTAAACTTTTCAATTTGTTACAAGTTTGTGCGAGTTTCATGGATATGTTCGTATCTGTCCAAGTCCTTTTTTTATTAATAACTAGTTAATTAACCCGCGCGAATAAGAAAAAAAAATTAAAATATATCTACTATTTCTTATAAAGAATCAATTTACACTAATCAATCATCTCTTTGTGATTTTACTATTTGGCTTTAGCAGCAGGAAACTAATACAAGTATCTTTTGAAGCAAATAACATCAACAGAGGTTTTGAAGAAATACTCTTACTCATACACTTTATATTAAATAAGAAAAAAGTATAAAAAATTAGAGTACTTATAATATTATACTACTCCCATTTAAGAAACAAAAATACTACAAATAACTGTAAGTTATTTTTCCTATGCATATGTGGCCCAATAGGTTAAGGCCCATAATTAATATTTAATTAATTATCAAATTTCATCCGTCCGATTAATTACTTGATGGACGAACCAGATTAAGTGAGAACCTCTATAAATTGGTCCTCTCCCCACCCATTAGGGTTACCGTATTTTTTTTATTTTTTTTCTTCCATCACTAAAGTCGGCGGTAACGTAAAGCTAGGGCAAGAGGCGAGAAACCGATTTCAACCAACGCTTCCGCTTCACGATAATGGATTCCGCTTCAGGTATGTTTTCTATAACGATTATATGTAAGATTATCATGTTCAAGATCCTGGTATGAATTAAAGTTTATAATTACATGTGGTATCAGAGCCTGGATAGTTTGAACAGATAATCTTCGTTTACTCGTACGCCGTGGTTTTTGTTGAGAAAAGTTTTTCAACGAGACTGTATAATATTGATCTATTCTATTTTCCCTTTCCTTAAACAAATTTGGCATAATGTAAAAAGCCTTGAAGGCGGCACCGAAAGGAAAGAACAAAATATTTTTGTAGTTTCTGGCATATTTTATAAACTTAAGTTATTGTCTGATATACTTGTGAGCATTTAGAAATTAAAAAAAAATTGTCTATGTTGAAGTTTAGATTATGACTTCAAGAATAATAATTCCTTAAGATTAACCATAAGGATTCTGCTAGAAACTTTTAGTGTTTAAATTGGTTGACATAAAGAATTCAATGTTGACAATATTGAACCCGTTAATCACATATTTTATGACGTGAGTTATGTGTATGAATGTTATCCGTATCTTGTCCTATATATTTTGAAGCTATTATGTTGTAATTTATTTTATGTTTGTGATTAATGTTTGTATAGTTTGTTTATCACCAAAGTGATCAAACTTGGTTGTTTAAAGTATTCACATGCATAAAATCTTATGATCTCTATTTTGTATGTGCACTTATGTTATATAGTTTGTTAGTCACCAAAGTGACCAAACTAGTTTGTTTATGAAAATATGCATACATAAAATTATAGTTTATCCATAAAATTAATGAAATGCCTATAATTTAAAAACAGTGGATAAATTAATTTTCACTATTGCTAGAACTTAAGGATTTACCCAAAGTTGCATCAATTATTCTATGAATAATGAATATGATGAGGTAAATTAATATTCTTAGTCAAATATATATTGTCTGTCCAAAGATGACATATATATTTGGTTAAAAATATTTAATTACCTATTAAGACTGAATGGCATTTAAATTATGATAGTGTGTCGTAGTATCTACCCAAAGGAGAATTGTGATATGCTTTAACTGTTTTGTTGAATCCATATTGATTTGTGAGTATGTATTATCTATTTTGCAGCTATTCCCTTTCATTCGCTTGCTTCGTCTGTTACTGTGTTCAACGGATTGAACTTCTCTGAATGGCATGAACAAGTCCAGTTCCACTTAGGTGTAATGGATCTTGACTTGGCTCTGCTGAATGATAAGCCCGCTGCCATTACTGATTCGAGCAGTGCGGATGAGAAGTCTTTCCACAAAGCATGGGAACGCTCTAACAGGCTAAGCCTTATGTTTATGCGAATGAATATTGCCAACAACATTAAGAGTACTATTCCACAAACAGAAAGTGCCAGGGAATACCTGACGTTTGTGGAAGAACGTTTTCGTTCTGCAGATAAGTCTCTCGCTGGTACACTAATAGCTGAACTCACGACCATGAAGTTTGATGGGTCGCGTAGTATGCAAAACCATATCATCGAGATGACTAACATTGCAGTAAGACTTCAGACCTTGGGGATGAAAGTGGATGACTCCTTCTTGGTTCAGTTTATTCTGAACTCGTTACCTCCTGAGTATGGACCTTTTCAAATTAACTATAATACTATTAAGGATAAGTGGAATGTTAGTGAATTGTCCAGTATGCTTACTCAGGAGGAGTCAAGACTTAAGAAACAAGGGACTCATTCAATTAACCTCATGGTTCAAGGAGCTGGTAAAGGACTTAAGGTGAAGGCCAACAAGTTCAAGAAGAAGAAAGCACCTGATAAAGCTCAACAGGATGCTAACAAGGAACATAAGGCAGATACGTGTCGTTTCTGTAATAAGGAAGGACACTATCAGAAAGATTGCCTGAAACGTAAAGCTTGGTTCGAAAAGAAAGGTACAATTAGTGTTTTTGTATGTTTCCAATCAAATTTAGTAGAAGTTCCTAATAATACTTGGTGGCTTGATTCTGGTGCAACTGCTCATGTATCTACTACGTTGCAGGGATTCCTTACGATCCAAACTACAAATCCAAATAAGGATTTCTTGTTCATGGGAAATCGTATGAAGGATCCAATTGAAGGCATAGGGACTTATCGTTTGATCATGGAGACTGGACGTCACCTTGATCTATTACAGACTCTTTATGTACCTTCAGTTTCTAGGAATTTGATTTCTCTTTCAAGACTTGATGTTTCTGGATTTGATTTAAAGTTTGGAAATGGATGTTTCAATTTATATAAGAATGCTATTTTTTATGGTTCTTGTTTTCTCAGTGATGGTTTATATAAATTGAAACTCGATATTTGTTTTTCTGAATCCCTTCTTACTGTTCAACATAATGTTGGAATCAAACGTAGTTCACTAGATGAAATTTCTGCTTACTTGTGGCATAGACGTTTGGGTCATATATCCAAAGAAAGATTAGTAAAAAATGAGATTCTTCCGAATCTAAATTTTACTGATCTTACTATATGTTTGGATTGCATTAAGGGAAAGCAAACCAAGCATAGTAAGAAAGGTGCCACAAGAAGCACCCAGCTTCTTGAAATTATACACACCGATATTTGTGGACCCTTTGATGTTCCATCTTTTGGTGGAGAGAAATATTTTATCACTTTTATCGATGATTTTTAACGTTATGGATACATCTATTTGCTGAAAGAAAAATCTCAAGCAACAGATTCTCTCAAAGTGTTTGTTAATGAGGTTGAAAGACAATTAGATAAAAAGGTGAAAATCATTAGGTTAGATAGAGGTGGTGAATATTATGGAAAATATAATGAATCAGGACAATGTCCCGGTCCATTTGCAAAGTTCCTCGAGGAACGTGGCATATGTGCACAATATACTATGCCAGGAACACCTCAACAAAATGGTGTTGCAGAAAGGCGCAATCGAACACTTATGGATATGGTTAGGAGCATGATAAGTAATTCCTCATCACCCAAATCATTGTGGATGTATGCTCTTAAAACCGTTGTATATTTATTAAACAGGGTTCCTAGTAAGGCAGTTCCAAAGACCCCTTTTGAACTGTGGACAGGAAGGAAACCTAGTTTAAGGCACCTGCATGTTTGGGGTTGCCCAGCGGAAGCTAGAGTTTATAATCCACAAGAAAAGAAATTAGATTCTCGAACGGTAAGTGGTTACTTTATAGGTTACCCAGAGAAATCTAAAGGGTATGTGTTTTACTGTCCAAACCATAGTTCGAGAATTGTTGAAACCGGTAATGCAAGATTTATTGAGAATGGTGAAGTTAGTGGGAGTGTTGAAAAGCAAAGTGTGGAAATAAAAGAGGTGAGGGTCAATATTCTATTACCCACGAATGTGCCTACTTCCACACAAATACCAAATATTGTTCCAGTTGTTGAAGAACACTTTGACAACACCGAGCAACATTTGGATGAAACACTTCATGAAGAAACTAACTCACAAATATCTGACACAAATGAACCACAAGAAATGCCATTAAGAAAATCTCAAAGAGTTAGAAAATTGACTATTTCAGATGATTATGTGGTTTATTTGCAAGAGTTAGATTTTGACATTGGTCTTAATAAGGATCCGGTTTCATTTTCACAAGCCATAGAAAGTAATGAGTCTGATAAATAGATTGATGCCATGAAGGAAGAGTTAAAATTCATGGAATACAATAAAGTCTGGAATCTTGTTGAATTGCCAGAAAGTTCTAAAAGAATCAGGTGTAGATGGGTCTTTAAGACCAAGCGCGATTCAAATGGTAATATTGAGAGATACAAAGCTAGACTTGTTGTCAAGGGTTATACTCAGAAAGGAGGCATTGATTATAAGGAGACCTTTTCGCCGGTCTCAAAGAAAGACTCCTTAAGAATTATTATGGTTTTGGTGGCTCATTATGATTTAGAGTTACACCAAATGGATGTGAAAACTGCCTTTCTTAGTGGAGACCTCGAGGAAGAAGTTTATATGGACCAACCAGAGGGTTTCGAAACTAAAGGAAAAGGTCAAATGGTGTGTAAACTGAAGAAGTCAATATATGGACTTAAACAAGCCTCACGACAATGGTATATAAAGTTTAATGATACCATAACATCTTTTGGATTTGTGGAAAATACCGTTGATCGGTGTATATACCAAAAGATCAGTGGGAGCAAGTTTATATTTTTAGTCCTATATGTTGATGATATTCTAGTTGCTACTAATGATTTAGGTATATTGCGTGAGACTAAAGATTTTCACTCTAAGAATTTTGAAATGAAAGATATGGGTGAGGCATCCTATGTGATAGGATAGAAATATTCCGTGATAGATCACAAGGATTATTGGGATTATCTCAGAAAGGCTATATCGAAAGAATTCTTGAGAGATTTAATATGAACAATTGTTCAGCAGGAATTGTTCCAATTCAAAAAGGGGACAAATTTAGTCGTATGCAATGCCCTAAGAATGATGTAGAATGAAAGAAAATGGAATCAATTCCTTACTCTTCAATTGTTGGTAGTCTGATGTATGCTCAGACTTGCACAAGACCGGATATTAGTTTTGCGGTCGGAATGTTAGGAAGATATCAGAGTAACCCAGGAATTGATCACTGGAAAGCTGCAAAGAAAGTTTTGAGGTACCTGAAAGGAACGAAGGATTACATGCTCATGTATAGGAGATCCAAGCATTTGGAAGTTATTGGATACTCGGATTCAGATTTCGTTGGATGTATTGACACTAGAAAATCCACGTTTGGTTATTTGTTCCAATTAGCTGAAGGAGCAATATCGTGGAAGAGTACCAAACAGTCTGTCATTGCTACATCCACGATGGAAGCAGAATTTGTGGCATGTTTTGAAGCCACAATTCATGCATTATGGCTGCGAAACTTTATTTCAGGACTTGGGGTTGTCGACACCATTACCAAGCCGCTGAAAATTTACTGTGATAATTCTGCAGTAGTATTCTTCTCCAAGAACGATAAGTACTCCAAAGGTTCCAAACATATGGAATTAAAGTACTTTACCATCAAGGAGGAAGTTCAGAAACAAAGAGTATCACTTGAGCATATTAAAACTGATCTCATGATTGCAGATTCGTTGACGAAAGGTTTACAGCCGAAGATATTTAAAGAACATGTACATAGAATGAGTCTTGGCTGTATTTATGATTGATGTATTTATGATGTTTTGACACTCTGAGCTCATTTATATGTTTCTGATATACATTAATGATCTCCTGTTTCTCATAATGGTGTACACATTATTGTTTTGAGATATTACAGGATTAGTCTGAATGAGATATTATTGTGGACCATAATATTTTATAGCTTATGGACTTGATACGATGAGTTGCTAATGTTGTAGTATATGGAAGGGAGTATTTAGATGAATTATATATAACCGCCATAACTCACATTTAGTAGTTTATCGTATTATGGTATTTATGATGGACATTATAGAAGAGATTTGTTTATGTGCAACTAATGTTCCTATATTAAATATTAATATTATGTGATTATTGGGCCAAGTAGGAGAATGTAAGTTATTTTTCCTATGCATATGTGGCCCAATAGGTTAAGGCCCATAATTAATATTTAATTAATTATCAAATCTCATCCGTCCGATTGGTTACTTGATGGACGAACCAGATTAAGTGAGAACCTCTATAAATTGGTCCTCTCTCCACCCATTAGGGTTACCGTATTTTTTTTATTTTCTTTCTTCCATCACTAAAGTCGGCGGTAACGTAAAGTTAGGGCAAGGGGCGAGAAACCTATTTCAATCAACGCTTCCGCTTCACGATAATGGATTCCGCTTCAGGTATGTTTTCTATAACGATTATATGTAAGATTATCATGTTCAAGATCCTGGTATGAATTAAAGTTTATGATTACAATAACAACTTAAGAAAATAAGAATTTAAAACATAGGTATTGCACTATTGAATACTTCGAGGAATTCTGCCTCAACCACCCACCATTTCCTTCTCCTTCACATTTCAGTTGTGCACCTTGTTTGGCTTTAATTCAACAACAACAATAACTCTCAACCGACAAAAAATCATATATCCTCCTCACCGATCAATGTCCACAATTTGATATGCTTTCAATAGTTATTGAGCTAAGAAAGTAAATTTCAGTTAACATTTGCAATACAAATACAACTATAATTTTCCTTGAAAGGCAGAAACAGCTCTACTTGATATTCTCATTAATTAGCATAATTCTTATTTGAGAGTTCATTTCTTGGTAACATAACATTTAGTAGTCCATTAGCAAACTCGAATGCCTTAACCAAGTTAATCAGTTTTAGAAAATCAAGAAAGATTTAACTTCAAATGGATCGAGGGTCAATTGATTAAAGGAAAAAGTACTAATCTTGAATTGTTAGTACTTTTACCAAAAGGTATTCCAGAATGAAAGTGCTTTTTTAGACTTTCAAACTGTTCCCGTGACCAGACTTGTAAATTGCATTCCAAGAAGGATTTATAGAATTGATCCGGCAGATATATCTGATTCTATTTGTAAAAGACTCATATGGTGGATAAAGTTGTTGAAACATGTTTAGTCTGAGTGTTATCTCATAGCTCTAAGATAAGTTGTCATGGAAGAAAAATTATGACCTTAAAAAACAGTAATGGAGATGCACTAAGCATTGGAGCAGATACACCCGGGGGCAGATCCAGCGTAGCGGTACCGGTTTCATCTGAACCCAATACTTTCGACCCGGAGCATAAATTTATATATAAAAATTATCTAAAATAGGAACAAATAGCATATATAAACACATAACTTTAACAATATAATGAGTATGAACCCATAGAATTCAAATCCTTGATCCGCCTCTGAATACACCTAAGACATTATCGGCAGAAGGTTCATTGCAATACATTAGTTAGAATATGATTTGAAAGAGAGTAGTACTTGCATATGCCTAAATTCCAACCAAAACTCAAGCAGCAGTCAAGAAGTTTTAACAAATAGTTAAAATAATACCTTATCTGTCATTATTTATACAGAAATTGTTAGATGAAAACTCAAAGTCTCACAAATTGAACGACAACATATCAAAAATATGTAAACTTACTCTGAAAGGGGAAAAAAAGCATTCAGATAAGAAAAACACACATCACAAGAAGTACGAAAAATTTCCTTGGAAAAATCTCAGTGGCACAATGACTAAAAGCACAACATCACAATAATAAAAAGAAAATATTTCGGTGAAAAAACATATGTGTAACAGCTGTTCTCGAGTTTACAATTCCAGTTTTCTTCAACTTCTCCATACTTTATCCGAAGAGATCTTTACTGTTCAAAATAAATTTGAAACAACAATCAAAATACCAGCAAATCCCCACTTGTGGGATTATACTGGGCCGTTGTTATTGTTGTTATTGTTGTTGTTGTTGTTGTTGTTGTAATTAGAATACCAACAAAAGAGATTAAACTAAGATTATAATCTATCAATTTTTTGCCTTCATAAGTTGAAACCCCCAATTCCTATTTATTCTCACTTGAGCATATCTCATAGGTTAATAGAAGAACTAAGTTTGGTTCTTCCAGAGCACCATTATTCGAACCCAACCCATAAATACTAACAAATGAAGCAAAGCTAATTAATATAATACAAATAAACGTTAGCCCGATACAAAAATTCAAAATCAATCAAAATTTACAACATACGTAATTAAATAAAATATCTGCATAAATACATCAAATTAAAGGAGGAATCAAGCAATTGAAAGCTAGAGGAGATTTACGTTGGCCGACGGGGAGAACAAAGGAAGAGATAGATATTTAACTGGCGAAAGAAGAAGAAGAAACAATTGAAGAGAGGTGTCGTAACGGAAGAGGAAGTGAAGCGACGTGTGAAAGTAATTAGAGGAAAATCCACAATTATTAAGATTATTATAAAAGGCAACTTTTGAATTTTTGTTAAAGCAGTTAAAAGGAAAAATCTGGAGAAAAGGAAAATGTAGAAAATCGAGATTCCTGGGCAATGAGAGGTGACATGTAAGCGGACTTATCTCCCTACTTTATAATGGTAACAAAAAAATTCAAAGTTATAAAAAAAAAATACGTCACCAATGCTTCAATCGAAAGGAGATGCATTTCCCAAATGATTTAGCCATAAAGCACGGTGGAAAAATATTAAAAATATTGGTATTTGTAAAATTAATTATTCCTCTTGGTTTAATTCTCAACTTGGGTTTAGGGTTAGTTTGAGAGTCTAAAAGTGAGTGAAGACTGGAGAGGGATAAAGGATGAAGAGTAAGAATGGTTTAACGTGAGTCGAAGAGTTTTATCCTCTTTTTATTGACATGGAATATTAATCTTGGATTAGGCATTTTAAATTGAAGTAAATGAAAAAATAAAAGAAAAAAAGTAAAATGAAAATTATCTGATACCAAATAATAGAACTGACCGAAAAGCGAACCCTCACGGAAAATTATTTACAAATTAGTGAGAAGTCAGAACAATATCATTATATATACCCTATAATAGGGGTGTTCATAAAAATCCGAAAACCCGAACCAAACCGAAAACCAAACCAAACCGACCAAAAAAAAGATACTTTTTGGTTTGGTTTAGTTTTGGTTTTGAAATTTAAAAACCGATCAAATTTGGTTTGATTTTGGTTTTAATAAAAAAAAACGAACCAAACCAAATATAGGAGTAGCTATTTTAAATTTATTTATTACACCTATATATATGTATACTTTTATACAAAGTTTCAAAAATTATATAGTAAATGTTAATCGTTTGCACTTTTAGTACACGTCTTTACCTTTACATTCTAGTTTGATTGGTAGTTTTCTTTTGTTATGTGTAAGAATCTATTTCGTGTTAAACATAATATATTTTTAATTGAGTCCTTAAATTTATCATCACTATTTGATTCAATTATCATCAATATATCTTGGTAAATAATAGATTTCTCAAAGGGCAATTGATTTGATAGTGTTAAATTGAAAATGTGGTCGCCGAAATATGTGTTTGGTAGTGTATATCTTATATTTAAGAAAAAACCGACAAATAACCGAAAAAACCGACAAATAACCGAAAAACCGACATAAACTGAATCAAGAAAAAACCGACTTAATTGGTTTGGTTTGGTTCTAATATTTGAAAAACCGACTTACTTGGTTTGATTTCTTTTTAGGGAAAAACCAATCCAAACCCAACCATGACCCCCTGCCCTATAATAGTTACTAAATATTTTCAGCAATGACTAACCCTCTGGCCTCTGTCTGCTTCATCCTTTCTGAAATGAAGAAACACCGAAAACGCCTCATTCTCTGCCTGCAATTGATTTCCTAACATTCAATAAATTACTGCAATTGATTTCGTAAATGCTAACCACTCCAAAATGCCTTATATCAGATAAGTTCATCAATGATAAAGATCATATCAATTATCAAGTTAGAGGCAGTTAGCATTGAAGTGTTCACGATTCTAACTAATAATTGACCAACCATAATAAACATCAACGAAACATGAAACAGAACTAATTAATCTCAAAACAAAAAAAAAGGATTTACCTGGGGAATTTTGGAAAAAGAAGACGAAGAGAGATAGAATTTCATCTAGCAAAAGGAAGAAGGAATAGGAAAAGAGCAAGGTTGCAACAAAAAAAAATGGGCCTTTGCTGTGGAATAATGGATGAGGCATAATTAAGATGATTATTAAAAGTGTCTTTTTCGATTAAGATAACTTTTAAAAGTGACTTTTCAATTTTTAAATAGATTACTTAATAAAGAAAAATGACAGAAATTTTAAAAAAAGATAAATAGTAATTCTAGTTTCTAAGAGGTGCCACATCATCATCTGTTGTCCCTCTTTTACGTAGAAATCTGATGAAGGATCTCCGTATATAATAGAATAATAAATTTAATTTGAAAAAAGTAGGTCAACCCTGGTGAAGAATGGGTTATAATTAATATGATTCTAGTCTATTCTATAGAAATAATAAATTTAATTTAATGGAGCATAAAAAGATAAGCCTTTGTCAGCTTGCCGCCAAGAATACGTGGACAATATCATCTCTAGCCAGCCTAGCCTGTACAGTATTACAGTAGTATATATGTTGTCGTGTGTACGACTAATTGACCATAAAACTCACAGCTATCATCTTAATAATAATTCCTCTAGAACAAAGGGAGAAATTAAGAGTTTGAGAAAATGGGAAATGTATTTGCAGTGATAAAGCCAATAATTCATATGGTATTGAAAGCTATGGGAATGACATCCCAAATGGTGGAAATAGAACCAGGAACTATCATGCATTTTTGGGTTCCAACTGAAACCATTCATTGCCATAACCCAAACAATAAATTACCAAATTATAAACCTAAGCCTGCTGTTGTATTTGTTCATGGATTTGTTTCCAATGGAATTATGACTTGGCTTTTACAAGTGCTTTCCTTAAGAATTTCAGGTGCTGATTTTGCTATCTACGTTCCTGACCTACTTTTCTTTGGAGATTCCTTCACTGATCGTCCTGAAAGGTCAACGAGTTTTCAGGTACTAAATTCGCGTGATCACCTCATCCGAAAGTTAAATTGCAGGATCGATTTCTAATTTTCTTTTTCATGGAACAAATACGTGAAAGTAGGCAAAATGTTTAGTGGTATACTAGGTAAGATAAAAGTAGAAATGTTGTTATTCGGAACAAGGTGTGTGGCCCTTGTGGAGGACAAGATGTCGGAAGGAAGACTTAGATAGTTAGGACATGTGAAGAGGAGATATACTGATGCTCAGGCGAGGAGGTGTGAGAAGCTGACGTGGGAGGGCGAACGGAGAGGTAGAGGCAGGCCGAAAAAGTATGGGGAGGGTGATTAGACAAATATGGCGTTGCTCCAGCTCACTAAAGATATGACCATGGATAGGAAGGTATGGAGATTGAGAATAAAGGTCGAGGGTTAGGTGGTCGAGTGTTATCCTTGTTTGTAGCAGTAGCTTTGACACACCACTTGGTGCCTTCCTTTTTTTTTTTTCTACTTTTGTTTTCTTTCCCCGTACCCCTAGTCTTCTGTTACTACTTGTTGTCTTCTTGTGTTTCGGTTTTTTGAATGCATTACCTTTTGTTAGTTTTGTATTTTACTTTAGTTGTCAGATCGGTTTGCTTGTTATTGTCCCTCCCCTCCCCCTTCATGAGCCGAGAGTCTTTCGGAAACAGTCTCTTTGTCTTTATAAAGGCAGGCGTAAGGTCTGCATACACTCTAACCACCCCAGACCCCACTTATGAGATTACACTGAATATGTTGTTGCCGTAGGCAGAATGTTTAGCAAAGGGAATGATGAAGCTTGGAGTGGAAAAGTTCTCTCTGGTTGGATTTAGTTATGGAGGAATGGTTGCGTTCAAGTTGGCTCAATTGTATCCTCACATGGTTGAGTCTATGATTATGTCAAGTACGGTTATTGAGTTGACTGAGTATATTAGCAATGCTTCGTTGAAGAATATTGGGTTCACAAATTGGCCTGATTTTCTTTTGCCCAAAACCATCTCTGGTCTCAAAGTATTGCTATCTATTGGTAGTCATAAGTTCCCATGGTTTCCTGAATTTTTCTTCAGTGATTTTCTTGAGGTACGTTCCTTTTTAACTGACAACTCAGCTTCTATATACTGATAATTATGCCATCTCATCTAAAAATTCACGTGAAATTTATTGAGACTTAAATCTAAAATCTCTTTGTGTGTTGATACCATGTGGAATAAGGTGACCTACTCGTTTAAAAAATTAAGTTGATAAATAACACACTTTTAATTACTTAATTATATACATCTCAAAAAATGAGCTAAATGATTGTAAAAATTATGGTAAGCTACGTGATTCTGTCTGATGGTCAATGACATGCATGTAGGTACTGTTCTCTTTTTTAATTGACTATAATATAATTTTTTAAATTAATCAGTGCATTTTTCCTATGGTTCTGTATTTTTTTCAACTCTCTAAGATGAAATGTTTTCTTCATTTTCAATGCCATAAGAGATTTCAGGCACCTGCTTTTACGGCTGGGACAGAGAAATCAAACAGTGACTCTCTCAATAATTATTGAGCCACTCTATTTTTTAATCTCAACCGTTATGTCCATAAATTATATCAAGTCATATGTGAACAAATAAATTTAAACGAGGGGAAGTGGTAAAAGCAGCCCTAAAAGATTAAAATTCAAGAGTCAAGTCAAAACTGGATGTAAAAAAAATGTCAAACGTGGACAAATAACTTTATTTGGTGTATAAAGTACTAACTACATCTCTTAATCTGATTTATCGTTAAAGATACATGAACCAAACAAACCATAAAAATAACTGAATGGAATAATTTTGCGTCTCATCAACATGTAAGAACGACTATTATAATAAGGAATAGAAAACGAAAGGAGGACGAAAAAATGTGATACGAGTTGGTGTAAACACTTGGTGCATGTAAGTTTTTACCGTCGATGTAGTGTTACTATATATCTTTTGATATTTCTCTTGGGAGAGTGTATATAAATTTCTTGTGTACAAATTCTTTATATTAATTAGCAGTATTTATAAATTAAATTTGCATTTTTATACCATGATTTTAATAACAAAATGCTGTAAAAGCAGGTTATGTTTACCAATAGAAAGGAGAAAGCCGAACTTCTTGAAGCTTTAGTAGTCAGTGACAAAGACGCTATTATTACCCCTAACTACTCCCAGGTAATTCCAACCTTCTCTTCGTCTTGTTTTTGTTACGCACACAATGACCAGATTGAGAAGAAATCACCTAAGTTCTTTAATTTATTTGTCTATTTAATATTTGAATATTGATCTTTCGTGGTTCTCATATTTTTTTATTGACCTCAAGTCATTCCATTATTCATTTTCTCTCTCCAATTTTGGATTCTTAGAGCACATTATTAACAAAACTTCTTGAATGTTGGTAAATTACCCACAAATCATAAGTCAATCTCATACCGAGTAAATAAAGAATCAGTTTTTAGCCAATTACTTAGTAAAGGGATCTTGAAAGACTTTAAAGGAAAAAAACGATAAAAAAGAAGTAAACTAGATATTGATAATAGTATTCTTTGAGTCTATACAAACTTCCAAAACTAGGGTAATAGTTTACTAATAACTTTGTTTACTCTTTCACGCAGAGGATTTACCTTTTATGTGGAGACGACGACAAAATTTTTAATACGGCAGTGTCTG
This sequence comes from Nicotiana tabacum, assembly GCF_000715075.1. Lineage (NCBI taxonomy): Eukaryota > Viridiplantae > Streptophyta > Magnoliopsida > Solanales > Solanaceae > Nicotiana > Nicotiana tabacum. The sequence goes on along the minus strand of NC_134086.1, from coordinate 174,078,737 downwards.
ATAACATGAAACAGTAAGTTCCTAGCTGCAGAGCAATTTTGGAATTCAAAATTAATGCTTTTATTGATCAAATTTATCGAATATCTAATTTTGGTTACAATAATGAGTGCAGGAAGTTGGGAGAAAATGTGACAATCGATTACATAAAAAAGGCAGGACATCTTGTTCAGTTGGAGCGACCCTGCTCTTACAATCATTATCTCAAAAAATTTCTTTCCTACTCATGATAATTATGGCGGAGCCAAAAATTTCGCAAAAAATTTCAAGGTTTAATATATATTTATTAAAAGCTATTTTGATTTTGTATGCGGGTAAAATCGAGGATAATGCATACCCCGATTTCCCCGTGAAGAAAACAAAAGAAGGTCATGGATGCACAAGATTGGAATCGAGGTTGGGAGCCCTTCGTATCGAAATGTGAATGATGTGTTCATCATCGGGCATGATAAAGCGAAGCTCCCCAGACCCAGAACGAGTTCTAAAACCTCGGAAAAAACGGTAAACGGCTACACATGACGGGTAAAGGGACGTGATATTCGTACCTAACCAGATATCACGATGCAGATCTCGCTCAATATCGGTTACGGATCAGTAATTAACGAGAAAGGAAGATTTTTAGCTTTTTTAGACTTGTACTAGGGATGAAACACCCCTACTATATAAAGGGAAAGTTTTTCTTTTGTAAGACACATTAGAACATGCCAATCAAAGTAATATAAATTTATTTTTTGCTTTCTAGTTACTGCAAATGTTCTTATTTAATTGATATGTTCTTCGTGTACAACTGGGCTCGAACCAAAGGTCCAATCGAGGGCAAAATTACTGTTCAACCTAGGTTCGGGCTAGGCATAACATTACAACTGGTTTGATTGTTTATTTTGTCTTTAACTCGTTTATCTAGTATTCTTGATTATTTGTGTTAAATCAATCCACGTATCCTTAAAATCGTATAAAAATTTAATTGTTATCCGATTTAAGGGTAAACAATATGGCGCCACCGTGGAACTAAGGATAATAGTGGTGTTTTGATACAAATCTCCATAACACACCCTACTTTATGCTTTTTCTTTAAATCTTAATTTCAGGTTAGCCCAAAAATTTCGAACTCTCAGTCTGCTCACTTGAACGTTGAAAATAAGTCTGGTCATAACGAAAATAATAATTTTGTGCCTGGCAACGAGATGCCTCCTTCTAATCCCAACGGTGTCCCAGTTGTCGATCCGATCGATGCTAACTCGCAGGTGGCCATTAGGGGTGGGCATAAAATCCGAAAAATCGAATTCCGAACCGAACCGAATTAATTTGGTATTTCAGTTTCGGATTTTTCGGTACAGAAATTTCGGTATTTCAGTAATTCGGTATGGTACACGACATTGGATTATTGATATTTCGGTATTTCGGTTATACCGAAAAACCGAAATAATTTAATACGTTTTGGTGATTTGTTGCCCCTGCTCTCTAGTTTTTACCATCAAGTTTTATACTTCGTCCTCTTATCTCCTAAGATAAATATAAGTGACCCATCCCTGACTAAAGTTTTGCATGCCCTTTTTAATTTGTTTTTTTTTCTTTTTCTAACAAAGAACCAATGACACACGTTAGTTTTCTTCCCAACACTATCAATAAGGATATCTAGTCTAACAAAACGGTAGTGCCTTTAGCCAAATAGAGATTCACTTTGTTATACTGCAAATACGTTACTCAAGAGTTTATCAAATGTCTATAACAAATTGAAGTCGGTTTGACGGATCACTAGTGCAAATCTCGTCGATTGAAGAATCTTCAGAATGAGTGAATCCCCTCAATATAATCTGTAAACAATACAATGCTGGGAACAGGAAAATAATTAAAAGGGAAGACAAATGTTGACAAGTAACAGAGAGCAACGACGAACTTTCTGTTGCTTTCTTTCTTTTTGTTTGTTCTCTTCCCCTGTTGGCGCCAGATTTTGCTAGTTAATGGAGATTGGAGGGGGAGACCGTGAAGATTTGGTTTAAACCGAAACCGTACCGAAATAGTACCGAACCAAAATAAGAAATACCGAACCGTACCAAAATATTATGGTACGGTGTTTGGTATATACAATTGATAAACCGAATACCAAAATACCGAACCTAAATTCTTAAATACCGAACCGAAATACCAAATTCCCACCCCTAGTGGCCATCAACGTTAATTTGCCAATTAATCCCGAAAACAGTGTTCGCGAGGACCCCGACAAATAACTCGAGAAGCGCCGAAGACGAAGATGATGGGGTAAGCATGCGGTTAATCTTTGAAATATTGCAGGCTCAACAGGCGGAAATAGTGCAGTTATAGAATCAAGGCTATGCCCCCGGTAGGGTCGAGCCCGAACAATCCCGGGAAAGCACCCGAAGAAACGAACAAATCACCGAGAGACCGGGTGAAACCGAGCCTTCGGTCAACCCCGAGATGATGAAAATGCTTGAAGTATTAACGAAGCGGGTGAAGTCAGGTGAGAATAAAATTGAGTCTAATGACAAGAAAGTGAAAACAAAAAATTCCAGAGTCGATCAAATCTCGAGAGCACCCCCGTTATTGAAGGGGTTGGATTCTAAGAAATTTATCCAGAAGCTTTTTCCTCCCAGCGCGGCACCGAAGTCAATCCCGAAGAGGTTTCGTATGCATGATATCCCCAAGGATCCAAATGAGTATGTGACCTCCTATACGTGCACATTCAAGGGGAACGACTTGGAAGACGATGAAATCAAGTCGGTGTTGCTGAAGAAGTTTGGGAAGACTTTGTCCAAAGGAGAAATGATATTGTATCACAACTTACCCCCAAATTCCATTGAATCTTTTGCTATGCTTGCAGATGCTTTCGTAAAAGCCCATGTCGGGGCCATTAAGGTCGATACCAAAAAGTAAGACCTTTTCAAGGTTAAACAAAGAGACAACGAGATGCTCCGGGAGTTCGTGTCAAGGTTCCATATGGAACGGATGGACCTCCATTTGATTGTAGATGATTGGGTCGTCCAGACATTCACTCGGGGGCTTAATCCCCGAAGTTCTTTGGCCTCTTAACAGTTAAAACAAAATCGGATAGAGTACCTGGTGGTGACCTAGGCCGACACCCACAACAGATACCAGTTAAAGATCAGGATCGAGGACGACCAACTCGGAGCTCCTTATGGGTCTGTTTACCCCATCATGGTCGATGAAAGGTCTAAGAGAGTCGTTGATCATGAGCCAAGACCAGTCCGGGATTGATACCAACCATACAATGCGGACTGAAGGGGGAAATAGGTCCGGGCGTCACCCTATAAGAAACAAGAAGATAAGCGATCGAGGACCTAGTAGACAAGGTCTGATGAGTAAAAATGCTTTCGACAGGCCGTTCGAGGATTGGGAAGCACAAAGATTATCAGAGTATAACTTCAACATTGATGCTACCAGCATCGTGTCAGCCATCGGGTGCATCAAAGAGACCAAGTGGCCCAGACCATTGTAGTCCGACCCTACCCAAAGAGATCCTAACTTGATGTGTAAGTATCACGACACTAATGGTCACAGGACCGAGGATTGTCGATAATTGAGAGAAGAATTTGCCCGGTTGTTCAACAACGGGCACCTCCAAATTTTTGAGTGATCGAGCCAAAAAACCACTCTAGGAACAAGGACGACAACAAACAGGACGAACAAGAAGAGCCTCATCACGTCATCAACATGATCATCATGGGGGTCGATGTCCCCTAAAGTCCAATGATAGAGCGCACTAAAGTATCTATCACAAGGGAAAAATGCACCTGAGATTATGTCCCTGACGGAACCATTTCATTCAGTGACGAGGATGCCGAGGGCATTGTGCAACCTCACAATGATGCATTGGTAATATCCGTACTTATCAATAAATCTCGAGTTAAACATGTGTTGATTTATCCAGATATCTCGGCCAACATCATCAAATCGAGGGCCGTAGAGCAATAAGAGTTACAGGACCAAATAGTGCCTGTAGTCTGGGTGTTGAACGAATTTAACATGGCATGCGAAACCACTAAAGGGGAGATAACCCTGCCAGTAAACACCGCCAGGACAATCCAAGAGACAAAATTCTACGTGATCGAAGGGGACATGAGGTATAACACTTTATTCAGAAGGTCGTGGGTTCACAACATGAGGGCAGTACCCTCGACCTTGCACCAGGCATTGAAATTCCCTATACCATGAGGAGTCAAGGTTGTCTCCGGAGAGTAGCCGGCATAAAGGAGATGTTCGCAGTCGACGAGTTAATCCCGGTGCCCGTAGTTTCCACATCAAGGAACGCGGATCCGTTCGAAGAGGAAGAAATTAAATAGCAATCATTGATACCGGCCTTGGCCGAATCGGAGGAATAAGGAGTAGACGATGAGGATGATTACGGAGTTCTGATATCGTTCATAGCTCTTGATAACACTGACACCACCAAATCGATGATCGAAGAGTTGGAGCAAGTCATATTAATCCAACACATGCCGTATCAAAAGGTATACCTGGGCACGAGGTTAACCCCCGAGGTCAGGAAAAAACTTATTGATTTTCTTAAAGCTGACATAAATTGTTTCGCTTGGTCGCATCTTGACATGGCAGGAATTCCAATGGAGGTATCCACTTATAAGTTGAGTTTGGACCCAATGTTCCACCCGGTTAAGTAGAAGAGGATCCCACACTCTGAGATCAAACATGCATTCATCAAGGATAAAGTATCCAAACTTCTGAAACTAGAATCCATCCGGGAAGTTAAGTACCCGTACTGGTTAGCTAACGTAGTGGTTCTCACATCCCTTTTTTATCCCCAAAAGATATGTATGTTATAGATTGTTGTGGGTTAAAAGACTTTTTTCATTTGAAGTGACAAATTTGAGTGGGAATTATTTTATTTACAGAATCGCCACCTGGGATTGATTTTTTGGTGTTCCAAGTCACCTTTTTTTGAATCCCTAGTCAAAGGAAGGTTTAACTCTATTATTATTGGTCCGCAAAAATAAAATTCGAGTAAGAAATTCTATTGACCGGGGAGAAGGTGTGTAAGGCATTTTCCGAGTCCGGTAGTTCTAGCATGATCGCTTTATTTAATACAACTTGGCTTGAATTAATTTTGGACAAACTGTGATTTATTGATTTTCATGTTTTATATATCCTCTTTTATTGCTTGATTATTTGGAATTATTAAAGGATATTTTAGAATAATAAGAAGTCGTAACCATACTACGCAAGCAAATGCGTGATCGAGACGAAATTTATTAATTTTTGTCATAACAGCGCTACGGAGGCGAATCCATAGTCATGACTAAGGATTATTAGCGCACTATTACTTTTGGAGAAAATCACTACATTCGAGGAAATTAATTTTTGAAATTTAAAAAAAAAAGTCAACTACGGCGCAATGCAAGCGAATCTGCGATTATAATAAGGTATTGATTAAATTAAAAATAAATTAAAGCTAGTAGATAATGTGTGAGATTATTGAATTAATTTATGTTAAATATCACGCTACGCAAGTGAGTTCGTGAAGTTAAAGCGCGCCTATTAATTACCTAACATTTAAATTATTTACTAAGGAAACAAGTTAATTAATTAGTAATAACAAAAATCTTATTATTATTATTATTTTCTATCCTCATTGTTGAGAAAATTATGCAAATAAATATTGGACCAACTCTATCTATTTTAAAGAAGTGGGCCAACTTCTTATTAAAGGAGAAATAGGCCGGCTTATGGATTTTATAGTTATTGGGCTACTGGAATTTATTATAGCATTGGGCTTGATCAGGAAGAGAAATCATTTAGCCCACCATTGGGCTCATTTTGAGGCAAAGGTTCAAAGACCCAACAACCTATTTAAACCCCATATCTGCAGTAACAACCTGTTACTATGCTGAAGATCTGGCCTCTTTATTTACAGCCATAGCCCTCTTTTTAACATAGCATAATGACAGGTGCAGCCACTTTACAAAATAGCCACTTTAAACTCAAGTTAATAACTTAAATAAAAATGAGTTGCATTTGGTAAACCAAACCTTTAAAACCTCTCACATGCATCAACTAAACCCCCCTTTTTTTTGCAAATAGTAACTCCTCTTCCGTCAACTCAACGTCACATACAAGAAGCAAAAATCTTAAGTTTATATATTTCGAATCCATGCCTTATTAATAATTATAAAAAAAATCTTTATCGGACTAAACATGAAATATTTGTAACTTCAAATTGTCACGACCCTAACCCCGAACCCGGTTGGCGCCTCTCATGAAAACAAGGTCAGCCAGTTAAATCCAATTCATTTTTAAAGCAGTTAATCAACATAAAAATAGTCTAAACATGATTTAGTAATACTAAACAGCGGAAAATATCGATAATAATGCGGAATGCCACCCGACACAGCCCTAACCGGGGTGTCACAAGTCACGAGCATCTATAAGCCATAATACAAGTCTGCTAAAGTCATAAACTACTACAAATGTTTGAAAAGGAACATAAATGATAGAGGAGTAGAGACACGGGGCAGCGGACGTCAACAACTACCTCATAATCTCCGAAAAAGCCTGCCTGGAACTGGAGGAATCAGCATTCAGGAGCGGAACCAGCTACGCCTGAATCTGCACATAGGGTGCAGGGAGTAAAGTGAGTACTCCAACTCAGTGAGTAATAAAGGTAAATAATGACTGAAAGTAAGAAAACATGTAGAGTACACGGCATTCTATAATGAAGTTCAACAGATAAACAGGTAATAAACAAACAGTTAAGATAAAGTAAACAAATAGACGTTCACCCCTCGGGCACAATATCAATAATTTCCGCCCCTCGAGCTCAATCTCACATCACAATGGGTACTCGTGCTCACTGGGAGTGTACAGGCTCCTGGAGGGGCCCCTTACGACCCAAGCGCAATAACAAGCCATCTAGTGGCATCAAACTAGGCCCTCGACCTCATATCAATTAAGCCACCTCGTGGCATACATATCTCAGGCCCTCAGCCTTCAATCAGTATCAGTATTTCCTCACAACATAGGCCCTCGGCCTTACTCAGTCAAAACTACTCACAAGCCCTTCGGGCAATAGTAAGACAGTGTTTCTCAGCCTAAACATCATTTAAAATATCATTTAAGTCTTAAAACTAAGTAAACATGGCTGAGTAGTAAAACAGTGGAAATTAACATGACTGAGTTCAAGTAATAAGTCAAAACAGTGAGGAAAAATCAATAAATAGCCCCGAAGGGTTCAAATAGTTGGCACTGGGCCCAAATATGGCATTCAGCCCAAATAATGATGATAACAAATAGTTTTCAATCAAATACGCGGTAAAATCATTAATCGGGACGGATCAATTCACAATCCCCAATTGTGCACGACTCCACGCTCATCATCAAGCATGTGCCTCACCTCAATATAGTACTACGATGTGCAATCCGGGGTTTCAAACCTTCAAAACATCATTTACAATCATTACTCACCTCGAACCGGCTAAATCTCTAGCTCGCGACACCTTTGCCCCTCGAATCGGCCTCCACGCACGTCGAATATATCCAAAATCAGAATGAGGACATCAAAATACGATAAGGGATCAAAGCCCAAGCGAAAACAATCAATAAAGGGCACAAATCCCGAAATTACCAAAATCCGACCCCTGGGCCCACGTCTCGGAATTCGGAAAATTTTACATCACTAGATTCCTCGTCTCCCCACGAGTGCATATATATCAAGAATATAAAAAATCGGAGTCCATATCACCCCTCAAATCCTTATTTAAAGGTCTCTTAAACTCAAGCCCTAAACCTCCATTTTTAGCCCTTTTAATTTCTTACATTTTAGCCTTAATCCATGAAATACTACCATAGAAATGTGTTTTAGATCCGAAATCCTTACCTTAACGAAGTTCCCTTGAAAACCCTCTTCCAAACCGTCCAAAAGCTCTCAAGCCGAAGTCAAAAATGGTGAAAACCTTCAAAAATCGCGAAGGAAGACTTATATACATTCTGCCAAGGGATACCCGCATCTGCGGTCAAAAAGGTGATTCTGCAGTACCGCATTTGTGGTCTACCCTCCGCTTCTGCGGAAATCACTTAACGGACCAAAGGCCGCATCTGCGGTCCACTCACCGCATATGCGACTCCGCAGGTGTGGTCCCTCTACCGAATCTGCAGTTCCTGACTCTACCTCTCCATCCGCATCTGCGCCTCCCCTTCCGCACGTGCGGCGCCGCACCTGTGGTCCCCCAACCGCAGGTGCGAAAATACCAGAAGCAGCAAATTCTTAGCAGTTGCAATAACCTTTCAACTTCTCCGTTAACCACCTGAAATCATCCCGAGACCCCCGGGACCTCAACCAAAAGCACAAACATAACCCAATACCTTATTGAAACTTGTTCTAATCCTCAAAACACTTCAAACAACATCAAATCACCCAAAACATATCAGATTCAAGCCTAAGTTTCTAAAATCTTCCAAAATCCGCTTTTGATCAAAAACCCAACAAAACCACGCCCGAATGACCTAAAATTGTGCACACACATCCCAAACGACACAACAAAGCTACTACAACTCTCGGAATTCTATTCTGACCGCTATATCAAAATTTCACCTAACAACCGGAAATCGCCAAAATATCAACTTTGCCAATTCAAGCCTAATTCTATTCCGAACCTCCAAAACCCATTCCGATTACACTCCTAAGTCATAAATTACCTCCCAAATCTAACTGAACCATCGAAACTCACATCCGAGCCCTCTAACATATAAGTCAACATTCAGTTGACTTTTTCCAACTCAAACTTCCTTAAAAGAGACTAAGTGTCTCAAACTTCACCAAACTTCTTTCGGACTCGATCCGATCAACCCGATACCACAAAACACGGACAATGAAACATAAAGAAGCAAAAATGAGGGAAACAGAGCGGTAACTCATGAGATGACTGGCTGGGTCGTCACATCCTCCCCAACTTAAACAAACGTTCGTCCTTGAATGAATCAAGAAACATACCTGAAGCCTCAAACAGGTGAGAATATCTGCTCTGCATCTCCCGCTCGGTCTCCCAGGTAGACTCCTCCACGGACCAACCTCTATACTACACCTTCACTGAATCTATATCCTTTGACCTCAACTTCTGAACCTGACGACCCAAAATAGCTACTGGCTCCATATCAAAGGTCAAATCATCATCCAACTGAACCGTGCTGAAATCCAAAACATGAGACAGATCCCCAATATACTTTCTGAGCATAGAAACATGAAATACCGGATGCACACTTGACAGTTGAGACACCGAGCTACAAATCCCACAATATCTTTCTTCATTCTTCTCCACCAATAGTGCTGCCTCAAGTCCTGATACATCTTTGCGACACCCGGATGAATGGAATATCATGAGATATGGGCCTCCTCCAGAATCAACTCCCGAAGCCCATCCACGTTGGGCACACAAATTCGACACTGGATCTTCAACACTCCATCATCACCAATGGTCACATCTCTAGCATCATCATGCTAAACTCTGTCCCTAAGGACAAGCAAATGCGGATCATCAAACTGGCATTCTCTGATGCGATTATATAAGGAAGACCGAGAAACCACACAAGCCAATACCCGAATGGGCTCCAAACTGTCCAACCTCATGAACCGATTGGCCAAGGCCTGAACATCAACTGCAAGAGGTCTCTCCCCAACTGGAATATATGCCAAACTCCCCATATTCACTGCCTTTCGGCTCAAAGCATGGGCCACCACATTGGCCTTTCCCGGATGGTATAATATATTGATGTCATACTCCTTAAGCAACTCTATCCATCTCCGCTGCCTCAAATTAAGATCCTTTTGCTTGAACAAATGCTGAAGACTGCGATGATCAGTGAACACCTCACAAGATACGCCATACAAGTAATGCCTTCAAATCTTCAATGTGTGAACTATGGCAGCCAACTCCAAATCATGAACGGGGTAATTCTTCTCATGGGGCTTCAACTGACGAGAAGCATAAGCAATAACTCTACTCTCATACATCAACACACAACCAATCCCAACTCTTGAAGCATCACAATACACTGTATAGGAACCTGAAGTAGATGACAAAACCAATACTGGAGCTGTGGTCAAAGTTGTCTTGAGCTTCTGAAAGCTCTCCTCACACTCGTTCGACCATACAAATGAAACACCCTTCTGAGTCAACTTGGTTGAGGTCGATGCGATAGACGAGAATCCCTAAACAAACCGGCGATAATAGCTTGTCAAACCAAGAAAGCTGCGAATCTCTGTGGCTGAGGACGGTTTGGGCCAACTCTGAACCGCCTTTATCTTCTTCGGATCAACCTGAATACCCTCGCTGGACACCACATGCCCCAAGAAAGCCACTGAACTAAGCCAAAACCCACACTTGGAGAATTTTGCATATAGCTTCTCCTCCCTCAATCTCTGCAACACAACTCTCAAATGTTCTGCGTGCTCCTCCTGACTATGCGAATACACCAGAATATCATCAATGAAGACTATGACAAATGAATCTAGATAAGTCCAGAACACGATGTTCATTAAATGCGTGAATGCTGTTAGGGTATTGGTCAGCCCAAAAGACATCACCAAGAACTCATAATGACCATATCGGGTCCTAAAAGCCATCTTAAGAATATCCGAATCCCTGATTTTTAACTGGTGATAACCCAAACGGAGATCAATCTTGGAGAACACTCTCGCTCCCTGAAGTTAGTCGAATAAATCATCAATGCGAGGAAAAGGATACTTGTTCTTAATTGTTACCTTGTTCAATTGCCTATAATCAATGCACATCCTCATTGTGCCATCCTTCTTCTTTACAAACAGAACTGGCACACCCCAAGGTGACACACTAGGCTGAATGAACCCCTTATCTAGGAGTTCCTAAAGTTGCTCCTTCAATTCCTTCAACTACGTTGGTGCCATACGATACGGCAAAATAGAAATGGGTTGAGTGCCCGGCACCAAGTCAATACCAAAATCAATGTCCATGTCCGGTGGCATGCCCCGCAGGCCTGCAGGAAACACATCGGGAAAATCCCTCACAACTGGAACAGAATCAATACTGGGAGTCTCAGCTCTGACATCCATCACAAACGCTAGATATGAAAGATAACTCTTCCCAACCATACATTGGGCCTTCAAGAAAGAGATCACTCTACTAGGAACATAATCAGTCACACCTCGCCACTCGATCTATGGTACACCCGACATAGCCAATATGACTATCTTAGCATGACAGTCCAGAATAGAACGACACAGAGATAACCAATTCATGCCCAAAATGACATCAAAATCCACCATGCTCAATAGAAACAGATTCACTCGGGTCTCCAGACCCCCAATAGTCACCACACACGACCGGTACACATGGTCTACAGCAACAGTATCGCCCACCGTGGTAGATACATGAACAGGTAAAGCAAAAAACTCACGGGGGCATACCCAAATAACGAGCAAAGTATGATAACAAATAAGAAAAGGTGGAACCGGGATCAAATAATACACAGGCATCTCTGTGGTAGACTGAAACAATACCTGTAATAACAACATCTGAAGCCATAGCACTGGGCTCGGAGTGCATAGAAACGGGCCTGACTACCCCCTGATCGACCTCCCCTATCGGGAGACTCCTGGCTGACTGACTTCCACCCCTAGCTGGCTGAGCGGGTGGTGATGAAGATACTAGCGATAAAGCCGATGACTGGCCCCTCTGCTGGGATGAACTAGCAATACGATGAGGACATTGTCTCCATATGTGGCCCATCTCGCCACACTCATAACAACTCCCAAGTGCTAGAGAAGGGGACTAAAGGGAACCCCTCGCACCGGAGTGACTGGAAGATGCACTCGGCATAGAAGAACCCTGGACCGATGGAGCACGGGATGAACTCTGAGCTGGAAAGGCGCTGAGTGATGACTGGCCCTGCTGAGATCCCTGATAACTATGACTCGAAGATGCCCCATGATAACCGGAGCAAGTTGGCTGCGCAGACCTGAATGGACGGCCTCTGCCTTGCTGAAATTGGCCCCTCAAAGGAGCACCACTATAGCTGCCAGATCCTCGAGGCCTTTTGGCCTCCCTCTTCTCTTGCTCCTAACGACGAACCGACTTAATCTCACAGGACCACCTCCTCGAACGTAGCACTAGATACCTTCTCCCTTGTCATAAGAATACGGAGCTGATAAGTAAGACGATCAACAAATCTCTTGATCCTCTCTTGATCTGTTGGAACCAACCAGATGGCATGACGAGCCAAGTCAGAAAACCTCAACTCATACTGTGACACAGTCATATCCCCCTATCGCAACCACTCAAACTTCCTACGCAGCTCCTCTCTGCGGGACTGCGACACATATTTCTCTAGGAAGAGAACGGAGATCTGCTGCTAGGAAAGGGGTACCGCACCAACAGGCCTACGCCTCTCAAAATCCTCTCACAAGTGAAAGCAGCTCCTAAAAACTGATAGGTGGTAAAAGAGACCCTGATGGTCTCAAGAATACCGGCAGTACAAAGCATTCTCTAACATTTATCCAAAAAGCCCTGGGCATCCTCGCCCTCTGCGCCACTGAAGGTCGGAGGCTGCAATCTACCAAATCTCTCTACCCTATGTTGCTCATCCTCCGGTATGACAGGAACCACATAGTCATGAGCAGCTGCAAGCGGCTGGGCTGGATGCGCCCCCGACGTTTGAAGTCCCTGCACTACCTGCTCAGGTGTGCGAGCGGCGGGAGTTTGGTTGCCTCCTCTGGCATGTGAAGTAGCTGCGACTATAGTGGCTAACACCGGCTGAGCCAGACCAGTGCAAACTGATAAGATCTGTGCCAAGGCCTCCTGAAGACGCGAAATCACGATGGGCATAGCTGGTGCCTGAACTGGTGCTGCTGGAGCATCCATAGGTAGAGCCTGATCTTGAGCTAGGGTAGCTGGTGGATCTACAAGTGCTTCCCTCGCTGCTCTACCTCTGCCACGACCACGTCCTCGGCCTCTGGTGGCCTCAGCTGGTAGCACTGGTGGTTGTCCATCCTGTCCAATAGCGCGTGTCCTCACCATTTGTGAGCGAATAGAGTAACAGAACTTTAGTACTCGCATCAACAAGTCCGCACGACAAGAATTTCAAGAATATGAAGTTTTTCCTAAAGGTTATGTAGCCTCTCGAGGATAAATATATACATCTCCGTACCGATCCGCGAGACTCTACTAAAGCTGCTCATGACTCGTGAGACCTATGTAACCTAGGCTCTAATACCAACTTGTCACGACCCTAACCCCGAACCCGGTCGTGATGGCGCCTCTCATGAAGACAAGGCCAGCCAGTTAAATCCAATTCATTTTTAAAAGTAGTTAATCAACATAAAAATAGTCTAAACATGATTTAATAATACTAAATAGAATAAAATGTCGATTATAATGTGGAATGCCACCCGACACAGCCCTAAACGGGGTGTCACAATTCACGAGCATCTATAAGCCATAATACAAGTCTGCTAAAGTCATAAACTGCTACAAATATTTGAAAAGGAACAGAAATGATAGAGTAGTAGAGACACGGGGTTGTGGACGTCAACAGCTACCTTGTAATCTCCGAAAAACCCGCTTGGAACTGGAGGAATCAACACTCAAGAGTGGAACCAGCTACGTCTGAATCTGCACACAGGGTGTAGAGAGTAAAGTGAGTACTCCAACTCAGTGAGTAACAAAGGTAAATAATGACTGAAAGTAAGAAAACACGTAGAGTACAAGGCATTCAATAATGAAGCAGTCAAATCATTTAAAAGCAGTAAACCAGTGAAAAGTAGAGAAAAATCCTTTTTCAACAGATAAACAGGTAATAAACAGATAATTAAGATAAAGTAAACAATTAGACGTTCGCCCCACGGGCGCAATATCAATAATTTTCGCCCCTCGGGCTCAATCTAACATCACAATGGGTACCCGCGCTCACTGAGGGTGTGCAGACTCCTGGAGGGCCCCTTACGGCCCAAGTGCAATAACAAGCCATCTCGTGGCATCAAACTAGGCCCTCGGCCTCATATCAATCAAGCCACCTTGTGGTGTACATATCTCAGGCCCTCAGCATCCAATCAGTATCAGTGTTTCCTCACAACATAGGCCCTCAGCCTTACTCAGTCAAAAATACTCACAAGCCCCTTGGACAATAGTAAAACAGTGTTTCTCAGCCCAAACATCATTTAAATTATCATTTAAGTCTTAAAACTGAGTAAACATGGTTGAGTAGTAAAATAGTAGAAATTAACATGACTGAGTTCAAGTAATAAGTCAAAACAGTGAGAAAAAATCAATAAATAGCCCCGAAGGGTTCAAATAGTTGGCACTGAGCCCAAGTATGGCATTCAACCCAAATAATGATGATAGAAAATAGTTTTCAATTAAATACGCGGTAAAATTATCAATCGGGACGGACCAAGTCACAATCCCCAATTATGCATGACTCCACGCTCGTCATCAAGCGTGTGACTCACCTCAATATAGCACTACAATGTGCAATCCGGGGTTTCAAACCCTCAGAACATCATTTCCAATCATTACTCACCTCGAACCGGCTAAATCTCTAGCTCGCGACGCCTTTGCCCCTTGAATAGGCCTCCAGGCGCGTCGAATCTATCCAAAATCAGAATGAAGACGTCAAAATATGCTAAGGGAACAAAGTCCAAGCAAAAACAATCAATAAATGGCACAAATCCCGAAATTACCAAAACCTGACTCCCGAGCCCACGTCTCGGAATTCAGAAATTTTTACATCACTAGATTCCTCGTCTCCTACGAGTTCATACATATCAAGAATATAAAAATCGGAGTCCAAATCACCCCTCAAATCCTCATTTAAAGGCTTCTTAAACTCAAGCCTTAAACCTCCATTTTTAGCCCTTTAATTTCTTAAATTTCAGCCTTAATCCATTAAATACTACCATAGAAATGTGTTTTAGGTCCGAAATCCTTACCTTAATGAAGTTCCCTTGAAAACCCTCTTCCAAATCGTCCAAAAGCTCTCAAGTCGAAGTCAAAAATGGTGAAAACCTTCAAATATCGCGAAGGAAGACTTATATACATTCTGCCCAGGGATACCCGCATCTATGGTCAAAAATCCACTTCTTCAGTACCGCATTTGTGGTCTACCCTCCGCTTCTGCGAAAATCACTTAACGGACCAAAGGTCGCATCTACGGTCCACTCGCCGCATCTGCGACTCCGCAGGTGCGGTCCCTCTACCGCATCTGTGGTTCCTCACTCTAACTCTCCATCTGCATCTACGCCTCCCCTTCCGCACGTGCGGCACCGCACTTGTGGTCCCCCAACCGCAGGTGTGAAAATACCAGAAGCAGCAAATTCTTAGCAGTTGCAATAACCTTTCAACTTCTCCGTTAACCACCTGAAATCATCTCGAGACCCCCGGGACCTCAACCAAAAGCACAAACATAACCCAATACCTTATTCAAACTTGTTCTAATCCTCAAAACACTTCAAACAACATCAAATCACCCAAAACATATCAGATTCAAGCCTAAGTTTCTAAAATCTTCCAAAATCCGCTTTTGATCAAAAACCCAACAAAACCACGGCCGAATGACCTAAAATTGTTCACACACATCCCAAACGACACAACGAAGCTACTACAACTCTCGAAATTCTATTCTGACCCCTATATCAAAATCTCGCCTAACAACCGGATATCGCCAAAATATCAACTTCGCCAATTCAAGCCTAATTCTATTCTGAACCTCCAAAACCCATTCCGATCACACTCCTAAATCATAAATCACCTACCAAAGCTAACCGAACCATCAAAACTCACATCTGATCCCTCTAACACATAAGTCAACATTCGGTTGACTTTTTCCAACTCAAACTTCCTTAAAAGAGACTAAGTGTCTCAAACTTCACCAAACTCCTTTCGGACTCGATCCGACCAACTCAATACTACAAAACACAGATAACGAAGCATAAAGAAGCAAAAATAGAGAAAACAGAACTGTAACTCATGTGACGACTGGTCGGGTCATCACATAAATCCTCAACCAGATACACTGGAAAATACCCTCAACTATAAATGTAATGGAAAGCATGATATTTCAACTAACTTTAACAGATTTACATCCTTAAACAAATGCAACATTCATTTTTAGGCAACTTCAAATGTAGTCATGCTCCAATAGTTCAGAAAAGAGTTCACATCATCATTAATATGAAGAATACAAGGTTAACGTATAATTGTAAAAACAAAATACAACAGTGAAATGAACAGAAACGTCACCAGAAACAACCCAAAAAAACCAACAAGGATGCTTAAAACTAGTAGCTACACAACTTCACAAATTGCCAAAGGGGTCTTTCTATTTTTCTCGAAGGTTTTGCACGCTAAGAAACACTAACCAATCACATAATTTTCAGCTTTCTATTAGTATTCAACTGTTGATTTTTCTTAATGGTATGTGTTTTATTTAAGAGTGTAAAAGATGTATAGAATCTCTTTTTTCCTTGATTTTTTTAAAGTGTGATAGAGTGTGTGTCTTTTATAGGAGAAGAAGCAAGACATTCATTCACCAAAAGTCTGCCTAACTGTTCAAAAGATAGATTTTTGGTTCAAAATCTGTCCAAAAGATAGTATTTTCACTAAAGTCTTCTCTAACTATTCAAAAGACAGACTTTTGGTTCAAAATCTGTCCAAAAGATAGTATTTTCACCAAACAATGACAGACTTTTTGGAGTTTTGTACTCCAAAAGTCTTTGAACAGTAAAAACAACCAAACTTGTACTATTCCTTCTTTAATTTCAGCTTTTATCAACACAAAAGTCAAATACTCAAATACAATATAAATAAGTTCATTAAGAACTTAGAAACTTTTACTATCAACTATCATGTCTAAGCGAATAGCTATTTCAAGGTTAATGAATAACTAAATATCAGTAATTAGTAACTACGAACGACTAAGCTAACACAGATTAAACACAACTAATAATAATAATAATAATAATAATAATAATAAAATCAAAAATTATTCTGGACCTAAAATAACTACAATACAATTAGAAAAAAAAAGACAAAGGAAACAAGAATAGGGGTATATTAAACGAGCGTTCGGGGCGGTCGCCGGAGTTTCGGGGTGGAATTGACATCAATAGGTAGGTCTTGAGGAGCTCTATCCTTTGATGTAGATTGTCACGATTTAAAACTCACTATAGGCCGTGATGGCACCCAACATTGCCATTAGGCAAGCCAACAATGAACTAACATATTAATTATTTATTTTATTACTTTCAAAATCATAAACTTTATTAAGTAAGGAAATTTACACTTTTGAAATCATGGGTACATATATAATTAGTAATGCATAAAAATAAAAGGTGATAATAATAGAAAAATCCGTAAGTATCAACTAGAATATCCCAAGACCACGTGTCACAAGTTCATGGGCATTTACGAAAGAGTATAATAATAATACAACATCTGTCTGGAATGTAAATAAGACAAGATAAAATAAATAGTATGATGGAGACTCTATGGGCTGCGATATGTAGCCTGGAATGCAGGTCACCATAAAGTCTACTCAGCAGCTGACCCTACGCGCCGAGATGACCACCAAATTGTAAAATCCTACACATTTAGTGTAGAAGTGCAACATGAGGATGTAAATCAACGCATACCTAATAAGTATCTATTCTAACCCCGGAGAAGTAATGACGAGGGGTCGACATCGACACTTACTAGTGGTCCAATAAATCAGGATGATAAATCATAAATAGATATAAAGCACAACAGTAATAATGAGGTAACACAGTAACTAACATAATCCTCCAACATTTCTTTTGGCAATATAAATCTTTCGAAGGTCATATGTTATCCCATCAGATCAGAAATATCAAATGTAGTCTCAAACGGATAAGTAATACCTCATAAATACCAGGTCTCAATGAAATAATATAAAATATATAATGAAACTCTTAGTATTAACACACACGATTATGCCGAGGTCGTACGACCCGATCCAGAGTGGTGTGTACACTGTCGAGGGTCGACCGACATCTTGAGAAGCTAAAATATTTCTTGGAAATTGAGGTTGCAAGGTCACCAAAAGGATTGTTTCTAAATCAAAGAAAGTATGACATACTTAAAGAAGCTAGATTATCAGAGGCTAGGCCAAGTCCTACTCCCATGGAGCAACATCACCAACTATCAGAAGAAGGAAGTTAACCCCTCCTCGATCAATCTCAATATAGGAGGTTAGTTGGGAGATTATTATACCTAACCATTACCAGGCGGGAAATTACTTACATTGTCCATATTTTGAGCCAATTCATGTAGAATCCAAAATAAAGTCATTAGGTACATGTTATTCGGATGCTTAGATATTTAAAGGCCAATCCTGGACAAGGAGTATTGTTGCCAAGCAATAATAGTTTGCAGTTAAAGGCATATTGCAACACAAATTGGGCAAGCTGTCCAATGACTTGTCATTCTGTTTCAGGATAGTTTCTAATGTTAGGGACATCACCTGTACGTAGCATGGAAATCCAAGAAACAAACCAAGGTTTCATGGTCATCTACTGAAGCAGAATATACGTCAATGGAGGACAGAATGAGTGAAATCATTTGGTTGAGAGGGATTTTAAATTTCTTATAGGATCTAGCATGTCGTTCAGCGGTTTGAGTCCTTGAGTAACTTCACTTCATGTATCATGACTTGTACGTGTTGTTAGAATTGAATTTTGGGAAGTTCGGGTTGGTTCGGATGAAAATTTTCGATTCGAAAACTTTAAGTTGGAGGAGTTGACTAAGGTTTAACTTTTGAGTAAACGATCTCAGAATTGGATTTGAAGGTTCTAACAGGTTCATATGATGATTTCGGACTTGGGCGTATGTTTGGGTTGAGTATCGGGTCGCCCGTAAGCATTTCGGCGCTTATTGTAGAAAGGTTACATTTTGAAAGTTTTAGAAATTCCATAGTTTGACTTGAAGTGGACTTTGGTGTTATTGATTTTCGTTTGGGATTCTGAGCCTTTGGAATATGTTCATACTATGATTTATGACTTGCACGTAAAGTTTGGTGTCATTCCAGGATGTTTAAATAATTCGGACGCGTTCGACGAAGTTTAAAAGTTTGAAAGCTTAAAGAAAGGTTTCGATCGTCGATTGGTAATTTTGATGTTATTTGACGTGATTTAAGGATTCAACTACGTTCGTATCATATTTTGGAACTTGTTGGTAAGTTCGAATGGGGCCCCAGATGTGTTTCAGACGAGGCGTGGATCATTTTGGAACCTTGTTGTATTGTTGAAGGGCCTGAGTACTCATGCAATCGCATCTATGGAAAAAGGGCCGCAGAAGAGGCCAGGCAAGCCCAGAAGCGGATTTTGGTTGGGTAGTGCTGGGACCATATAAGCAGTCATTTTGCCGCAGAAGCAGAACCGCACCTACGGATGAGGCAATGCCAAAGCGTGAGCGCAGAAGCGCTACAGGGACCGCAGATGCGGTTGGTGACTTGGGTTGGGTTATCGTAGGTACGAGCTTTATACCCCAGAAGTGGCTGTGGCAGAAGCGACCATGGAACCGCATAAGCGAGATTTTCTAGGCAAATTTGGATTTAAGACAGGATTTTCTTTCATTTTTCACTTGGGATGGCTGAATTTAGGGAGCTATTTTGAGGAGATTGTGATGATCCGGCCAGTCATCTCATGAGTTACCGCTCTGTTTCCACTATTTCTTCTTCTTTATACTTTATTATCCGTATTTTTGTGGTATCGGGTTGGTCGGATCTAGTCCGGAATGAGTTTGGTGAAGTTTGAGACACTTAGTCTCTTTTAAGAAGGCTTAAATTGAAAAAGTCAATTGGATGTTGACTTATGGGTTAGAGGGCTCGGATAGGAGTTTTGATAGTTCAATTAGCTTCGGGAGGTGATTTATGACTTAGGAGCATGATCGGAATGTGTTTTGGAGGTTCGAAGTAGAATTAGGCTTGAATTGGCGAAGTTGATATTTTGGCGATTTCCGATTGATAGGCGAGATTTTGATATAGGGGTCAGAATGGAATTCTGAGAGTTGCAATAGCTTCATTGTGTAATTTTTGATGTGTGTGTAAAATTTTAGGTCATTCAGATGTGGTTTGGTTGGGGTTTTGATCAAAAGCGTATTTAGGAAGATTTTAGAAACTTAGGCTTGAATCTGATGTGTTTTGGGTGATTTGAAGTTGTATGAGGTGTTTTGATGATTGGAACAAGTTTGAATAATGTTTTAGGATATGTTGGTGTCTTTGGTTGAGGTCCCAAGGGCCTCGGGTGAGTTTCGGGTGGTCATTCGGATCATTTTGGAGTTTAGAAAATTGTAGAAAATCTGTTTAGCGGTTGCAGGGATTTTACCCTTCTCATTTGCGAGTGGAGCCTTGCGTTCACGAAGGGGCAGTTGACGAAGTTAAGGAATTAAGCCTTCGCGTTCGCGAGAAGGGCTTCGCGTTCTCGGAGGGCTGGGAAGTGGTGCATCGCGTTCAGGAGAAGGCCTTCGCGATCGCGTAGAGGAATTTGGGTCAGATGGGTTCGAGGTCAAGTGTTCATCGCGTTCGCGAAATAGTGAGCGCGTTTGCGAAGGTTAAGGTTGAGGAAGCATCGCATTCGCGATGGTCATGTCGCGTTCGCATAGAGGAAAAGTTGGTCAAAGTGAGTTTGTGCTTCGCGAACGCGAGGGTTTGACCGCATTCGCGAAGAAGGAAATTAAGGCCTGGGCAGAATATTTTTAACTCGTCTTGTCCGTGATTTTGGAGCTCATTTCCTCTATAGTTGGCCATTTTGGTAGATTTTTTAAGGAGATTGAAGAGGGATTCAAGGGGAATATTTGGGAGGGAAGATTCTTGGACTAAAAACTCGATTATTATGTGAATTCCACACAGAAAATCATGAAAGCTAAGCCTAAAATTGAAGAACTAGGGCTTGAGAAATTGGACTTTTGATTTGGGATTTGAAGGACCATTTGGGGTCGGATTTAAGAACTTTTAATATGTATGAACTCATGGGGAGATAAGGAATCTATTGATGTAAAAATTTCTGAGTTTCGAGAAATGGGCTCGGGGGTCGGGTTTTGGTAATTTTGGGATTTGTGTAGCATTTTGATTGTTTTCACTTGGGCTTTGTTCCCTTAGCATATTTTCACGTCTTCGTTCTGATTTTGGATAGATTCGATGCGTGTGGAGTCCGATTTAAGGGGCAAAGGCATCGCGAGCTAGAGATTTAGTCGGTTCGAGGTGAATAATGATTGTAAATTATGTTCTGAGGGTTTGAAACCCCCGATTGCACATCGTAGTGCTATATTGAGGTGAGACACACGTTTGATGACGAGCGTGGGGTCGTGCACTATTGGGGATTGTGACTTGGTTCATCCTGATTGAGGATTTTACCACGTATTTGATTGAAAACTATTTGCATCATTATTTGGGTTGAATGCCATATTTGGGCCTAGTGCCAACTATTTGAACCCTTCGGGGCTATTTATTGATATTTTTTCACTGTTTTTGACTTATTACTTGAACTCAGTCATGTTATTTTCCATTGTTTTACCACTCAGCCATTTTTACTCAGTTTTGAGACTTAAATGATATTTTAAATGATGTTTGGGGTGAGAAACATTATTTTATTGCTGCCCGAGGGGCTTGTGATGATTATTTTGATTGAGTTAGGCCGAGGACCTATATTGTGAGGAAACACAGATTCTGATTTGAGGCTGAGGGCCTGAGGTATGTACGCCACGAGGTGGCTTGATTGATATGAGGCCGAGGGCCTAGATTTGATGCCACGAGATGACTTGTTATTGCGCTTGGGCCGTAGGGGGCCCCTCCAGGAGTCTGCACACCCCTAGTGAGCGCGGGTACCCATTGTGATGTGAGATTGAGCCCGAGGGGCGGAAATTATTGATACTGTGCCCGAGGGGCGAACTTCTAATTATTTACTTTATCTTAATTGTCTGTCAATTACCTGTTTATTTGTTGAAAAATGATTTTTCTCTACTTTTCACTGGTTTACTGCTTTTAAATGATTTGACTCCTTCATTATAGAATGCCTTGTACTCTACGTGTTTTATTACTTTTAGTCATTATTTATATTTGTTACTCACTGTGTTGGAGTACTTTTTTTACTCCCTGCACCCTGTGTGCAGATTCAGGCGTAGCTGGTACCGCTCCCGAGTGTTGATCTCTCCAGTTCAGACGAGCATTCAGAGACTAGGAGGTAGTTGTTGACGTCCGCAGCCCCGT
Organism: Nicotiana tabacum; assembly: GCF_000715075.1. Lineage (NCBI taxonomy): Eukaryota > Viridiplantae > Streptophyta > Magnoliopsida > Solanales > Solanaceae > Nicotiana > Nicotiana tabacum. The sequence goes on along the minus strand of NC_134086.1, from coordinate 174,056,507 downwards.
GTCTCTACTCTTTTATCCTTTCTATTTCCCTTCAAACATTTGTACTAGTTTATGGATTTAGCAGATTTGTATTATGGTCTATAGACGCTCATGACTTGTGACACCCCGGTTAGGGTTGTATCGGGTTGTATTTTCCGCACCTTTATCCATATTTTCCGCTATTTAGTGTTATTAACTCATGCTTAGACTACTTTCATGTTGATTGTCTATTTTAAAAAGTGAATTCAGTTTAACTAGTTGTACTTGTCTTCACGAGAGGTGCCATCACGATCGGGTTTGGGGTTAGGGTCGTGACAAGTTGGTATTAGAGCCTAGGTTACATAGGTCTCGTGAGTCATGAGCAGGTTTAGTAGAGTCTCGTGGATCGGTACAGAGACATTTATATTTATCCTCGAGAGGTTGTAGAACCTTTAAGAAAAACTTCATATTCTTGAAATTCTTATCGTGCAAACTTGTTGATCCGAGTACTAAACTTCTGATACCCTATTCTCTCACAGATGGTGAGGACACGCGCTACCGGACGGGGTGGATGACCACCAGTGCCACCATCTGAGGCCACCAGAGGCAGAGGACGCGGTCGTGGTCATGGCAGAGGTAGAGCAGCGAGGGCAGCACCTATAGATCCACCAATTTCCCCAGCTCAGGATCAGGCTCCAGCTATGGATGCTCCAACAGCACCAGTTTAGGCACTATCTGTGTCCATCGTGATTCCGGGTCTTCAGGAGGCCTTGGCACAGATCTTATCAGTTTGCACTATCTTGGCTCAGATAGTGTCAGCCACTACAGCTGCAGCTACTTCACAGGCCAGGGGAGGCAATCAGACTCCCGCCGCTCGCACACCTGAGCAGGTCGTGCAGGGACTTTAGACACCGGGGGTACATCCAGCCCAGCCGGTTGCAGCTGCTCGGGACTATGTGGTTCCTATCATACCAGAGGATGAGCAGCGTAGGTTGGAAAGATTTAGTAGATTGCAACCTTCGGCCTTCAATGGTGCAAAGGGTGAGGATGCCCAAGGCTTTTTGGATAAGTGTTAGAGGATGATTCATACTGCTGGTATTCTGGAGACCAGCGGGGTCGCTTTTACCACCTATCAGTTTTTAGGAGCTGCTTTCACTTGTGGGAGGATTTTGAGAGGTGTAGGATTGTTGGTGGAGTATCCCTTTCCTGGCAACAGTTCTCCGTTCTCTTCTTGGAGAAGTATGTGTCATAGTCTCGCAGAGAGGAGCTGCGTAAATAGTTTGAGTGGTTGCGTCAGGGGGAGATGACCGTGTCATTGTATGAGTTGAGGTTTTCTGAGTTGGCTCGTCATGCCATCTGGTTGGTTCTAATAGATCGAGAGAGGATCAGGAGATTTGTTGGTGGTCTTACTTATCAACTCTGTATTCTTATATCTAGGGAGAGGGTATCTAGTGCTACGTTCGAGGAGGTGGTTGATATCGCCCGTGAGATTGAGCCGGTTCGCTGTCAGGAGTGAGAGGAGATGGAGGCCAAGAGGTCTCGAGGATTTGGCAACTATAGTGGTGCTCCTTCGAGGGGCTAGTTTCAGCACTACAGAGGCTGTTCATTCAGGTCTGCTCAGCCAGCTTGCCCAGGTTATCGTGGGGCATCTTCAAGTCATGGTTATCAGGGATCTCAGCAGGGCTAGTCATCACTCAGCGCCCTTCCAGCTCAGAGTTCATCCCGTGCTCTATCAGCTCAGGGCACTTCTATGCCGAGTGCATCTACTAGTCACTCTAATGCGAGGGGTTCCCTTCAGTCCCCTTCTCCAGCACCTGGGAGTTGTTATGAGTGTGGTGATATTGGCCACATGTGGAGGCAGTGTCCTCGTCGTGTTGCTAGTTCGTCCCAGCAGAGGGGTCAGTCATCGGCTTCAGCGCCAGTTTCTTCACCACCACCCGTTTAGCTAGCTAGAGGTGGAGGTTAGTTAGCCAGGGGTCGCCCCAGAGAGGGAGGTCGATCAGGCGGTAGTCAGGCCCGTTTCTATGCACTCCTAAGCAGACCCGATGTTATTGCTTCAGATGCTGTTATCACAGGTATTGTTTCAGTCTTCCACAGAGATGCTTCTGTATTATTTGATCCCGGTTCACCTTTTCTTATGTTTCATCATACTTTGCTCGTTATTTAGGTATGCCTTGTGAGTTTCTTGCTTTACATGTTCATGTATCTACCCCGGTGGGTGATAATGTTATTGTAGACCGTGTGTACCGGTCGTGTATGGTGACTATTGGGGGGTCTGGAGACCCGAGTGGACCTGTTATTATTAAGCATGGTGGAGTTTGATGTTATTTTGGGCATGGATTGGTTATCTCCGTATCGTGCTATTCTGGACTGTCATACTAAGACAATCATATTGGCTATGACGGGTGTGCCACGGATCGAGTGGCGAGGTATGACTGATTATGTTCCTAGTAGAGATCTCTTTCTTGAAAGCCCAACGTATGGTTGGGAAGGGTTGTCTTTCATATCTAGCGTTTGTGAGGGATGTCGGAGCTGAGACTCCCGGTATTGATTTTGTTCCAATTGTGAGGTATTTTCCTGATATGTTTCCTGCAGACCTGCCGGGCATGTCACCGGAAAGGGATATTGATTTTGGTATTGACCTGGTGCCGGGCACTCAGCCCATTTCTATTCCGCCATATCGTATGGCACCAACAGAGTTGAAGAAGTTAAAGGAGCAGCTTCAGAAACTCATAGATAAGGGGTTCATTCGGCCTAGTGTGTCACCTTGGGGTGCGCCGGTTCTGTTTGTGAAGAAGAAGGATGGCACAATGAGAATTTGCATTGATTATAGGCAATTGAATAAGGTAAAAATTAAGAACAAGTATCACTTGCCTCACATTGATGATCTATTCGACCAGCTTCAGGGAGCGAGGGTGTTCTCCAAGATTGATCTCCGTTTAGGTTATCACTAGTTAAAGATCAGGGATTCGAATATCCTTAAGACGGCTTTCAGGACCTGATATGGTCATTATGAGTTCTTGGTGATGTCTTTTGGGCTGACCAATGCCCTGACAGCATTCATGCATTTGATGAACAGTGTGTTCTAGCCTTAACTCGATTCGTTTGTCATAGTATTCATTGATGATATCCTGGTGTATTTGTGTAGTCAGGAGGAGCACACAGAGCATTTGAGACTTGTATTGCAGAGATTGAGGAAGGATAAGCTTTATGCAAAATTCTCCAAGTGTGAGTTTTGGCTCAGTTCAATGGCTTTGTTGGGGCACGTGGTGTCCAGCGAGGGTATTCAGGTTGATCTAAAGAAGATAGAGGCGGTTCAGAGTTGGCCTAGACCGTCCTCAGCCATAGAGATTCGTAACTTTCTTGGTTTGGCAGGCTATTATCGCCGGTTTGTTCAAGGATTCTCGTCTATCGCATCGCCCTTGACCAAGTTGACTCAGAAGGGTGCTTCATTTATATGTTCGGACGAGTGTGAGGAAAGCTTTTAGAAGCTCAAGACAGCTTTGACCATAGCTCCAGTGTTGGTTTTGTCATCAGCTTCAAGTTTATATACTGTGTATTGTGATGCTTCGAGAGTTGGGATTGGTTGTGTGTTGATGTAGGAGGGTAGAGTTATTGCTTATGCTTCTCGTCAGTTGAAGCCCCATAAGAAGAACTACCCCGCTCATGATTTGGAGTTGGCTGCCATAGTTCATGCATTGAAGATTTGGAGGTATTACTTGTATGGCGTATCTTGTGAGGTGTTCACAGATCATCGTAGTCTTCAGCATTTGTTCAAGCAAAAGGATCTTAATTTGAGGCAGCGAAGATGGTTGGAGTTGCTTAAGGATTATGATATCACTATATTGTATCATTCAGGAAAGGACAATGTGGTGGTTGATGCTTTGAGCTGAAAGGCAGTGAGTATGGGGAGTTTGGCATATATTCCAGTTGGGGAGAGACCTCTTACAGTTGATGTTCAGGCCTTGGCCAATCGGTTTGTGAGGTTGGATATTTCGGAGCCCAGTCGGGTATTATCTTGTGTGGTTTCTCGGTCTTCCTATATAATCGCATCAGAGAGCGCCAGTATGATGATCTACATTTGCTAGTCCTTAAGGAAAAAGTTCAGCATGATGATGCCATAGATATGACCATTGGTGATGATTGGGTGTTGAGGATGTAGGGCCGAATTTGTGTGCCCAATATGGATGGGCTTCGGGAGTTGATTCTGGAGGAGGCCCATAGATAGCAGTATTCCATTTATCCAGGTGTCGTGAAGATGTAACGGGATTTGAGGCAACGCTATTGGTGGACAAGAGTGAAGAAAGATATTGTGGGATTTGTAGCCCGGTGTCTCAATTGTCAGCAGGTGAAATATGAGCTTTAGAGACCGAGTGGCTTGCTTCAGCAGATGGATATTCCTGAGTGGAAGTGGGAGAGGATCACTATGGACTTTGTTGTTGGACTTCCACGGACTTTGAAGAAGTTTGATGCTATTTGGTTGATTGTGGATCGGTTGACCAAGTCCGCGCACTTCATTCCTGTGTGTACTACCTATTCTTCAGAGCAGTTGGCAGGGATTTATATTCGAGAGATTGTTCATTTGCATGGTGTTCCGATTTCCATCATTTCGGATAGAGGTACTCAGTTTACTTTGCAATTTTGGAGGGTCATGCAGAGAGAGTTGGGTACTCAGGTCGAGTTGAGCACAGCTTTTCATCCTCATATGGACGGGCAGTCCGAGCGTACTATTTAGATATTGGAGGACATGTTGCGTGCTTGTGTCATTGATTTCGGAGGATCATGGGATGAGTTTCTACTACTTATAGAGTTTTCTTATAATAACAGCTACCAGTCGAGTATTCAGATGGCTCCATATAAGGCTTTGTATGGGAGGTGGTGTAGATCTCTAGTTGGTTGGTTCAAACCCGACGAGGCTAGGCTATTGGGGACTGATTTGGTGCAAGATGCTTTGGAGAAGGTGAAGGTGATTCAGGAGAGGCTTCGTATAGTGCAGTCGAGGCAAAAGAGTTATGCTGATAGGAAGGTTCGAGATGTGTCCTACATGGTTGGCGAGAAGTTTCTATTGAAGGTTTCACCCATGAAGGGTTTTATGAGATTTGGAAAGAAAGGGAAATTGAGTCATCAGTTCATTGGTCCTTTTGAGGTGCTTCGGAGGATTGGGAAGGTGGCTTATGAGCTTGATTTGCCACCCAGCTTGTCGAGTGTGCATCCGGTATTTCATGTTTCCATGCTCTGAAAGTATATTGGGGATCCATCCCATGTTCTGTATTTCAGCACGATTCAGTTGGATGATGATTTGACCTATGATGTGGAGCCAGTAGCTATTTTGGGTCGTCAGGTTCAGAAGTTGGGGTCAAAGGATATAACTTCAGTGAAAGTGCAGTGGATAGGTTGGCCCATGGAGGAGGCTACCTGGGAGACCGAGCAGGAGATGCGGAGTAGATATCCTTACCTGTTTGAGGCTTCAGGTAAGTTTCTTGACTCGTTCGAGGGCGAATGTCTGTTTAAGTTGGGGAGGATGTGACAACCCGGCCAGTCATCTCATGAGTTACCGCTCCATTTCCCCCATTTCTAATTCTTTATTCTTCGTTACCCATGTTTTGTGGTATCGCGTTGGTCGGATCGAGTCCGAAATGAGTTTGGTGAAGTTTAAGACACTTAGTCTCTTTTAAGAATGCTTAAGTTAGAAAAGTCAACTAGATGTTGACTTGTGGGTTAGAGAGCTCGAATAGGAGTTCCGATGGTTTGGTTAGCTTCGAGAGGTGATTTATGACTTAGGAGCGTGATCAGAATGGGTTTTGGAGGTTCAGAGTAGAATTAGGCTTGAATTGGCGAAGTTGATATTTTGGCAATTTCCGGTTGATAGGCGAGAGGGTTTGGAATGGAATTCCGAGAGTTGCAATAGCTTTATTGTGTCATTTGGGATGTGTGTGTAAAATTTTAGGTCATTCGGGCGTGGTTTGGTTGGGTTTTTTATCAAAAGTGTATTTCGGAAAATTTTAGAAACTTAGGCTTGAATCTGATATGTTTTGGGTGATTTGATGTTGTTTGAGGTGTTTTGATGATTGGAACAAGTTTGAATAAGGTTTTACGATATGTTGGTGCCTTTTGTTGAGGTCCTGGAGGCCTCGGGTGAGTTTTGGGTGGTCATTCGGATCATTTTGGAGTTTAGAAAATTGCAGAAATTTTGTTCAGCTGTTGCAGGGATTTTACCCTTCGTGTTCGCGAGTGGAGCCTCGCGTTCCCGAAGAGTTAGTTGAAGAAGGAAAGGAATTATTCCTTCGCGTTCGCGAGAAGGGCTTCGCGTTCGCGGAGGGCTGGGAAGTGGTGCATCGCGTTTGCGAGAAGGCCTTCGCGGTCGCGTAGAGGAATTTGGGTCAGATACGTTCGAGGTCTAGTGTTTATCGCATTCGCAGAATAGTGAGCGCGTTCGCAAAGGTTAAGGTTGAGTAAGCATCGCGTTCGCGATGGTCATGCTGCATTCGCATAGATTGAAGAGGGATTCAAGGGAAATTGTTGGGAGGTAAGATTCTTGGATTATTATGTGAATTCCACATAGAAAATCATGAAAGCTAAGCCTAAAATTGAAGAACTAGGGCTTGAGATATTGGAATTTTGATGTGGGATTTGAAGGACCATTTAAGGTCGGATTTGAGAACTTTTGATATGTATGAACTCGTGGGGAGATAAGGAATCTATTGATGTAAAAATTTCTGAGTTTCGAGAAGTGGGATTGGGGGTCGGGTTTTGGTAATTTCAGGATTTGTGTAGCATTTTGGTTGTTTTCGCTTGAGCTTCGTTCCCTTAGCATATTTTCACGTCCTCGTTCTGATTTTGGATAGATTCGACGCTCGTGGAGGCCGATTCGAGGGGAAAAGCCGTCGTGAGCTAGAGATTTAGCCGGTTCGAGGTGAGTAATGATTGTAAATGATGTTCTGAGGGTTTGAAACCCCGGATTGCACATCGTAGTGCTATATTGAGGTGAGGCACATGCTTGATGACGAGCGTGGGGTCGTGCACTATTGGGGATTGTGACTTGGTCCATCCCGATTGAGGATTTTACCATGTATTTGATTGATAACTATTTGCTATCATCATTATTTGGGCTGAATGCCATATTTGGGCCTAGTGCCAACTATTTGAACCTTTCGGGGCTATTTATTGATATTTCCTCACTGTTTTTGACTTATTACTTGAACTCAGTCATGTTATTTTCCACTGTTTTACTACTCAGCCATTTTTACTCAGTTTTGAGACTTAAATGATATTTTAAATGATGTTTGGGCTGAGAAACACTATTTTACTGCTGCCCGATGGGCTTGTGATGATTATTTTGATTGAGTAAGGCCGAGGGAACAAATACTGATTTGAGGCCGAGGGCCTAAGGTATGTACGCCACGAGTTGGCTTGATTGATATGAAGCCGAGGACCTAGATTTGATTCCACGAGATGGCTTGTTATTGCGCTTGGGCCATAAGGGGCCCCTCCAGGAGTCTGCACACCCCCAGTGAGCGCGGGTACCCATTGTGATATGAGATTGAGCCCGAGGGGCAAAAATTATTGATATTGTGCCCGAGGGGCGAACTTCTAATTGTTTACTTTATCTTAATTGTTTGTCAATTACCTGTTTAGTTGTTGAAAAAAGATTTTTCTCTACTTTTCACTGGTTTACTACTTTTAAATGATTTGACTACATTATAGAATGCCTTGTACTCTACGTATTTTCTTACTTTCAGTCATTATTTACATTTGTTACTCACTGAGTTGAAGTACTCACTTTACTCCTTGCACCCTGTGTGCAGATTCAGGCATAGTTGGTGATAACTTAGGATTTTTACGTGTTTATGCCCTACTCGCCTATGCTTTGAGTATAAATTGATACAAAATAGTCCCAAAATGCTCACAAGTTGTGCTTGATTGCAGGTTTGATCGACAAAGTGACAAAATGTCAATGATCAGCTCAAAAAGGAGTGAAACCTGCTCAAGTATCAAAGACCAAGAGAATTGAAGAAGAAAGGGCCTAGTGCGAACCGTGTAACAGTGACCGCGACCGCACTAGGAGTTTCAGAGACATGACATATTCAGGCTTAAAGTCACGCGGCCGCGGTAGGATTTTTGCGGTCCATGGTGAAGCTTCGCGGCCGTACTCCTGCTTTGTGCGGTCCGCATTCATAAGGTTCATAGAAGGGCACTTTTGATCATGCGGTCCGCGGTCACGACTGCGCGGACCGCGCCAGTTGCCATCACGGCCGCGGTACACTTCCAAGCTGTCTGCGTCCCCCGGTTCAAGTTATCAAACAGTTGAAGTCCAAGAGCCAGTGCAGCCGTGGTACGTTTTGTGCGGCCCGCACTGACCCTACAGGGGTATTTTTTGTCCAGTATTTCTAGCCTAGTATAAATAGAATATTTTACTATTATTAGGTATCGGTTTTTATCTGGGAACTTGAGACGAAAGCTGCGCTTGGTGTTGTAGCCATTTTTGGCATATTTTGCTTTCCATTAACAATAGATTATTGTAGTTTTTTTCTTAGTAATTAATTAATATGTTTAGTTCTTCATCCATTTCTTCAGTTTCTTCTTTAATTTATATGTAGCTAAACCCATTAGTTAAGGTTGTGGCTCAACCCTAGTGTGAGTGATGGGAGTTACTATCTAGGGTTAGATTGATATTGGGTATTTTCTATTTGGATTGATTTTATGTTTTTATTCAAGAATTGGTGGTTGCAAACGCTGATTCAAGCTTAGTGGGTTTAACTCTTCTTGAGAAAGAGAGTCTATGTCCCCAAAATTGACTCAACAAGAAATTGTGATGGACCCATGAGAAATGGTAGTCCCAATTAACGGGTTAAATCTCGAGAGAGTAATCACCCTACTTGAACCCTAGTTGCTTGGTCTCATTGGCCTATCCAATTGGTCTCGACAGAGTCAATTGGGCAAAACCACTCCCTCTACTGAGAGGTGTGAGAGTGGGTGCAATTGTGAAATGGTTTCAGCATAATCCCCAAATATGTCAATCTATCCTTAGTAACATCTACTCGTCAATTAGCCACCTAGGTGATGTTACGACCCTAGTGCTCTTCTTCCCATTAATTACAACTTAGCAATATTCTTCTAGCATAATTTAGCTTTAATCCTTAGTTTTATAATAGTGGTTATAAATACAAAAACTCAAAAAATGTTTGAAGTGACATTAGAAGCACAACCTCAACTGTAGGCTAGACAAAAAATACAACTCCACTACTAGCTCCCTGTGGAAATTTGATCCCGGACCTCTATTCGGGTAAATACTATTGCGACCCGCTCTTCCTATCATAGTGTAGTGTCGAGTCGGTAGCGATCACTTTTTGGCATCGTTTCCGGGGAGCTTACGGTGTTGACTATGTGTTTAGTTAGTTTTGTGTTTTACTTCTCTTTCCTTCTTGTTTACTAATTTTGTTTGTGTCGATCACTATTAGGTACAATGGCTCTTAATGAAAATGACCCTCTCGGCAATGTGATAGCGGGGGAGGAGGTAGAGGATCTAGAACAAGATGAGGTCTTACCTCAAGTTCCACGGAGAGGCAGAAATGCCAATGTAAATGCAAATGAGAACAACAATATTCCAGACCCTCCTCCGGCACCGCCGAGAGTGGCTCCCAGAGTTTTACCAAATCCAGGATACGCCAGTGCTATTATTCCTCCCCGAATCCGGACGGGGAACTTTCAAATCACAAATGTTATGTTGACCTTGCTCGAGCAAAGAGGGTATTTCATGGGTGCCTCCGATCAAAACGCCTACAAGCACTTGAAGGGGTTTGTGGATACATACTGGGGTAGCAAGCAGACAAATGTGTCCGAGGATGCGTTGAGATTGAGGCTTTTCCCTTTCTCTCTTCAGGGTGAAGCATTGGATTGGTTAGAAAGGCTCCCCAGTCATTCTATTACAACATGGGATGAATTGGTGGACAAATTTATTTCCAAGTTCTTTTCTCCAAGTCATATGGCAGCTCTACGGGATGAAATTCTAGCTTTCAAGCAAGAGCCAACAGAACCTTTGCACGAGATATGGGAAAGATATAGAATAATGGTGAAAGAGTGCCCTAATAACGACATGACCGAGGCTATGATTCAACAAACCTTTTATCGGGGCATCAACACCACGAATCAATGCATTGTGAACCAATTGGCCGGAGGGAACTTTATGAAACTTTCTTACCAAGAGGCATGTGATGTACTTGATGAAATGGCCGACACCTCTTCGGCATGGCAAAGCCGAGAAAATGTGCCCCAAGGTGACCCCACGGTCATCCATTTGCACAAGGAATTGCATGATTATGGCCAAGCCATCGCCGAGCTTACAACAACTATGAATCAATTGGCAAAGGCGCAATTGCAACAAGTCCAAAACCCGCGCCAAGTCAATGCAATGGAAGGTGTTTCTATGTTGAAAAGGAGGCAAAGAGGACAACAACCTCAAGGTAATTGTGAATAATATGACAACAACAATGATGGTGGTGGTTATTCAAATGAGTGTTATGATGATCAAAGCGGAGAGGTCCAATATGTCAATAACTACCAAGGAAATATAGGCAACTCTTCGAATCAACAATCGCATCCTCCAGGAAATTGGGGCAATCAAGAACAAGGCGGAGGTAATTGGAATAACAACAATCAACAACAAGGTGGAGGTAACTGGAATAACAACAACCAAAACAACAATTGGGATAATCAAAGCAACCAAGGAAATTGGAATGGCAATAACAATAATTGGGGCAACAACAACAATCAAGGAGGGTGGAACAATAGCGGGAACCAAGGCAACCGGGGGCAAGGCTTTCAAAGACCCCCCATGTACCAACAACCAAACAATCCACCCCTTTTCCTTCTCAAGGTCCGAGTTCATCCGGAAGTGATATGGGAAGAATTGAAAGCATGTTCGAGCAAATGATGAAAAAGAACCAAGATTTCGAGGCCCAATTAGCTTCGCATAACACATCTATCCGGAATTTGGAGGTGCAATTAGGCCAAATCTCTCAAGGATTGAATACTCGTCCCAAGGGTGCTCTACCAAGTGATACGGTGGTGAACCCGAAGGGTGGGAATAATAATCATGTGATGGCAGTTACAACAAGAAGTGGGAGAGGTAGTGATGTGAATGCCTCGATGCAAAAGCAAGCTATGGATGAAGATGTTAAGTTGCAGGATGATGATGTACCTTTGATTGTTGATGATATGGTTAATCAAAATGTGAACAATGATGTGTGGATTGATATTGATGATGAAGCCGAGGTGGAGACTCAAGATGACGTGAACCCGTCTAGAGAACACGTGATTGACATGCCCGAGCCGATTGTACAAAAGGCTAAGGCACCTTTGCCTAGGCCACCTCCACCTTATCCTCAACGGTTAGCAAAGCAAAAGAGTAACAATCAATTCAAAAAATTCATTGACATGATGAAGAGCCTCACAATCAATGTCCCTTTGGTTGAGGTACTTGAGCAAATGTCGGGGTATGTGAAGTTCATGAAAGATTTGGTTACAAAGAAGAGGTCGATGGAGTGTGAAACAATTAAGATGACTCATCAAGTGAGTGCCATAGTGCATTCAATGGCACCCAAGCTTGAGGATCCCAGAGCTTTTACTATCCCTTGTACTATCGGAAGTGCGGATTTTTCTAAGGCCCTTTGTGACTTGGGGGCTAGTATTAATTTGATGCCGTACTCGGTCTTCAAAACTTTGGGAATTGGGCAACCTCGACCTACCTCAATGAAACTTCAAATGGCGGATCGATCGATGAAGCGACCCTTGGGCATAATTGATGATGTTCTTGTCCGTGTTGATAAATTCATATTGTCGGCCGACTTTGTCATATTAGTTTGTGAGGTGGACTTTGAAGTGCCGATTATTCTTGGTAAGCCTTTCCTAGCTATAGGGAAGGCATTGGTTGATGTTGAAGTGGGTGAGTTGACATTCCGAGTGGGAGATGAGAAGGTGGTATGCCATGTTTGCAAATCAATGAGACAACCCAATAGCACGGAGGTGTGTTCATTTGTGGACATTGTCACAGCTGTGATAGTGGATGACACAAGTTCCATGATCAATGTTGAAGATCCTCTTGAGGCCGTGCTTCTTAATATGGATGTCAATGATGATGCTAGTAGAGTGGAGTGCGTGAATGTATTGCATGGTATGGGTTCATATTCTTATGAGCCTAGAAGTCTATCTTTAGATCTTGAAAACCACAAAACTCCACCAACAAAGCCATCGATTGAGGAACCACCGGTGTTGGAGTTGAAGCCACTTCCTCCACACCTCAGGTATGAATTCTTGGGTTCAAATTCTACTTTACCTACTATTCTTTCTTCTTGTCTTACTAACATGCAGGTTGAGGCCACCTTGGTGGTTCTTCAAAAGCAAAAAAGGGCAATCGGATGGACTCTAGCTGATATTTGGGGTATAAGCCCTGCATTTTACATGCATAAAATCATATTGGAGGAGGATGTGAGGCCTTCACTTGAGCATCAAAGAAGACTAAATGAGGCTATGCAAGAAGTAGAAAAGAAAGAGGTTATCAAGTGGCTTGACGCTGGTGTGGTTTATCCCATTTCTAATAGTTCATGGACTTCTCTGGTGCAATGTGTACCGAAGAAAGGTGGAATGACTATGGTGACCAATGACAACAATGAGCTTATTCTGACTCGGACAGTGACGGGTTGGAGAGTTTGTATGGATTATCGGAAGCTTAACAAGGTGACTAGAAAAGATCATTTCCCGTTGTCGTTCCTTGACCAAATGCTTGATCGTCTTGCAGGCCGGGCTTTCTATTGCTTTTTGGATGGTTAATTGGGGTACAATCAAATTCTAATTGCCCCGGAAGACCAAAAGAAGACCATCTTTACATGTCCTTATGGCACATTTGCTTTCTCTAGAATGCCATTTGGATTATGTAATGCTCCGGCGACCTTCCAATATTGCATGATGGATATTTTCACCGACATGGTGGAGGATATGTTGGAGGTCTTCATGGATGATTTCAGCATGGTTCGGGATTCTTTTGAGGAATGCTTGGTAAAGTTGGATAGAGTGTTGTCTCGGTGTGAAGATACCAACCTTGTTCTAAACTGGGAAAAGTGCCATTTTATGGTAGAAGAAGGTATAGTGTTGGGTCACAAGATCTCGAAGTAAGGAATTGAAGTTGATAAGGCCAAGATCGAGATTATTTCAAGGCTTCCTCCCCCTACTTCTGTCAAAGGGGTGAGGAGTTTTCTTGGGCATCGGGGTTTCTACCGGAGGTTCATCAAAAAAATTTCTAAGGTAGTTAACCTGTTGTGCAAGTTGCTAGAGAAAGATGCCAAGTTTGTTTTCGATGAGAAGTGCATGGAGGATTTTGAGCTCCTTAAACAAAAGCTGACAACTACCCACATCATCACCGCACCAAATTGGAGCTTACCATTTGAGCTCATGTGCGATGCTAGTGACGTTGCAGTGGGGGCGGTTTTAGGCCAAAGGATCAACAAGATGTTCCATCCGGTATACTACTCAAGTAAGACCATGAATGAGGCTCAAAGGAACTACACAGTCACCAAAAAGGAGTTATTGGCTATTGTTTTTGCTATGGAAAAGTTTCGTCCTTACCTTATGGGGGACAAAGTTATTGTGCACACCGACCATGCCACCCTTAGGTATTTGATGACCAAGAAAGATTCAAAGGCAAGATTGATGAGATGGGTTCTTCTTCTTCAAAGTTTGATTTTGAAATTGTTGACCAGAAGGGTAGTGAGAATCAAGTGGCGGACCACTTGTCCTCTTTGGAGGAGGAGGGGAGGCCTTGTGACGGCCTTGAGATCAATGATACATTTCCCTATGAGCAACTCCTTGCGGTGTCAATGATTGGAATGTCGTGGTTCGCTGATGTTGCCAATTACCTTGTGACTGAAATAATCTCGTGTGATCTCTCTTCTAACCAAAGGAAAAAGCTCAAGCGGGATAGTTTGGATTTCTATTGGGATGAGCCGTACTTGTTCAAGATTTGCACGGATGGTGTGATCCGAAGGTGTGTCCCGGAGGAGGAACAACTAAGTATCTTAGAGGCTTGTCATTCCTCTCCCTATGGTGGCCATCATGGCGGGGAGAGGACAGCCTTAAAGGTACTCATTTGCGGATTTTATTGGCCTACCTTGTTTAAATATGCTGGTAATATGGTCAAAATATGTGATGAATGCCAACGAGCCTGCGGAATTTCAAAAAGGGATGAGATGCCCCTCAATACGATTCTCGAGGTAGATATTTTTTATGTTTGGGGCCTCGACTTCATGGGTCCTTTTGTGAGCACTTGTGGAAATACTTATATTCTTGTGGCGGTAGATTATGTCTCCAAGTGGGTTGAAGTCGTGGCTTTACCTAACAATGAAGCCTGGAGTGTTGTGGCATTTCTCAAAAGGAGTATCTTCATGAGGTTTGGCATTCCCCGTGCTATAATTAGTGACGGGGGATCTCACTTTTGCAACAAGACTTTTGATTCATTGCTTGCCAAATATGGAGTTAGTCACAAAGTGACCACCCCCTATCATCCTCAAGCTAGCAGTCAAGTGAAAGTCTCCAACCGAGAAATTAAGAGTATCTTGTCTAAAACTGTCAATGCTAATAAGACCGATTGGTCGAAAAAAATCAGATGATGCTCTTTGGGCCTATCGGACAGCTTATAAGACCCCAATTGGTATGTCTCCGTACCGGTTGGTGTTTGGGAAAGCTTGCCATCTTCCGGTGGAATTGGAGCACAAGGCTATGTGGGCCTTGAGGAAGTTGAACTTAGAATGGGATGTTGCTGCAAATCTGAGTGTTGAACAACTTAATGAGCTCGATGAGTTTAGATTCCATGCATACTCCAGCTCGTCCTTGTACAAGGACAAAATGAAGTACCTTCACAGCAAATATGCTCGGGGCAAGGAGTTCAAAGTTGGGGATATGGTTCTCTTGTTTAATTTCCGGCTACGTCTGTTTCCGAGTAAGCTCAAGTCAAAATGGAGTGGGCCATTTGAAGTTGTGTTCGTGAGCCCGTTTGGTGCTCTTGATCTAAAAAACAAAAATGGTGAAGTCTTTAGAGTTAACGGCCACCGGGTCAAGCATTATCTTGGAAAGTTCGATGGCAGCCACGTAGTGGCGCTTCTTCATCTAAAGTGATATGGTGGTAACATGTGTCGTGCCGCGACGTAAATCAGGCACTTCTTGGGAGGCAACCCATATCTTTTTTTCTTTCTCTTTGATTTTCTTTGTAGCTTAGAAATTTTTGAGCTAATTGTTTGTGAGATGTTGCATGGATTGTGTTGAAGCAGTGCAAAACAAAGTATGAAAATTGCATAGTCTCTGAAGTTACCAGTGTGGCCACGGTGCACTTTGCGCGGTCCGCACCGGCATGAGTTTAGAAGGGGACTCTCTGAAGTTCTTCACCGCAGCCGCGGTCAAGTTAGTGTGGTCCGTGGAGGACTTTCACGGCCGCATTGCACTTGTGTGCGGTCCGCATAGGGTGATTACTGAAGGGTCACACAAATAAACCCAGCGCGGTCCGCGGTCACATTTGTGCGGCCGCACTGGTAGGTGAGCACGGGTCCCACTGGGTACCATAAATAGAGACCAAGGGTCTCATTTTACCCTTTTCGTAATTTGAAAACCTAGAACCCTAATTCTACTATTCATCCTCTGCCAAGACTGAACTTATTGCTTGTTTGGATAGAATGCATTCATTCTTCCTAATCCTGGTAATATTTCATGCATTCATGATTAATTGCTTTATTATTTTTATTTTATTTGCTTGCCAGTAGTTTGTAACTTCTTTTTTTCTTCATGATTTCTTCGAATTTGTTAATCTAGGGTAGCTTTCATGTTAGTTTAAAGTAATTAAGGATTGGGTACCTGAGTAGGGACAAGTAGGGGTAAAAATTTGAACAAAAATAGAAGAAAACATGCAACCCTAGCTTAGTCCCTAAAATTGACCCAGTGCGGCCCGCGGTCGCCTTAGCGCGGTCCGTGGTGCCCTAACATTGTCCGCGTTATACTTCCACGTGGTCCGCGATGCTTGATTGACTGAGTAATAACTTGTGTCCAGCGCAGCCGCGGTAACTTTTGTGCTGTTCGCGCTAGCCCAACGCGGTCGCACTCCCTTGTGCACGGGCTGCGGTGATAGATTCTGCAGTAGTGTCTGCAATAATTTTGTTTGTTGTCTGCAACTTTAATTCATTCACCTGTTTCAATGCATGTGCTTCAAATAACAATGTTAGATGTGTTTGCTTGCAGACAATGGTAAAACAATGAGGAAGAGGTGCCAAACAGCCTGACCGAGGTGACTCCTCCCGGGGAGGAAAAGGGAAACAAGTTAAACTCACTCCCCGACCTAAACTGAAAACAAGGAAACAAGTTGTTATAGATGACCAATCGGGGAGTAAGTACGTACCCTCTCAAGACCTCTCTTCTAACTCAGGCCCAGCTCCTGCAGTCCCAGCTTCACATACTGCCCAAGCCCCACAACGTGTACCTTCTGAGTCGTCTGATGGCTCAGCAGCAGGTAGCGGTGAATACTCCACCTCCCCCACAGCTTTAGTATTTGGGGAGAGTACAAAAAGTGGGTCTAATAGTGATAATGAGGTACCGGACAGTGGAGTGCCCCAGGTTGGGGGTGTTGAACGAACTAGAAAACCTGAAGTTTGGGAAGATCGATTTGTCATCCAGGTGGCGTTCCACAAGTTTAAGGAATGGTGGCCGTTACAGAAGTTGATTCTTGAGAGAAGCTTCATTGACAAAGACCTTCTACCCCTACACCCCAATGTGCATAGACAGTTTCAGGCTCGAGCGGGTTAGGAGTTCTTTAAAGACAATTGTTTCAAAGCGAATGAGCATATGGTCAAGGAATTTTACAGCAATGTGGCCCATATCTTGAAGGGCACTAAGGTGACCAAGGTGAGAAACAAAAATGTGGTATTCACCGGGAGGGCACTGAATGAATACTTGGGGTTCATTGATGAAGATGAGTCCCTTTACAATGAAAAGTTAGCAATGGGTGAGGAGGTTCGTCCGTGGTTAGCTTCATACCTGGCAATCCCAGGTATGGTTCCAGAGTGGTTACAAGCAGGGGCCAAAATACTTCGGAGAACTTTCAACTTAGAGGCTAGAGGGTGGTTGACCTTTGTGTGCAGTCGGCTCGACCCGACCACCTATGATCAGACTATTCCACGTGCCCGGGCAGTTCTTATTGCTTTTATTATAGCAGACTATCCTATCAATGTGGGCAATGTGATGTCCCGCACCATTTCTGCAATGGGGATTGAGCATGACCGGAACTACCCTTTTCCCAGCACCCTCACTATGTATTTCCGGGACTTGGAGGTGGAGAAGAGATCGTTTGACATCAAGGTCAAACCTGTGGCTCCGTTCTTCTGGTACAGTTTGAAGGGGTCAGACAAACCCAAGGACAAAAATTACAAGCCACCTGCTTCTACCCCAACTAGCCAGTCTGAGGAGCCAGTTGCGGTAGAGTCTTCTGTTGAGCCCTCCACAGAGCCTTCCACCATGCTTGTTGCCACCACTGTTGATGATTTACCTCTATGACCCTCCTCTTCTACTGGCCCTAGTACTTCAGCTGACCCGGGGGTCCTTTTTCCCGGACGTATCTTTCACAGCCCATCAGTTGATCCGGACACTAGCCAGTTGTCTAGCAGACAATGGAGAGGCATCCCGGACGTATCTTTAATCCAAGTTGTCTCCATTGCCTCTCCATTGACCCGGGGGTCCTCTATATTGTCTGCTATAGCTGAGGCCCACTCAACACCTTCCACTGCTCATATTCCTCAGTCCATTGAGGATACACAGAAAAAGCTCCTGGACAATCAGGAGAAGATTATGAGGACTCAGGACGCCTTGACTAAGGCGGTGGATTCACATGGCAAGGCTTTGAGGGAGCTTGCCAAGGAGCACAAGAAGATGAGGAAGTCAAAGGCTTCCAAGGAGTCGGTGAGAGTGCTAAGGACTGATGTGGACAAGCTATTGGCATACCAGATGCCTTTAGACTTGCTATTTGGGGATCCAGCCCCAGCAGCAGCACCAGTGCCATAGCCACAGTAGGAGAAGGAGCAGGCACCCAGGCCTCCAAGGAAGAAGAGGAAGCTCCCCAGTTTAGTTGGTGCAGTTATTGAGCTAGCAAAGCCACAGGAGACCCCCTCCAGTGATGCACCTATCATCCAGTTGGTCCAGGAGCAGGCCCCAGTCCCAGCAACTGAGCAGCAGGAGATCGGGAACTAGTCTGAGGTTCCCGTACATACAGAGGACTTGGAGACCACTGATAATCCCATGCAGACGGACCAGGCGTAGGAAGCTCCTATATCCTTTACTTTGTTTTTGATGCTTATTTGATAGTTGGTATTGAGGACAATGCCAACTTTTATTCGTGAGGGTGCGCCCTACTTTTATCTGGATAACTATATATATAGATTCTTAGTCTATGTTTTTGTTGATTCTTTTTATTTTGGGTTGTATATAACTTTACATTTCTGTATATATTCATCCCCCGTTGTATATTCTACTCCCATATTGTACATATTCATTCTATTTTCTATTTTCACAAAAACAATTCATTTTTAGCTTTGTAGTTAGGCTCGTAGCCTCTTGTTTTGTTTTTGACGCCTCCAATAAGCCCTTGGTTTTCTTAATGACACGGTTCTTTCCAAAGGTGGAGTATTGTGCGAACCGGGTGGCTCTTCCCAATGATAGATGGTGTGACTACCTTCTTAAGGGTTTGAGTCCGTTTCTTTGATTTTTCTTTTGTTTTTGATAGTTGTAGTTAAAGGTACCTCAAGCAAAGCTTCACTTGGGCCTAGCACATTTGCCTTTGATCCCATGGTCAAAGACATAATATTGTGTTTAGGATGGTGAAAGTCGTGGCTTTGAGACTCTTGCATTGACCAAACAATCATCATGTGGTCTTTTCGGACCATTATGTGCTTGAATCGTAACTAAGGTCGCGGTGGGCTCTCGACTCGATGTCTTTAGCAATCTCCTAGCGTGTGTGGTGAGGAATCGAAATGTGAGTCCAAGTCCCGAGCCAATGGTCTAGAACTTGCCCTGAATGTTTGTTGAGGCGAAATCCTAAGTGAAATTTGACTTGAGAAGTGATTATAGGCTCTCCTTGATCCAAATGTTAAGTTGAACAATTCCATAGCTTACCAATGAGATGATCCCTAGTTAACCCTTTTGAGCCTTAAACCTATTTTTTTCAAGAATCAATGCTACAAGCCTATACCCGTTCTAAATGATTACCCTCTCTTGGCACCCAAATTTTCCCTTGAGTAATGGCAAATATATAAGTTTGTGGGGAGAGACAAGAAAGGAAGCAAAGTGGTAAAAATGTACAAAAGCAAAAGAAAAGGAAGGCAATGAAAAAGCAAGAAAAGAAAAAGACAAAGAAAGTCCAATGTGAACAAGAATAAAAGAAAGGGACTCAAGGAAAACAAAAGCGAAAAAGGCGTGTGGAAAAAGTAGAAAAGGAGAAATGTTTTGAATTGTATAAGAAAGAGTGACAATGTGTCTCTCTAACCCCTTGTAAAGAAGTGAAATACTCAAAAGAGTCAAGAGAGTTGTGCCAAAATGAATCAAAAGAAGTGCTTAAGGGAAGATTGAACCCACTTGAATAAAAATATGTCCTACCCTTACCTAAAAGCCTTTACAATGACTCCACAAAAGCCCTATTTGATCTCGAGTTTAAGGGAGCTTACATTAGTGGATACTTACATAAGGGTCAAGCATATGGTATTTAGAGTCGGACTTGTGACCTTCTTCTTGAGAGAGATGAGCAAAATTCCCTTAACCTCGGTTTGTGTGTCAATACTTAAAAGGTGAGGTTCACTTAGGGAGAGTTGAGGATGTGGGAGTTTGGGTTCCACAATGACCAAAGTAAGTAAAAAGCTCTTTGATGAAATGTGTCAACTCTTGATGCTCTTGTGTCACACTTGATCCATAGTTTTCAAAGTTTTAAATGTGTTAATGATGCATTCGTATTGAGGGCAATTGTTAGTCCCAATTGATGCTTATTGAGGTTATTTCAGGATAGTTGGAATTACTTGGACGTTCCTTTAAGGGGTGGGTTTTATTTTGTTTGCTTGAGAACAAGCAAAGGCTTAAGTTTGGGGGAGTTGATAACTTAGGATTTTTACGTGTTTATGCCCCTACTCGCCTATGCTTTGAGTATAAATTGATACAAAATAGTCCCAAAATGCTCACAAGTTGTGCTTGATTGCAGGTTTGATCGACAAAGTGACGAAATATTAAAGATCGGCTAAAAAAGGAGTGAAACCTGCTCAAGTATCAAAGACCAAGAGAATTGAAAAATAAAGGGCCTAGTGCGGACCGCGTAACAGTGACCACGACCGCACTAGGAGGTTCAGAGACATGACATATTCAGGATTAAAGTCACGCGGCTGCGATAGGATTTTCGCGGTCCGCGGTGAAGCTTCGAGGCCGCACCCCTGCTTTGTGAGGTCCGCATTCATAAGGTTCAGAGAAGGGCACTTTTGATCACGCGGTCTGCGGTCACGACTGCGCGGACCGTGCCAGTTGCCATCGCAGCCGCGGTACACTTCCAAGCGGTCTGCGTCCCCCAGTTCAAGTTATCAAACAGTTGAAGTCCAAGAGCCAGTGCGGTCGCGGTCCGTTTTGTTCGGCCCGCACTGACCCCGCAGGGGTATTTTTGTTCAGTTTTTCAAACCTAGTATAAATAGAACATTTTACTATTATTAGGTATCGGTTTTTATTTGGGAACTTGAGATGAAAGTTGCGCTTGGTGTTGTAGCCATTTTTAGCATATTTTGCTTCCCATTAACAATAGATTATTGTAGTTTTTTTCTTAGTAATTAATTAATATGTTTAGTTCTTCATTTATTTCTTCAGTTTCTTCTTTAATTATGTGTAGCTAAA
This sequence comes from Nicotiana tabacum, assembly GCF_000715075.1. Classification (NCBI taxonomy): domain Eukaryota; kingdom Viridiplantae; phylum Streptophyta; class Magnoliopsida; order Solanales; family Solanaceae; genus Nicotiana; species Nicotiana tabacum. Next base: position 174,035,612 of record NC_134086.1, on the reverse strand, counting down.
CCCATTAACTAGGGTTGTGGCTCAACCCTAGTGTGGGTAATTGATGGGGGTTGCCATCTAGGGTTAGATTGATATTGGGTGTTTGCTATTTGGGTTGATTTTATGTTTTTATTCAAGAATTGGTGGTTGCAAACGCTGATTCAAGCTTAGTGGGTTTAACTCTTCTTGAGAAAGAGAGTCTATGTCCCCAAAGTTGACTCAACAAGAAATTGGGATGGACCCATGAGAAATGGTAGTCCCAATTAACGGGTTAAATCTCGAGAGAGTAATCACCCTACTTGAACCCTAGTTGCTTGGTCTCATTGGCCTATCCAATTGGTCTCGAGAGAGTCAATTGGGAAAAATCACTCTCTCTACTGAGAGGTGTGAGAGTGGGCTCAATTGTGCAACGGTTTCAGCATAATCCCCAAATATGCCAGTCTATCCTTAGTAACATCTACTCGTCAATTAGCCACCTAGGTGATGCTACGACCCTAGTGCTCTTCTTCCCATTAATTACAACTTAGCAATATTCTCCTAGCATAATTTAGCTTTAATCCTTAGTTTTATAATAGTGGTTATAAATACAAAAACTCAAAAAATGTTTGAAGTGACATTAGAAGCACAACCGCAACTCTAGGCTAGACAGAAAATACAACTCCACTATGCTCCCTGTGGAAATTCGATCCCGGACCTCTATTCGGGTAAAAGCTATTGCAACCCGCTCTTCCTACCATAGTGTAGTGTCGAGTCGGCAGCGATCAGCTGGTACTGCTCCCGAGTGCTGATCCCTCCAGTTCGGGCGAGCGTTCGGAGACTACGAGGTAGTTGTTGACGTCCGCAGCCCCGTGTCTACTTTTTTATCATTTCTATTTCCCTTTAAACATTTGTACTTGTTTATGGATTTAGAAGAGTTGTATCATGGCCTATAGACGCTCATGACTTGTGACACCCCGGTTAGGGCTGTGTCGGGTTGTATTTTCCGCACCTTTATCAATATTTTTTCGCTATTTAGTGTTATTAACTCATGCTTAGACTACTTTCATGTTGATTATCTGTTTTAAAAAAGTGAATTGAGTTTAACTGGCTAGCCTTGTCTTCACGAGAGGCGCCATCACGATCGGGTTCGGGGTTAGGGTCGTGACAGAGATTTTCATCGAGCAAAATGAGATAAGTGATTCCCACTTATTGCAAGTTAAATACATGAGTTATATACGAATTTAAACATGAAAAATCATGGAAATTGTAAAATTTTAAGAGAAAACCTAGAAATTGGTATTTTTAGATTTTTACCATGAAATTGGACGTGGAATTTGGAATAAATCATATATTTGAGTTCGTAGCTTTATGGGTAAAGTTTATCTTAAAAAGTTTTTAGAATCCAGGTACGTGGGCCTGAGGGTTAACTTTGTTGACTTTTTTTAGCGGGGTTGAATTTTTTTATAAATTAATTAATTATAATGTTGGAGTATATATTTATTGGTTTTCCTGATAGTTTGACTAGTTTCGGATTGATGGGCATCGGTTTGAGGTATTAGAGAGGAATCAGAGCCGGTTATGGAATTTCAGAGCGAGGTAAGTTTCTTGTCTAACTTTGTGAGAGGGAAATTACCTCGTAGGTGTTATATTTATTTCATGCTACATGTTGTGGGAGTTATGCACGTATGAGGTGACGAGTATCCGCGCGTATGCTGGAATTATTGATTATAACCGAGTAGAATAAGATTCACGCTATGTTTTAAATGTACTATTTGAGTTATCCTTGCATGTTTGATTACTTTATTTCGCATTACAACCTGAGGTTAGACTTGCTAGAGTAATGGACTCACTATTGTAGAAATTGGACGAGCCACTTGATTAGCCGTGCAAATTGTGCTTCCCTTACAAATTTCTCCCGCGTTGTGCACATTCATCGCAAAGTTTCCTTAAACTTTGTAACTCACATGTATATCCATAAGTGGGGTCAAGGACCCGTTAAAGCTTCTTATTCCAATGGGATCAGGTTGTTCGCCTCGGCAGGATTATGTATCACACTCTTATGGGATCGGGTCGTTCGCCTCGGTAGGATTATGTCGCACACCCTTATGGGATCAGGCCATTTGCCTCGACTGTATCTTGTATCATATTCTTATGGGATCAAGTCGTTTGCCTCAGAATTTCTGTAGAACACTCTTATGAGATCGGGTCGTTCGCCTCGGCAATATTATGTATCACACTCCTATGGGATCGGGTCGTTCGTCTCGACAACTTTATTAAATACTCTTATGGGATCGGGTCATTCGCCTCAGCAGAATCGTACATAATATTTGACAAGAAACCATTGTATCTATGAGTTTTCCCTGACTTGAGTTGTGATGACTTATCTGGTGGGAACAATATTATATATACTCAATTTGCGAAGGTAACTGATATTGAGGACTTGTGTTTACCGTTCATAGGAGGGTCATATCATGTACCTATACTTGTTTTCACTGTTTAATTAACATGATTTATACATGTTTACTTTCTACTGTACTTGATGTATTGGACCACTAGTAAGTGTCGATGTCGACCCCTCATCACTATTTCTCCCATGTTATGCTAGATACTTACTAGGTACGTGTTGATTTACATACTCATGCTACACTTCTATACTTATTGTGCAGGTATATATATTTTTGGTGGTCTTTTGGGTGCAAAGGCGCAGTTATTGTGGGGGCTTTACAGTGAGCTACAACTCATATTATGATCCACAGCATATGAAGTCTCCAACATAATTATTTACATTTTCCTGTCTATCTTGTATTCCAAACAGATGTTGTATTGTTATTGTACCTTCTAGTAAATGCTCATGCACTTGTGACACAGGGTTTTTGGGGTTCCTAGTAGATGTTCACTATTGTAGTTCACATTATTATTATTATTTCACTTTATGATTTATTTATATTCGAAAATTGTAAAGTATACCACAAGTTTCTATGAACGCCAGATTTGACTCTATTTTTTAATGGGATTCATGATTTCAAAAATAATAAATGAATAATTAAGTTGGTAGTTCATCGTTGGCTTGCCTAACGGCGACGTTGGGCGCCATCACGACCTATAGTGGATTTTGGGTCGTGACATCTTGGTATCAGAGTTTTAGGTTCACTTAGGTCTTCATAAGCAAGTCTAGTAGAGTTTGGCGACCTTAATTCCATCTAAGATTATGCCTTCATTTCCTTCCTACTCATTCTTATACGGAGTGGAGTGCTTGTTATAAATTAGGCATCGACGAGTTGAGAAGATGCTACAGATGCGGTGCAGGATGCTATTCCCTGCAAATGCGGACAGACCATTATCATCACCTTGTGGAGGAGTATTTTATCATTTCAACCTATTTTTGATATTGCCTACGGTCGAGATTTGATATCTCCAAATTTGGTAGAATTCTTGTTAATATTGTGGTATCGTCGTCCTTGATTGAATGCATTGAGGATCATCGACATGTTGGTCTTTATTTATTTTCCTCTGGGTGCGGTGTTGTGAGATGGAACCTAAGAGGAGGTCATCAGAGATGGTTGTATATTGTGACTTCAGGATCGAATAGACTTTTCTAGTGTTGATGGTTCGAGGGAGATGATTTCTATGCTTAGAAAATTTTGAATGTGATGAGAAGGTCTTGATTGGAATATAGGAAAAAAATGAAGTATTCGATCATTGTCTTAGGTGCAATACGACTTCGAGTTTCAAGCACGTTATTGGACCTTCGAGTGATGTTAACGAATGAAAGGATTCTTACGGCTGGTGGATCAGTGTGGGCCCAGGTAGGTTAGTAGATTTCATGATGGATGTAACTATAGCAATGACGTGGGAGGAGGTCGATATGAGGTTACACATATGGGGTATCTCTTGTGAGCAGGTTAGTGGTTGTGTGGTTTGATGAGGTCCCTACGAAGAGTTCTACTTTCTGCCCAACATGGGATGAATGTATTGCTATATAAGCTTGGATCTCTTGAAGAAGATAGTACAACAGTTAAGAGGTCGAGTGTACGATTGTGGCTGATAATTCGGGATGTGTTATGATTAGTCCAACAAGAACTTATGAGAACTTTAGTTTACCAACGGTGTGGGATCATGGTAACTGGGAAGAATAAGTCATTGTAGGGTCTGGATCTATGAGGTTGTAGCGAAAAGTTAAGTGAATGAGCCCATCGTCTAGGATCGGGTCACGTGGTTATGTGTCCTTGTAGTTTTTGGCTAGTGGTATGTTGGAGGATTTGTTATGATCGAGGAAGAGGACATAAAGGGAATTTTGGGCAAGGAATTTGACATATATGTGCTATATTTCACCTTATCGGTTCATGTGCAAATGTTAGGGCGACTCAGAATTTATGCTTCTTGTGGATATGTTGTGCAAGGAAGAGGATTCATCTAGTTGCTTCTTTGAAGGTGTTTCATATGCTAATGGAGCATTAGAGATTGGTTATATATTGGGTACCAGGTCAGAGTGAGTGAGTTTCAACAATGGTTCTCATGGCTTCAATAATTAAAGTGCAATATTTAAAGATTTTGTGTTCGTTATGTGGCTGAGGACTGGGTTTTGTAACAGAGTGTGAAGAATACTTGGGGGAATTTCTAGGCTATCATCGGGTCCACGTTGCAGTGTTAGAGAAATGGGAGAAACAACATAGGATTCGCGGAAGGTCTTTCAGAACGGGTGTATCAGTTGGAAATACTATTGAGTGCCTAAGGAGTGTATGAGATGGCTCATAGGTATTGAGTCTCATGATTTTGGTCACTCGAGATGAGCGTTGTTTGAGGTCCTTAATATGTTTGAATAGAGATCATATTTCAAAGGCAAAGTCAAGAGTAAGTTGGAAGAAGCTAAGTTAGTTCGTAATGGTTGAATCAGCCTAGTTATGGTAATGATCAGTTTCTTCAGTATGGTAAGGCTATACCAGTGGTTTGTGTCCGTTTGTGAGGGTTTGAAAGTCGTCGTGGTTTGATTGATTTGGAGGTATTTGATTATGATGGCATGTTATGTGTAAATGGATCCCAAAAGAGTTATATTGGTTTAGACCACAACTTAAGGTTGGATTTTCTACGGTTATGGAAATTTGGTTGTGTGTTGCAATGGTTCTTCTAAAATAAGGAGTGTAAAGATTTCTAGTCGATGAAGTGTTTATTCTACTAGTGGTTAGTGTTATTATGGAATTCTTGGACTCTCATATAGCGGCATGATAGGTTCAGTGAGCGGTATAGAAATTGGAAGTTGAGTATCAAGGTTGCGATTCGGTTTTGGTATGAATGTCACAAGCTCGGAGGAGCGGGGGGGGGGGGAGATTTCAAATATTCAGAGTATGCTAGCACTATTTTTGGGCAGCCTGAGGATGGCTTGTTTTGGTGGAAGAAGTGTTGAGTGTTGAAATGCATGTTTGGCTAGCACTATGGAAATAACATGGTCGATGGCCATTAATGTTCAAATTTTGCTACCTGGTGCGAAAGGTTTTAGGGATATATCCCACGAAAAGATCATATTAGTGTGACGTGTTAGTAATTCAATTGTTAGAGATTTAAATCAGGTATGGAGATTTTGGCACGATCGCCAATGAGAGAGGTTATGACTGAGAGGCACTCCATCCCTTTGGTTGGGGACTGTGGAGTTTGTTCCAGATTTTATGGCTACTCTTATGTGTCATGGATAGGGTCATGGTGGATCCTTGAAATATTATTTGCCAATATGGTATGACTGAAGTCGGCTTGAGGTCCGTTAGTAGATCTAGTGTGAATGTCTGCTCTACATCAGGCCGGATGTGTTCATTCAGCATAATATTGCTTATAGAGGAATCTTCAGGTGTTGGATGATGTTCCTATCATCAGCTATTCTCTGTAATACTTTATGATGCTATGTGGTTGTGAGAAAGGCTTGACTATTCGCACGTGTGTTGTGGTCCTGTATAGCTAGTCGATATTGCACCTTAGTCGTGCTTGAGTTTTATATCTCAGGGCGCTATCCGTTACCTAGGGTCGTATTCATGCACTTGGTGTACTTGTGGTCGATATTCAAGTGTTTCGTAGTATGAGCATTATGGCTTGATGTGTATTTCCTTATTGATTGTTATATGTGGATCGGGTGGCACGTCGTCACAGGTATAATTTTTGGATCGGGTTGCATGCCGCAACAGTAACATGTGTGGATCGGGTTTCACGCCGCAATTGAGTACGGTCCCCTACACTTGTTTTATGTGTCTTGTTTCTCATCCCTAGGGAAGGTTTAATAGCATCTGTTGGCCGTTTATTCGTTATGCGAGCTAGGTAGTTCTTTGTCAAAGTTCGTTCTTCCTTATGTGTCATATTTGAGTTGTAGTTTGTTGGCGCATTGGTAGCGTCATATGAGATTTTAGTCGGTGTTTGAGGTGGCTATTATCTGAGCAACTTGTACTAGGTAAGGCGAGGTCATTGGACCTAAAAGCAGTATGATCAAATTTATGTAAGGTATATTCAAGAGAAAATGTCAATGATCCGTTCAAAATAAGGAATGGTTCTTGTCGAGTGGAGAAAATCTTGGAAATTTTGATTTGGCAGGTGGTTATGAGCTTCTACGTGTCGTTTTCATCATTGTGGTATTGCTAAGGTTAGATAAGGGCTTATACACATTATGAGGTATACTACGGGCATCGTGTTAGTAAATTTGCAGTTGTTGTGCTTGGAGGAGGTTACCATGAGAAAATGAGATATGTGGTGCATTGAGTGATATCATCATTGGTGTATGATCATGTTTTTGGTGCTTGTGGAGATTGATAAGGTGTTCGTATGTTAGAATCAGGTCTTGTAGAGAAATTCAGATGTTGGAATTTGGTCCTAAGACTTGTTGGTTAAAGTAAAAGGGAGGATCTTTAGTCTGGCTTGAGCTAATGTACTCACGTGCGTTCTGGTGGCACGGGCAGGTGCACGAGGTGTTAAATAGTGATTTTTTTTGTCAACCCCAGAACGGTTCTTGTCACATTCGAGGACGAACGTATGTTTTAGTAGAGGAGAATGTAATGGCTAGACCTGTCATTTTGAGCTCTACCACGTCGTTCGGTGGTTTGAGGCCTTTAGTAGCTGCACTTCATGTATTATGACTTGTACGTGTGGTCGGAATTCAATTTGGGGGTTGATTCGGATAGAAAATTCTCAATTTAGAAGCTTTAAGTTGGAGGAGTTGACTAAGGTTTGACTTTTGAGTAAACAATCTCGGGATCGAGATTTGAAGGTTCCAATATGTTCATATGATGATTTCAGACTTGTGCGTATGTTCGGGTTGAGTATCGGGTCGCCCGGGAGCATTTTGGCGCTTATTGTGGAGAGTTTGCATTTTGAAAGTTTTAGAAATTCCTAAGTTTGACTTGAAGTGGACTCTTGTGTTATCGATGTCCGTTTGGAATTTCGAGCCTAGGAATAGGTTCGTATTGTGATTTATGACTTGCACGTAAAGTTTGGTGTCATTCCGGATGTTTAAGTATAATTCGGACGTGTTCGGCGAAGTTTAAAAATTTGAAAGCTTAAAGAAAGGTTTTGATCGTCAATTCGTAATTTTGATGTTGTTTGACTTGATTCGGGCTTCGACTAAGTATCGTATCATGTTTTGAAACTTGTTAGTAAGTTCGGACGGGGTCCCGGGGGCCCCGGGTGTGTTTTAAACGAGTCGCAGATCATTTTAGAACCTTGTTGTATTGCTGAAGGGCTTGAGTACTGATGCAATCGCACCTATGGAAAAAGGGTCGCAGATGCGACGCTACAGAAGCGACCAAGCAAGCGCAAAATCAAATTTTGGTTGGGCAGTGCTGGGACCACAGATGCGGTCGTTTGCCACAGGAGCAGAATCGCACCTGCGGATGAGGCAACGCAGAAGTGCTACAGGGACCACAGATGCAGTCGACGACTTGGGCTGGGTTCTCGCAGGTGCGAGCTTTATGCTGCAGAAGTGGCTGTCGTAGAAGCGACCATGGAACCGTAGAAGCGAGATTACCTGGGCAGATTTGGATTTAAGACGGGATTTTCTTTCATTTTCACTTGGGTTGGCCGGGAGCTATTTTGAGGAGATTTTCATCGAGCAAAAAGAGGTAAGTGATTCCTACTTATTGCAAGTTAATAAGATGAATTATATACGTATTTAAACATGAAAAATTATGGAAAGTTCAATGTTGGCTTGCCTAACAGCGACGTTGGGCGCCATCACGACCTATAGTGAATTTTGGATCGTGACAGCTTGGTATCAGAAACGATGCCCTCAGAGTTATTTTATGATAACCATGCTGCATTGCATATTGCATCCAACATGGTTTTTATGAGCGTACGAAGCACATAGAAGCGGATTGTCACTTTGTGCGCGAACATATTGCCTCGGGGGACTTGGTCACTTGTCATGTTTCAACAAAAGCTGAGTTAGCAGACATGTTCACTAAAGCGTTGGGACAACGAGATTTTCATACATTCCTTGGCAAGATGGGTATTTTTAATCCATATGTGCCGCCTTGAGGGGGAGTATCAACAAGAATCGGAGAGTTATACTAGGACTCTAATGGATAAGTAACTCATCCTTGTAGATAACTCATTCATGTAAATAGGATTATCACAAGCTGTAGATATAGTTCATCCATGATGGTGTATGTATTTAAACGGTACCATGACTACAACAAATTGACGAGTTAATTCTTTTCATATAAACTCTAGTTTTCACATTATTCATTTTAAGTAAGTTATTTTTTAGGTTTTAGAACTCATAAATTCAAATGTTGGATCATCCTCTAGCCGATTCTAGCTAAATAGTACCTCTCTCAGTTTCATTTCATAAATACAATTCAGAAATTCTTTAATTTTAAAATTTTCAATTTGTTACAATGCAAGTTTGGGTAAGTTTCATGGGATATTTTCGTATCTGTCAAAGTCCATTTTTTATTAATAAATTCAGATCTGATGAAGGATCGCCATATAATAAAATAATAAATTTAATTTGAAAAAAGTAGGTCAACCCTCGAGAACAATGGGTTAGAATTAAAATGATTCTAGTCTATTCTATCGTATAATATAATACAAAGACAACTAGACAAGGACATAAAAAGATATGCCAGCCAAGCTTGTACGGTATTTTATATATATATATATATATATATATATATATATATATATATATATATATATATATATATATATATATATCTTAAGATGTATATATAGTATATAAATCATAAAACTCACAGCTATATATCATCTTAGTAATAACTCCTCTAGAGAAAAGGGAGATATCAAGAGTTTGAGAGAAAATGGGAAATGTATTTGCTATAATGAAACCAATAATTCATGGTGTATTGAAAGCTATTGGAATGACATCCCAAATGGTGGAAATAGAACCAGGAACTACTATTCATTTTTGGGTTCCAACTGAAACCATTCATTACCATAACCCAAACAATAAATTACCAAATTATAAACCTAAGCCTGCAGTTGTATTTGTTCATGGATTTGTTTCCAATGGAATTTTGACTTGGCTTTTTCAAGTGCTTTCCTTAAGAACTTCAGGTGCTGATTTTAACATCTACGTCCCTGACTTACTTTTCTTCGGAGATTCCTTCACTGATCGTCCCGAACGGTCAACGAGTTTTCAGGTATTAAATCGCGTGACCATTTTATCTAAAAGTTAAATCGTTGTCGTTTTTTTATTTTCTTTTTTCATGGAACAAACACGTGAAATCAGGCAGATTGTTTAGCAAAGGGAATGATGAAGCTTGGAGTGGAAAAGTTCTCTCTAGTTGGACTTAGTTATGGAGGAATGGTTGGGTTCAAGTTGGCTCAATTGTATCCTCACATGGTTGAGTCTATGGTTATGTCAAGTACGGTTATTGAGTTGACTGAGTCTATTAGCAATGTTTCGTTGAAGAATATTGGGTTCACAAATTGGCCTGATTTTCTTTTGCCCAAAACTGTCTCTGGAGTTAAAGTGCTTCTATCTATTGGTTCTCATAAGTTGCCATGGTTGCCTGAATTTTTCTACAGGGATTTTCTTGAGGTACCTTCCTCTTTAACTTACCATTCGTATTCCATATGTTAATTATATTGAATTGTGTGACCATCTCATTAATTGAGATTTAAATTTAAAATCTTTGTCGGTGCTGATATCATGTGGAATAATGTGACCTGCTCCTTTAAAAGATGAAGATTTAACCAAAATAACACATTCTTAATTACTTAATGACACATTTTTAAAAGATTAAGTTGATAAATAACACATTTTTAATTACTTAATAATATTCATATGAAAAAATGAGCTACATTATTGTAAAAAGTATGCTAAGATACATGAATCTATCTGATGATCAATGACATGCATATAACTGTTGAGCCGAGGGGAAGTGGTAAAAGCAGTCCAAGAGATTTAAGAGTCAAGTCAAAGTTGATGTCGCAAAAAAATGTCAAAAGTGGACAAATAACTTTATTTGGTGTATAAACTTCTAAGGACATCTCTTAAATCAGGTACTATATATCTTTTGGTATTTTTTGATTCATCGTTAGAGATACACTAGTGAAATTGAACGCGCTTCACGAAAGAATCACTAAATCTAATTATGACTTTAATCGAAATATAATATATTAAGTTTTTTGTATATAGAGATATGAAATTTAGTTATTTTCAAGAGATAACAAATATAATTATTTTCCTTAGAATTAGAGCATAAATGATTGCAACCTTTATTATAGTAACTATTTTGAATAGAAAACTATATAATGGGTGTTACTTGGTTTTTAATACACTATTTTCTTATTTAAATTGTATTTTGGATACATAAATATAAGAGTATTTGATTTCTTTTAATTTCATCAAATAGTGAGACTTCAGCTTTCCTAAATTTCTCTTCTCAAATCAAAGAAAAACTAAAAAAAATGTAAAGAAAAGAAACAATAAATAAATTAATTAAATAAGTGCCAATCCAAGTTGTGATGTTCATCCATTGAGTTGCATTTTCATTATGTAATTTTCTCCCATCCTTTATTATTTTTCAAATACTTTCTTTCAGGTTCTTTTTCTTCACTTCTTTTTTTATCCTTAATCTTCCTCTCAAGTTTTAATTCTATAAATAATCTCATATTCCATAAAAGTCAGGTGCATTACTTCTCTATCCTCTATTATTATTATTTTCCTACCTTTTTCTCTCTATGTCATTTTTCTCCTCTAAACTCTATTTTTTCTCCTCTTTCCTGTTGTTGCTTAGCAAAATTTCTTAATATTGATCGTGAAATTAGATACAAATTATTCAAGTTTTTGAAAGTAAAATTTACATATTTAAAAATTACATTAAAAAAATATTATAAGTCATAATAATTTATAATTCAAATATTTATAAAATATCTAAGAAGAATATGGTCAAAAGATCAACCTTGTAGACTTCCTAAATAGTAATGTTCTCACATAAACCGAATCATGGCGTAGAATTTTAGGCAAATACATAGGAAACAATAAATATATCAGTAACACAACTTAAAAGTAATGCAAGTATTAATGCTACTACGAAACCAATTTAAAGTCTGTGTAAAAATTGATCAAATACGGTTGCTATATGAAAAAGCAAAAGTTTTAGGGACACATTAACTATGACGCTATTAAAATTGTCCGAATTTGTTGGTAAACAGAGAATCAAAACAATAAAAAATAATACGAAGGACAAAAAAAGCATATTTCACATGTAATAAAAGAAGACAAACTCATATTGAGAAATGACAAATTTATCATCCGAATTAGAGATAATGCAAGGACTTAATCAGCCAACCCAATATCTTCAGACTGCAGAGGCTTGGGTAGCATTTTTAGATTGTGTGCAACAACTTGAAAGAACATGAAGAGCGATGTAGAAGAGAAAACAAAATGAACTTGAAGATTGATGGTGGCTTTTCAATTCTCCATTAGTATATACAATAACTAATAATAATTAATATAGTAATTTATATGCAATGAATTTATACGGAATTAATTACTTTGTGTAAAGACCATAAATAAGGGAGGGGGAACGAACCATAACATTTATTCTTACAATAAGATAAAAAAAGTAGAGAAAAAGGCAAAAAAGGAGAAAAAAGATAAATCCAATATCCTTGGCCTAAAAGAAGTGACACATCATCTTGCATAAGTGTAATGTTTATGTGTTTCTCCAATCTTTACAAAAATATATTTCTCCAAATTAGAACCTAGAGTAATAAAAAACTTTTAAATTTCTTGTACTACCACATTCTTTTGCAGCACAATAGAAGAAATTCTTCGGTTAACCCAAAGAGATGTACAATAAGCCTCTTAACGTTGTGTTGACTCCATTCATCTTCTGCTTCATAAGAAAAAAGTTAGTCCATAAAGAAGTTGAATAGTATTTCTTTCAGCAAATAGACATTTTTAGGCTAAATAACGAACATACATATTGACTACATAAACTGATTCATCAAACTTTAATTTCTATGTAGTTTAGAACCCACTTGATTCCAAACTAAAGATTATAGAAGGAATACAAATAAAATAAAATGATTACAAGAGGGAACTTTGTTCTTATCAATAATTTTACTACACTAAAAAAAAAGGCATATATGCATATTCAAGAACAGTCTTGCAAGCCCAATAAACTAATTTCGTCATATAAGTAAATAAATGAACAAAATCCGAAAAGGAAAAAATAAAACGAGAGACAGTCAAGCAAAATATAAAGGCAAAACACAAGTAAAAAGAGATACATTGTATACATTAAATAGAGGATAGTGACAAAATTCTCTAAATTTTCTAAAATTATAGCATCCCAAAATACTACGACATGCAGTAAAACAAAAATCTGAGAATATGTCATAAATAATGTAATGCCGGAAATTTTGAAAAAACCTGTAAAGTTAGTCAGGAACTGAGGATAAAAGAATACAAACCTGGCCGAAAGAACCATTGCCTGGAAGTTATGTTTTATGACAGGAAGGGAGCCTATATTTGTAGATAAGTCTCTGCTCACTACAGGAGATTGTAGTAGTTCTTTTTTCTCCATAAATATGAAATTGAAAGGTTACACCTTGCAAAGGTAGCAACCATTATTGGATTATTATGTAGAGACAGATGAAGCCATGGAAATTTATTTAATTGAGGAAAACCAATAGGTGAAAAGTTTTTTGTAAGTGATGTATGCTATTCATTGAGAGATAATGATGCGATGTAATAAATGAGATTAACAAAGGCATCAGTTTCATATTCCTTTCAATGATAATAGGTAAAATATAATATGTCTACCTGGATAAGAGAATTTAGATTTTAAAAAAGCAAAAAAAGGAGAAAAAAGATAAACCACTTCCTTGAGCAATAAGATGTGTCACATCATATTTTCTATTCCTAGCTTTATATATAGATATTGATGAACCAACCAAAATATAAAAGTAACAGTATGGAATAATTATTGCATCTCATCAGCATGTAAGAAAGACTATTTGAATAAGGAATAGATAACTAAAGAAAGACGGAAAAAAATGTTGGATATGAGTTGGTGTAAACATTTGGTGTGGGTAAATTTTTTAGTGTCGATATAGTGTTATCATATACGTTAAGTACTATATATCTTTTGACATTTCTCCGGGGCAGTGGCGGAGGCACGATTTTTGCTAAGGGGTTCAAGAAATAAAAAAGTTGAAAAAAACTAGAAGAAATTGTGGCCAATGGGAATTGAACGAGCAACATAACAAAGATTTTGAACCCCCTTGACCATTGAACTATGCTTTTGGATGTTTTTTAAGGGGATTCAAAATACAATATATATAGAGGCATAAACCGAATTTTGCCTTATATACACAATATAATTTTTCGGCAAAAGTTGTTCGGGTGAACACCCCTCCGACCCCTAAATCCGCCCCTGCCCCTGGGAATGTGTATATAAATATCTTTTACGCGATGACATTATGGTGACATACCACAACAGGTGATATATTAGTAATGAACTTAATTTGGTAATTGATAAAATTCAAAGTTATTAATATTCTGCTAGCTATAAATCAGTTAAAGCATATTGTACTTGTGTACAAATTCATTACATTATCAGTATTTATAAACTGAATTTTGCATTTTTATACCATGATTTTAATAACAAAATGCTATAAAAGCAGGTTATGTTTGCCAACAGAAAGGAGAAAGCCGAACTTCTTGACGCTTTAGTAGTCAGTGACAAAGACGCTACTATTATCCCTAACTACTCCCAGGTATTTCCTCTTGTTATTGTTACGCACACAATGACCAGATTGATAAGAAATCACCTAAGTTCTTTAATTGTTTTGTCTATTTAATATTTGAATATTGATCTTTCGTGGTTTTCATTTTTTTTTTATTGACCTCAAATCATTCCATTATTCATTTTCTCTCTCCAATTTTGGATTCTTAGAGCACATTACTGAACAAAACATCTTGAATGTAGGTAAATTACCCAAAATTCATAAGTCAATCTCCTACCGAATAGGGGTGGGCGTCCGAGCAGTTCGGATTAGATATAAAAATTTCGTTTTCGATTTTAGATTTTAGGATTAAAGAAATGACAATTCAAATCCAATCCAAATAGGCTCGAATTGGATTAGATTTTTTAAGTTTGATTTCGGATTAACCGATTTGAACATTTTGGACTTTTGGGTTTGAGCTTATAAGTTGAGAACTTGAGATATTTCTTCTTTTTATAAAATATGAATATCCAAATGAAGTAGTCATATTAAATAGCATGAATAGTTTATCATTCTCACCGCAATTATTCAAATAAAGTATTCAAACAACAAAATTATTATCAAGAAAATGCAACAAGAGACATTAATATGTTCGATAAGAAGTATAGTAAAATTATGTCCAAGTAGAAATTATGCTGAGAGTAACGTAGTAATTAATATTGAATATATGAGATAATATCTAATGGGTAGGGTATTGAAATTATTATTATTGACATATGGATAATTGACTAAATATAAAGTATAAAAATTTCGAATTTTCGGATATCCAAAATCCAAAGTACCAAATCCAATATCCAATCCGGAATCTAAAAATTTAAAGAAATTAAATCCAAACAAAAAATCTAAAAATTCAAATTTTGGTTTGGATTTCGGATTTGCCCAAACTATGCCCACCCCTAATATCGAATAAATAAAATATCAATTCTTAGCCAATTACTCGGTAAAGAAATTGAAGGACATTTTAAGGGAAGAAAAAAAAACGACAAAAACATGCCCCAAAAGAAAAGGAAAAATAAAAAGTAAACTAGATATTGAAGTAAATGTCATATTCCTCTATGATTTCTCGATGATAATAGTATTCATGAGTTTAAAATTTCCAAAACTTGGTGTCACACCCTTTTTTTACAAACTTCACTAACTCTCTTAAATTAATAAAAGAATTTGTAAAGCTCAAAAAGCATTTTTCAATTTAAAAAGTGACAAAATTGATGTTCAAAAGGATTAACTCAGAGTTGCCTCCTGACATTTGATTTCGATGTGTCAGGTCATGATTTTTTTTTTAAAATATTTTTTTTTCTTTTCAGAATATTTGAGAGTCCAAAACTAAGTATGCACCAGAGATTTGGATAAGGGGGTTCATTTGACTCGGGGAGAAGGTGTTAGGTACTCCCCAAGTCTCGTAACTAGTATGGTTGCATGCTTGATCTAGTCGCCTTTTTAGAATATTCGAATTGAGGTAAAACAAACACAGAAAATAAACACACAAAAAAGGCTCCAAATAAAAGTACTACGGTGCATTCCCCGGAATAAAATATATACAAGTTGTTCAGGGCATTCCCCGGATAAATTTAACTAAGGGGACAGCCTCTCACCTCAAAAGCTAACAAACAATTCTAAGGATTGCCTACCCGAGTGTTGTCGGCCTAAACATGCTACTAGCGGTGAAAAGAGAAAAGTAAAAATAAAAACAGAACCAGAACAAGTATAGCAATGTTTTGACGGTAAATACTTATCCACATCGGGTGTTTACACCAAACTATATTAATTCACTATGGTTAATTAATTTAATTAGATGAGAATGCATGTAATTTACTATGGTTAAATGATTGAAGTCAATATGCAAGACACATGTCATATATTTATTGGTTTGGTGTAAACACCCGGTGCGGGTAAGTTTTTACCGTTTAAACTCGTCTATTCCTGTTTAAAGGCCAAATCCCGCGGCCCCAATTTCATCTTTTAAACACATTCACATCGAGTGGATAAACAAACTTAAACAACCAACATGGAATCAACAAATAAAGAAAAATGCTAGTACACAGAATAATAAGAGATGGATTTAAGGCATGATAATTTAACAGCCTACTAGCTTTACGTGACATTCCTCCAAGTAACGTTGAAACATGTAACTAGCAAGCTGAAACAACAAGAACTTTAATCAACCTGCTTGAATGCCAAATACAACTAAAGTTCGACAACGAGAATTGAAGCAAAACAACAATCAAATTCAAACAAAACTGGACTGAATTTGCGCGGCAGGAACAGAACCGCAAATGAACCTCGATTTGTAAGCACTGAACAGCTCGAACGACCTCGACTCCACGGCAAACCTCAATCAAACTTCGTATTGAAATCGAAAATCGAAACGGAAAGAAGTAACAAAAATATTATGTATATTTTTTTTTGATTTTTTCTTTTCTGACTTTTGAGAATCAAAGTAAAAGAAGTAGAAGCAAACCAAGAAAAAGGAACAAAAATCCCTGAAAACCCTAATTTCTTCAAGTGCTTTTTCTCTAAGTCTTTGTCTCCTAGTCCGAAATTTTTCCAAATTTTCCTCTAATTTCTCTCTCCCAAAATTCTGTCCAAAAACCTCAAATATATAGCTCTCTCTCTCGAAGCTTCTATCCTTCTTCACCAAGAAATCACGTGGGACCACAAAACAAATCCGAAATATCTTCAACCAAAATCCGAAAAAGAATAAAAACCAAGAAAACTCGAATTTTATCCCTTTTAATGGCAATAAAGGACAGATGGAGGGGGTAGATCGAGTGTAACTCGATCCTACGCCTCCCATTTTTTCGTTCTCACCTAAAACGATAAAATCGAAAATGAGATGAGGAAGAAAACGCGTGATAGAGGTGACGGGGAAGGAGGGGACCAGCGAGGGGAGGGGACCATGTATTGATTGGAGGGATTTTCCGGCGGGTTAGGGTGGTCGCGTGGCGGCAGACGCGTTGAAGGGTTGGGGCGCCGTTTGGGTGGAGTATTAGGTTTAGGGTTAGCGAATATTAGGTTTATATTTGGTTAGGGAAAAAGATGTGAGCCAATGGATCAAATAACATAGATGACTAGGATTTAAAATAGGAATTGGGGCGGGTCGGCAGGTCAGCAGGTTTTGGGTTTGGGGCGTGGGTTAAGGGGTTATGAGATTGGGCTGCCCAAATTTGGGCCTCTTCTTGCCCGAAATTGGGCCAAAAATTTGGGACTATAACCCTTTAAATCCATCAATTCAAATAAACTTAAACCTTTTCTTTATAAAAATGATTTAAAATTAATTCTAACTAATTAAAGTAAACTATATATATATATATATATATATATATATATATATATATATATATATATATATATATTATTTTTATATAAATTATTATATTCAAAATAAAAGTGAGAATCATGGTAAAAACAAAAATATATTGCTATAAAAATATTAATAACCTAAACTAAATAGAATAAGATAGAACATGAAACTATTTTTGTATTTTTTCAATTTTTTGTACCTTAAAAATAGAATTAAAATTAGTAATAAAGTAAAATCCTATAGAAATAAACTCAAATAAATATCCTAAAAATACTAGGACTAGTAGAGGTGATTCTAATGCGTGAGTTAAAAATTACATGTCTACACTTGGATAGTACTTTACTAATATCTTTGTTTAATCTTTCACACAGAGGATTTACCTTTTATGTGGAGACGACGACAAGATTTTTAATGTGGCAGTGTCTGATAACATGAAACAGTAAGTTCCTAGCTGCAGAGCAATTTTGGAATTCAAAATTAATGCTTTTATTGATCAAATCTATCGAATATCTAATTTTGGGTACAATAATGAGTGCAGGAAGTTGGGAGAAAATGCGACAATCGATTACATAAAAAAGGCAGGACATCTTGTTCAGTTGGAGCGGCCCTGCTCTTATAATAATTACCTCAAGAAATTTCTTTCCTACTCATGAAGTGGCTGTGTGAGTTACGATTAACGATTGTCGTCGTTTATATTGGGAATTATTTTTTTCTTACTTGTAAACATAGGCATAATTGGTTAAATCACGTAATTGTTGGTGTCTCGGTTATTCTTTCCAATAGTATTGTTCTATTCAATCAAAATGTAATGGTAAATTTAATTGGTTAATACTAAGCTTCTCAAGTATAAAGATGTTCTTTAGTATCGCGTTCATAAGTTAATTTATTCATATAAAGCATGAGTTGTTTTGTTTAGTCATTGGGTAATATTTTATTTTTTTTTAACTTTCTCAAGTCTGATTTTAATACGTTACTTTTCGTGAATTTGATATTGAGTTTCCTGAAATAACTAGGTCCCGTTCCATAAATCTTTTTTCTTTTTTTTCAAAATTTTCCCTCCAAAATGTGTTAGTCCATGAAATTTTGTAAATTTTTCGAAAATGAGTTTTACAAAAATCTAAAAAGCAGTTTTGACTACTTTTTCAAATTTTTCAGAAAAATAATTTTTCCCACTCACAAAACTGTAATATTTTTTCAAATGAAATGCATGTCCAAACATAATTTCAAATTCTAAATACCATTTTTCAACTTAACTACAAATAATATTTTTTTTCAAAACTTTATGTCCAAACGCCTACTTAGTCTCAAGAGTCTACCTGTTCAGGAAAATGGTTTTCTTTCTTCTTTTTGCACCAAAAATATACTCTACACCAGAAAGATTGCAAAAGATAGCTCTTGCCAATGAATAATCGATAAGAGATCAGAAGAAATTACTTAAAATTTTCTATTTGCTGAGATTTCAAATCATCTTTCCACGTCTTGAGTGTTAATATCGTATTTAATTATCAATTAATGTATGTTTAATTATTATATATATCATCACAATTTTTTATAAAAGAATGGATAATTTTAAAGTATAGTTAGTTTTTTAATTTAAACATCTAAAAACTGAAAGTGAGGAAAAAGTGTCAAAAATAATACTTTATTCCATTTCGATTTATATAGCATCATTTTCTTTTTAGTCCGTTAAAAGAGAATATCTTCAAAATTTGAAAACACTAATTTAAATTTCTTATTTTCCTCGGAATAATAAGTTTTTATGATCACATAAATATTAAACAATAATTAATACCATAAATTTTAAAAGTATTATGAAATATTTATGATTGCAGATTTAGAAAAAATATGTCTTTCTTAAATCCTATTTTGCCACATAATTTGGAACTAACACTCTGTTTGGATCATTGTTATTCATCGTTTCATAATGTATTATATTGTATCGTATGGTATCGTATTGTTTTAATTTATTAAAACAACGTTCGGATAGATTGTATTATTTGATGATGTTAAATAACATTTTGCTTTTAGTTTGACTGTGTCGAACTGTATTGTAACTGATAAGTTTACTAAAATACCCTCAATTATTTTAAATATTAAATTTATTAAGAATTACGGATAAAAATAATTTAAGAAAATCCCTTTCTACTAAAATCAAAGTTTACCTATCATTAGAAAAAAAAGATGATAGAGAAACGAACGAAGACCGTGCAGTTGGCCGAACAAAGGAACGAAGATAAATAAGTAATAATATGTACACTTGAAAACAACTAATATTATATAGCTAATGGGAGATTAAAGCAATTAGAATTGGAGTTAAAATCAAAGTAGGAGAAAAACGAAACAAAAAGAAAGGCAAAACCTATTCGTACTACCTTTGCGTTGGAGTTGGGAATAGTAAGCGGCAAAAGAAAAAAGGGATGAAGACAAAGTAAGTCAAAGGTTGGAGATTTGGAGTTCAAAAAAAAGGTAAAGGGTAAAATATAATTTTAATGTAATAAACTAGGGCATAATTGAAAAGAAAAATAGGAAACGATCCCACCACACCAATTTGATTGTAACGACCCGACCGATCGTTTTGAGTTCTAGCACGTCGTTCAACGGTTTGACGCCATGAACAGCTTCACTTCAGGTATTATGACTTGTACGCAAGGTCGTAATTGAATTCCGGGGAATTCAGAGTTGATTTGGAAAGTGAATTCTCATTTCGGAAGCTTTAAGTTGAAAGAATTGACTAAGATTGAATTTCAGAGTAAATGACATCGGAATCGGGATCTGAAGGTTCCAGTAGGTTTGTATGGTGATTTCAGACTTGGGCGTATGCCCGGATCGAGTTTTGGAGAACCCGGGGGCGTTTTAGCGCCTATTGTGGATGTTAGAATTTTGGAAGAAATTTCATAAGTTTGGGTTGAAGTGCATTTTAGTGTTATCGATGTCCGTTTGGGATTCCGAGTCAGGGAATAGCCCCGTATGGTGATTCTAGTATTGGGAGCGCGATCGAAATTGAATTCGGAGGCCCGTAAGTCATTCTGGAGTAATTTGGCTAAAGATAGAAATTTAAAGGTTTTTGGGAAGTTTGACCGAGATTTGACTTTTTGATATCGGGATCGAATTTCGATTCTGGAAGTTGGAGTAGGTCCGCAATGAAGAATATGACTTCTGTGCAAAATTTAAGGTCAATCCGACGTGATTTGATAGGTTTAAACACCGAAAGTTAAAGTTTGAAGTTCTAAGTTCATTAAACTTGAATCGAGTTGTGATTCGTGATTTTGATGTTATTTGAGGTTATTTCAAGGCTCGACTAAGTTCGAATGAGGTACTAGGACTGGTTGGTAGGTTTGATTGAGGTCCCGAGGGCTTCGGGCGTTTTTTGGATGCTCAACGGGTAGATTCTTGCCTTGTGAGGATTGTTGGTTTTCTGGTACGAGCACAGCAGGTTTTTACTCAATGTGATCGCATGAGAGGGTATGCGATCGCATAGAGCAAGAGTTGGAGGCAGCTGGTATTGGCTTATGCGATCGCAAGGTTGTTTATGCGATCGCGTAAAGGAAGAAATTGGAGGTTGTTGGCTTTGGCTTATGCGATCGCAGGGGTATGTATGTGATCCCATTGTGCAAGAATTTGGAGGCCCTGGGTTTGGCTTATGCGATCGCGGAGCATTGGCCCTAAGAAGGGTCGCCTCGGTAGTGAAGTGTTTTAAAACGGGGTTTGACTCATTTTTATCTCAAATCTTTCATAGGAGCCAATTTTGGAGCAACTTTGGAGTGCCATTTTCATCATCAAGCAAGAGGTAAGTGATTTCTACTAGTTTTAAGTAAATAAAAGGTTTATATATGGATTTAGACAAGGAAATTTGTAGAAATTTTGGGATTTTGAGGAAGACCTAGAAAATTCGTATTCTTGGATTTTGACAACAATTTTTGGTATGAAATTAAGAGAAAATCATATATTTGAGTTCGTGAGTTCATGGGTAAACTTTATCTTCGAAAAATTTTGGAATCCGGGCACGTGGGCCCGAGGGCAATTTTGTCAACTTTTCGCTCGGGGTTAGGAATTGTTATAAATTGGATTGTAATGAGTAATTGAACATATATTAATGGATTTGCATAATTATTGGCTAGTTTTGGAGCATTGTGCATCGATTCGAGTCCTCGGAAGAGCGTGGAATGCCGGTTATGGATCTTCGGAGCGAGGTGAGTCTCCTTTCTAACTTTGTAAGAGGGAATTGTCCCCATAGGTGAATTAATTGGATTTGTGCTCCTATTTGTGGGGGCTACATACGTGCGAGGTGACGAGAGCCCGTGCGTAGCTACTATTATGTTTAAGTCCGGGTAGTCTAGGACCCAAAAGCATGCTATACTTGGAATAATTATAATCTTATTGACAGTTGAATTGTTTAAATCTTATCGAATTGATAAATGAATTTCTAAAAGGATTAAACTTCATTTTATAAAATTGTTAAAAGATAATTGGCTTTTCTTTGGATAATTGTTCCATGTTGACTTCTTGATTGACTGTTTGTATGTGTTTAATTTCGAAACGGGCCGAACGCCGCGGTAGATTAAATAGATGCATCTATGGTTCGGGTCGTTCGACCCTCGGCAATGCACATTTTACATTTATGTGGGATCGGGCCGAACGATCTCGGCATGATATGCGCATGTTTGTATTGTTGCTTGAGATTTATAAATGTTGACATTTGCCTTTCTTGGCCGGAGATAAATTGATATTTGGGAAAGTAAATCTTTGAAAATCCATTAGTATTTGGGAAGTTATTTACCTGCTATCTGGATTTATGAATTATAATTGTTGTTTTAATAAAATTCTCTGATCTTCTCACATTTTACTATATTATCATTGAACCACTAGTAAGTGTCGAAGTCGACCTCTCGTCTCTACTTCTTCGAGATTAGACGGGATACTCATTGGGTACACGTTGTTTTCGTACTCATACTACACTTGTTGTGCATTTTTTTTACACACGTCCATATGTGGCTAGTGGCTTAGTGGCATAGCAGCATGGTTGATATGAAGACTTAGGTGAGCTGCAATTATCAAGACGACCTGCATCCAACAGAGTCCCCTTCAGAGTATGGTAATGTATCTTCATTTCTGTCCACTTGTATTCCGGACAGTTACTGTATTTTATTTTATTCCCTAGTAAATGCTCATGCACTTATGGCACCTGGTTCTCGGATGACCACGGGATTTTTCAGTAGTTAAATTTGTAAAGACATCCTCATTTATCCAGCGAATTTTATTATTTATTATTTATTTGCTTAAGGGAAATGATTTCAAAATAATAAAAAAATGAGAAATTGCTAGTAAATGGTAGTTGTCTTGCCTAACAATGTTGTCCGGCGCCATCACGACCCTTAGTGAATTTTGGGTCGTGATAACATGGTATCAGAGCACTAGGTTCCCTTAGGTCTCATGAGTCATGAGCAAGTCTAGTAGAGTCTCGCGGATTGGTACGGAGACGTCTGTACTTATCTTCGGGAGGCTACAGAGCTGTTAGGAGTACTTCCCTTCTTGATTCCTCATCGTGCGATTTGATTCCTTGAGGCTTATGCCCTTGTTTCATTCCTACTCGATCTTACGCGACACGAACCGCTGGTTATAAATCGAGAATTGAAGGATTGTAATGGCACTACAGATGTGGTGCGAGATATTTCTCCCGGTATTCTTGATTGGGCTATTGTCGTTGCCTTGCAGGAGGATATCTTGTCATTTCAGCTCAGTAACAGTATTTCTAAGAGGTTTGAGACTATGCACAGATCGCTATGATTGTTCATGATTGGTTATCGCATAGTATTGACTTGATGGTAGGATACTTGCCTATGTGTTGGGCGGTGAATAATTTGAAAGGAAGTCTACTCAATGCACGATTCAGAGATCTGATATTTCATTTTCGGTAAAGGAAAAGCAATTGGACTATGAATGTCCAGATTTGGGGTAATGGAGTAACGAGACTTGGTATTTTCGACCGTGGTGAAATTTTCATCTACGATGTAGTGTCGTCGTCCTCAATTGTATGTGTTAAGTTCTCCGGTGTTATGGTCTTCTGCAATTCGCCCCTGGGGTAGGATATTGTGAAATAATATTGGATAAACGATGGTGGGATATCGCGGGGTGCGGTGGTTCAGGATTGAATCAGTGTTTCTAATATCGACGGCTCGAGAAAGGTGATCTCCGGAAAGGTTTAAAGTTAGTAGCGATTTGTGGGTTCAAGTGTTACGAAGATAGATTTTTATTTAAGGCAACAACTTAATGGCAAAGGATGAGGAAGGACATGTGGGGAGTGTCAGGCGGTGGTTAAAATTTTTAGAAGGCCAAGTATAAGAAGCAAAGGTCGAGTAGTTGATTAAAGGGGTGAGTTCTTCCAAAGTGGGAGAGTGGCGAAATTGCATATGGGCTTGGTGGTAGGATGACCATGCACCTTGAGGAGAGTTTGGAATGATTTGGGAATTTTAGAGATTGGTGATTGGAGCCTACAGATTTAATTTGGAGCATGGGCTGTTATGCGATAGGAGATTTGATATAACGGAAATGAGCTACTTGAAATGAAGAAGGATACAACATAACTTTGAATTGGAAGGATGTTGTCGCACATCTAATTGGTGTCCACGAGGGGTGAATGGACTTGTGCAGCTAGAGAGTGAGCTCGGACTCAGGATGGATTATTGATGTCGTAGTAATTGTACCCCGTGCAGCAGCGTTGGAAGATGTCGGAAAGTGATTTCCACATGTGGGTTATTCCTTGTGAGCAGGTTAGCGGTCGTGTGGTTGGCGAAGCTTCTGCGGAGGATTTTACTGGCCATTTCGGTAAGAGATCGAATATGTGAATGTTGATGAAAATTTAGGGTGTTCATGAAGTGCTAATGGAAGGATTTCAAGGAATCTGGCAGTTTAATTGCGTGAGGTCATGTCAATAAGAGATAAAGAATCTTGGTGAATTTCAGAGGTGTGTCATAGTGGCTTCAAGCTAAGTGGGAGAGTCCAACCGCCTATGATTGGGTTGCATGGTTAACTACTTGCGAGGTTTCTGGTTATTAGCATATTGATGGGTTATTCCAGCTATGGAAAAAGGACATAAGTGGTAATTTGAGCAAAGGGATTGTTAAAGGTATTCTATGGTTAGCCTTATTGGCTCATGTTTAGACTTGGGGAAGGATTCATAATTTATGCCTTGTACAGATGCGGGTTTCAAGGCAAGTGATTTTGCCAGGTGCTTCATCGAGAGGGTATTCATGTGCTAGAAGATTCATGGAGTAGATTATATTCGGGGCCAAGTCAGAGCGGGTGGTTCTCAACAACGGTCCTGGTAGATTCAAAGTGATAAAATGTGGTACCTAATGATTTCGAGCTTATAGGTACGGTTAAGGATCAAGCTTTGTAGCAACTTATGAGAAAAGGCCCAGAATGTTCTATGATATTTTGACTTGCAGTGCTGCATTTGGGAGGAAAATGAGAAAGGACTTCGGATTCATAGAGAGATTATCAGAATAGGCGTACCAGTTGAGGATGCGAATGTTTGCACAAGGGAGGTATGAAATAGTTCGTGGAATTGGAGATAGCATGGTCTCGTGATTCAAGGTCACTCGGGATGAGTGCGGATGGGGTGTATTATGTGTTGAATGGAGTTATTATTATTTCTAAGGCAATCAAAGATAAATTGGAAGAAAATAGATTGATTAGCCATAGTTGAATTGGCATATTGGTGGTAGTGACCAGTTCTTGCAACGGGACCAAGTTATGCAAGCAATTTATGACGGTACATGTGAGGTAATTGATGTTATTCAGAAGTATTCTACTGTTATGGCCTATTATGTGTAGGAGGATCCCAGAAGGGCTATGGTGGCTTAGTCCACTACTTAGAGATTTGTATATTCTACGGTGAATTTATCTGTGTGTTTCTATAGTTCTCCTGGAGTGAGTTTAGTGAAAAGTTTTTATATGATGAAGTGTTGATCTATTAGCGATTCCGGAGTGAAGATAAAAAACGTGTTCTATCGTATATTGGCATTTTGAGTGCAGTGAGTAGTATGGAATTTGAAGTGAGGATCAAGGTTGCAGTTCGGTATTGACAAGGATGTCATGAGCTCGGATGAGTAGAAAAAGAGTTTCGATGTTTAAGGTAAGTTGGTATTGTCTTCAGCGTCACCTGAGATCGGTATGTTGTGAAAAAGGCTTTGTATCCTGGTTAAGGATTCTTGATCGCTTTTCAGCGTTAGTACGGCTGGTGGTTTGGATGCACAGACCGGTTATCTGTTACGGAAGGTTATGGGAGCGTGCCCCACGGGAAGATTGTATAAGTGAGGCATGTAGTCACTTGATTTGTTGAAGAGTTGAACCAAGTATGAAGGTTGTGGTGATGTTGTTAAATTGAGAATTGATGCCTGGATGGCACTCGGTTTATTGGGTTGTGGATTGCGGAGGATTACTCCGGTTATGATGGTTGTTCTTGTGTATTATGAGAAAAGCAGAGTTATTATGGACCTCTGAAAGGTTATTAGCTTAGTTCAGTGTGATCAGAATCAGCTTGAGGTCTGTGGATGGATCTAAATATGAATATGGGCTCAATATCAGGCTAGATGTGTTCATTTCAGCAATGCACTCTTTATGGAAGAGTAGTCAGGGTACTATTTCATCGTCAGCTATTTCATTTAATGATATATTGCGCCGTATGAGTTGCGAGACGGCTTGGTGAATTTCTTATGTGTTGAGGTTCCGCGCAGAGATGATGTTATATGAGCAAGATGGCTCTCGAGATTCAGATCGTATATCGCACCTCAGTTGTGCTTGAGTTTTGTAGCCTATGGCGCTATATGTCTCCCTAGGGATGTATTATGCACTTAGCGTGCTTGTGATCGATATTCGGTATTGTGTTGTAATGAGCAATTTAGCTCAGTGTGTATCTCCTTATGTGAGTTTTATGTGTGGATCGGGTGGCACGCCGCCACGGGTATGTTATTTGGATCGAGTTGCGCGTCGCAACAGTGTGATGTTGAGTGCAATTACCTATGTATGTTTTTATGTGTTTTGTTTTTTATTTTTCTGAGGAAAACTCATATTAGCTGTATGAGTGAGTAGTCCCTTCCAGATTTCGTTTTCATTTTGAATCGCGTACGAATTGGTAGCCTATTGGCACATTGTGGCATCATATGAGACTTTTGGTCATGTCTGAGTGGTTTATTTGCTGAGCAGTTCGTTCTAGGTGAGGCGAGATTATTGGATCTAAGATCAGTGCAATCAGATTATATGAAGAATATTAAAGGGCAAATACCATTATTTGGTTCAGAATGAGGTGATGATTCTTGTCAGGGGTATAAACTCAATGAATTATTGACTCGACAGTTGGTTGTGAATTTCTACGTGCATCTTCCGTCATTGTGGTATTGTAAAAGTGAGAGCAAGATGTATATGGGTCGTGAGATGCATTGGGAGCATCAGATTCGTGGAATTTCTGCTAATTATGATCAGAGGATATTATTATAGTTG
The DNA here is from genome assembly GCF_000715075.1 of Nicotiana tabacum. Taxonomy (NCBI): domain Eukaryota; kingdom Viridiplantae; phylum Streptophyta; class Magnoliopsida; order Solanales; family Solanaceae; genus Nicotiana; species Nicotiana tabacum. Next base: position 174,008,623 of record NC_134086.1, on the reverse strand, counting down.
TGTGAGTTGTGCAGGGCATAGTGTGAATTCAGAAAAGGTATGCAATCTTGTATCGGTGCATCATGGGGTGATTAATGCGGTGTTCATTTGTTGAAAGCAATGGCAGAGAGTTCCGGATGTTGGAACTGGGCTCTAAGCTTATTTGCTTGAATAAAAGAGAACATCTTCAGATTTGCTCGAGCTAATATGCTCAACCGAGTTGTGGTAGCACGGGTAGGTGCACGAGGTGTTAAACAACGATTTTAGACAACTCCAGCGTAGTTCTTAGCATGTTCGAGGACAAAAGTATGTTTAAGTGGGAGAGAATGTAATGACCCAACCGGTCATTTTGAGCTCTAGCACGTTCTTCAGCGGTTTGAGGCCATGAACAGCTTCACTTCAGGTATTATAATTTGTACGCATGGTCGTAATTGAATTTCGGAGTTGATTTGGAAAGTGAATTCTCATTTCGGAAGCTTTAAGTTGAAAGAGTTGACTAATATTGGATTTTAGAGTAAACGGCCTCGAAATCGAGATCTAAAGGTACTAGTAGGTTCGTATGGTGATTTCGGACTTGGGCGTATGCCCGAATAGGGTTTTGGAGGACTCGGGAGCATTTTGGAGCCTATTGTGGAAGTTAGCATTTTGAAAGAAATTTCAAAAGTTTGGGTTGAAGTGCATTTCAGTGTTATCGATTTCCGTTTGGGATTCCGAGTCTGAGAATAGCCCCGTATGGTGATTCTGGTATTGGGAGCGCGATCGGAAGTGAATTCGGAGGTCCATAAGTCATTTTGGAATCATTTGGCTAAAGATAGAAATTTAAAGGTTTTTGGGAAGATTGACCGAGAGTTGACTTTTTGATATCGGGGTCAGATTTCGATTCTGGAAGTTGGAGTAGGTCCGTAATGGCGAATATGACTTGTGTGCAAAATTTGAGGTCAATCGGATGTGATTTGATAGGTTTAAACACTGAAAGTTGAAGTTTGAAGTTCTAAGTTCATTAAACTTGAATCGGGTTGCGATTCGTGATTTCGATGTTGTTTGAGGTGATTTCAAGGCTCGACTAAGTTCGAATGAGGTATTAGGACTGGTTGGTAGGTTTGGTTGAGGTCCCGGGGGCCTCGGGCGTGTTTCGGATGCTCAACGGGTCGATTCTTGCCTTGTGAGGATTGCTGGTTTTCTGGTATGAGTGCAACAGGTTTTTACTATATACGATCGCGTGAGAGGGTCTGCGATCGCATAGAGCAAGAGTTGGAGGCAGCTGGTATTGGCTTATGCGATCGCAGGGGTGTTTGTGCGATCGCATAAAGGAAGAAATTGGAGGATGTTGGCTTTGGCTTATGCGATCACAGGGGTATGTATGCGATCGCATTGTGCAAGAATTTGGAGGCCCTGGGTTTGGCTTATGCGATCGTGGAGCATTGGTTGCGATCGCATAGAAGGATCGCCTGGGTAGTGAAGTGTTTTAAAACGGGTTTTGGCTCATTTTTATCTCAAATCTTTCATGGGAGCCAATTTTGAAGCAACCTTGGAGTGCCATTTTCATCGCCAAGCAGGGGGTAAGTGATTTCTACTAGTTTTAAGTAAATACAAGGTTTATATATGGATTTAGACAAGGAAATTTGTAGAAATTTGGGGATTTTGAGGAAGACCTAGAAAATTCGTATTCTTGGATTTTAACAACGATTTTGGGTATGAAATTAAGAGAAAATCATATATTCGAGTTCGTGAGTTCATGGGTAAATTTTATCTTTGAAAATTTTCGGAATCGGCGCAAGTGGGCCCGAGGGCAATTTTGTCAACTTTTCGCTTGGGGTTAGGAATTGTTATAAATTGGATTGTAATGAGTAATTGAACATATATTAATGGATTTGCATAATTATTGGCTAGTTTTGGAGCATTGTGCATCGATTCGAGTCCTCGGAAGAGCGTGAAATACCGATTATGGATCTTCGGAGCGAGGTGAGTCTCCTTTCTAACCTTGTAAGAGGGAATTGTCCCCATAGGCAAATTAATTGGATTTGTGCTCCTATTTGTGGGGGCTACGTACGCGCGAGGTGATGAGAGCCCGTGCATAGCTACTATTATGTTTAAGTTCGGGTAGTCTAGGACCCAAAAGCATGCTATACTTGGAATAATAGTAATCTTATTGATAGTTGAATTGCTTAACTCTTATCGAATTTATAAATGAATTTCTAAAAGGATTAAACTTGATTTTATAAAATTGTTAAAAGATAATTGGATTTTCTTTGGATAATTGTTCCCTGTTGACTTCTTGATTGACTATCTGTATGTGTTTAATTTCGAAACGAGCCGAACGCCTCGGTAGATTAAATAAATGCATCTATGGTTCGTACCGTTCGACCCTCGGTAGTGCACATTTTACATTTATGTTGGATCGGATCGTACGACCTCGGCATGATATGCACATGTTTGTATTGTTGCTTGAGATTTATAAATATTGACATTTGCCTTTCCTGGCCGGAGATAAATTGATAAAGATAATGAAAAGTAAATCTTTGGAAATCCATTAGTATTTGGGAAGTTATTTACCTGCTATCTGGATTTATGAATTATAATTGTTATTTTAATAAAATTTCCTAATCTCCTCACATTTTTACTATATTATCATTGGACCACTAGTAAGTGTCGAAGTCGACCTCTCATCTCTACTTCTTCGAGATTAGACGAGATACTCATTGGGTACACGTTGTTTTCGTACTCATACTTCACTTGCTGTGCATTTTTGTTGCATAGGTCCATATGTGGCTAGTGGCTTAGCGGTATGGTTGATATGGAGACTTAGGTAAGCTGCAATTATCGAGACGACCCGCAGCCAACAGAGTCCCCTTCAAAGTATGGTACTGTATCTTCATTTCTGTCCACTTGTATTCCGGACAGTTACTGTATTTTATTTCATTCCCTAGTAAATGCTCATGTACTTGTGACACCGGGTTCTGGGATGATCACATGATTTTTCAGTAGTTAAATTTGTAAAGACATCCTTATTTATCCAGCGGAGTTTATTATTTATTATTTATTTGCTTAAAGGAAATGATTTCAAAATAATAAAAAAAATTAATAAGAAATTGCTAGTAAATGGTAGTTGGCTTGCGTGACAATGGTGTCCGGCGCCATCACGACCCTTAGTGAATTTTGTATCGTGACATTGATTGTTTCAAAAAATAAAACTTTTCGTTATTAAAGAATAATAAATTTAACAATACAATACTATACAATCAATTTTAACTAAACAATCAAAACAAAAGTTGTTTTGGAATAAAAATCCAAACAAGTAAAAGGGAGTAGGCACCATCCAGCTTCCGCAATGGCGCAACCTTGTTCAACGCCGCGGAAATTCAAATACGGCCGCCTCACTTACATTTAAAATGGGATCACTTTATCAGTACTACATATATCGTATTATCCAAACGCAATCTCACACAAATTGCAAAAGCAACAAAGTCATGGAAACGGTTATGGAGGGAGAAGAGTAGAATTGGAGAGAAGTGAAGCTTCCTGTCCTCATACACAGTGTCAGAGCCGAAACTCGAGAGAGAAATCGGCGAACGACGTCGCAATAGATCACCGTCCTAACAGCAAACATGCTTTTGATTGGGACATTACTCACCTTTACCGTCTCGCCGATACACTTCATTTCATATCATTCACGCCGTCTCCAGTTAGATTCACATCCTTAATTTCCGTTTGAATAACCGATTGCTCGTAATAATTGTTAATCTAGAGCTCCATTTAGTCTAATTTTGTTTCAGGTCTGAGAAATGAGATTGTCTATGAGACTACACAGGCACTCATGGAGAAGCTCGTTGTCGAAGCTTTAGAGGTTGCTCTGGTCAGTCTCTCTCTCTCTCTCTCTCTCTCTCTCTCTCTCTCTCTCTCTCTCTCTCTCTCTCTCTCTCTCTCTCTCTCTCTCTTTTCGGTTGCTTTAAGAATTAGGCTATGATTAATAATTTTGCGTTATGTCTTATCAGATGTTATGTATTAGTATTAAAATTTGCGTATACAGTGTATTATCAAAAAAATTACTACTTAGTTTGATTTTTAATTGGATTAAGATTTGTACTAATAACACCCTGGCCTATGTTAAATTTATCTAATCTGGTATTGATTTTATGATCATATATGATAAGAATGATTAATATAATACAATTGAAAATTAATTTTTGTGATTAGTCTAAATTTTTAATCATCTTAGACATGCACTTCTCACGACTCTCGTCCTCAACCTGATGCATGCAAATATTAAATTGGTATACTTCTCTTATAAACCATGGTTGTAACTTGTAATGACAAAGGCATGATTACATGTTGCGATAACATTTTCTGGGAAAAAAATGAACCACTTCACATTTAAACGTTCTCACTAGATTAAAGGTAAGTCATTTTTTCTGTGCAGCATGGAAGATGTATGCTGAATTTTTTAGAAAATGAACCTTCAAGGACCCTTGACAATTAGGATAAGAAACAATGGTTCCTTGGAGAATTTTCTAGTTCAATGAGCAAGGAATAATTCGTTGGAGGAAATATACATGTATGATTTTCAGGACTAAACTTTGATGGGGTGGAATTTCTTACTCACCTGCGATCCCTTTCTCCCTTGCTGGCCACTAATCCTAGAAGTTAAACACATTGTTGGGAAATCTTTTATTACAAAATTTGAGTATTATCATTCTGATTGTCGCTTGTTCTTTTGCCTGATGTAATCATTCAAGTAATTAGAAATAAATGTTTTGTCTTCTTAACTTTCACCAAATTGATGTACTGAGGAGCTCGATCGAACAGCATTGAGAAGAGATAACGAGAGAAGCGTAGAGAGGTTAACTAGTGACAATGAACAAATATCCAGCTATTTATACTAAAGGCTAATCATAACTAACTCTAACTAAATCTTGTTAACTTAACTGACTGAATACACCCACAGTTAGTCAATTCCTTACATGTCTAAAATCCAATATTCGAATATATGAAGAGTTACTATTCGCTTTGAATGTGGTACTTAAGCAGATGATACATGGCTAATAGATAGTTAACCTGAAGGACATGCTGTTGTATAATTGATCGTGAGAATTTTACTTTGCAACTTCTCTCTTGATTAGGCATTCTATGATTGGTTCCTGTATACTATCATGGCAATGAAAGCTTACCTGTCATTAATATTGCAGCGTGAAATGTTCTATAAATGCATAACTTGATTGAGTTGATGCACATCTTTATAATCAATAAGTTTGGATGAAGTAGATGGATTGAGGCTGAGAAAGTGTACTACTGTGTTTGGGATGCACCTTTCTACTTATGCTTCTTCTTTTGGGGATCGAGTGTAGTCTAAAGTTGTGGAGGAAAGCATTTTCGTATGAAAAGGTGGAACTTGCAGTGCCCAGTTGGGCATAATTAAGATGAAGTTATGGAAGTCGCAATTCCCCAGTTTGTTGTCCATTGTTATCATTGAGAATCAATGCTAGTCCACTGAGATTTCTGCCCCTGACTGAGACGTGGTCCTAAGGTCTTAAAGATTTCCAGAAATTTATCTGATTGTTGCCTGACTGACGCACATATCGTTAATTTTCTAAATTTCAAGTTATTTCATGCATGATACGGTATTCCTATGCACGTTTTTGTGTTATGCAATAGTATCATAAGGAGTGTTTCCCTACATTTTCTTTCATATTTTTTTTGACGATTGGAAAGTATGCAAGTTTTAGTTCCTAGCACATATGGTGACTATTGTTTATGGATAAGCTTGTATCTAACTGTATTAGTTATTCCCGTGTCATGTGTAACTAGTGCAACATCTGTATTCCCACTTCTACTATGGAACACAATTGCCTTGTGTTTTTTTTTTTTCACTTTAAAGCCTTTAAACTTTGAAAGAAGGTCTTTTTCTTCACAGAAAGATGTAATGTAATACCCTGTAGAAGTTTGTTATCACCTTTGTTATTGTTGGTTTTATTGAGCTTGACCTCATATACAGCAGTAATCAAAATAGTTTTGGTTCCATTGATAATAATCTCTAGGAATTGATAACACACTGAACTCATTAATCTTCTGTCGGTGAGTATTGTTTACACAACTGCAAGATATCATCCATCATAATAGTTCCTGGAAAATCTATAATGTTTACACTTTACACTATCACGTTCATTAGCTTTGGTTCCATGTTTCTTTTATGAAATCAAATAGTTGCAAAAATCTAAACTAGTTCAATCTATTGCCAAACCAGAGGCTAGGGAAGAATCTGTAATTTAATGGGACTTGCAAAGTTTGAGGAACTTACTCTGAAGTGGTGCCCATCCAAGGAATGCTACTTGCTGCGAGACAGTGGGAGCGGTATTACTGGTGGCAGGTTCTTCCTCTAAATGCCTATGCTTGTATGAAAAGCTTGTGCTATTTTATGTATTCAGTATTTAAATTTGTTTGAATGTAATACCAATTTTGTGAATGGTTGCTGAACACAGTGAAAAACCTCATCTACTTACACATTGGATATTGTTCCTAAGAGTTAGAAGGCTTACAATTTGTGCTGACATACTTTAACAATTTCTGTCATAAAGATGTAACACACCACTTCTAGCCCCAAGAATCATATAAGCAGGAAAAACATAAAATAAGATCTATTTGACTAGCTCAATCAGAAGGAATCTAAACTATATATAATAATTGAAGGGGAGTCTTGGAGCAACGATAAAGTTGTCTCGACCTATAGGTCACGGGTTCGAGCCGTGGAATCAGTCGCTGATGATTGCATTAGGATAGACTGCCTACATTATAGACCCATGAACGCAAGATCGTGTACCAGGCTATTGAACGTAGAGATGCAAGTTCTTCAGTTGTTCACGGATTCTAGAGGGATTACTTAAGAAATTGAGAGCTGGGGAAAGGGCATAAACATAAAGTGCTATGTAGAAATGTTGGCTCGAGTTTGCTGTACTACACACCACATATTTCGACAACCTTCTTAGATTTTTATGAAACAAGAATTACGAAGATTTTGATTAATATTGAGGATTAGAAAGGAATTTCTTTATAACCTTAGTGGGTCCAGAAAGACAACAAGCAAAACCATCTATCAGTATCTATTCAGACAAGAAGAATCCTGTAGATTTTGTCTGCAGAAAAGACCAGGTCCGTCTTTGCTCACTGAAAATGAAGGTAAATAATGGTGAAAGGCAAAAGATGACATAGACTAGGCCCAATAGTGGTGCTGCCCAGACTCGGATAAATGCATCTGGTTTGCTTTGAACCATTAACAATGGAAAGATGCCCTCCAGAGCATAATGGAACTATATATTCTATAGTGTGACTCAAAAAGATGAAAAGCAATAACAAAATCAAAAAGCCATTTAACCCCCCCCCTCCCCCCCCCCCCCCCCCCCCGGGGAAAAACTAAAAAAAGGATAAATGAAATGAAAGCATGAAAAAAGAAGAAGAAATAATGCAAGGAAAAAGAAACTCCCTCACTGAAGGGAAGGAGTAATGAGTTAGATTACATGACAAGTAGTCACTAATATGAGTTTGGTTGATGTCTTAATGATAATCCACAAAAATCCATTCTTTTCCAATTCAAAGCCACCAGTATGTTATTTACTCCATGTTGCCCTCAGTGGAATTTGGCTATGATTATAACAAATTTTTAGTCCCTTATAAACTACGTAAGCTACTTATCCCTTTTTTTTTTTTACCTTTCTTTGTTCAAATGATCAAAACAATATTTAAAGACTGATGTGAAATGTAATGTTGTTCTATCTGCAAAGTTTATTCTAATTGTGTGACAAAAACATGAGCTGCCATATGATTAGGCACTAATTTTTTTTTCTTTCTTTCAAATAGAGAAAGCATGAATCCTAATATCTAATTCAGATGTCTCAACATCACCAATTTTTTTGAAAAAGAAGAAGGCTTCTCCCTTTATTAATTTTCCAGGTCTTAATCAAAATGTCTTATTCTGTCCAAAAGGCAACTAGGCTAGCCACTATGGTTTACTGGTTGGCTCCCTTTCAGTATTCTCATGGGCTGCTCAATATTGCCATTCAGGTTCTAGTCAACAGAGTACCAGTTTGTGCCACTTGATGAGTATGACCCTTAATAATCAATCTTTAGAATAGAACTTTCTCTACTACTCTTGACCACAAAATATTGTGTTTCCTAATATATTAGAATCAACCAGCTTTTAAGCATATTTACTGGCAACTCTATTATGATGGATTTCCATTAAATTTTATGGAGTTTAATTTGTACTATACAACTGACAGTAAAATGTAAAATTAAAATGATATCTTGATTGATTACAACCATAAGTTACCATACGTAAGAACAACATGAGCTGGGGTCGGCTAAATAACTCAAATTGGTACCAAATTCTCTAAAGCTTATGGCCAGATTGAGAGGTTTCAGCTGATTTTGATTTCAATCTAGTGATAACTTCATGGCCAAACAAATTATTTCTAAAGGACTGAATTTTGCGCTCGCCACTAGCCCTCGGAGATTTCTCGGTTATCAAATTTAAAAAAAAAAAAGAAGAACGAATTTTGTTCTTCTGTTGAGATTTCTTTTCTTTCATTTTTCCCCTTCAGTAGTTGCTTACTTTTACCTTTATATATAGATGAAAATTAGATTTATGTATATAGAAAAAGCTGGATTTCTACTTCGTTTCTAGCTATTTTATACTGGATATTTTGGGCATGGTTGGCTCCAGTTGCAATTTGATTAATTGTTTTAGAGAAGACAAGATTTCCAATGAACACTGTCATAGTATTGCTTGATACTCTTGAACTGCAACATTTACATACATAATATACTATGTTATGTACTTGGAAAAAAGAATCAGGATCCATGACATCTGAGGTGAAGTCATTCAATGATCTTGAATGTTTAAAACTGTAAGATCACATTTCCATCTTCAGGTCATTTCCAGCTTCAACAAAACCTGCACAACAATCAATAGTTTTTAGCTTCAACACTTGCACAGAAGCCTAATTTCTATTATTCTGGTGTTAAACTAAAGATTAGTGCCGCGGTAAGTGCTCCCTTTTCAGATAAGTATTGTAGTTGAGATAGATAGGGGTCATAGGCCCTCCTGTGAGAGACCAGGGTTCAAATTTCAGTGGAGGTAGAAAGAACACTAAGTTTGGGGTAGGCAATACTCGGTGGAATAGTTGAGGTGACGCTACGTGGTCAAGAGACTACTATTGTCAAAAAAAGAAAAAAGGAAAGACATGGCCCTCCCAGAACTCGTAAGTCTTAATAATGTAGTTGAATAATAACTGTTCATTTGTGTTGGATGGTTACATCTTGCCTATCAACAACTACTTTGGGAATTTTTTGCCGTGCAAAAGTAACATAGTTTTGATCATTTAAGGTGGAAGACAGAAAAAAAAGGGAAGATACCTAATCAGCAGCCTTTTTCAACAGGAGTATAAATCAAAGAGAACCCAACTATTCTCAAAAGCAATATGATAGGTTCTGAGTCTCTAACATGGAAAGTATCACCCACCTTAAATGATTTTTAATCTCTTTTTGTTGATTATCATAGACATGAAAGAAATATCGACTAGACATGTCACTTGTGCATACCTGTACACGGATGGGGAAGAAACTGTGCTGATCTTCCTTGTTGAAGTTCCATTGCGTACATGTTATCTAAGTCATTGTCCCAAGTTGGAAAGCTCTGAACTTGCTGTATTTTGAATGAAACTTTCGTTAAACAAATTGAAAGAAAAAGGGAAATAACAGTTTATTGACTAAGATGGGTTCGAATAATTACATTGATATTGGATGAGTCGAGAAATATTTCAGGGATTGATACAGGAGCGCTAGTGGTTCTACGTAGAGCCATTTCACTAAGATTTAGAATACCCATTTCGAATCCAGAACTTGACACTATTTGCTGCAATGAATTGAACTGGCGTTGGGCCATACTAAGCATTTCAGATGATGTTCCAGCTCCCACTGTAGGAAAATTAGACGTGCTAGTTGCAAATATCTGGAGAAATAAAATGTGAAATAAGAACATGTTTTTACACTGAAGAACGAAATAATTTCTTGGTATGATATTCCCTTACATCTTTGTTTAAGAAATTGTCTACGTCGATATCAAGCCTTGGATTAACAGCAGCCAGTTTCATGGATAGGAACTGTCATGATATTGAATTGTCAAATATAGAATCTCAAATCATAGTATTTCTAGCAACAATATCAAATACAGAAGGGACTATTGTTTCTTGATTTTTTTCTTTTTACCTCTACTTGTCTTTGGAGAGACTGGACATAGTTGATTATTTCATCTAGCATTCCTGCTTTCCCTGTGATCTTGTTACATCCTGGTACTAAATCTTGCAGAAATCTCATTCTCTCACTAATCTTTTCCCTTCTTACCTGCCAAAAATATGAATTAAGTTGCTGGTTAATTTGTTCACTGGAGTTAAATATTAATACGTAGTAAAAAAACATTTGGACCAAATCTATAACTCACTCGTTCAGCTAAGCTGTGGCTATCAGTGGCTTGACCACGACGTGCTCGGACATGAATATAATCAGGCTTTTTATCTTCAGTAATTTTGGACTTCTCCTTTGAAGATTCATAGGATTCCTTACTGTTGTTACTGTTATTGGAGCTCCTTTTGTTGTATTTCTCTGTTGTTACCTTGGAATCTCCCTCAGCTACGCATTCTTTCAGTTTCTTGCCTTTGATTTCTTCTTCTGCAACCTCCTTAAAAATGTCCACCAATTGTTAGATTACAGGACAGTTGCAACTATTGAATGGTGTAAAAATCTCGTACAGAAGTTTAAACTCTTGAAAAGAGCACACTTTTAATTACTTAATTATATTATATATCAACATGCTCTCTCTCGTGTGGATCAGAACATGTAGTAATATCTTTTGCTTTTTGGATGGCAGTGAGAGTGTTGTGCAACCATGTTTATTTGGGTGACCAGCTCATCTAAAGATTTAAATTCTTAGAGAGAATACGCTTTAAATTACTTAATTATATTATGTCTCAACGGCATTAAAATGTAGGGACTAAACATAGACAGGGCAGAGGAACAGTTTCAGTTGGAGTTGAACATACCTTGAGATGTTGATTCTTGTCTGCTTTTCTCTTCTTGAAACTCTCTCTTCCTCTATTAGAGCTCAGCATACTCTCTTTGGCTTTACCAGCAGACACAGAGTTGTCCGCCATGTTAGGCGGGCAACTTGTGGTTCTGGAAATGGCATAATCCAATCCCAATTGTGGCGTAGTTCCTCCATTTCCAACCCCAATTGGAACATAGCCTAAACCATCAGTACCAATGGTCCCAAAATCACCCCTATTGTTCTCTAAACAGGGGTCCGGCTTAATTGCCCGAGTCACAAGCTCATTAAGACTCTGATCATTTACATTGTTGATTAGACCATGAAACTGTTGAGCTCCAGCTGTTTGAGAATAAGAATGCATCAGTTGATGATCATTTTGTCCATCAAAATAACTCATCATTTCTGGTTGCTGCAGCTGTTCTTGCTGCCATTTCATTCTCGCTCGTTGTCGTTCAAGCACGCTCATTTCTGAGCTTCCATTTCCTGTGATACTGTGTAACATTTCTGGTAATGCAATATTCATTAATAACAGAGATCCTTTTTTTCCAAAAAAGTAAGAAAAAAGGGACTTCCAAAAGCTGCTAAAATGCTACTGTCCTTTGTTTTGCTTTGCGGAAAGTAACAAAAGGCTGTTCAAAATTGTACTAGAAAAATATTAGGTAGCTTCCTAACTCGTTCCTTCCTTGTTACGTCCTCTTGAACCAACTCCCTCTTTCTTTCTCCTCAAGTACTATGAATACACAGCTTTTAGAATAGAAGAAATGGGATTCCTTCTTTTATTTTCTTTTTTCTTCTTTTTTCCTTCTCTTGTATGGCGAGAGAGAGAATGGGGAAGAATGCGTGAAGGTTAAAGGTTTAAGGAAAGTGGGGTATATATAAATTTGAGAAAAGGTTAGCCGAATAGGAGAGGTGAGCCTATGAGAGGGGGAGAGTATTTACTTTTCCGAGACATTTAAAAATTACTCTTAAAACTTGTATTCTTAAACATTTTTTTTTATGTGTGAAAAATTTCAGGAAAATCCGCAACTGCTATCCTTTATATAAACCGCACTAGGCACACCCAGTGCAACGAGCTCTAACTGAGGAGGCTGCTGGTGAGGGAAATCGATCACAGGTTTCCATGTGGGAAATCACTCACCCAAACAGCTCAGCGAAAATATGTTGTAGTTATAAGAATATGTCACTACATATAAATAAAATTTTTAAAGTTGTAAAGGCTTCCAAATATAAAAGTATAATTATTTTAGAACAAATAAAAAGAAAAGCGTGTCAAATAAAAAGTAACAAAGACAGTGCCATTATTCTTGCATGGCTCAACAAGATATTAGTGGAGACATGATGTTAGATTTGAGTCCTGATACCAGTTATATGACAAATATATTTCAATATATTGCATACAAGAAATAATACAATCTACATAGGAGAAACCAGATTGCTTATTAATATATATTAATAAATAAATAAATGTATTCACCACTCATATAGTCGAGGAAAATAATTTTAATTCAGGTTTCTTTGAAGGTGCTAGGGCTATGGAACGTAACCATACCAAAATGGACCAATGGCTGGTGGGCCCAGGGAGATATGACCAACCACGTGAGACTGTCCCGCAAGAACGCAAAGTGTGAGAACAGTGTGATACAATTGGTCTTCCACTGATACGTGTCAATCAATGGACCCGTCAAAGGTGACATGTCAGAGGGATGACGTGGACACCAGCCCAAAAAGGCGGAAAACGGGGTTTCAGAATTCCGTGCGATTGGTGTTTGGTACCTGAAAGTTAGAGAAAGGATCCCTCTGACGCGCGTATGATGATCGTGTATCAAACGACTGCTTGATATTGGAGCATGTGGATGACGCACCTATAAAAGCAGTGAGCATATGATGTACTGGAATAAATTCCGTAACACCAGAATCTCAGATATTACGGGGTTGTCAGTTGCTAAAAATAGCATTCCTTTCGCTTCAACTTATTTCCATATTTAATTATTTGTTGCCAAAAAAAAAAAGAAATTTCTAGAACAGAAGACAGAAGTACGCAGTACAAGAAGTAAACCGAGAATCTTGGTATTATAATTTGAATTGCACCCTAAAAGGTTTTTTCCATAACATTAGAAGAAGGAAAAAGAGGGAGAAGATGTTACACTATTGATAGGTTTGAACTTTCCACCTCATTCTCCGATGTCCGGTACCAATATTGGGACCTGATTAAATTTGGATTCACGCCGAAAAATCTCACATTGGGGATAAAACGCTTCATAACAAAGGCGACTTTATACCCAGGACTCAAACTGAGACTTGTGGTTAAGGATGAACCATCAGGAAGGTAGGGAGCTCAATAAGAAAAAGAAAACCTTAAGTTTATCTCTAGTTTTATCAATGATATTCTTGCAGTAAAACCAATATGTGCAATCTATTGTTATTATACAAAATCTCCTAAGATTGCTTGTGAGTTCTATTCTCAGTGTTCCATTTTCCCCTTCAATATCCCTCCTTAATTCTCTAATGTATTACAAAAAGATTTGAACAGAAAATTTGCAGATATGTGTAAGTTGTAACTATTAATGGATGTTTATAAAGTTACGGGTGAGAGTTTAAATTAATGCACAAAATTTGGAGATATGGGTAACTACCAAAGTTTATGTTAATAACCCAATTAGGTACTCCGATTTGACTGGTAGGAATAGAATAAGGGATGTTTATAAAGTCATGGGTGAATCATTATATATAATAATTGAGTAGTTAGTAGGTCAATAATCAAACATAAAAGTTTTCCAAAAAGGTAGCAAAATGACTTATTAATAGATAACATAATATAAGTATTTATTTGGATAGTGAAATGGAGGACCACAGGGAGAAAAAGGGGGGTCGGGTTGGGGTTTTTTTTGGGGTGGGGGGTGGGGGTCCTGGGCTGATTTTCTATGCATGCTATCACTATCAACGGACAAGATAATCGAGGAAAGATTTGATTTCATTTTCATTCAGCTTTCTAATGAATTTTTGTGACCACTGACTCTTTCCCTTTTCGTAGTTAATGTTGCTTGATTATCCTAATTTGCTTTCATAACTAACTGTATCTTGTTTTTTAAGTAATTTTTTCATGCTTTTACTTAATTAACATTTTCTAATAATGTTTACCGGATATTATTAACAAACAGTTAGGGTCAACTATGACTGCAAGTTGTGATGCCTTCAAAATCATATTAGCTAGCAATGCGTTTATTTCAGCAAAAGAGACTACTCAGGACCTCTATCTGTTTGTGTCACAACATCGCTATATGGATGTATATCAACTGGTATGTTTGCTTTCAAAAATAAGGAATTGGTTAAGATATGACATCTGATGATTTTGTGTATTAGTGCTTAATTAATATTATGGAAACAACCTCTTCTAGAAATGTAAGGTAAAGCTGCGTACAATAGATCCTTGTGATCCGACTCTTCCCGAATCTCGCGCAAAATAGAAACTTATTGCACCGGATTGTCCTTTTTCTAACACTTAGCACATCCTTATTTTGTCTAAGAAGGATGGATCAAAGGTACATTAGTAAGATAAATTACCAAGTTTGCAAACTCAAAATTTAATGGTATTGATCCTTATCTACAATAGTAAAAAAGCAAATAATTTAGAAAGGTGTGTATGGGGTGGTACCCCCTATATATTGGTTGAATTAATTGTAGTCCAGAGAGGATGAAGGCTACTACCATTATCCTCAGATGACCACTGCTGGGCCACACTCGTTCCCTTCTATTCTAAAGGCCACAATTAGATGTCAGGATTTCAAGTTTATAGGTTCAAAATTCTAGTCGTTTAAACTACTGGGTTCTAAATTAATAATTTATATATATTCATGAATTTTTTAAGATAAAGACATAGTTTGAACCAAAACCACTGGTTCGACCGAACCCGCTCGGGATACTCTAGCTCCGCCCCTAGCCACAAACATATCGCTAATGAATGTGGCGGGTAGTTAGAATTCCTTCGTCTTTAATTAAATATTTCAAGTTTGAGCCACAAAAATAAAAATAAAAACTAAAAGAGATTCTTTATTATTTAATAGACTATATAATACGAATTTAAATTAGTCGGATCAGTAATTTCGAATATTATATATTTGTAAAGAAAAGAAACTATAAACTCTTTTTTTCTCTCGCATACACACAGATATATATCCTTATTTGCAGTAACACATGACCTTACACCAAAACCAATAAGGGAAAAATGGGGCCATTTTATGTGTCTCTCTCAATCTCTATTCTTCTATCGCTTTCTATTGTGGGCAAAATTAACGGAAAACTACCGCCTTCTGCCACTAGCTCTCATATCTACATATGCCCTATACCATCTATTTACTCATTTAGTAGTTATAAATAAATAATATATTTATTAATTCTTTCTCCCCACTCCCCACTCCCACTCTCCCCCTTTTAAGTTTTTATAATTTTTCGATATTAGACCACGTACAATGTACTACCCCACAGTAGTGCTTTTGTTTTTATGCACCATGTCCACGTGAAAACATGGGTAGGATGTGTTATTGGAAACACACTAAAAGAAGAAGAAAAAATATCATCAAATTAAATGAAGTGAAGGAAAAAGAGAATCTCTTGTTAGAAAAAAGAGTTTAATTCGATGCACTATCAGTATATAAAAGTTTTGCACTGAGTACTCCTAATAACCTATAATAGTCACTTTAATTGAATAATAATACAAAAATTATTTATACTATCTGTTAATATTATTCAAATTCTTACTTCTAAGGAAAAAACTTAAATCCTTTTATAAAATTATTACTACTATAGTATATGTTGTCACAAATATCAAGAAAGAAAGATCATTTGGTGTATTATATTATAAAATTAGAAAATGAGCTCTTCATGTTCGGAAAAGGCCAAAGAAGTCTCAATTATAAGGCTGACAGCTCCAGATTTCTATGCATGACATATAATTTCCAACTTCAAAATTTACAAAAGAGCGCCCGCAAACAGAAGCTAGAAAAATGGTAGACGTGAATTTATTTCGTTGAAGTATTAATGAAACCTCTTATCTTATCATATCTGAAATCATGAAACGAAATGGGTATAACGTATGGTAACATATTACAAAAATTAATGGGCTAACGAGAGATGGGGCTCTGAAATATTGCAGCAGATCCGAGGTTTAAAAGATTCCCTTCTTCATTTTTTTGTTAAATTTTTATTGTAAATTTAGCATGTTGCAATTGCATATGTATCAGTATTTCTCATAAAAAACTAGTAGTATATTTTATGTTTGAGAATTTAATAGTTGAAGGTCAGCTACTGATACGTACCTTGGACTTTTAGCTTCTGTCATTTGTTATCATATGACAAAGGGCTTTACTTTCCCAATGTAACAGAAGTGAGAAATAATAACATTTTACGGCAAAGCCCTCGTACTTTAAATCGATGGATTGAATCCCCTAGAACCGCTATCTATGATTTTGCATCCTTATTTTACTGATAACACTTATCGAGTTCCCAGACTAACCCATGGGGTGTACATGGATCGGGTTGGTTTGATTTTATCGGTTTTGTCGGTTTGAATTGGTTCAGTTTTGTCGGGTTTTTTGGGTTTTTAGTTTTTTATTTTTTATTTTTTATTTCATGAATATTATTTCAATCGTACTTTGTTAAAATTATAGATAAAGCTTTGATAAGTGAATATATGTTTAGTAAATATGGACAAAAATTGGCAAACATATGATCTATTAAAAATTTTCTAATGGGAGAATTTTTTAGTAACACATGATAGTTATTTTCTTAATCATCTAACAATAATTTTTCGTTAATTTACGCTTTCAAGGGTAATACATGAGATGATCCCAAATATTTCTATATTTTCTAAAGAAAATTCACTATAAAGTCTTAAAAATATAAATAAAATTTATATATTTATATGTCGGTTTGATTCGGGTTTTTTTTACTCAATACCAAACCAAGTCAAACCAAACCTAGTCAGGTTTTTTAATCGGTTTGGTTTGATTTTTCGGTTTGGTGCGGTTTTCCGGTTCAGTTTGAACATCCCTACCCATCACTACCTTATGACAAAATAGATCAAATAACACAAGAAAAAAGTTATAAAACAAATTTTGAATGATAATACTGAAGTTCATATGCATTTATATGGGAGATTAGTATTAGCTAGTATAAAATAACAAGTTTGGAATAGCTACAAAATAATATGCTTAAGAGGGAGTTTTCAACGTAAGGAGAGTTAATTTGGAATTTACAACCTTTTCAAAGGGCAGGTTGTATTTGTCATGTAAGGGATACATTATATTGTCACGTTTTCGATAAATTCATGGAATTACGTGATTCACGTACTAAACATATACTAATCCATATAGTAGTCAGTTTGGTGCGACTGAGTTTCTATATACAATGTAGATTATGCAATATAAAGTCGACGAATCAATTGAAAAGAAAGATACTGTCATACAAAATAAACTAGAATAATATACTTGTGTCCGGAAGCGGATTCAAAATTTAAATCTTATGAATTGAGTTTTTAAGATTTTTAATATTGAACTCATTATATTTTATAAAAATTATGGATTGTTATCTACTTGTTATTGCAATTATAATAACTTTTTACATATAAATTTATACTCTGCGTAAAAAGTTATTAATTTAGTTGAACCCTCAGTATTACACTACATCCGCCGCTGCTTGCGTCTGCATTATATGGCCATGCAAGATAGTGTAAGAGTAACGCATGTAGGGTTTCATTTGGACAATCAATGACTTAAAATAGAACAGCTTCAATATATTCATCAGTACTAGATTGCAAGCAAACCAAAGATAGATTCCAACGACGATGATCATTGATAGCTTGCACGAGTGGGTTGTTTCTAAATTATCAATAAAAAAAAAGTTTCAATGGCGGCATATAGATAGCATCGTCGGCTAACTATGCATGGTGTCTCACGATTAAGAAATATAAAGAAGCTACAAGTTCCAAGATAGCACAACCAAGCTCCTAGGAATGGCTATGCACTCTATTCACCATACTTTGCCCTTACTTCCTAAGATCTATCTCGACTTCTCTTTTTGTATGTTTATACATGCGTATGTGTTTTTCCTATTTCTTCCTCCATCCCATTTATGTGATGGTCTTTCGTCAGAATAGGGAGTTTAAGAAGAAGAAAAAATATCATATAAATTAAGACAGAAGCAATAGTATATTATTTTGAGAGAAAGAAATACATAATCTTAGGAGTGACTTTTAAAAGAAACTTCGTTAAAGGAAAAAATGGAGATTCCAACGTTAATGCAATACTAAGGAAGAAGCCTATTTGTGAGTTCAACTGAACTCATTAGTTTCAGGTCAAAATTGAGATCACACTCATTTTGAACATCAACTTTAGATCTCGAATTCACCCTATAAGTGATGGAAGGTACTAGGCAACCTTTTCCTGGCTCTTCATCATTATCCGTGGATTGGTCCTCTCTAAAATATAGCGTCTAAACCACTAACCACTAGGATGGTACATAAATAACAAATTTATCGAAATTTGTTTATTAAAGGAGTTGATCGTGTTCTTAAGTGTGTATTCATAAAATGATACAGTTAAATTTGTTGTGTGATTTATAGACAGGCAAATTAATTTGATCCAAAAATAATAAAGAAATAAGATTAAAATTGAGATTAGCAATTGAAATTAACAAAGAAGACAAGACGGGTCCCAATGCAATGCCTCCAAGGATAAAAGTGAAAGCAACAATAAAATGCAAATAAAATTGTATTCAGAGCAAAAGTAGTAAGATATAGCCTTTTTGGTGTAGAATGTTTCATTTCCTTACAATAGCTGATGAGTTTGCTATTGTCATGTCCCAAACTTAGGGAGCGCCGACTGGCGCTCAATCGAGTGAACTCAGCGGGCGTCGGTCGTGCTTCCTAAGTTTGGGGCGTGACAAGCTTGGTATTAAAGCCTAAGGTTTTAAAATGTCCTAGGATGTCTCGGAGCCGTGTCTAGTAGAGCCCTTCTCATCTGTGTGTTGTCAACCACATATATAATTAGGGGCTACTTGGACATTTAGGAATAACACCCTTCTTTGATGTTTTATATTGTGCGATAGAGCTGGTTGTGAAACCGTTCCTCATCTAACTCGTGCTAACTTTCAGTACATGGCACCTAAGAAGAAAGAAAGAACTGGCCAAGGAGCCAATGCCGCCCAAAAGTGGCAGTTGATCCTTTACTTCATGATGCGGGTGAGTACCCTAGGGGTGAGGATATTTCCCCGACTACTACACTGTCTGATTCCACTACACCTGAATAGACTACATCAGTTCCTACATCTACTGAGGGTGCAACGATCCCTCTAACTAATATTCCGGTTCCACCTCCAGCCCCAACTTCTGGTCCCAGTGTTTAGGGAAGCTATACAAATACTGGCTCAGATAGTGGCTTCCCAGGCCTGGAGATCTAAAGTTGCACCTACTTTTTCTAGCCAACAAGGGGATTCTATAGGTTCCAGGGTGAACAGATTTCTCTAGTTAGATCATCCAGTGTTCACAGGTACTGATCCTGGGGAGGACCCTCAAGATTTCATTGATGAGATGCACAAGACTCTCTGAGTTATGCGTGCTACTGAGACATGGAGTGGAGTTGGCCTCCTACCCCCTGAAAGGGGTAGCCTATTCATGGTTTAAGATGTGAGAGGATTCCCGTGAGGAAGGGAGCCTTACGACGAGGTGGAGTGAGTTTGCAGATGCTTTCATGGATCATTTCTCGCTTGCCGAGAATAACGCAGCCTGTTCTACTGAATTTGAGAACCTAAAACAAGGAAGCAAGAGTGTATGGAAGTACCATATGGAGTTCGCGCGCCTGTCCAAGTATGTTATTCATACGATGTCTACTATGAAGGCTATAGTGCATCGGTTTGTGCAGGGCCTTAGCACCTTGGTTACTAATGAGGCTGCCACAGCTGCGTTGAATTCTTATATGAACTATGGAAAGATTGTGGCATTTGCTCAAGCTACAGAGATCGTAAGTTAAAGAACAAAATGGAACGAGGGGGTAGCAGTAAAGCCCAGTCCGCGGGTAACCTTGGAGATTCATTTGGTGGTAGTAGGTCAGCATTCGGGGGGAGGTCATCAGGACCACCCCAGTTCTTTTCTCAGTCTTTAACCGGTACACTGCCATCAGGGCCCAGTCAGCAGCAGTAGAGTTATTTCAGGCCCAGTCAGGGCAATAAGAGACCCCACCAGCAGGGTCGGTCAGGAGGGAGATTCCATCAGCAGCGAAGGCCTTCATGCCCCAAGTGTGGGAAGATGTACTTGATGGTCTGCTACGTGGACTTACCCAAATGCTACGGGTGCGGATTGAGGGGTCATATTCAGAGAGAATGTCATTCTTCCTGCCTGGGCGCGGGCAGGGGCACAACACAGCCATCTAGTTCAGCAGCTGCTACATTCTCAGCACCTCCTCCAGCTCGAGGCACTCCAGCACCCGCAGGGCATGGTGCAACTAGGGGTGGTGCGCAGAGTTCGGGAGGACCCAACCGCTGTAGAGGCTTCTCCAAATGTTGTCACAGGTATATTAACTGTCCATGTATATGCTCTTATTGATCCCGGTTCTACCTAGTCCTATGTTACCCCTTATGTTGCTATGAAATTTGAGATAGAACCGGAATAGCTTCATGAGTCGTTCTTTGTATCTACTCCAGTTAGTTAGTCTATTATAGACGTGCGGGTTTATAGAAATTGTGTTGTCACAGTACGTGGTCGAGATATCATGGCCAATCTCATTGAATTGGGGATGGTTAATTTTTATGTAATAATGGGAATGGATTGGCTTTATTCATGTTTTGCCAAACTCAATTGCCGAACTAAAACTGTGAGGTTTGAATTTCCTAATGAACCAGTTGTTGAATGGAAGGGGGATAATGTGGTACCAAAAGGTAGGTTTATTTCTTACCTTAAGGCCACGAAGATGATTAAAAAGGGGTGTATCCATCACTTGGTCCAGGTCACAGATACTGATGCTGAGGCACCTACACTTGAGTCTATGCCGGTTATGAATGAATTTTCGGTTGTCTTTCCTGATGAGCTCCCTGGGATCCCACCAGACAGGAAGATTGTTTTGGGATTGATGTGATGTTAGGTACGCAACCTATATCTATTCTACCTTACAGAGTGGCAGCGGCAGAATTGAAGGAACTAAAGGAGCAATTGAAGGATTTGTTAGAGAAGGGTTTCATTTGACCGAGTGTGTCTCCTTAGAGCGCACCGATTCTCTTTGTAAGAAAGAAAGATGGGTCGCTACGGATGTGTATTAACTACCGGCAGCTTAACAAAGTCACAATAAAAAATAAGTACCAACTACCGAGGATAGATGATCTGTTTGATCAATTATAGAGTGCGAGGTACTTCTTCAAAATTGATTTACAGTCCGGGTATCACCAATTGAAGATCAGGGAGCAGGATATTCCGAAAACAACTTTCAGGACCTGGTATGGGCACTTTGAATTTCTGGTAATATCTTTCGGGTTAACATATGCGCCGGCAACTTTCATGGATATGATAAATCAAGTCTTCAAGCCTTTTCTTGACTACTTTGTAATAGTATTCATTAATAATATTCTTGTGTATTCACGAAGTCGAGAGGACCATGCCGACCATCTCAGGGCAACTCTGCAGACTCTTCATTAATACCAATTATATGCGATGTTTTTGAAATGTGAATTTTGGCTTGAATCAGTTGCATTCTTGGGTCATGTCATCTCTAGATAAGGAATTAAGGTTGATCCTCAAAAGATTGCAGCAGCCTAGACCTACAACTCCAACAGAGGTTCACAGTTTCTTGGGCTTAGCAAGGTATTACAGAAAGTTTGTGGAGGTGTTCTCTACTTTTGCCTTTCCGTTGACTAAGTTGATGTAGAAAACGGTTAAGTTCCAATGGTCCGATTCTTGTGAAAGGAGCTTCCAGGAATTGAAATCAAGATTGACTACGGCGCCGGTGTTGACCTTGCCATAGGGTACCGATGGGTTTGTGGTATATTGCGATGCTTCAAGGATTGGGCTTGGGTATGTACTAATGCAACATGGCAAGGTTATAACTTATGCTTCTAGGAAACTCAAGAATCATGAAAAGAACTATCCAATACATGACTTAGAACTTGCGGCGGCGGTTTTTGCATTGAAGATTTGGCATCATTATTTGTATGGGGTCCATATGGATATATTCACGGACCACAAGATCTTTCAATACATTTTCAAACAGAAAAAGCTGAATTTGAGGCAGAGAAGATGGCTGGAGTTACTCAAAGATTACGACATCGATATTCTATATCACCCGAAAAAGGCCAATGTTGTGGCAGATGCTCTTAACTGGAAATATATGGGAAGTTGGCTCACTTGAAAGCATATTAGAGGCCGTTAGCCAAGTAAATTCACCAATTATCTAGTTTAGGAGTTCGTATTGCGGACTCTAGTGAATGAGGGGAATTGTACAAAATAGAGCCGAATCATCGCTTGTGGTGGAGGTTAAGGGGAAGCAATACGACGACCCATTGTTGGTACAATTAAAGGAGGGGATTTATAAATATAAGACCACAACTTTTTCTCTTGGCATGGATGATGGTACACTACGGTACTAAGGGCGACTATGTGTTCCAAATGTGGATGGTTTTCGGGAAAGAATCATGGCTGAGGCTCACACTTTTAGGTATTCCGTGCATCCGGGCTCTATGAAAATGTACCATGATCTTAAAGAAATCCAGTGGTGGAATAATATGAAGAGAAATGTAATGGACTTTGTATAAAAATGTCAAAATTGTCGATAGGTGAAGGCCGAGCATCAGAGGCGCGGTGGGTTGGCGCAGAGCATAGATATTCCAATGTGTAAGTGGGAAATGATTAACATAGACTTTGTGGTAGGACTGTCGCGCACTCCTCACAAGTTTGACTTGATTTGGGTGATTGTGGACCGACTCACATAATCAGCACACTTCTTACCAGTTAAATCTACCGATACATCAGAACAGTATACCTAGTTGTATATCAAGGAAATAGTCAGGTTGCATGGCACTCCAGTTTCTATCATTTCGGATCAAGAAGCACAGTTCATACCAACTTCTGAAAGAAATTTTAGCAAGGTTTGGGTATTCAGGTGAATCTTATTACAGCCGTCCATCCACAAACCAATGGGCAGGAAGAGCGAACTATTCAGACGCTTGAGGATATATTGCATGCTTGTGTTCTTGACTTCAAGGGTAGCTGGGATGATCATTTGCCACTCATAGAATTTGCTTACAATAACAGCTACCATGATAGTATTCAGATGGCACCATTCGAGGCGTTATATGGTAGGAGATGTAGATCTCCCATTTGGTGGTTCGAGATTAGGGAAGCTGAGTTGATAGGACCATACCTCGTGAATCATGTAATAGAAAAGGTTAATACCATTAAGGAGCGGTTGAAAACTGTTCAGAGTCGTCAAAAGTCCTATTCAGATGTTCGTCGTAGAGATTTGGAGTTCAAGGAAGATGATTGGGTATTCTTGAAGGTTTCCCCCATGAAGAGTGTAATGCAGTTTAGAAAGAAAGGGAAATTGAGTCTGAGGTATGTCGGGCCATACAGAATCATTCAGAGGATTAGTCAGGTGGCGTAAAAGCTTAAGTTACCACCTGAGATGTCATTAGTGCACCCGGTATTCCATGTGTCTATATTGAAGAAGGTAGTTGGAGATCCATCGGCTATTGTGCCAGTTGAGACTATAGAGGTTAATGAAGAACTGTTATATGAAGAAATTCTAGTTGCCATTCTTGATAGGCAAGTTCGAAAGTTGAGGAATAAAGAAATTTCCTCCATGAAGGTGTTATAGAGAAACCAGCATGTTGAAGAACCTATTTGGGAGGCCGAGGAAGAAATATAAAAGAAGTACCCTCATTTGTTTGAATAGCTATGTAATAGTTTCTATGAAGTTACTTCCTATGAATTTTGTATCACTTGTTCAGTTGATGTAAAGGCGTTCCTTTTTGGTTATATGTTGCTTTTGAGGCCATGGTTGGTGTTGTTATGAGTTATATTACATCATTGGATTACATATATTTTTTTTGAAATGTATTTCTAGGGCTCTCTAACAGGTGGATAGACCCAGTTATAGGGGAAACTCTGGTGAAATTTTTGGAAATTTAGGGAGTTAGTCAAATTTGGGACTGCGGGTATGTGGTATGAAAATTGAGTTGCATGAGATGCTAATAGTGAACCTTGATCCTCATTCAAGGACGAATGATCTTAAGTGAGGAAGAATGTAAGGCCCCATAAAAAAATCTTTCCTAAAAACCGTGGTTTCGTGGTACCGGGATAGGCGTAGGCGGTTCGGAGTTTTTGGGTTGAACAACGCATTGAGGAGTTAAAGAAAAATATTGGCAGAAAAAGGCATTTCTGAGGCCCAGTATGCAGACCGCAGAAGCATTATGTGTGCCGCACTATGATTGCATACCCAGCCTCAAAATTTTTTAGATGGTAATGCGCCGCAGAACAGGTGTGCGGACCGCAGAACAGGTGTGCGGACCGCAGAACAGGTGTGCGGACCGCAGACTAGTCGCAGACTGAAGCAGAAAATGTCAGTTATGGAGGGCCAATTATACGGACCACTTTGTGGATCGCAGAAGCATATGCGACCGCAGATCTGTGTTGGGGCTCCTATTTTGCTAATTTTTAAACCCAACCCTATTTCGTTAAAACATATGCCATAGTCTATTTTGAGCATTTTTTGATACTTTTAGAGTGAGAGAGAGTTCTTAGAGTAAGGAAGTAACCTTCAACCTATTATCCAATAATTCTTGCTCAGTCCTTGAAAATTAACAAGAAAAGTCCTCATCTTAAAGGTAAGAATCTATGTCATAGCACTTAATTCCGAAATTATACTAAAAAGGGAATAATTAGAAAGACAATTCTTGGGTGTGAGGGTTGTTATCTTGCATGCATGTGTTATCAAAGAATCTAGGAAGGTTGTGAGCTAAAGATGGTAGAGAATGGGTTAAGGGATGATGGAATCTTTCACAAAAAGGCCTTAAAAACATTAATGCACACCTAGTATTTGATAATGTGCTCAAATGAGCTAGAATCATGATCATCTTCCTAATTTTGGTCCAACTTGTTATATTTGTAAAATAGATCGAAGTTGATAAGAATTCTGGAACGTTTTAAAGTTTAAAGGAAGCTCAATCGAGGTATGTTTGCTAACCCCCCTCCCTTTTCTTAGAATTGAATCCCATGGTATTCATGCAATCGGTGTAAGTCCCAAATTGATCGTTATAGAAATTGCTATTCCGAATGTACTTGCATTAAAAAATATATGTGCAATATGTATTCCAATGCTTTTATCATGTTACCTTATCATTTGGGGATGTGTTCAAAACATGGAATATGTGCGAAAAATGCCCAGATTTCAAGTTAAATTCGAATAAAGATTGTTGTGCCAAATTGTGTGAAAGACCTCTATGTGCCTTAAATTCTAAATTGCGCACATGTGTAATCAAAGTCTTGAATGAAAAGACTTGTTGTTGTTGATGATGATATAATGTTGTAATGCAGAAAAGAACTTGAATATGAAATACGGCCAACATGCCAAGTGAAATAATATAATCAAGGTTGATGTCTCTTATGAGATGGCCTAATCGATCGGGTCATGATCAGACGTCATGCCGTACACATGGTGGTGACTCTAATGGAAAGTGTAATTGGAATTGCAACTGTAGTTGATGTCTCTTATGAGATGGCCTAGTCGATCGGGTCGTGATCGGACACCGTGTTGTACACATGGTGGTGACTTTATTGGAGAATTGTAACTGAAAGCGTGACTGTGGTTGATGTCTCATATGAGATAATCTAGCCGATCGGAACGTAATCGGACGCAATGTTGTACACATGGTGGTGATTATATTAGGAATTGAAATTGAAATGGTGAATAGTAGCATATTGGCACTAAAAACTTTCCGACTTAAAATATGAAATTTTAATTGAAAAATTATCGTATCCCTTATTTAATGATTGGTAAATGTTCAATTCTTTAACTAATATTATAATTGTTCTTACTTGCATTATTGTTCATTCTACTGAGGTGACGTTTAGTTATACATATTAGGGCTATTCGACGGTAATAACGTCCATTTTTTTGGGGGCGCTGCATCTTTGAATGGATGCAGGTGGTTCCACAGCATGTAGCATTGATCTATGATAGCGGTACATCCTCTTCCCAGCAGTCTTAGTGAGCCCCATTTCATTTCAGGGTTAT
The DNA here is from genome assembly GCF_000715075.1 of Nicotiana tabacum. NCBI lineage: Eukaryota > Viridiplantae > Streptophyta > Magnoliopsida > Solanales > Solanaceae > Nicotiana > Nicotiana tabacum. The sequence goes on along the minus strand of NC_134086.1, from coordinate 173,982,289 downwards.
GCATCTTTTGTTCCTTATGTATTGTACTTGAGGTATAGCTGGGCCTTATTGCCGGCACCTTTGTTGTACTCTTTTGTATCTATTAGAGGCTCTGTAGACATAGTGTGGATAGTATATGGGTGCTGGGAAAGTCAGGCGAAATATTATTGCGTTTGAATCATTTACTCCACCTCAAACTATGAAAAATGTATATATTTTGAGGCTTTAAGATGAAGTAACTAATGAAATGATATAGTATTATATACATGGTCTCTCTATTATCTAATTAATGAAGATATGTCTTCTCTTTGTTCACGAGTGAGTTTGGTAGAAAGAATCTAATAGGCTTGCTCAGCCGAGTTCACTCGGTTGAACGCCAGTCATGCTCCCTAAGTTTGGGGCGTGACTACTATTTATAATTTTATCTAGGAAAACAAAATCTTAGGATCAAGCCCTTATTAAATGATAATAAAAGGGTCATTAATGAACACGTAACGACAGGCCATGAATGCTAATATTCTCTGCAACGGTCTCTCATTTAATACTAGTGAATATTTCCTCATTGAATTCATCCGATAGCAAACCGTTGATCTTTTTTCGTTGACTACAATCCCTTCGTGTTTGATCCAATGTCGATTAAATTTGTCGTGTCCGGTATTGGTTCTTACATGACTTACCTTTTGCCTATATTCGGTTCCACCTATCATGCCACCATTCGACCATCTGTTAAACCAATTTTATTTCATACAGATAGTCCCCCTACTTTCTGTTGACATATCTTTGTATTATCGGAAAGTTGGTGAAGATCCCTTTCTTAGTAAGAAAGTTCCTTAACAATTTCTGACGCTTGAAAGGGCGCACGTCTTCTCACATTTAATACTCCAAAAATGTATTGCCTTACGTTTCAGCAAATATTTTCTCCAATTTTTTAGGTAATCATGACCACGATTTTTGCCGTCTATAACTTTTCTTCTACTCATTATTTTTACTTCTTTACTTCTAAAATCTTCATAAGTTTTTATTCTTCCTTGCATTTACTTAGAAGCTTTTTCATATTCTTCAACTATCTCAGCAAAAATTTTACCGATACTTTGTTATCATGGCTTCTTTCACTGCTTTCTTTGGAAACACTGGTCTTCTCTTCGGTGGAGGTCCAAAAGAAAAATAAAGACAAGGAAGCTTAAGTCATTTCTGAACCTTCCACTTTTAGCGCTATCATACCACAACAATTCATCACCTCTAATGACTTTTAAGAGAAGGCTCCTTCTACTTCTTCACGGACTTGGGCAGTTAGCAGGTACCCTTCATCCATTCGCCCTTCTAGTATCCCAACTGTGAAAGAGGACTGTAACAGCTCCAATCTCGAAATCCTTGCTCCGGATATGATAGAGCGGGTTACCTTCTCCAAGGAGGGGTTTACGTATATTTATGCGAATCCTTTTACCTTGGATACATTTACCATAGGGTCGAGTGAAGGGCTCGACCCAATAATTTTAGAGTTTTGCCACCGGTTTCAGGTTTGTTTAGCACAAGTAAACCCCTCTATATGGCGGATGGTGTCCTGCCTTCGTCAACTATGTTTGGAGACCGAAAAAATTCTAACCCTTGCACACATGATGAACCTTTATTCCCTCAAAATTTTCCGTGGAAAAGTAATAAACTTTAGCTAGCGTGGCCACCACGTTCTCTTTATCGTAGACGATGACAATAATAGTGGATGGATGGAATAATTTATCGTCATTGCTACCAGGGACATCATCCCAGCCACACCTCCAACCTTTCCCGAGCCATGGAATCGCTTTCGGAAGTTTCAGGTCATTCATTTTCCTTCCTTCATGAAAATATTATTTCCTATTGTTGTTGACTTTCTTGTTTCTTTTGTTTCAGCTACCCGTTGGGAACCACCACGAGTTCAAGGCCTGAAATAGTGGGTTCCAAAAATTTCTAAAAATTAGTTACGATTAGAAATCAACTTTCTATCTTCATCCATGGATCCTTTATTCATACTTATTCAATTGGAAGTATTGATCCAATTCCAAAATTCCGATTCCAAAATCTTGCCGGTGGAAGAAAATATCTCTTAAATATGAGTGGAAAGCCAAAAACCATGGTAGGCCTGGTCCTTCTGTTCTTTTTATTCATATACAGACATAAGAAATTTCGTGAATAAAGTGCTAACTCCATTTTTGCTTTTGCAGGGCTTCTGAGGGCTTTGTTGTAAGTCCCGAGTTCGACGCCTTAGTTGACCCCGAGGAGGCCAGGAGGGTATTGGAAGGTGCCCTTGCCCGGAACAGAGCTTGTGGATCTGCCCGAGCCACCGGTGAAGGTGCTTCCTCAAGGAGTAAATAAATTAAATGAAACGAGTATATATAATGAATGGCTGGGTGAATTATATCTTTGCAAAGTCAAATTTTGTACTGTAAACAAAACAAAAAAATTGCAGCTTATTCTATTCTATACCATGGAGTGAATCGATAAGGTCGCAATTGAAATCGTTATAAGAGTCATTCTTCAAACGTGAAACAAGAAAATTGTTTGTTCGAGGAATCATTCTCAGTAAAAATTGGCTGCACAAAAATTCGATTTGTGTTCACTATATATGTTGTTTTTCCAATTTCCCCTAGTACTGCTGTTTGACAACATAGTAAAAGTCCAAGAAAAATTTATGGCAATTCTTTCTTTATTATTCTCTCTGTCAATAACGATAAACAAAATCAAGAAACTATATTAAATTAAAATGGAGTAGCTTGTCTCAGGAGTAGGACAAAGATTTTGAAACAATACATGAATGTAGTTGTTAGACAATAAAAGAAGATCGAATAGGGGTCTAGATTCGTCAACGGGCCCTGGTCAAAGTATTAAATATATGTAGTGACCGGCTTTTACGGTGTTAGATGACAAATTTGCCTTCAAAAACATGCTTTTTCACAACCCATTCCTCCAATTATTTGTAGCCAATGTATCACGAGTAACGGGCGGAGAACTTATTGGATTATTGCGAGCAGAACGAATGGAATGCTCTTTAATTAAAAGAAACAATTTGTTACCAGAGTCGTTTTATTGGAAATAACAAAAACATCTCTAAAACACTCAAAGTTTCAATCTTAAGGGAATTTTCAAACTTTGCTAGAGTTATTGGAAATAACGGCTTGTCTTGAACTTATTATAGAGTCTATGAATAAGCAATCGACAACTAAAAGAGGCCTAAGTAGTACTCTTTTCTTGGTTATATTACTTACCACTTTATTTCTATTTTTGAGCATTATAATTAAGATATACTAAATTTTACCGTGTTGTTCTAACTATAACAGTATGTATTTCGGAAAATAGAAATATGAAGCAATTATTTATTGGCATACGAAGATATTCGGGAGAAGATGGGCGTGACTCCAATAGATGACAAGATGGGGGAAGCAAGACTCAAATGGTTCAGGTACGTGCGGAGGAGAAGCCCGAATGCCCCAGTAAGATGTGAGCGGTTGGCTTTGGCGAGTATGAGAAGAGGTAGAAGACGACCCAAGAAGTATTGGGGATAGGTGATCAGGCAGGACATGGTGAGGCTTTATATTTTCAAGGACATGGCCCTTGATAGGAATGTCTGGAGGTCGAGCATTAGGGTTGTAAGTTAGGAGGTAGCGGAACACTTTTCTACTTCATACCGGGTGAGAAGCTAGTCTGATAGGGTTGTGCCCTAGACTGCTAGTGGTTATTGTTATGTCCATACTATTCTTCCACTTTTCATAGTATTGAGTCTTACTTACGTGTTAGCGTTATTGCTTATCATCTTTTTTCTGGTACTTATGATGCTGTTATTATTTCCATGGTTTATGTTGATGGTACTGATCAATATATTGTCTTTTTGTCTCCTTGAGCCGAAGGTCTATCGGAAACAGCCTTTTTATCCCCTTGGGATAAGGGTAAGGTCTGCGTACACTCTACTCTCCCCAGATCCCACCTGTGAGATTTTACTGAATTGTTATTATTATTGTATGCATCTTCTTTATCTTGTCACATATGTATCATAAGGAAGTATTCTGACAAGTGTCCATTTCTTTTTAGGGCATCTCCAACCCTTGCGTATACGGTAAAATCATGTGCCTCCGATTTTGTGGGCTTGAAGGCTCACATCGAGGAACAGAAGGCTCGTGTCGAGGAATAAACCCACTGTGGACCAAGTTTGAGCCTAAGGGTAGAACACGAGGCTCGAAGATCTAAGTATTCGAGGAACGTCGGAGCCCAGCGTGACCAATCCCGAGATAATGTTGTTATGTGCTTATAACAGAATGAGCAAGATACCTGCTACGTCCCAAGACTGTGGTGTAAATTCCGGAATAGATTTGTGTGAATTAGTACTAGGCGGTTAGACAGCTGTCCCAATAAGATTCTTTACTGTAAATAGAAATATACCTTATTTAGGGTTCCCCTATTATATAAAGGGGACCCCAATCATTTGTAACGATCATGAAACATTGGCAAAGAATATTGTTATGAATCAACCCCAACCCAGTAAGGATAGCAACAAGGATGTTACAAAAATAACTAGTGGGCTGAGAAGAGCTATTGGGTCGAGAACAAATAATTGGGCCAGGTTAATATGAGATCCGAGTTGAGTAGTGGCCTAACAACTGAACAGTTAAAAAGGGTATTATCAGTGATATTGGGCTTATGGATATTATTGAGAAAAGTGTCTGCTTCTCCTCGTCTCCTATTCTCTAAGTCTAACATTCTCATCCCCTTCTTCTATCTATCCCTAATTACTTTACTTCCTGCAATTTCTATTGTAATTCTGATACTAAGTTGTTGCATCTTGATATTTGAGTTGTAATCACATTTCAGCCTTAATAATAGCGTAGAGAGGTTTCAGTCATTATTACTCTGGATTTGAGTTTATTACAAATATACTCTCTTACTTTCTTGCTCAGATTTCATCAGCATTGTCCTTTAACTTTATTTTTCCTACTTTATTGTTCTTGATCTACCTCGAGACCACTTTAGCTCGAGGTCGAGACTGGCTTACATACTGGTTTGATTTTACTTCCTTCCTTCATTTTTACACTAGATTTCTTGGTTATTAATTAGTATTGAACTAAATCACGTATCTTTAAAACCATTAACAAGTTTAATTGTTACTCGTATTTTCGAGGTAAACACTTTGCACCATTTTTTTTACATCAAAATGATGCAAATTAACTCTAACCCATTACACTATTTTTTATACCAAAAACGAATATTCCTTTTTGATGGTTATATATTTTTATACAATTATAACTTATAATTTTATATAAAAATAAAATATACAAATATTAATTAATAAAAATTATATACCAAAATTAAAATATAAAATTAATATTATAAAAATACTACATAAAAAGTATAAGTAATTACAAATTTATAATATGTCAAATTAAAAGTGTTATATAATAAAAGATAATAATAAAATATTGATGAATAGTAATGGTATTGAAGAATAATGTTAATTTGGTGTAACACTATTCACACACCAAAATGGTATAAGAAATGGTATTGGGTTGAAGCGAAAAAACACCAAATCTTACATACACTAAAATAGAGTTTGACCTCAAAAATAGTGTTGGGTTGGAGATGATCTTATACATGGAAAAACTGCAAGTTATAGTTAAATTAGAGCTAAATTTTAAATCTATATCTATACTATATTAAAAGCACGAAGGCCCTTAGCGAAATGTCGTTCGCCTTTTTTACCTTTTAAGAATTAATTTTGCACTAGACAAAATAGTCATTTAACTCATTTTCCTAATATTTAGGACTTGAAAATTAATTACTATATTTTAAGTATTAAATCATTCCTTATTTAAATTGGGTAGAAAATCCTAAAATTTAGGACTTTAAAATCAATTTAACTTTTACCTTATATTAATCACTTAAAAACAAAAACACCAACGTTTCCTTTCATTAACAAGAGATATATTACCTATTATATATTTTCTTAATTCTACAATATCAGTAAAATACTATTACCAATGAATTAATATTTTTCTAGAATAGATTATTGAAACTTAAAACTAACGGGTTTTTTTTGTCTCAATTATAAATAAACAAAAACTGTAGTCCTTGGAGTATGTGTCAAGTAGTATAAGAAATAATTTATTGAATAGACAATTAATTATTTCTTAATATTTAACAGTTAAATGAATTAAAATTTTATGCATTAAAATCTTTCTTATTTGAATTATGCAGAAAGTTCTACCATTTACAACTTTAAAACTGTTTAGAGTTTACTTTATACAAATCTATGTTTAGGTGTTTAAAATTAATTAAAATTTTACTTATTAATATTTTTCTTATTTAAATTATGTAAAAAGTCCAAAACTTTAAAAATATTAAGAGTTTATTTTATGTAAATCTTACGCTTAAAAACTTATACTATATTAAAAGTACAAAGGTCCTTGGCGAAATGTGTTCGTCTTTTTTACCATTTTAAAATTAGTATTCACCCTAGACAAAAAACGTTATTTAATTATCTCTCTAAGATTTAGGACCTTTAAATTAACTAATTTTTTGAAGAATTTAAAATAAACTATATAACCATATTCTATTTACCAACGCCATATCTTTTAGACAAGATAATTACTTTCGCTGTCTTTTAATTTTGATACAAAGTTAGAAAGATTCTAAGTCTATATGAACGAACACTATGTATTTTGATTACAAAAAACAAATATTACCACCATGTAAGAAATAGACATATAGATTTCAAGGGGGGAAAAAGACTCAACCCGAGAAAAAAATCAGAACATATTTAAATCTTTAAATCTCTTTGTTATATAAAAATAATTTATTTTCTACATAAAATATTTATTTTAGAATGTTGACAAATTAAATTAGGTTTTATTTATTATTCTTCATGGAAATGGAAAACTAATTATACTTACTTATAATCTATAGTCGTAATAAATATTGTTTACTAAACCTTCCTCTACGTTAGAAAAATCAATTCTTTAAATATATAATTCTCTACTTATAATACAACTGCGTTGCACGTGTGTTTCACGTCATTCAGTATAAAATATATAAAATAAATAAATTATTGTATACATTGAAACAATATCTTCTTAACATACAAAGATGATGAATATAGTTGAATTAGTTATATAATATAATATCTTTTGAAATAAGAAATAAATATGTCATGCTGTTGTATCTCGTCTAACATCTCTTTGGAATACAAGTAATACAAATGTGCATTTTCTACAAATCTAATAGCAGCTGATTGCACATAATCAAGTAGCCTCATATTATTTGGATTTTAACATCTTATTAATTTGTTGTGTTGTGGCTTTTAAAATTTTGAACCTGTTTAAAATGCCAATCACTTAGAGGATGCCTAAATTACCTCAATGCATATGTTAAAATAAATAGATAGAAAAAGACTTTTATTTTTTGGTAAAGAAAAAAACTAATATTATTACTAAGAAAATTTGTGACATAACTTAACTTTACAAAACAGGAATTAATTACTAAATTCATCTTGTAACTAATAGGATTTTTTATAATATATAGCTGATTACGTCACTAAGTAGGATTGTCACACCTCCTTTTTTCATCTACACCCGCAAGAGCGTAAAGGAGTTTTTTCATTTAAAGGACAATCGGAACGAGATTTAATTATTAATTATTCAGAGTCGCCACTTGGGAGATTAATGATGTCCCAAGCCACCGGTTGAATCCCGAACTGAGGAAATTTATGACTCTGTTAATAGTTCGCGAACCAGAAATCCGAGTAAGGAATTCTGTTAACCCGGGAGAAGGTGTTAGGCATTCCCGAGTTCCGTGGTTCTAGCACGGTCGCTTAACTGTTGTATTTAATTTTATCTGATTTTGATACATGCTAGACTATGTGCTTTTTATTCGTAAACCACTTTTTACCATTATTTATTTTAAAAGAATTGCGACGTCGTGAAAACGCGTTTCGAACCACGTCGCAATCAATGCACCCGTGATTGTCAACCCATTTCGACTTCGTCGAGATTTAGATTTGGGTCGCATCAATGCGCACCCGAGTTTAAGGAAGTAATTTTATTAAAAACGTGCCTAAATATTCTAACGTATTATTATGTGGGGAAGGCCGTGAAATTCACTAGTCGGCCCTCTCAAATTCTAATTATTTTATGTAATCATTATTGAGGTCCCAACATTTTGTGTTTTCTTGAGCGAGGCTCGTCTCATTTCATTTCAAAGGGTAAACCTAAGAGCGACTATATTTTCTATCTTTTTTGTATCTTTTTTGTTTTTTGTTTCTAAAAGAAAAAAGGAAAGATCCTAATTGGTTAACATCAAAGTCAGGGTCTCGAGTTCAAGTCTGGGTCCAAACAAAAGGACACACCTTTTAGCTTGAACCAGCTACCTAACTCCAAACCCAGATTTTATCATTCGAACCTTGAATTGCTGTTTTTGAAACGGGCTCAAATTGATAAACCACCTGGGCCAAAGGTTGGCCCAAACGGAAAACGTCCACTTAAGTAGAACCATGAACCTGCTTTTAATCAAGGACTTAGGTTCGAGTCCCCAGCCGGCGTAGATAGCCCATGCCATTATGATGCTTAGAATAGCATCGAATCCCAAACAACGTCTGCAGAGCGTCTCATTTGAATTTAACACAGACAGATTATCAAAGACATTTCCTTTAGGTTGCTCAATATGATTGCAGTAGAGCATTGGACACTCAACCTCCAATTTGATACTAAATTATCTTACTAAATTCATTAAGTAATTGAAAGCACTGAATTTGTTATGTAAAAATAAACAATTGAATTAAGTTTTCTATGACACTACGAATAACAAAAAGGTGACAGTCACAAGTCTGAGTGTATTGAGAAAGTTTAAACTAATACCAATGACTCGAACATTCATACAGTCCAACCACTAGTTCATCTATAATTAACAGAACATGGATACAGTCCAACTAGGCATAACGAACACACCCAAAGCAAAATTAAATGATATTAAACAAGTACTGACTACTTTTGCTAAAATAATCGAGCATATAAACTTCTGATAGCAAATGGAAGGCCAATTCTATTTCAATATCTCAATTTCCAAGCTGGGCTAATACAATGATCGAGTGTGTACCTGAGAATGGAGTTTCAACAGAGGAAATGAAGGTCAACAGTGGCAGTGACAACACCAAACCAACAAATATGCAATGCACAACCCCAGAGATGTAAGTTTCAACCTAGAGTAGTTTGAAATCAAACAAAAATGAAAGAGCAATACTCAAATCAATCTCAAAACCAAACCAAAATCTCTAACAATTAACCAGCAGATGTCTACCAATTTTCAGTCAACATTCGAAATCCAATCCAACTGGAGAAAACCATTCAAATCAGTAGGGGTAGCTAATAGACTTGGAACTTAAGAATTACTGGAAATAGGCTAGTGGCAGGGAACTGTTTTTGAGTCCAAAAATGGCTGAGAAAAGAAGACCCCCCCTCAAGGCACTTGATGCCCTTTTTATAGGTGACACAAGAAGGTGAATCAGATTTTGGGTTTCTTTTTTAGTCTCTCCCTTATTTTCAGTTTGGTCCTCTTATTTCTAACTTGTTACTCAAGAAAGCACCTCTATTGTGCTGAAATGTGCACTAAAATCCTATTCTAGAAGGTCCTAGGGTATTCTTCTACCCATGCAATACCTATACTACCCTTTCAATACTTTGAAATTACTATTCCTATCAGAATTACCCTTTTCCATGCCCAAACTACCCCTGAAAGCTTCTCAAAGTTACTGATTCTACCCACATCCTCAACAGCTATAACCAATCCCCCAAATTAATTCAAAACTAACTAGGACTGATTAATTAGAACTAATAAATTAACTAATCGAACTAACCAATCCCAATTGTTCAATCACACAAACTCAAACAAACTAGGAAAATCAGAGACCAGGATCAATCAAAGCAAAACTTAAGCTAATAGTCAACATTAAATGAAATTAAATTAACTTTTAACCAATAAACTCACAATCGACCATTCGAACATCAAATTCAGAACTAAAAAGAAATTGGAATTAACCTAAACATCTAGCTAACATTTAATGGACAGGATGGTGTCGAATCCAAACTAATCAATTATGCCAATTTAAAACTATGATTAACTAATAATGACACATGCATCAAACTAAAACAAAACTAAAAATGCAAAGATGCTTCACTGATTAAAACAGATGGAACAAGGAACAAAGAAAATTTAAACTATACTAATACACAAAAATAAATCGTAAAATTAACAGACCACTTAATGAAATCAAGACTATAACTAAAACTTCAACCATGCAAGTAAAAAAGAAACAGGAAAACTCACTGAAACATGAGAAACTCCGGCCAGTCACTGACGTCCGAATCTTTTTAGATTTTTGACACGCAACATCCCTAACCATGTGTTCTTACAAGAGAACACATGGTTAAGGATATTACGGTTCGAAATCATAAAGATTTTGGTTTAGGGTTTTGGCCAGAAATTCTTAGATCTGAAATTCGAGTCGCTTCACAGAGATTTGAAGGAAAATAGTCATGGATTCGGGTTGAGGGAAATCCGGGGATTGTGTGGTATGATTTTGGGCTGGTTTGGATGAACTTGCGACTTGGTCGGAAAACTTCAAACTGAGATTTGACGGACTCTGGCAACATTCGAGGGAAACCAATAACGGGAATGGAAAAAGGGATTCGTGGGGGATCTATGGTGTTAATTTGTGTTTGAACGGTGTAATTGACGTTCACCGCCGGCGAGGGATTTAGGGGCGGCGCAGATTAGGGTTCATGAGGAAGAAGGATACGGTACGAATGGGGTGAGGGGGGGGAAGTTCGGACACTTATATACCAAACATCCTAGTTAGATTCGGACCGTTGGATTGATGAGATCCAACGTTCGTGATTGAAGGCTGGGGAAACGACGTCGTTTGGACTTGTTAGGAACTGGACCGGGTTGGGGAATTTGGGCTGGACTGTATAGTTGTTTGGACCAACGGATTAGGTGCAAAATTGGTCCAAATTTGGCCTTTAATTAAAGCCACTCCCTTTGTATTTTTATTTTCTTTTTAATAATAATTTTTTCCATTTTCATTTTGTAATCTTGTATTTTTGTATTTATTTTTCTAATTTTTACAAAGATGCAAAATTAAACTAACAATTAAACTAAAAACAATTAATGCCTAAAATTTACTTAATAACTATTTGCGACCGTTTCACAATTAAAATAATAAAAATGCTAAAGTGAACTATTTTTGTCATTTTCTTCATATCCTATTCTAAAACAAATTAATCCCTAATTAATACTAAAGTATGAAATTAAATCCTAAATGCAAGTGCATATTTTTATGTATTTTGTATGGATTAACATGCACAAATAAAATGCAACAATTATCAGAAAATGACACCAAAATGCACAAAAAATAAAGAAAAATCATTTTGCTTGAATTTTTGGGAATAATTCATATATAAGGCAAAAATCACGTGCTCACAGCTGCCCCTCTTTGCTCGGAAACACGAAGAGTTTTCGTGCAAAGAATAAGTGAGCAACTACGAGCGATTTTTGCCCATTTAATATTCCGCTGTAAAGCATTTTGAAAAGTTTTGACCGCACCCTGCTTCAGAGGTTGCCTACATATCCTGGGCTAAACAGGAATCAGGTTAGTGTAGTTCGGGAGTGTCTGGTAGCTGGGACTACCAGGAGCTGTGATTTCACTGCGCTTGCTGCTGTTACTGCTTGCTGACCTCCCTTATTACACCACGTCAAAGATAAAAGAAGCTAAACTAACTATGCTCTATGAATTACAAAAATCCTATCTAAATTCTTCAAACTTGCTCTTGTACTTCCTTGCTGCCTTGTTGTCTTGTGTTTCCTTGTTGCCTCATTGTCTTGTGCTTTCTCGATAAAATTCCCTGTTGCTATTCCCCTAGTTAATTGAGATGTTATTCCCTCTCTCCAAACTGCTGAACTTGAATAAACTCGAACTCGAATGTATTCTTCTGTTATCTAGGCGGGCTCCTGACTGCTGAACTTAAAATTGAAACTACTCCTCTATTATCCAGGCGGGCTCCTGACTTCGACTGCTTAAAATATTTAACACCTCCATTCTCCAGGCGGGCTCCTGATTGCTATAATTCAAAATACGAGTCTCTGTTCTCCATGCAGACTCCTGACTTTTTAAATGTAACTTGTATGTCTCCGTTCTTCAGGCGGACTCCTGACTTCCGAAACTTGAACTGTATGTCTCTATTCTCCAGGCGGACTCCTGCTTTCAAATTAGATAAAGAGATTTGATTGAAAAACAAAAATTTGAATTGTATCACCTCTGTTCTTCAGGCGGGCTCCTGATTGTATGTCTCTGTTCTCCAGGTGGACTCCTGACTTCTGAATTTTGAATTCTGTACCTCTGTTCTTCAGGCGAGTTCCTGACTTCAAAATAAACAAAGAGATTGATGGGAATCTAAAAATTTGAATTGTATCACCTCCGTTCTTCAGGTGGGCTCCTGATTGCTTAAAATTTGAATGGTATGTCTCTATTCTCCAGGCGGACTCCTGATTTCTGAATTTGAAATTGAGTGTCTCTATTCTCCAGGCGGACTCCTGACTTTTAAAATTTAAACTGTATGTCTCCGTTCTTCAGGCGGACTCCTGACATCAAACTTGAAAAGTATGTCTCTGTTCTCCAGGCGGACTCCTGACAACTTGCATTTATCCTAAACATGCGAACTTTGCAACCAAATTATATTCCCCTATGCTATTCATGATTATCTTGTATTTAATTAAACCGTACTTTCCGGTTAAACCTGATTACTGCTTGTTTTTCCCTCCTGGAGAATTCCTCCTCAACAACTAACTTTTCTGCCCCTGCTCAATCAAAGAAAATTTCGTCAGTTTAAAACGGTGGTTAGTTGATGGCATTCTTGCTGAAAAATCCTTCCACTGCCTTGCTTTGTGTTTACTGATTTCCACGCACTGGCCCTGAACCGCTTGACTTTCTGACCAACTTTTAAATTTCCCAACCTCTGGCGACCTAAATGTTTTACACCCCTGTTGTTATTTCACTTTTCTGACCTTTTTGTTTGAGCTTTTGCCTTTCCCATGACATTCCCCAATCATTTCACCGATGAAACTTCCGTTAATTCCCTGTATTCCACTTGACATCAAGTTGTTTTTGACATGCTCTGACCACGTTGTGCATTACAATTCTAGAAGCTGGTAGTGAGCTTTGAAGTCCTTTCTGCTTGCATTGAACAAAACTGGCACTGAAACATCTCAGCTAGATGAAACCCTCAAAAGATAATGAAATGCAATGATTTTGAGTTAAGGATAAGAAGAATCCAAAACCAGATGACTGTTTGAAAAGAGAAGGAAAAGAAACTTATCTGAGCGAGACAACTGGTACCAATAGCCATGACATGCATTTTGGATTAAGCAGCCCAACCGATCCAACTAAATAACTCTCAATTGCCATACCTTATTGCCCAGAAATTCCATCAATTGTTTGAATTACCCAGACCTTAACCTTGTTTTCCTGCGGTACCACAAACGGTTTCCATCAACAGACCTTTCTTAGTTTGCCATTTCTCAACTCACTTTCGCCTTGAGGTGCCCGTGAAGGTTTCCACCACTAAGACTCTCTCATTTTATTTTCTCTCAGCTCCCGTCGCCTTACGGTGCCCGTGAGGGTTTTCACCCATAAGACTCTCTCATTTTTATCTTTTGTTCTTCTTCCTTGAACCAGAGTGTTGCCACTGCCACGAATTACCGCTACCTGCTCGACTTGGCATTTATCAAAAATTGATCAGAAGGTCTTTCTTTGGACCGTAATGTAGGCTTTTGGATTGGGTTAGAAAGAAAGGTATAAAAGGCTCAAAACAATTCAAATGGGTTCAAATTACAACTTTCGGAATCCAACTTTCGCAACAATCACAACTTCTGCCCCAGTTTCTTGCTTGGGGATTTTGGATTTCTATTTTGGTATGACTGAACCTCGGAGTAAGGCTGCCTACGTACCCTTTCGGGATCAAGTCAAACATAGTTCACTGTATCATAGTTAACTTTTGTTGTTGTGTTTTTCTTTCTTTCCTTTTCTTTCTTTTTCTTTTCTTCTCTTTCTCTTTTCCTTCGCTTTCATTTTTCCTTTCTCTTCTTTTCTTCTTCTTTCTTTTTCTTTTTCTTTTCCTTTGTTTTTCTCTTCTTTCTTTTTCTTTTTCTTTTCCTTTGTTTTTCTCTTCTTTCTTTTATGTTCGGCACCTGTGTTCCCTGATAATGCCATTGATTCCAAAAGAGGGGTATGAAAAATAAGTAAGGCTCAAAGGGGATGACAAGGGATAAGAGTGTTTGGATAGCAGGACAAAATGCCTTCATCATTTCAATCTTTAAGATATGCCAAATACAAACAGATACATTCAGAAATAAAGAAATCATACATAATATCTCTTGACCGCATCGGAATTGATGGCTATTTCTATACATTTTCCTTCTACATCTGTCAAATACAATGCTCCGTTAGACAACACTCTGGTTACTACAAATGGTCCCTGCTAGTTTGGGGCAAATTTTCCTTTTGCTTCAGCCTAATGAGGCAAAATCTGCTTCAGTACTAACTGTCCGACTTCGAATTTCCTTGGACGTACTTTCTTGTTGTATACTCTTGCCATTCTTCGTTGGTACAGTTGGTCATGACACACTGATGCCAATCTCTTCTCGTCAATCAAACTCAACTGCTCAAGACGGCTTTTCACCCATTCATCATCATCGATCTCAGCCTCCGCAACGATTCGCAGAGACGGGATTTCCACCTCTGCAGGTATTACTGCCTCGGTGCCATACACCAATGAATAAGGAGTCGCCCCCACCGAGGTACGAACGGTGGTGCGATATCCTAACAATGCAAAAGGTAATTTCTCATGCCACTGTCTAGATCCTTCAACCATCTTCCGGAGTATTTTCTTTATATTCTTATTGGCTGCTTCAACCGCACCATTTGCCTTGGGACGGTATGGAGTGGAATGCCTATGGGTAATCTTAAACTGCTCACATGTCTCCTTTATCAAATGACTATTAAGATTAGCTCCATTATCCGTGATGATTACCTTCGGAATCCCAAACCGACAGATGATATTTGAATGCACGAAGTCGACTACAGCTTTCTTAGTCACAGACTTGAACGTCTTAGCTTCCACCCATTTGGTAAAATAGTCTATAGCTACCAGAATAAACCTGTGCCCATTTGACGCTGCTGGATCAATTGGCCCAATAACATCCATGCCCCACGCAACAAAAGGCCATGGTGCGGACATCGTATGTAGTTCTGATGGTGGAGAGTGAATCAAATCTCCATGAACTTGGCACTGATGACACTTACGCACAAAACTGATACAATCCCACTCCATGGTGAGCCAATAATAACCTGCTCGGAGAATCTTTTTTTGCTAGAACGTACCCACTCATATGCGGTCCACAAGCTCCGGAATGTACCTCAGTCATGATAGATGTGGCATGTCTTGCATCCATGCATCTCAACAACCCGAGGTCTGGAGTTCTTTTGTACAACACTCCTCCACTAAAGAAAAACCCGCTTGGCAATCGCCAAATCATTCTTTTCTGTTCCCTGGTGGCCTGTACCAGATATACTCCCATCCTGATGTACTCTTTGATATCATGGAACCAAGGCTCGCCGTCGATTTCCTCTTCTATCATATTACAATAAGCATGCTGATCGCGGACCTGAATCTGCAACGGATCAACATAAGCCTTGTCTGGATGATGCAATATTGACGCCAAAGTAGCCAAAGCGTCGACAACCTCATTGTGAACCCTTGGAATGTGCCTGAACTCTATAGCCTGAAATCGCTGACAAAGCTCATGCAGATATTGCCGGTACGGTATAAGCTTTAAATCCCGTGTTTCCCATTCTCCTTGAATTTGGTGTACTAGTAGGTCCGAGTCACCCATAACCAAGACTTCCCGTACACCCATATCTACAGCTAATCTCAATCCCAATATACACACCTCATATTCTGCCATGTTGTTCGTATAGTAGAAACAAAGCCGAGTTGTAACAGGGCAATGCTGACCTGTTTCAGAAATAAGTACCGCTCCTATTCTCACGCCTTTCATATTTGCAGCCCCATCAAAGAAATGTTTCCATCCCGGCTTCTCGGCTTGTTCCAATTCATCAATGTACATCACCTCTTCATCAGGGAAATAAGTTTTCAAAGGTTCATAATCTTCATCGATGGGGTTCTCAGCCAATTGATCGGCTAATGCCTGTGCTTTCATCACAGTCCGTGTCACATAGATAATGTCGAACTCTGTGAGCAGGATCTACCACTTTGAAAGCCTCTCTGTGGGCATGGGCTTCTGAAAAATATACTTCAACGGGTCCAAGCGAGATATGAGGTAAGTAGTGTATGATGACAAATAATGTTTCAACTTCTGTGCCACCCAAGTTAGGGCGCAACATGTCCTTTCCAGATGAGTATACTTAACCTCGTAAGATGTGAACTTCGTGCTGAGATAGTAGATAGCCTGCTCCTTTCTACCCGTAACATCGTGCTGCCCCAGTACACAGCCGAATGAATTATCCAAAACTGTCAGATATAGAATCAAATGCCTCCTTGGTTCTGGCGGGACCAACACGGGTGGGTTCGACAAATACCCCTTTATCTTATCAAAAGCCTCCTGACATTCATCAGTCCATTTGACCGCATCGTCTTTTTTCAACAATTTGAAAATCGGCTCACAAGTTGTCGTGAGCTGAGCAATGAACCTGCTGATATAGTTCAATCTTCCCAACAAACTCATCACCTCGGTTTTGTTTCTTGGAGGTGGCAGTTCCTGAATAGCTTTGATCTTCGACGGGTCTAATTCAATACCCCGCCGGCTGACTATAAACCCCAGCAACTTCCCAGATGGCACCCCGAAAGCGCACTTTGCAGGATTGAGCTTAAGATTGTACCTGCGAAGCCTTTGAAAGAACTTTCTCAAATCTCTGACATGGTCGGATTGCTGTCTAGATTTCACGATCACATCATCCACATACACCTCGATTTCTTTGTGTATCATATCATGGAATATGGTTGTCATGGCCCTCATATAAGTTGCCCCAGCATTTTTTAAACCAAACGGCATGACCCAATAACAATACGTTCCCCACAGCGTGATGAATGCCGTCTTTTCTACATCTTCCTCGTCCATTAGAATCTGATGATAACCTGCGTAACAATCCACAAAAGAGCCAATATCATGTTTGGCATAATTGTCAATCAGTATATGGATGTTGGGCAGTGGAAAATTATCTTTTGGACTTACCTTGTTAAGATCTCGATAATCGACGCACACCCTGGTCTTGCCATCTTTCTTCGGCACAGGCACGACATTATCTAACCAAGTGGGGTATCGTGTAACCTGAATGACCTTTGCCTTAAACTGCTTGGTAATCTCTTCTTTGATCTTCACACTTATGTTCGTTTTGAACTTTCTCAACTTCTGCTTGACAGGGAGGAGTGTCGGATCAGTGGGTAATTTATGAACCACCAAATCGGTGCTTAGACCTGGCATATCATCATATAACCATGCAAAAACATCTTTGTACTCATGCAATACTTTAATTATCTCCTCCTTGAGTTGTGGCTCCAGATGAACACTTACTTTAGTTTCCCGCATATTGTCTTGGTCCCCTAGATTAACTGCTTCTGTGTCATTTAGGTTAGGTTTGGGTTTTTCTTCAAAATGACTTAATTCTTTACTAATTTTCTCATAAGTTTCATCGTTGTTACAATCCACCCCATCATCACACTCGATTTCTTGTATTATTACTTCCGAGCTAGTGGCTTTTAAAACTGGGACGAAGATTCCTCATGCATGTCATATCATTGATATCAGCATAAAAAGAACTGTACAAAAGAAAAGAAAAAATGGAAAGAAAATTAGGAACGAAGAAAATTGCATTTCATTGAATGTAAAGAGAACAAGGTTTTAACTCATCCAAACGGACGGAACATAGCAACTGGATTACAAATCCTGGAATAACCCAGGTGACAAAAGGAAAACAAAACCCACTACCACGACTCCCTCCGAATCGGAAGACGAGTAGCTTCCCAATTGTTGATGTTAGCATGTGGTCCGATGTACTGTATATCTGTTCCGCTTGACCCTTCCCCGGCCTCAACCATGTTCACTTCAGCAAATACTCTCTCCAACACCTTATCCAAATTCCCCTCTGCCCCAATCAGTGAACCTGACACCTTTTCCAATGACTGTTTCTTGCTACCCGGCCTGACGAAGGACCTGGACAAGCGTGGAATTGGTTTAGGAAGAACCCAAGCTTTTTTTTTCAATTTACGAGCCCTTCTAACATCTGCCGCCGTTGGTTTGAACCCCAATCCCAAGGTGTCCAGATTTTTGGGCAGAGAAACAGGTTGAACAATGCCCTGAAGTTCAGCCCGCAGACCTTTTCCTGGCACGAACCCGTTACTCAGCATTTCTGATACTACCATGACGGTCGCAGCTGCCATCCTGGGACATGGAATGCTTTTACCCTCGGGCACTCTGCTCACCGGGACCGTGTCGAAGACTTGATAAACCCATGGTCCCTTATCATCTTCGGTTTCTATAAAAGGCACAATGGCATCACTCATGGCACATGTGAGATCTTCCCCATATAACACAATTTCTTGTCTGTCCCACTCGAACTTGACCATTTGGTAAAGTGTGGAAGGCACTGCTTTGGCCGCGTGGATCCATGGTCAACCCAACAAAAGATTGTTGGACACTACAACATCCAACACCTGAAATTCCATAGTGAACTCGACCGGGCCAATAGTCAATTCGAGTATAATATCCCCTACTGTGTTTGTTCCCCCTCCGTCGAACCCTCGAACACAAATGCTATTTTTGCGGATTCTATCATCATCAATCTTCAACTTGTTCAATGTGGACAACGTGCAAATATTAGCACTCGACCCGTTATCGATCAGTGCCCGAGTAACCATTGAACCTTCACACTTGACCGTCAAGTAGAGAGCTTTATTGTGTTCTGTGCCTTCCACATGCAATTCATCATCAGAAAATGCTACCCTATTCACTTCAAAGATCTTGTTGGCAATTGTCTCCAGATGGTTCACTAAAATTTTGTCGGGCACATGAGCTTCATTCAATATCTTCATCAAAGCTCGACAATGCTCGTCAAAATGGATCAATAACGACAACAACGAGATTTGGGCCGGTGTTTTTCTCAATTGTTCAACAATGGAATAATCTTGCACTTTCATCTTTTTCAGAAACTCTTCTGCCTCTTCTTCCGTCACAGCTTTTTTGACTAGCACTGGACTGTCTTTAGCGCCCTTAGCCTTTCTCAACTCTTCGGGATCAAAACAACGTCCCGACCGAGTTAGTCCTTGTGCTTCACAACTCTCTTCCTCAATTTCCTTTCCTTTGTATGTCACCACTACCTTGTTATATTTCCACGGCACGGCTTTGCTATCAACCACAGGTAACTGGACTACTGGTTTTATGATAACTGGTTCTACGTAGGCCCCTTTCACAACAACCATGGGTGCAAATGGTGACCCTGGTACCACTAACTTGACTGGCTCTGGCTTTTTTGCAGTAACAAATGGTCCTTTTTCCCATTACTAACACTGGCTTATCTTTTATTGCTTTTAACTGAACCACTGGCCTTGCGCTCACTGTCTTTTCTTTGACCTTGGCTTCCGTAGAACGAATCACGATAACCACCTGCGAGGGTTTTTTATGCTCTGTCCCTTTATGAATCAGCTTGATCATATTGGCTTCATAATGCGCTGGTAACAGATTTTGATTGATGTTTGCGGCCTATGGAGCCTGTACTTCAATACGACGATTATCAATGAGTTCTTGTATCGCGTTTTTCAACTTCCAACATTTTTCGGTATCATGCCCCGGAATCCCTGAGCAATACTCGCAGCTAACAGAATGGTCCAGGTTTCTGGGAAGGGGGTTTGGTGCTTTGGACTCAATTGGGGTCAACAGTCCCAACTGTTTCAATCTATGGAAGAGAGCAGTGTAAGATTCTCCCAGCGGAGTAAATGTTTTTCTGTTTGGGGCCTTCTCACTTCTAAAGGCTTGTTTTGGGCGGAAGCTGGTTCCTGGTTTGTTTGCCCTGGGATGTGGATAGGTGTTTTGTGGGGGGTGGATGCGTGTTTTGGGGATTTGGTGCACGCCATTGCGAGTGCACCGGAGGTTGAGTGTAGGTCTGGGCGTGGTGGATAGAAAAGTATGGTTCTGGTGGTGGATAGTAGTGTTGCGGTGGGCCATATGGGGTATATTGGTAGTTTGGGTGGTGGGGTTTGGGTTGGTTGTAGTAGAGTGGAGGGTTGTCGGGCCTGGACCAAGCACTAGCTTCAACCGTAGCAACTTCTTCCTTCTTCTTCTTTCCAAGCACACCACCAGTACCGCTTTGCATGTCCTGGGTGGTTGCTTTTGAACGCCAAGTAGCTCAAGATCTTGTTAGATTTCAATCCTTCTTCAATCATGGCTCCCATCTTTACCACTTCATTAAACGACTTTCCGACAGATGTCACTAGATAACCAAAATAGGTAGGTTCTAATGTTTGCAAGAAGTAATCTACCATCTCACTCTCCCTCATCGGAGGATCGACCCTTGCTGCTTGTTCCCTCCAGCGGAAACCAAACTCTCTAAAACTTTCCCCAGGCTTCTTTTCTAGTTTCAACAATGACAGACGGTCGGGGACTATCTCAAGGTTATATTGAAAATGGCCAATGAATGCTTGTGTCAAATCATCCCATGTATACCATCGGCCGGGGTCCTGTCTCGTGTACCATTCTAGTACGGATTCGCACAGGCTTTGAGCGAAATATGCTATCAACAATTTATCCTTCCCCCCAACACCTCTCATTTTGCTACAAAAGGCACGCAGATGGGCTACTGGGTCACCGTTCCTCTCATACTAGTCAAACTTCGGCATTTTAAACCCCGCAGGCAACTGAACATCAGGGAAAGGGCACAAATCTTTGTATGCGACGCTGACTTGGTTACCTAAACCATGCATGTTCCTGAAGGATTGCTCCAGGATTTTGACTTTACGAATCACTTCCTCCTGTTCTGTATTCTTAACCGGTTTCTCAACCTCTCCCGGGATTTCAAAATGGGGAGAATAGGTATATGGCTCAGGCACTTTGAAAGTGGGTTCGGAAGGGTAATATTGGGTGTCATGAGCTTGGAATAGCGGCTCACTGGACAATCTATGTAATGGGACTGGAGGTGCCACAAAGACTGGAACCATGGGTGGGGGAGGGTTCTGTTTGGGGGGTGGAGCTGGGGGAGCGTATGAAGTGGTATCATAGCCCTGGGCGTGATAGGGGAAGGCTGAAGATGTGTGGGGAGTGGTGGGCTCCTGAGCTTGAGCCAGGGGTGGGATGTAAGATGGATTAGCGGGATATAGTGGTGCCGGATGTCCCTAAGACCATGCCCGATGCATTTCAGCCATTTGTGCTTTTAGTTTCCTCATCTCTTCTTTCATATCACCCAAATCTGTTACCTCAACATCATTTGAAGGGTCTACGATGCTGATTTCCGAATCCTGCCCTGTCATTTTTACTTTATCTTTCGACCGGGTGTTGTACGGGTGAGTTGCCAGAGTTGCCAATCAACTAACCACCTGCCTGAACTCACACATTTAGACAACCACTTTGTTAGCGATTAAGTTTTAACAGATTTGACAACCGCACGTTGGCATAAATGCACTTATACAGTTAATCATTTCTATTATGCGTTTGCTCGATTGCATGCGTCATCCCGGCATTTCGTTCCTTGTTTCTTTTTACCTTTCTTTCAAATTTCTCACCTCATCCCTCTCTTGTGCTCTTCTCCTTCTTTTATTTCTCTTTTGTGTTCCCGCTCATTTCTCTTTTTGTTTTTCCGCTCTTTTCTTTCTTTCTCTCTTTCTTTGGTTTTTCTTTTCCTTCTTTTTCTCTACGATTACGGTCGAATCCTATGGAGATTGCCTACGTATCGTGACCCCGCACGAATCAGACCAAGCGTAGTTCATGAAAATCAATGCAAAATTAAAGGGTGGAAATAAGAATTTTTTTTTTGAAATTTTCATTTTTCATTACTAAAACAAACTATTACAAACTAAACACTTTTCGGAATGAAACTAACAGACGCAAATTAAAAGCAAATACAGACTCTAAGACTGCAGACGTACTTGACCTGGAAAGATAACTGACATACGAAAGACTGACTCAAAATGGTAGAAAATTACAGACACGGACTATGCATACTCTAGTGCTTCAAACTTAGGTGTCCACGGGGCGTCGTTCGGCCTCGCCGCGGGACTAGGATCCAAATCCCTTTCAAGCTGCTCTAATTCATTCATGGTTCGCTTCACATAGATCATTACTGCTGAGACAACAGTAGTATAGGTCATGTCTTCACAAACCCGACATCTCCCGAAAATGGCATGAGCAATGGCTCTAATCCTGTCTTTTGTTTGCTTCTTTTCTATAAGCAAGCGTCTTATCTGATCGCTGCACGTCTTTAAAGCTCGAGAGTCCTACAGGTGTTGATCTTGCAACTGCTGCACTTCTACCTACATTTGGGCCAACAAGTCGTAACAGTGTCCACTTTCAATTCCAAAATCTCTAGCCTGCCTAACCGCTTTACCATCAAGGGCAACCACTTTTCTCTTTAAATTGGCAATAATTTTCTCATGGTCTCTTTTCAACAGATTCAAGTACTGGCGACGCTCCTCTGTTCTTGTAGCCCACTGCACTTTAAGCTCTGCCATGATATTCTCAAATTTTTCTAATCCATCCCGCCATTCCCTGACTTCGTTTTCCAATCTTTTTATCAATTGCTCATCGGATCGGCTCCTCGGCTGCTTATCGACGGTTATCTTCAATTGCCGGATTTGGGCCCTAAGTGCTTCATTTTCTCGAGCCAGTCTATTCTTTTCACCTTGATCTGCAGCAACCTGTACACTGTTCTCGAATTTCAGACTTTCAACTTGCTGCTTCAGTTGACCAATCTCAACTCGATAGCCTTCTTCCTTTGCTAACCAATCCCACTGCTCTTGGGATGACTTGGCGAAATCTTTGAGATGAGGTCGTTTAGCCGGTCTTCCACATGCCACGTCACCTCTGAACCAATCATGATACACTGGGGCAACTTCCCCTTTAACCCTATCAGACACACAAGTGTTCGCCATCAAATGTTGACACTCACTCCAGATTTGGCGAACCTCTTCCTCGGGGAACCGACCGTCAGGACTAATTTCGACCACTTGGGTACTCAAATCTTCGTCTCTCGGTACTACTTGATACCTCCCGAGTTGCCTTAGAACTCGATATGGTGCATAGGGCTGGATGTTTTTGAGTCCCATCAACAAAAAATGCGGCCGAGCTGCTGGCATATATATGACTTCCTCGATAGGCAACCATCCAAGCACCCACTATATCTGGCTGGCACTGAGGTTCTGAAATAATGATGTCCAGGTCGTGACTCCTTCAGGTAGACTAGCCCCTTTGATTCTTGCGTAAAATTCAGCTATACAAGTTTTCTCAACCGAACCATAACTCAATAGCTGAGAGCGAGGGCACAAATGCTCAGTCATCCACATTTGTAACAGCAAGTTACATCCCTCAAAAAATTTTCCCCAACTTTGCACGCAGTGATAGCTCAGAAGATGTCAGCCACGATCATAGGTGCTAAAGTGCTTTTCTCCATGGTTTGCAAGGTACTGACGACCCCCGCTACTTTCAAATCAATATTAGCATCTTTCCTTGGGAATATTATGAGGCCCAAAAAGGCTATCATAAAAGCCACCCGTCTGTGTTCCTCCCATTTTTGTCGGTTACTTCTACTGCATATCTTTTTCCATTTTTATTTTTGGCATTTCATAAGCGAATAAAACTATTTTTAGAAACAAGACGTTTTTTTTTCAACAAATAATAAAACAACCTATTTTCCAAACTAAAAATAAAAGACTCTTTTTTTTTCTTTTTTTTCCAACAAATAATGAAACAACTTATGTTTCTCAAACTAAAACAAAAACTTTTCTTATCCTTTTCTTTATCAACAAACAACTTTTCAAAAATAAAAGACTTTTTTTTCTATTTTTCTTTGCTTTTTTTTAGTAAAACAAAATAAAACATTTTCCTTTTTCTTTTTTTTTTCTCAAAATTTCGGCAGAGTTTCGCCAGTAATTGGTCATTGATTTTTTATTTCTAAAATAATCAATTAACTCCCTAACTGATATTTTTTCTTTTTTCCTCTTTTCTCATTTTTTTTAATTTTCCAACATTCCCGAGATTCAGAAACCGGTCAACATGCAGGTTCGAAACAAATATATGTACAGAGCAAGTAGGATGCATCAGGATGGTCTTTTCATTTCAGGTTGCTAGTCCTAGACGGACCCAACCCCTGTGTTGAGTCCCCTAAGTCAAATGCAACATGATGCAAATAAGCGTTCCTACTAGAGATCCGGCATGAAGTCACGTTATTCTATGTTCAAAAACCTGGGTCAATGTTCTAGACTGTGTACCCGAGCGGACAACTCGAGTCGAGGAGGGGGCAACTTACTGGGAACCAAAAAGCCATCCGGCTTCGTAACTTGTCCGGCCTCTTTCTTACTTCAAGGTATGACACTAACAAAATAAGGAGTCTCAACCAGTAAGCACATCCCCGGAGGTGAAGAGAGAAAGGTGTCGGCACAGTTTATATACAGTTCAGATAATATCAAAGCAGTAACATTTAGCACATTCAGCACAAAATATGTAGGAAAATCAGGTACAATTAAATACAACAATTTATCTAAGCTCGAATTCTGAACCCTGAACCAGAGATTCTGGGTCGTGTCCCCAGCAGAGTCGCCAGAGCTGTCACACCTCCTTTTTCATCTACACCCGCAAGGGCGTAAAGGAGTTTTTCCATTTAAAGGACAATCGGAACGAGATTTAATTATTAATTATTCAGAGTCGCCACTTGGGAGATTAATGGTGTCCCAAGTCACCGGTTGAATCCCGAACCGAGGAAATTTATGACTCTGTTAACAGTCCGCGAACCAGAAATCCGAGTAAGAAATTCTGTTAACCCGGGAGAAGGTGTTAGGCATTCCCGAGTTCCGTGGTTCTAACACAGTCGCTTAACTGTTGTATTTAATTTTATCTGATTTTGATACATGCTAGACTATGTGCTTTTTATTCGTAAACCACTTTTTACCATTATTTATTTTAAAAGAATTGTGACGTCGTGAAAACGCGTTCCGAACCACGTCGCAATCAATGCACCCGTGATTGTCAACCCATTTCGACTTCGTCGAGATTTAGATTTGGGTCGCATCAATGCGCACCCGAGTTTAAGGAAGTAATTTTATTAAAAATGTGCCTAAAGATTCTAACGTATTATTATGTGGGGAAGGCCGTGAAATTCACTAGTCGGCCCTCTCAAATTCTAATTATTTTATGTAATCATTATTGAGGGCCCAACATTTTGTGTTTTCTTGAGCGAGGCTCGTCTCATTTCATTTCAAAGGGTAAACCTAAGAGCGACTATATTTTCTATCTTTTTTGTATCTTTTTCGTTTTTGTTTCTAAAAGAAAAAGGAAATATCCTAATTGGTTAACATCAAAGTCCGGGTCTCGAGTTCAAGTCCGGGTCCAAACAAAAGGACACACCTTTTAGCTTGAACCAACTACCTAACTCAAAACCCAGATTTTATCATTCGAACCTTGAATTGCTGTTTTTGAAACGGGCTCAAATTGATAAACCCCCTGGGCCAAAGGTTGGCCCAAACGGAAAACGTCCACTTAAGTAAAACCACGAACCTGCTTTTAATCAAGGACTTAGGTTCGAGTCCCCAGCCGACGTAGATAGCCCATGCCATTGTGATGCTCAGAATAGCATCGAATCCCAAACAACGTCTGCAGAGCGTCTCATTTGAATTTAACACAGACAGATTATCAAAGACATTTCCTTCAGGTTGCTCAACATGATTGCAGTAGAGCATTGACCACTCAACCTCCAATTTGATACTAAATTATTTTACTAAATTCATTAAGTAATTGAAAGCACTGAATTTGTTATGTAAAAATAAACAATTGAATTAAGTTTTCTATGACACTTCGAATAACAAAAAGGTGACAGTCACAAGTCTGAGTGTATTGAGAAAGTTTAAACTAATACCAATGACTCGAACATTCATACAGTCCAACCACTAGTTCATCTATAATTAACAGAACATGGATACAGTCCAACTAGGCATAACGAACACACCCAAAGCAAAATTAAATGATATTAAACAAGTACTGACTACTTTTGCTAAAATAATCGAGCATATAAACTTCTGATAGCAAATGGAAGGCCAATTCTATTTTAATATCTCAATTTCCAAGCTGGGCCAATACAATGATCGAGTGTGTACCTGAGAATGGAGTTTCAACAGAGGAAATGAAGGTTAGCAGTGGCAGTGACAATACCAAACCAACAAATATGCAATGCACAACCCCAGAGATGTAAGTTTCAACCCAGAGTAGTTTGAAATCAAACAAAAATGAAAGAGCAATACTCAAATCAATCTCAAACCAGACCAAAATCTCTAACAATTAACCAGAAGATGTCTACCAAAGCTAACAGACTTGGAACTTAAGAATTACTGGAAATAGGCTAGTGGCAGGGAACTATTTTTGAGTCCAAAAATGGTTGAGAAAAGAAGACCCCCCCAATCAAGGCACTTGATGCCCTTTTTATAGGTGTCACAAGAAGGTGAATCAGATTTTGGGTTTCTTTTTTAGCCCCTCCCTTATTTTCAGTTTGGTCCTCTTATTTCTAACTTGTTACTCAAGTAAGCACCTCTATTGTGCTGAAATGTGCACTAAAATCCTATTCTAGAAGGCCCTAAGGTATTCTTCTACCCATGCAATACCTATACTACCCTTTCAATACTTTGAAATTACTATTCCTATCAGAATTACCCTTTTCCATGCCCAAACTACCCCTGAAAGCTTCTCAAAGTTACTGATTCTACCCACATCCTCAACAGCTATAACCAATCCCTTAAATTAATTCAAAACTAACTAGGACTGATTAATTAGATCTCAGAAATAAACTAATCGAACTAACCAATCCCAATTGTTCAATCACACAAACTCAAAGAAACTAGGAAAACCAGAGACCAGGATCAATCAAAGCAAAGCTTAAGCTAATAGTCAACATTAAATGAAATTAAACTAACTTTTAACCAATAAACTCACAATCGTCCATTCGAACATCAAATTCAGAACTAAAAAGAAATTGGAATTAACCTAAACATCTAGCTAACATTTAATGGACAGGATGGTGTCGAATCCAAACTAATCAATTATGCCGATTTAAAACTATGATTAACTAATAATGACACATGCATCAAACTAAAACAAAATTAAAAATGCGAAGACGCTTCACTGATTAAAACAGATGGAACAAGGAACAAAGAAAATTTAAACTATACTAATACACAAAAATAAATCGTAAAATTAACAGAACACTTAATGAAATCAAGACTATAACTAAAACTTCAACCATGCAAGTAAAAAGAAACAGGAAAACTCACTGAAGCACGAGAAACTCCGGCCAGTCACTGACGTCCGAATCTTTTCAGATTTTTGACACGCAACATCCCTAACCATGTGTTCTTACAAGAGAACACATGGTTAAGGATATTACGGTTCGAAATCATAAAGATTTTGGTTTAGGGTTTTGGCCAGAAATTCTTAGATCTGAAATTCGAGCCGCTTCACAGAGATTTGAAGGAAAATAATCATGGATTTGGGTTGAGGGAAGTCCGGGGATTGTGTGGTGTGATTTTGGGCTGGTTTGGATAAACCTGCGATCTGACCAGAAACTTCAATCGAAGATTCGACGAGCTCCGACAACATTCGAGGGAAACCAATAACGAGAATGGAAAGAGGGATTCATGGGGGATCTATGGTGTTAGTTTGGGTTTGAACGGTGTAAGTGACGTTCACCGCCGACGAGGGATTTAGGGGCGGCACAGAGTGCGGATTAGGGTTTATGAAGATGAAGGACACGGTACAAATGGGGTGAGGGGGGATTTCAGACACTTATATACCAAACATCCTAGTTAGATCCGGACCGTTGGATTGATGAGATCCAACGGTCGTGATTGAAGGCTGGGGAAACGACATCGTTTGGACTTCTTAGGAACCGGACCGGGTTGGGGAATTTGGGCTGTGTTATTTGATTGGACCAACGGATTAGGTGCAAAAGTGGTCCAAATTTGGCCTTTAATTAAAGCCACTCCCTTTGTATTTTTATTTTCTTTTTAATAATAATTTTTTCCATTTTTCATTTTGTAATCTTGTATTTTTGTATTTATTTTTCTAATTTTTACAAAGATGCAAAATTAAACTAACAATTAAACTAAAACCAATTAATGCCTAAAATTTACTTAATAACTATTTGCAACCGTTTCACAATTAAAATAATAAAAATGCTAAAGTGAACTATTTTTGTCATTTTCTTCATATCCTATTCTAAAACAAATTAATTCCTAATTAATACTAAAGTATGAAATTAAATCCTAAATGCAAGTGCATATTTTTATGTATTTTGTATGGATTAACATGCACAAATAAAATGCAACAATTATCAGAAAATGACACCAAAATGCACAAAAATGAAGAAAAATCATTTTGCTTGAATTTTTGGGAATAATTCATATATAGGGCAAAAATCACGTGCTCACAAGGAGTAGCGATAAATTTTATTATTTAACTACATAATTTATCTATTGCTAATTTTTCTTCTCTTTGTAGTTAACTTGTCTTAGAATACATGGTACCTAGACAACTATTTTGATACGAAATTAATATAAAAGAACAAAATACAGAATAACACTAAACTTTCAAGATTATCTTGGTGGTTGTCATGCTTAGATAGGTCATCCACTAACTTTTTTGACTAAGTAGGCTCAATATTTGTCATATTCAAGAGCTTATATATTTAAAAATCTTATTTTTAAGGGCTTATATTTTTTATAATTTTATATGCATCGATAGAAGTTACACGCGGATCGTGCATATACTAGCACGAAGCTCCTTAGCGAAATGTCGTTCGCCTTTTTTACCCTTTAAAAATAGATTTTATATTGGTTGTAATTGTAATTTAATTATTCTACTAATATTTAGGACTTTAAATCAACTAAATTTAGTCATTAAATTTTTCCTATTCAAACTGCATAAATAGAAACTCCAAAATTTTAGGAATTTAAAACAAAATAAAAATTTACTTACATATCCTTTCCTTAAATAAATTGTGTAAAGTAATTATAACTTTTTCTTATGCGTATTAGACAAAATATATATAAACATTTTAGAAATCTACTAATAAAATTTTAGATATGATTTAACTCTTCAAAAGTTAAAGATTTCTAACAATATATAAACCAAACTTACAACATACTAGGCCGAGTATGAAAAAATATATAAATGAGTTTAATACGATATGCTTACATTTTGAAAATAATAGTAGTATTTTAATTTAAAGTAATAAATACTATAATGTACTTTAAGTTAATTATTTGAATAAGTTGAATACATATTGTAAATTTATACACATATTAACTTACAAATTCAATTACAATACTCGAAAAGTAAAACATAGATAAGACAAATTTATATATTGAAATTAATGGAAATAAATTAGATACATTTATTCATAAGTAATTTAAGATAGTAGTTAAAAGAGATAAAAGAAAACGTAGAGAGCGAAAGGTATAAATTGATATTCCTTATTGAATTAGCTATATAGAATCAATATTCTTTGTTGAAATAAATTTACACATTTATTTTAATTCAAAAATAATATTTATATATATTTTAAAAAGTTTTATACTCATTTAGATAGGTTACACGCGCAGCGCGCGTACCGTAAAACTAGTAAATATAAAACCACGGAGTATTGCTTAAGATTTGCAGGAACTAGATTGGACTTAGGCCTCATTTGTTTGCACTTAATGGATGTCTGAATCTTAATCATTCAAATCTAGCTCATTAAGTGCATTTGTTTTTTAAATTTTAACCCTGATTATTCAGATCCAGCCCATTAAGTCTATTTGTTTTTTCTCTATTAAAAGCTCTTAATAGGTCTGAAAGGATCTTATTCAGCCAGATCCATAACAAAGTCCTACCAACGTTCAGACTCTTTGAAAAAAATCGATACGACTTTATTTCCGCAAATATTCACTCAACGACTGCTTTATTTTAGCAAAGTTTCACGCTGTGCTTCTTCATATTTTGTGCATAAATTTCACGCCTCTGTCCCACTCTCCATCTATCATCGTCTACTCAAATTTGTTTTCTCTTCAACATGTAAGTTCTAAAACCTTTAGAATTTCTTCTTATTATTTTATGAGATTCGCAATACGCTTGCCTATTATTTTGTGATATACTTGTTTGAGTTTCAAGATTTCAATTCTATTCTCTAGTAGTTGGTTCTACAGTGAAAAAAATTAGAAAGTTTTACAAAACTTTTGAGGTTTATCTCTGAATTGTCTTAGCAAAGGGGTTTTTGATTTTTCCAGAAAGTGAATTTTTAACCCAAGCATTAATAGGGATCATAATATGAGCATTATATCTCTGGTTTCATGATTCTACCAAGTGACGTAGGCTTCGATTATCTTAGGGCACATCGAATAAATGACTCACTAATTTGTTATGAACGTGGGCTATTAGATTTTCGAAAAAATATATCTTGTACCACATATAGATTTGATGTTAATTGTAGCATATCTTCCTGTTTTTCTCACTTTGGAGAATTGTTCAATACTTTTGAACAACGGCCTAGTCGATAGTGAGCAAAACGCCGATGCAAAAGTTTTACTTTTTTATTCTCTTAAAGAACTTATAAACTTTCTTCTCTCCCTCATCTAATGAGCGTCTTTTTTTACTAAACTTTCTATTCCTCTTCGCGAAGTGACAATTTGAAACTCATATGTGTCGGTGAATCGGCAATATCACATGGAACTTGAGCATTAGTATTTGAACTTTAGTCAGACCTTAGTAGCTCTCTCTTTTTGTGTCTTGTGTATAAAAAGGCTCTCATTATATCCATTTTGCAGATGCACCTTCATACATTGATTTCATTTTAAATTTAGGATAATATAAAGTATGGGATCTGCAACTAATCTGATTTGAGTTTATAGCCAATAGCATAAAATAGAACCTAAAAGTATTTTCAATAAAATATGCACATGCATGGTGGCACTAAGCAGGGCATAATAACAATAACAATACTTAGTTCTAGCTTGCTGCCTAGGCTAACTTATTTTTGCAAACTCTATTTCTTTGTCTTATCACTTACGTCATTCGGCTTTCATGTGTAGAATAATAAAATGATGAGCTTTTTAATGAAATGTGCATGAAATAGTGATATCCTCTTCCACTTGGACTTCTCATTTTATCTTGTTTAATTATAGAGAAACAAAATTTCATTGCTTTGGCCTTTTGGATGTTCAAAATTTATTTCTAATCAATTTAACTTATGGGGAGTACATAGATCTCCTTTCTATGTTTTCACAACAGAACACATTATGATAGATGCTTTTTAGCTAAGACATAACATAACTACAAGGAAAAGGTTAGCTCTGTGTGATAGGTTATCAATCTCATCCTTCAGCGAGTTGCATATCCCAATTTCACATTCAAAACTATCTCTTACCTTTTTTCCAAAGCATAATCAATTATATAGACTGTTGTTTGTTAAGCAGACAATATTAATGGTAAATGGTTCTTGGCTGATGAATACAATATGAATGTGATCATGATAGTACATGTTACTGTAATTCGGTCTTAAAGTTATGTATGTGTTCTTTTTCAACTCTCTGTTGGGAATAAACCCCTTGCCAAAATAATATTCACGGTAATAAAGCGGAATAATAATGTAGCACCGAGATACGGTAATTAACAATAATAAAAGAATAATAATGACACCAAGATTTTTACGTGGAAAACCCTTCTGAATAAGGGAAAAAACCACGACCCCGAGAGGAGCAACTGATATCACTATAGTAAGGAATTTTACACTTTGTAGGTCGGAGGTAAATACTCCAAAGACCACTACAACACTCAAAAGAAATAACCCTCTTTTGATATTCCCACCTCACTACAATATCGCTCACTCTCTATTTTCTTCACAGACTATTTTCTTATACCTTGTCTGTGAAACCTCACTCTTTCTTTCTCTCTTTGTTGGTGTGTAGAAATGAGAGTTGAAGCTCTCCTTTTATAGCCAAAGCTTCACTCTCTAAAGCCTACCATATTTGACAATTTACACACACTTTTCACAATTCAACAAAGTTGGCTACCAAACCAAAGAAATTCAACAAAGTTGGCTACCAAACCAAACTAATTCAACAAGGTTGGCTACCAACCAAACCAAGTCAACAAGGTTGGCTACCAAACCAAAGAAAACTTTTATTAGGCACATGTCTAATACTTCTTCAATGAGATGGACCTCATCAATCTCCCCCTCCAGTCTCATTCATCTATAGGAGGTAGCACTGTCTTCTAGTTTGAGTGCATGCCGACAAGTTCTTTGCATAGCTCGAACTTGTTCCTTGGTACCACCTTGGTCAGCATATCTGCGGAATTCTCATTTGTAGAAATCTTCAAGACTTTTAGAGATTCATCATCTACCATTTCTCGAATCCAATGATATCTCACATCAATGTGTTTGGTCCTTGCATGGTACATAGAGTTCTTGCTAAGGTCTATTGCACTTTGATTGTCACAATAGACGACATACTCCTTCAGATGCAATCCAAGCTCTTGAAGGAATCGCTTGAGCCATATCATCTCCTTGCCAGTTTCTGTAGCGGCAATGTACTCTGCTTCAGTTGTTGAAAGTGCAACGCACTTCTGCAACTTAGACTGCCATGATATAGCTCCCCCTGAAAATGTAAACAAATATCCAGTAGTGGATTTTCTGTTGTCAATGTCACCCGCCATATCAGCATCTGTATAGCCCTTCAAGATTGGATCAGATCCTCCAAAGCACAAACAATCTCCCGTGGTACCTCTCAGGTACCTGAGTATCCACTTGACTGCTTCCCAATGTTCCTTTCCAGGATTTTCAAGAAACCTGCTGACAACACCAACTGCGTGAGCAATATCAGGTCTAGTACATACCATTGCATACATCAAGCTTCCGACTACTGAAGAATAAGGAACTTTAGCCATGTTTCCTTTCTCCTCCACTGTTGTAGGACACATCTTCTTACTCAACTCTAGATGACTAGCAAGAGGTGTGCTGACTGGCTTAGCATTCTTCATGTTGAAGCGTTCTAGTACACGTTCAATGTACTTCTCCTGAGATAGCCACAACTTTCTACTTGTTCTCTCTCGAACTATCTTCATCCCTAGAATTTGTTGTGCTGGGCCCAAGTCCTTCATATCAAATGACTTGGACAGATCTCCTTTCAACTTTGCTATCAACCCCTTGTCTTTTCCTACAATTAACATGTCATCCACATACAACAACAATATAATAAAGTTATTCTCAGAAAATCTTTTGAAGTATACACATGGATCAGAATAGGTCTTTAGGTATATTTGACTTTTCATGAATGAGTCAAACTTCATGTACCACTGCCTTGGTGTCTGCTTCAATCCATAAAGACTCTTATTCAATTTGAACACCATGTGTTTCTTTCTAGCTACTTCAAATCCTTCTGGCTGCTCCATATAAATCTCCTCTTCGAAATCTCCATGAAGAAATGCAGTTTTCACATCCAACTGCTCCACTTCAAGATCTAGGCTAGCTGCTAAGCTCAAAATTGTTCGAATAGAAGTCATTTTGACAACAGGTGAGAAAATTTCGTCAAAATCAATACCTTTCTTTTGTTCGAAGCCTTTAACCACCAATCGAGCTTTGTATCTGACCAGCTTGCCATTTCCATCTTTCTTGAGTTTAAAGACCCATTTGCATTTGAGTGGTCTTTTACCCTTTGGAAGTTCAACCAGCTTGTATGTGCCATTTTTCTGTAGAGATTCCATCTCTTCTTGCATAGCTTTCATCCACTGGTTCTTTTCTGGATGGGACAACACCTCCTTAAGACTTTCTGGCTCCCCCTCATCACTGATGAGGAC
Organism: Nicotiana tabacum; assembly: GCF_000715075.1. Lineage (NCBI taxonomy): Eukaryota > Viridiplantae > Streptophyta > Magnoliopsida > Solanales > Solanaceae > Nicotiana > Nicotiana tabacum. The sequence goes on along the minus strand of NC_134086.1, from coordinate 173,948,158 downwards.
ATACTCTGTGGAAGGGTACCTGCATGACTCTACCCTTGGCCTCTGTGATCTCCTCAGAGGTTGAGGTTGTTCTTCTCCCTGAGTGGGGTGCTCCACTTCCTCGACACCTTTATCAAGTTGCTCCCCCTGCTCAATAACCTCACCAGGTTGCTCCACCTGCTCGGCAACCTCGTCGGTTGTACTTTCTGCACTTGTGGGATTGTTAGAAGTAGAAGGAATAGTAACAAAGTTAGGAATTATACCATTTTTCGCCTTTTCTAACATATCAGCAGCAGTTCCAACTTCACTTTCTCGGAAGACTACATCTCTGCTTCTGATGACCTTCTTTTTTACAGGATCCCACAATCTGTACCCGAACTCTTCATCTCCATATCCGATAAATATGCAGGGAACAGATTTATCATCCAGCTTTGTTCTCTGCTCTTTTGGTACATGTGCAAAAGCTCTGCAACCGAACACCTTCAGATGCGAGTAGGACACCTCCTTGTTGGTCCAAACTCTCTCTGGGATTTCAAACGCCAACGGAACTGATGGACTCCTATTGATCAGGTAACAGGTTGTTTGAACTGCTTCACCCCAGAATGACTTAGGCAGTTTAGCCATTCTGAGCATGCTTCTCACCTTCTCCACAATGGTGCGGTTCATCCTCTCGGCTACGCCATTGTGCTGTGGGGTTCCAGGAACTGTCTTTTCATGTCTGATCCCATGACTTGAACAATACTCTTCAAATTCCCTTGAAGTGTACTCACCTCCATTGTCACTTCGGAGACGCTTTAGCTTTCGACCCGTCTCCCTTTCTACTAGAGCATGAAACTTCTGGAAAACTTGAAACACCTGATCTTTGGTTTTCAAAATATAAACCCATAATTTTCGTGAAGCATCATCAATAAAAGTAACAAAATATTTGTTACCGCCCATTGATTCAATTTCCATTGGGCCGCAAACATCAGAATATACTAAATCAAGTATATTCAATTTTCTTTCAGACGATGTCTGAAATGAGACTCTATGCTGCTTACCAAATAAACAGTAGTCACAAGGTTTTACCGTTGTACCTTTGGCATAAGAAATGAGTGATTTCTTGGCAAGAATCTGCAATCCCTTCTCGCTCATATGACCCATTCTTTTGTGCCACAAATCTACAGAAATCTCATCTTGTGCCGCGTTCAATTCACCTTGGCATATTTCTGCATTTGTCCTGTACAACGTGCCACGAGCAACTCCCTTTGCAATCACCAATGATCCCTTAGTGAGTCTCCACTTTTGATTTGCAAAATAGCTCTCGTATCCATCTCGGTCTAAAGCAATTCCCGAGATCAAGTTCATCCGTAAATCAGGTACATGCCGCACATCCTTTAGAACCAATGTGCATCCGACATTTGTCTTGATACAAATGTCACCAATCCCCGCAATCTTTGAGTAACTTGTGTTACCCATTTTCACTGTGCCGAAATCACCTGCTACATATCTGCAAAAAAGATCTCTTACCGGTGTGGCATGGTGAGATGCCGCTGTGTCAACCACCCATTCCGACTCTGAACCTGACAGGTGCATGCATTCCTCTTCCTCATTTATAAAGAGGACAACATTATCATTATTTTGCACCATGGCGGCTGTGTTGTCGTCATTCTTCTGGCCACTGGTTTCACCTTTGCCCTTCCTTGGATTTGGGCAATCTCTTTTGAAGTGACCTGGTTGATTACAGTTGTAGCAATTTCTGACTCTTGATTTGGATCGGTTCTTTGACTTCCCACGAGCTCCGGATCTACCATAGTTGTTCGAACTCCTTTGATAACTCCTGCCTCTACCTTCTGTGATGAGAGCCTGTCCTTGATTTTCAGGCTTCTTTCTCATCTTCTCATTGAGTAGAAGAGCCGATGTGACATCTTTCAACTCAATAGTAGTCTTACCATGCAGGATGGTTGTTGCCAAATTATCGTACGAAGATGGCAACGAGTTCAATAGCAAGATGGCTTTATCTTCTTCCTCGATTTTCACTCCGAGGTTGGCAAGCTGTGTGATTAGTCCGTTAAACACATTTAAATGTGACAAAAAATTCGTACCTTCACTCATGTGTAGGGCGTATAACTGCTTCTTCAGGTACAATTTATTTGTCAGCGTTTTGGACATGTATAGGCTTTCCAACCTTGTCCAAATTCCTCGTGCAGTGTCTTCATCAATGATGTTATTTACCACATCATCTGATAAGTGCAACCTAATTGCACTAGCAGCTCTTTCATCCAAGTCAGCCCAATCCTCAGCTTTCATGGTATCAGGCTTTTTGGAATCAACATCTAGAACCTTGTGTAATCCTTGTTGGATGAGCAGATCTCTCATCCTTCTTTGCCATGTTGAGAAACCGTTATCTCCGTTGAATTTTGCTACCTCGTACTTTACTCCGGAAATTTTTATTTTTCACCAAGTATAGTACTACCGACAGTGAATAGTATTTCAGTGAATGAGCAGAACCTGTGCTCTGATACCAGTTGTTGGGAATAAACCCCTTGTCAAAATAATATTCACGGTAATAAAGCGGAATAATAATGTAGCACCGAGATACGGTAATTAACAATAATAAAAGAGTAATAAGGACACCAAGATTTTTACGTGGAAAACCCTTCTGAATAAGGGAAAAAACCACGACCCCGAGAGGAGCAACTGATATCACTATAGTAAGGAATTTTACACTTTGTAGGTCGGAGGTAAATACTCCAAAGACCACTACAACACTCAAAAGAAATAACCCTCTTTTGATATTCCCACCTCACTACAATATCGCTCACTCTCTATTTTCTTCACAGACTATTTTCTTATACCTTGTCTGTGAAACCTCACTCTTTCTTTCTCTCTTTGTTGGTGTGTAGAAATGAGAGTTGAAGCTCTCCTTTTATAGCCAAAGCTTCACTCTCTAAAGCCTACCATATTTGACAATTTACACACACTTTTCACAATTCAACAAAGTTGGCTACCAAACCAAAGAAATTCAACAAAGTTGGCTACCAAACCAAACTAATTCAACAAGGTTGGCTACCAACCAAACCAAGTCAACAAGGTTGGCTACCAAACCAAAGAAAACTTTTATTAGGCACATGTCTAATACTTCTTCAATGAGATGGACCTCATCAATCTCCCCCTCCAGTCTCATTCATCTATAGGAGGTAGCACTGTCTTCTAGTTTGAGTGCATGCCGACAAGTTCTTTGCATAGCTCGAACTTGTTCCTTGGTACCACCTTGGTCAGCATATCTGCGGGATTCTCATTTGTAGAAATCTTCAAGACTTTTAGAGATTCATCATCTACCATTTCTCGAATCCAATGATATCTCACATCACTCTCCACTATCTTGGTGCGACACGAAAGAAGCAGTGACATATATATTGAACAGTGTCATATTCGGGTTGGGTCCCAAACGACAAAGCTGGTTTTGGTTTTACTCCATGAGATTATAGAGTTGGTATTAGGCTATAGTCATAATCTTAAGCAATTTGCAGTAGGCTGAAAAAGTTTACATGTCAAGTGATGCTTTTCAGGACCTAACTGGGGGCATATAAGATTAAACATCTGACTGCGTTTGTTGGGGATTGTTTTCATTGATTGTCTCGGTTTTGTTACTTTTATTTTCATCAGCTCATTTTTTATAATCATTATTATTTTATATTTCAGCTATGGAACAATCTAGTAAAAATTCAAGAGCGAGTTGGAAAAATTAATTCAAGAAATTAATCCAAAATCTAGAAAGTTGTATTCAAGAAATATCCTTAAACGGGAGACTTGGAAGTAGTTTAAAGGCAGATTCATGGAACAAAGTTAAACTAATTTTGGAGACTTCTTATGGCTTTAGCGTTACACAAAAGCAGATGAAGAATCATTATGATTATCTAAAAGAAAAGTATCAAGCTTGGTTACCAAAAACTAAAAAGACTGGTCTAATACCAATACCATTCTAATGTCTAATAGTGAGTGGGATGAGTACATAAAGGTTAGTTCATTATCTAAAGTTTTAACTTTTTCTTTTCTTTTTTCTATAAAGAAAAAAGTTTGGCGTGTATATTAAAAGTCTCTTTATTATAGGCTCATCCAAAAGCAAAGACATTGAGGACTTCGCCTCTACCCTTCCCAGATCTTTGTACAAAATTTTTTGAGGGTTCTACAGCAACAGAAATTCATGGTTGGAGTCCAAGTTGTACATATCCCCGCCCTAGTGTCTCTTCTGTATATACCACTATAGATGTAGATACACTTGGTAGCGTCGAAGATCTATTTGGTAATAAGAATGATGGAGCTCCTACCGATTATCCATCTTAGTCTTCGGTTCCAATTGAAAAGAAACCTTTGGAAAAGAAAAAAAAATCCTCATCGTCTCAATTGGACATTGAAGAGAAGATGAGTATTGCATTAGAGTTATTGGTTAAAAAAATAGCGGGCCTGACGTTGAAGAGTGTATGAAAAAATTAGAAGAACTTGGATGGGAAGAACCATTATACAGTGCAACTGTTAGTATACTTTGTGAAGGTGACAACTACAGGAAAGCATGGATGAACATTACCGAGGTTGACAAATTAGAGAATTGGATTAAGGCCATGGGAAAAAAATGGGGTTTCTTTGATTTTGTTAATTAGCTAGATTATTAATTAGACGTTAATAATATGGAACCTTCTTTGTTTTTTCCAACTATTATCTATTATGCTTATTTAATTTTTTAATATTATATTATGCTCGTGGAATATTTTTAATCCGTGATATACCTTTTTTAAATGTCTTATTTGAAGTATGTTTGATATGTATTGCGTTGTTTTACTAATTAATTTATTTTTATTATGTAACTTTTTATATTTTTCAAATACATAGTATGTTATGCTTACTATTGTGTATTATACATTCTCTTTGTTATAACAGTTTAAACATGGACATTGAGGATCAAGTATTAGCGTTGATGAGCTTGTATTGGTGTAAAAATCATTTTAGACTCAAGAATATCCAAAGAAATAAAGATTTAACATCATTTTTATCTGGTGAAAAGTACACACAAGAATTGTTGTCCGACTCTAGTCGACAATGTTTAGAACTGATGCTCATGTCCCGTGATGCATATGTTCGGCTATGTCAACATTTTAGACATAAAGGATGGCTTATAGATAGCAAACATATTTCCGTCGAAGAAAAGATAGCAATATTTCTTACCATTATAGGTCATAATAAGCGTTTTGTGGTTATGAAGAGGAGATTTCAACATTCTTCGCAAACGATTCACAAATATTTTCATGAGGTTCTTGAAGCAGTGATGTTATTTGCGAAAGAGATGATATCATCTACAACATCTAATTCAAATCCACATATTCCTCGTGCTCATAAAAAGTTACGAAATGTTTTTAAGGTATTATGTGCTATAAAATTATTATATAACTTCGTAAGAAAAAAATTCATAACTATTAACATAAAATTATTATTTTTATTTGCGGGGAGCAATAGGGGCACTCGACGGGACATTAGTACATGCCGTTATTCCAGCTTATCAACAAATTATTTACAGAGGAAGAGGAAAGGGTAAATGCTATCAGAATATGTTAGCTATATGTGATTTTAATATGGTCTTCAATTATGTTTATGCTGGATGGGAAGGGGTAGCACATTATGCACGTGTTCTAACAGAGATCACGTCTAATCCAGATAATGGATTTCCGTTTCCTCCTTCTAATAAGTGATACAACTTATTAAACTATTCTGAAATAATAAATTAGATGTTTATTATATTCATTTAACCTTTTTTTAATGACAGATAAGTACTATTTATGTGATGCGGCGTATCCTAATACTCGAGGATTTTTAGCACTATATCGTAATATTCGATATTGGTTAGGAGATTATCATCGTAGACGTGCCATAAATAAGGAGGAAAAGTTTAACCATGCTCATGCACAACTTAGAAATGTTATTGAACGTGCTTATGGAGTTTTAAAAGCAAGATTCCCAATATTGGATAAGATGGCTCCATATTCTATTGATGTCCAAAGAGATGTTGTTATTGCATGTTTTGCAGTTCATAATTTTATCAGAAAAGAGCGACTAAATGATGACTTGTTTAATCAATATGATTTGCCTCAAGTAATATTTGAGGAAGAAGGAGAACACGAACAAGTATTGGATGAAACAAACGGACCTAGCCGGACAACTGAAGATTCACAATTTATGAACAATATGCGTGAAGAAATTGCACTTCAGCTAATGCAAGGAAGAGGAAATGCTTGATAGTTTTATATTTTTGTTATTAGAAATATGTTTTTAATGTTTGAACATTAGAATTTGAAATAATGTTAATTAACTATTTTATTTGAATTTTATATATGCTATGTTTAAATATAGATAAATTACACATATTCAGATACTAAAAACAAACAGTCTTAATCATTCAGTGTTCAGATCCAGAGACAACATATTAATTATTCAGTTGTGTATTCAGATTCAAACATCTGAATCTTAATACATTTTTTTATATTCAAACATGTATTCAGATTCAAACCTCTTAATCTTAATAAAAACAATTGAGACCTTAATTTGACATATTTGACAAAAAATTATTTGATATGTAATAGAGTTTTGGCAAGTAATAATGACGAAGAGAAGACGAAAAACTTGGCAACATGATGAAAACTCCCAAAACCCTGTGGTGTTTCATGTTCAACTCATTTTTAGTAAAATGGGCTTGAAAAAGATATTAATAGAGGCAAAACCAACCAGTTATTTAGCAAACCGGACAACTCACCAAAGTTTAAACAAAGAGAAATTTTCATAAAGCACTATCTTTAAGTGATAATTAGCTATTTATAGATATCGTTTGCTATATTACGGATTGTAGATACATTTTATGTTGTTATAAGATGTATTAGATATATTTAAGCTATTGTATTCATGAATACAGTAGCACAAATAGGCGTAAATTAGGGAAGTCCAGCTAATCAGTTGTTGTATTCGAGTGTATTCGGCTGTATTCATGGCGTGAAACATGAGATTACAGCTGGACTAATTATTGTATTCGATTTTATTCACGGCGTGAAACAGGAGATTACACTGTTTTTAAACGGAAAGTGAATCAATTAACATAATAGACTCCTAATATAACTCAACAAACTCAATTATAACGCACAAATTTTGTATTTTCAGTTATAAAAAAGATTCTCAACCGAAAAATACCCCAAAAACATAGTAATCTTCAGAGAAATTATATAATACATCTGAATACATTAATTATATTAATTAAAAAAATATATGAATACATTCATGGCATATAGCGAGATAGTGAATACAATGAAATACATAGAATACAACGGGATACATTGAAATAAAATGAAAAAAAGACAGTGAATATAATGAAATACATGGAATACAACGAGATACATTAAATTACAATGGAAAAAAAAGACAATGAATACAATAAATTACATGAGTGCTCATCAAATTGATACCATCGTGGAACGACCAACTGCTACAGAACCTATTATATATTCCTATGAAATAGAAAATGGAAAATAAAGTGAAAAATTGGAAGTGGTTGGATATGAAACAAGCTAATCTGAATGTGATTCTTTGTGGTGCATTACTAATAGAAGCAAAGAGAGAAATTTGAACTGAATAAACTAGAGTTGCAGATTTATGGAGCCGCTGATCTCAAGAGTTCCGATGATGGTTATTGAAGGAAATCATGAGATTGAGCCTCAAGTAGCAGGCCTCACATTCCAGTCGTACTTGACAAGATTTGATGTTCCTTCAAAGGAATCTGGCTCTAACAGTAACTCGTATTTTTAGGGAATGGAGAAGAGAATGACATGTATCAAAGTAGATAGAGAAAAAAAATAACGTAATATTTAGTGGCTTAGGGGTAGGAGGTAACCAAAATTAGGTATTTTGCTATAAACATTAAAAGGTATCTATAGAATATAATTTTTTTAAATAGTATTTATTTAAAATAAATAAGGTGTTAACTTTTGCTATATGAGGTAAAAATTCCTTAAATAAATTCTTATGTCAAGAAAAAAATGTCAAGAAGTAGAGTGATAAAACAAAGCTACCTTTTCAAATAGGTTGCCAAATTTCTTGATTTTTTTTTTACACTCCGGGTGGAGGAAAGATTCATCAGATTATTTGGTCAAAAACCGATTAAATACCAGAGTCCAAATGGTTTAAATGCAAACAAAAACCAAATGTACAAAATCAAGTTTAGAGATCGAAAAATATGTAAGAACCTAAGCTAATAATTTGAGAAAAATACATTAGTTTTCACCTTTTCTTAAGTTGGTTGAGATCATGTTGGGTTATGACCTATTATTCGGCCCATTTTAACCTAAGCAAAATTTGAGTTTATGACCTTTTTATTGATTTACCAATTTTAACCCTTCAAAAATTGTCTCAACCTACTCATTTGCCACCTCTAGATAAAATGAAGCAAAATTGCTGTTTAATGATGCAATATATTTGTGCAATCTAAACTATTATGCTTCACATCTCTCGAGTTCATTTGTTTCAACACTCAAAAATCTGTAGTGAAAAAAAAAATATGGGTAAAAAAGGGGGGAAAAAAAGGAAACAACATCTAACAATAATTCTTTGTAGAGTGGTCTTTTTTAAGTTAAGGATATTATTATTAGTGGACTGTCACAACTCAGTCATGTCATTGAACATCTAACGATCAAATATTGTCAAATATTCGTAATTCCTGAGCTTTTACAATAATGAAATATTCGCCATTGATGGTGGGGGGCTGAGAGGACGACCAAATACTCACATTCAGGAAGGTTATAGACTTTTGGCTACGGATTCATCTGAATTCATATTTTTTTTTATAGAATATAGATATATATGTAAAAGCTTACTAATTAAAATCTCAATAAATATCATATGTGAGCCTCTAATTTTAATAGTATAATAAGTTCGACGTTATAAGTATTCTTTAAGTAAAAATAGCACGATATAGCTAATTTTCGGACTGGTCATTCAAAAATAGCTATCGTTTACGAAGTTAATGAAAAATAGCCACTATTTTGCTGCAACAAAGACCGGTCCAGCATTATATACTGGAGTTCGGTGCACCTGTGTATGAACTCCAGCATATTATGCTGGACCAGGTATACTTTGCTGACTCCAGTATAATATACTGGAGACTGGAGCAGCGGTGCTCCAAACTCCAGCATATTATACTGGACAATTATACTTGCTGGAACTCCAGTATATTATACTGGACAATTATACTTGCTGGAACTCCATTATATTATGTTAGAATTCTAGTGTATTTATGCTGGAACTTCATTATATTATGCTGGAGTTCCAACATACTTATCCTGGAACTCCAGTATAATATGCTGGAGTTCAAGCATACTTATGCTGAAACTTCAGTATATACACTGGCGTATTTTTCGAGTTTTAAACCGTGTTTTCGTTCAGATTTATTTTTGAATCCGGCTATTTTTGAATTTCTCCCATTCTTTAAAGGTGAACCTACTAAATTTAAATCTTGAATCCACGTTTGTTCAGGTATGGTTACATCCCAATTCCTCTGTCAGATTAAATGTCAATCACCTGATATGATATCAGAATAACAAATGATTTTCAGCCCTAAATCATTATGAGAAATGATACTATTACTATACTATGAATTGATAGAGAGAAATTATGAGTCGTTTAAGACAATGATGGATGTTTGGGTTTTTTGGCTAAGCAAACGTCAACACGTCAAATGATTACTATGATTGACATTAATTCTGTGTTTTGAAACTATAGAAAAGGATTAGATTTAATCAGAGCTTTATTAATATAGTATGAAATTGTTTTGTTTTTCAACTTGTTTTGTGCAATTGAGGTGTAATTTTTATTGTTTGTTCCGAAAAAAAAAAGTTTGGTTTTATTATAGTTGGTTTTTTCAATTTGCATTTAATCCTTGTACATAAAAAATCAGTGTTAATTAAATACAATTTTCATGTGCTCCAAAAGGGTTATTTTTGGTGAAAAATGCGAATTAGAAAATAGGATTATTAAAGTAATAATTGCGAATTTGAATATATATGGAAAGTTGTCATACATGAAATGACCTATAAAAAGGGAAAAGAATATTAGGGGCGCTTTTATAATGTCATCTTTTCGAGCCACTCGTGGAGGATACAAGTTTTTGATGTTGAATTTGTTATTTTTCTGGAATCTTATGATTTTTCCTAAGACAAAGTACATATGAAAAAGTTTATCTTTTGAAGGGGAATCCTGAACTCATGATTGACACTGCTTGTATGGGTCAAAATTTGATCACAAGTGAATTATCATTAAAAGGAATGGTAAGGGGTCAATCAAGTCATAGTCGTACCCATAAAGCGTAATAGCGACGAGTATTTCAGCCATTACCGAGATCGAGCCATCAGAAGGCTTGCACAGCAGAATATATGTCGTAATACTTGAGCGAGTAAGGAAGAGTATAGTCAAGAGGGGTTATGTTGGTTAAAGACCGTTGGATAAAGGGGAAGATTGATAGTATATATATGAGGTAAGAAGGCAAGAAAATGGGAGGTTCCAAAAAGAGAAAAAGGAAAAGAAGAACGGGAGGAGACCTCCAACAACAAAGCAAAAACCTAGATTTTAGTTACAAACCTTTGTAATCGTCATTGTTGAATCAATAAAGATAGATCTCATAGTTATCAACGATATTCCTTCTTTTCCTTCTTTGCTCTTACAAGTATGGAACAATGTATCAAAGATGTAAGCTTATCATTTACATTTGATGTCTTTTAATCATCCTAAGAAATGTTATATAAGCTCGGCCTCATTCGATTCTCGTATTCAATATGCTTAGATCTAGAGTTAATTATATTTGGCTGAAAATTATCCTCCTTTTTCTTTATTAATTAGTTTAACGAAAAGCTTAGCACTTTTTGGTCAAGCACTGCTAGGTATACATCATTGTTTCAGTCCCTTTTTATTTATTCAAAATTGTTTCCAATCTTTAAGGACCATTTGGTTACAGAGATTAGGGTCTATTCCCATATAAAACTTGAGATGAGATTTATTCAATGTTAATTATAGTATTAGAAAACCTAGGATAAATTGCATACCAAAATGTTGAAATTATTTATGTCATATATGAAGCGGGATTATAATCCTAGAATAACCTTGTCTTGAACTAAATGATTTTTGCATTATCACATCAACCTATAACACACTGACGATCATCTGATCCTTTCGGGATATTCTGTTCGTTCATAAATAAATAATTGTTATGCTAATATATTCCCAAATTCGATTTTATTTGATCCTCGTGCAGGCACTCATAGTCGTAATTTTTAACTATATATTTTGTACATTTTATATGACTAATACAATAATACTCATAAAACATATTTCTATGACTGATGAACAAAACACAAAAGTTAAGAATTTTTACCTGTTTATGACTTGTTTATGGATTTTTGTTGTATATATTAATGGTTTTTCTTAATTGAAAATAACTTTCTTGAACAAATCGTTAGGCTGAGGGCAAGAATTTTCTAGCGAAAAAGAATCGTTGTGTCTCACTGGGCCGAAGAGACTACATTTGCACTAATTTCACGGGGCATTTGTATCTATACCCGCTTTTTGTGTCACGTTTTAAGTTATGCTCGCTTTGCAAAAAAAATTGTAAGCGTACCCGTTTTTTCGCATAACTTCAGCATACGGGGCTGAAGTAGCAAAGACAATCACGCAAGCTTCAGCATTCTAGTAGCCGGACCTGAAGTTCAGCTCTAGAGCTGAAGTTTTTGTTTTGTAACCAGCGGACTTCAGCTCTAGAGCTGAAGTTTTTGTTTAGTAACTGGCGAACTTCAGCTCTAGAGCTAAAGTTTTTGTTTTTGTCACTGGCGAACTTCAGCTCTAGAGCTGAAGTTTTTGTTTTGTAACTAGCGAAGTTTTTGTTTTGTAATTGGCGAATTTCAGCTCTAGAGCTGAAGTTTTTGTTTTATAATTGTCAAACTTCAGCTCTAGAGCTGAAGTTTTTGTATAGTAACTGGCGAACTTCAACTTTAGAGCTGAAGTTTTGATTTTATAACTGTAGAGCTGAAGTTATTTAGTTCTCTTTTCTTTCTAGTGCTTGTGCTATAGCTGAAGTTATTTAGTTCTCTTTTCTTTCTAGTGCTTGTGTGTTTGTTTTTCTTCTTCTTAATATGTGTATTCTGAGAGACAAACAACTATTCTTTCAACGAATTCTCTTCGACAGATCGGCATTTGGAAACATATGTCTGCTATATTCTTTGGCACAAGCAAATTGTTATATATGGATTGTTTTTCAGAATTTATTTATATATAAAAATACTATTAAAGTCCCAACCTTCAATGACACGTGCCTTTATGCGATGCAAAAGTTCACACTGCTATTGATTCTCGACATGAACAAGCAAGCGAATGTTACCACCACACATTCTAGTGCAACACCAACAATAGAAGAAGAAGAAGAAGAAGAAGAAGAAGAAGAAGAAGAAGAAGAAGAAAATGAAAGAGAAGGAGAAAGGGGGCTGAAGTTATTTAAAAAGTGGGTACAAGTTAAAAGTTTTAAAAAAAATTGGTATAAGTTAAATGGGAGCGACCAAATAGGACGCCCCGTGCAATTTTTACATAATTTCACAAGTTCGGGGTGATTGGACAACCCATTAAATTGGTCTTTATTGGATAGCCTATTAGTCTTTAAAATGAGAATTTGACATGGCATGACAACTAGGTCCAACAATTGGTATAAATAAACCTACGTTATAGAATTTGACATAAGTTAGCCAAAAGCTATTCTCTCTCTTCTAGTGGTTCAACCACACTATCCTAAGAATAAGCTCCATCAAAAATACTTTCCTTCAAAATAGCAAAAAAATCAAAATCCTCTCTCTCTTCATATCAACCATCATCCAAGAAATTAGGTTCCATTTCTTTCAATAGTATCCCAAAAATCTTCCAAACTTCTTTAAATTATTTTTTTTTAGTTTTTTTATGTATATCCAAATATATATAATACATTCATAATTATATTATTTGTATATCATAGTGTATAACATAATAATAATGTGTATATCAAAAAAGTATATTAAAATTTTATTTTCCTTTTTTGTAAAACACATTTCAGATTAAAAACTCAAGTTTCAAGACAACTCCACACGTGTATCCGCCATTGTATCTCGTGTATATCTTTATGCACATCAGTGATATCTCATGTATATCATGTGTATCTGTGTAAAATCTGTATTATATACACGATATACATGTGATATACATAGGCATCCATAAATATACTGTGTTATATACAATATATACAAAGTGATATACACAGATGTCCGTAAAAACATGTGTGATATACACTAATGTACACGATATACAACGTGATGTACACATGTCACAGTTGGATTTTTAGGTCTGATTTTTTACCTGAAACCAATCTAAACCACTTCTAATCTTGCTCAAGTTTTGTATATATCCTCGCCTACGTGTTTTCAACCAATTTCGATCATACCCACTCGTTCAATCCAACCAAGAAAAAAGAAGAGAGAAGAAAAACAAAGTTGAACTCTATTTTTTCCTATTTTCTCTTAGTTTTTGCTTCTGATGTGAGATCAATCTTACCTTTTGATTCCATTGATTTTTCTTGGATAATTTTAAATAAATTTTACTAAACTATGAGAGAGAAATAGAGAGATAGAGGAAGAAATATAAGGAAAGAAAGGGAGAGGGGAAAAAAAGATGCGTAGGTTATAGATAGAGAATAAATAGTAAGTTTTTTAAAATTGGCTATACAATGCTAATTTTTTTGGGTTGCCTTTGCCAAAATAATTTATGGCCAATAATTTATCAATTCCTTTTGTATGTTGTTACCTAGTGTCAATTTCTCCTTTAAAATTAATGGATGATTGATGAGAATGGGCCTACAAGGGGCATGTCTTTAAATAGGAAAACTACCAGCTATGTCCATTTATAAGTAGCTTATTTCAAAAATTAGCAATTCGTAAAATATTACTAATATTAGTCAAATATTACCAATATTAGCCATTTAGCTATTTGTAGCCCAAAAATATTCAAAATTTTAATTTCTTTTGAGTAGGTGTTATTAGAATAGATTGGGTATATCTTAAGGAGTTTGAATCTCAGTTTGGGATGATTTGGTGGAGTTTTGAGGTAGTTTGAATTGAAAATTTGAAGCAGAAGATGAACATGAAAAAATTTGTGATATATTTGTATCAAATGTGTATCACATGTATATCCATATATACATGTATGTATGACACATGCGAGATACATATTTGATACATGTGACGCAGAATAATTTTTTGAACTCGATTTTAACTACGAATATTGTTACCGAATCAGTCCAAATCACACCCAATCTTCCTCAATTTTTTATATTGACTCGTCTATATGTTTTTAATGAATTTCAACTACACCTATTGAAAAAGATCTATTTTTGCCTAGATTTTTGGAATCTTGTATTTTTTTTTTGTATTCATCACCTTGTTTGCTGCCTCATCCATGAAGTTTTCTTTCCATCTTGCATCTATGTTGTTGATCACGTTTAAAAAATGGAAGGAGATATTTGCATGTGATTCTTGGTGAGAAAGAACCTTATTCATTTAAATTTTTAATTTTTAGTAAGTATATGATTAATGACTAGAGGTTGGTAAGTTAGGACTTATTTGGGACATTTCTCTAAGATTCTCCTTTAAATATTGGCTTCATGTTTGGATATATTTGGAAAATGACCTGCGATCCAACATACACATATTGCTTGTTAGAGTTTTGTTACCAGATTGGAAGATTTTATGCTATATTTATTTTACCTATATTGTTAATTTTTCACTTTATACCCGATTGGCATAATTTTGTGATTGTTCACTAAACTCTACTATATAGACATAATTTTGTGCTATCCACATTCAACTTATTTGTTAAACCCTTCATAAATTCTATACAGTTAAAATAATTTTGTGCTTATTCAATTGTTCACCAAACTTCACATGATTGTATGGCTCTGTGTTATCTACAATTGACCTATCTGTAAAATTATTTATCAGAGTCTACCCGGTTGACATAAAATTTTTGTGTTATTCAACAAAGTATTCTTCAAAAATTGCATTCTCAATTTCAATTAAACCACCCTAAATCTGCCCTAAATGATCACAAATTTAAAACAAAACCTCTAAATACCAACACAAAGGATCCTCAATCACCAATTTAGTCAAATAACTCCAAATCAAGGAAGATCCACTTTATATTCTTTAATACTTTCTAAGGACCACTAATAAAACCTTGAGATTTTAAAAAGATAATTACTAAATTAGTGTTTGATTAAAAATTTAAGTACGAATTATCAATATTCAAGCGATTTTAACATTAATCAACCATTAACTTCCAGTTTCCAACCCCAACAAGAAGTTCAAGCTTCCAATATTGAAGAATAATAGTGTTTTTGACGAAGAGAAAGCCTGTTTTATACTAAAGTAAAAAAAAAACGGAATAATATTTGAAGACTAGTCCCTTAGGGAAGCAACTTGTGAAATTTTTTGGGAATTAATGGCCCTTTCGCTTTAAGGACCGGGCTTCTGATTGAACTAGATGTCGCAAGACAAAGGGCCCATTTAAATCGATAATGAAACACTAGGTTAAACCGGAAAGAAAATGGAAAATACATGATTGAACACTGAATAATTGATAAATAATACTCCCTCCGTTTCAATTTATATGAACCTATTTTCTTTTTAGTCCGTACTAAAAAGAATGACCCATTTCCATATTCGGAAACGATTTACCTTTATACAATGATTTATAGCCATACAAAATATATGTGCCTCATTTTACACCAAAAGTTCAAAAGTCTTATTTTTTTTCTTAAACTCCGTGTCCAATCAAATAGGTTTACATAAATTGAAACAGAGTGAGTATATGTTTGACTTCTTCTTTTAGTCTTTGCTCTTGTAACAAATAAATATACTGGAGCCAACTTCTTGATTGAATATTCAAATGCAACTATTACAAACTAGGAACTTTGTCTAGAACAAAGAAACTGTAGAATTGAATACGAAACTGACTGGAATTAGAAATAAGAAGGAAAGATGGGAAACTTGGAGAAGAAGTGGAGAAGAGAACATAGACAATATTAATAACTAACTGCCTACCCATTTCCCCCTTGTTCCCTGCTATTTGTAACTACTCTAACCCATCTTCCTGATCATTCTTGTGATGAGTCACCCTTCCAAATGAAATCAGTTAGTCTTCTACTTGGTTGATCAGTTCTATTACTTCTTCTTAGATTAGTTCCAGGCCTAATATTCTTTTCAAATGACTCCACCCCAGGCCCACATGATTGGCTCCAACCCTATACCACTATAGAATGGCAAGAGTGGTCGATGCATCTTTCACTCGTAAGGTCGGGATCGAATCCACAGAGAGCTAATATTAGTTTGGAATTGGGTTTCTATCTAATCTAGCTATGTGTGATGTTCTTAATTACACTTCCAATCATGCTTTGTTTTGGTTGCTATTCTACTTTTAATACTAACGAAGAATGAAATAAACTAAGTATGATATTTTTGTAAGAGTTTTCTCAATTGATAAAAAGGCACTGGGAAGTGACTTACACCTAGGTGGGTATCTAACATGATCTAAAACTTAGGGAAGACTTGTTATAATTGGGACCATGATATAACCATTGCACATAATTACTCAGACTATACCTCTCGGTAGTTTGAGTGACTTTGCCCTAATTGGCTTTCTCAAGTCCAATTGGGTGTTTAAACAATGCGAGCAAAATTGGCTCAAGTCGGGTATTATTATCTCTAGGTTTAACCCTTTAATTGAAACTATCAATCTCTTGAATGCACCCCAATTCCTTGTTAGCTTGAATTTTCTAGACTTAGTCTCTCTTTATCAAGAAGAACCTAAGTCAAAAAGGCACAAATCAGTATTTGCAACCACCAATTCAACAATTAAAGCATGAATCAAGCTAAATATCATTAACTCATAAACATTTAAGCCCTAAAATTGAAGACCCATTAATACCCACACTAGGGTTGGACCGCAACCCGAGCTAATGAGTTTAGCTACTCATAATCAAAGAAGAAATCAAAGATGGAGATGAAATATAAGCCATAAAAAGTAATTACAAGAGTAAAATCTAATATTAATTGCTAAAGATGTTCTAAAAATACTCTAAAAAGCTAAAACCGGCGGTTCACGTGCTCTACAAAACAACAATACCCTAAAAATTAGAAAAAGAACTATTTATACACAACTAAATATTTTGGACAAAATTGCCCCTACGGGGATTCCGCTGATAGCGAAAAAATGGGTCACCTCAGCGCTTGGACTTCCGCGGCCGCGCAAAAGCAAGCACGGACTGCGGTTCTTTTCTTCTGAACTTGGTCTGAACTCTGAGTCCACTGAGAGCAGAAAATCTACCACCTCAGCGCTCCTCCAACCGCGGCCGCGAAATATGTGCGCGGACCGGGTTTTCAATTTGAGCTCCAAACTTAGTTCTCTGATTCTCACTTTCGCTGAGGGCGAGAATTGGACCGCGGCCGCGTCAGACAACACTGCTGCCGTGCAATTTCACCGCGGGTAGCGGTAACTTGTTAAGCTTCAGGAACACTTTCTGAATCCTCAATCCGCTAAGAGTGGCATTAGGACCGCCTCTGCGGTAAACCCTCCACATCCGCTGTTATTTCTTGCTGTCAGCGCCCTTTGATTTTAACTTTGAACTTGTGCAAGTTTCACTCCTTTTTGAGCTGGTTATGACTTTTTTTGTCTCTTTTTGACCAAACACTGCAAACAAGCACACTAAGTTAGCTTTCTGTCACGCCCCAACCTTGGGAAGCGCGACCGGCGCTAAATCGAGTAAACCCAACTGAGCAAGCCTTATCAAACACTTTCTACCCAACTCGATACGAATAAGGAAACCACGCTTTCATCTATTTATTTAGAAGAGGGAATATAGTGCATTCTACAAGGTTAGTTCATCTTAAATCACAACATTAATCCGTAGTTAAGTTTCCAAAATTACATACAATTACACCTTAGAGAAGCAAGAGTTAGGATTACAACGTAGTTCATAGGCCTGTCCAACACCCATACATAACCCACACATATGTCTACAGAGCCTCTAAGGATACCCAAGACAGTGATAACAACGCCGGCGACAAGGCCCCGGCTATACCTCAAAATAGATATCTATAACAAAAGGCATATCACAAAACCCCTTGAAGGAGGAAGGGGCTCACCAAGATTTTGAGAAGAGGATACTCCGCTACACACGATCGGTACTATCCGTTATGGAGCAACCTACATTCATTTAAAAATGTAGCGCCCCCGGCAAAAGGGACGTTAGTACCATGTAATAGTACTAGTATATATAACTAAACACCATCTAGTTAGAAAAAACTATACAAGAACAGGAATTCACAAATATCACTCAAAACTTCAAACGATCACCACATTATCAATCAAAAGAATCGTACAACTTCCACATCATTTTTCCATAGCTTTTTAGTTTGGGGCATTCCATACTATTCATCATATATTTTCAATACCATCGCTATCTTGAGCACAGTCCGATCTCGACCCGATCGGCTAGGTTGCCTCATTCGAGACATATACTCCGATCACAATCTCATTTTCCTTTTTCTTCGGAGTTCACACAATACCACCGCTTTCTTGAGCGGAGTCCGATCTCGTCACGATCGGCTAGGCCGCCTTGCCAAGGCGTTGTTCCCTTCTCATCAATCATTTCGTTTCACATATAACCTTTCATAGGCACTTGGGGCCACAACTTATCACATCATTCTTGGCACTAGGACGCATTTTACATTATTCCCAATTTCAATATTAGCTTTGCCATTTAGGACAGTAGGTGCACACAAGAGCAACTTAGATTATAAGCAAGGATAAGACCTCACATAGATGACACAATATATTCAGCTGCAATCTCGATTCAAGGTCTAAACATTTCAATACATAATTCATACCTTTGCCCCTTTCAAGTTGTCAAGATAGCACGTTGATCATGTTGGGATGCATTTTTCACACATATAAGGTTACAACACCAACTCATGTAAAATAACAAGCAATGCAACAATTCAACTTTAATTTTTCCATTTTCACACAATCACCGATGAAGCTCAATTTCTAAAAGATGGGGTTTTAGCCATACATACCTCAATATAGCTTTCCTTAATCCTTACAAAATTTTGGAACTCTTAGCACTTCGATCTATTGTGTAAGAATTACAAATTGAACCGAGAATCAGAGACGAGATTGAGATTCTAGCTTGTTTGAGCATATTATCAAACATTAAGGGTGCATTGTGATCTTAGGTCCTTTCTGAGAGAAATTTCTATCATTTTATACCCCAATTGCTTTCTTTTTAGTTCACTACCTCCCAATACTCTATGGTTTGATATGCATGCAAGAAATCCATTCTTATACCCATGAACCCCCAAGCTAAGTACTCTTTCTAGTGTGAATTTGAAACCGGATATTAGGGGTCAAGTTTCTTACCTCTCGGGGTGAAGATTTAGGTGCCTTCACTTGATTCTCTTCAATGTTTTAACAAGGTTTTGTGGATCAATATTGAAAAAAGCACTTCCCCTCTCTAAGACCCTCTCTCTCTCTCTCTCTCTAAAAGCATCAGAAAAACAGGCTCAAAATGAGCTATTACATCGTGTATAATGATCGGGGGGTCGGGTTTAAAATTTTGAAAATTGGAGCCCCAAGTCATATCTGCGATCGCATTTGCGATCGCAAAGTTGACATGCGGCCCGCAGAATGGACCGCAAACATGCTCCCAAAAACTTGAACAATCTGCCTGGGTATGCGACAGAAATACGGTCCGCATACCTATTCTGCGGTCGCATAATGCCTCGCAGAACTGCCCTTTACCAAAATTCCAAGGGGATTACGCAACAACTATGTGGTCCGCATATCGGTTATGCGATCGCATAGTTGACCTTAAATTTGCCCAACACATTGACTCACTTTATGGTGACTATACTTCTTCCTTAGGGGCTAGAGAGACACACTATCACTCTTTCTTGTTCATGTCAATCCTTTTTCTCCTTTCTATTCTTTCCAAGCCTTTCATTTTTGCTTTTATTGAATCCCTTCATTTCTTCTACATTGTTAGCTTTATTTTTGACTTTTCGGCTTTTTCTTTCTTTATTTTTTTCTTCCTTTTGTTCCTTATATCACTTTTGCACTCCTCGTCTCTTCCCCCAAACTTATGCTTTTGCCAATTTGTACTAAGGAAAGATCGGGTGCCAAGAGAGGATCATTTTAGAACGGATAAAGGCTTCTATCATGGTTTTTGAAAGAATAAGGGCTATGGCTCAACGAGGTTGACTAGGGATATCATTTTTGGTGGGCTTTGGATGTTTTCAAGTCTCAATTTGGATCAAGAAGAGCCTATAATCACTTCTCAAGTCAAGCTACACTTAGGATTTCGCCTAGATAAACATTCAAGGCATGTTCTAGACTTATTGGCGCGGGACTTGGACTTGCAAATTAAAACCTCACCACACAAGCTATAGGATTGCTAAAGAGACAGCGTCGAGGGCCCACAACAACCTTAGCTAAGATTTGAGCAACACAAATGGTTCCGAGAAACCACTAGATGACTGTTTAGTCAACATAAGAGTCTCAAGGTCAGAACTATCACCATCCTATACATACCAATTTATTTTTAACTATAAGGTCAAAGGTAAATGTGTTAGGCCCAAGTGAAGCTTTGCCTGAGGCACTATTGTTCCCTAGCTACTATTTACATAAAAATGAAAAGAAAACAGACTCAAACCCTTAAAAAGGTTGTCATGCCATCCATCATCGGGAAGAGCCACCCGATTCACACACACTCCACCTTTGGAAAGAACCGTGACATTAAAAAAACCAAAGGTTTATTGATTACGAAAACTTGTAAAAATAAGAAGCTACGTACTGAAAAAGAAACTACTAAATGAAATAAGAAGCTATGCTATTAAGGAAAATTGCAAAAGAAGTTATGAAGTAACATACAAAAAGTAAACTAAATATGTGCAATAGGGGATTTAGACGAATATACATAATGGGGAATGAATATATACATGAGAAAGTAACTTTATATACAAACCGAGATTGAAAAATAACGAAAAGTGAAATAAATGGTAAAGTTATATACATACCAAAAGTGAAAAATAACAGTAAAAGAAAAATAAGTGTCATATTTACATCCCAGTATCATAAATCAAAGTAGGACCACCCCCTCCCCCTAAATAAGAACTAGCATTGTCCTCAATGCTAATAGCAAAAAAATAAGATCAAGGAAGGGGTTAGAGAGTAAAGAAAACTCCCTATGGTCCTCTGTCTACATGGAGTCCTATGGCTGGGTCCCTGGATCACCTCCCTCGGGGTCCTGTGGCTAGGCTCTCCATCAGCCTCCTGCTCCAGTATCTACTCTGTCTGAGCTGTTGGAATTTGGTCCTGTAATAATAGCTCCAATGGTAGGTCGCCAGCTAACTTCATCTTCTCCACCTCTCCTCTCAACAGCTTCACGGACTCCTTTGAGGCCCGAGTCTTTTTCAGCTTCTTCGTCTGCTTGCTCAGCTCCTTAATTGATTTTCCTTGAATTTCAAGAGTATCCATGATGAGCTTCTAGTTGTCCAAGAGCTTCTTCTGGTTGTCCAGAAGCTCCTTGAGAGATTCCTCTACTGAAGCTGGCACCTGGGGCTGTGCGGGAACTAACTGGGTTGCCACTGAACTGGATAGTACAGACAGCTTAGAATTTGCTGCATGCATCCGGTTTTTGATGCTGGAAAGGGTTTGGTTCAACCTATATGCAGTCAAAGGGTATGTTGACGAGGAAGGCACTAAGGAAGGCATGGAAGTATATGGTCCGGGAGCAGGATCTGGTATGGCAGTGGGAGGCTCAGAAGTAGTAACCACCACTGTTGGCTCTTCAGACTAGCCAGTAGAAGTAGTCGCTTTGCCCTTGGATTTGGGGTTTTTTGGACCCTGAAGGTTGTACCATGAGAAGGGCTTCTTGGGTTTCACCTTGATATCGAAATCCCTTTTCTTAACCTCTTGATCCTCCAAGTACATGGTAAGGAAGTTTGGAAAGGGGTAGGATCTCTCACCCTTGTTGACCACTCTGGTGATTACCCTGGACATGCTATTTCTGACATTAATCGGGTACCCCGCCATAATGGAATCCACTATAATCGCCCGGGAAACTGGCATGTCACTGTCATGAGTAGTGGGGTCTAATCTTGTCATGACCCCAAGTACCGGTCGTGATGGCGCTTATCATATTACTAGGCAAGCCAACTAATCAACTAACAACAAACCATTTCCTTTAGTGATAAACCATTTTCAACACAGATTTTAAATACTGATTTCATAATAAACGTTTAAAATGATAGAAAATATGCGAAAGTTTAAATAAAAATAAACTACACAGCCCCAACAATCTGGTGTCACGAGTCTAGAGCCTCTAATACAAGTCTAAATACCTAATACATCAATAGTCTAGGAAATGCGGAAAGATAATAAGATAAGAGGGAGAGAACAAGCTGCGGACGTCAAATACTGAGACAGCTGAAAGCCCTTACTCGGTCGCTCGAGCACCTGGATCTGCACACAAGGTGTATGGAGTAACATGAGTACGCCAACTCAGTAAGTAACTCGAGTAAATAAGGACTGAAAGCAGTGACGAGCAGTTCAATACATAACTGGATAATCAACAGAATATCAGGTCATCTTTACAGTTTAAAAATTAGTTTTTCGTCATAAATCACATTTGTAGTTTAAACATTTGGAATCAAATACTTAGCGGTACGTCAAACAGAGGATTATTTAAAAGAAGAGTGAAATTAGTGAAAACATCATAACAAGGCCTTTCGGGCAAGGAATCACTTAGAATATGGCCCTTCGGGCAGCCTTTCAGTCACTCGTGACTCGACTCTCGTCACACAATACTCACTCTCAGCACTCAGCTCTTTAGTATCTCATAATAATAGAAATCATAGTACTCGCTGCGGCGTGCAGCCCGATCCGTAATTTATAGTCGACTACGCTCACTAGGGGTGTACAAACTTCAGAGGGGCTCCTACAACCCAAGCGTTATATTACTGCGGTGCGCAGCCCGATCCAATATATACATTGCTGCGGCGTGCAACCCGATCCAATATATATATCGCTGCGGTGTGCAGCCTGATCCATATAAGTATTACTGCGGCGTGCAACCCGATCCATAATATATACATAAAATATTGCTGCGGCGTGCAATCCAATCCATCGTTAACCTCACAGCCTCTCAGACACAACAATAGAAATTAGGGAACTCAACCCAAAAAGTCCTCACAATTAGAAGTAGGGTGATAAAATCAATTTTAAACATTTAAATAGGTAAAACATGACTGAGGATATGCTTTCAACAAGTAAAGTGAGGAAAAATAGTAAAAATGCCCCTAAGGGTCTCAACAGGTCGGCACAAGGCCCCAAACATGGCATACAACCCATAATACAGTATAAATGACTAAAGTACGGAATATCATAAGGTTTCAAATCAAATATGCAGCTCAATAGTCGCTACGGGACGAACCAAGTCACAATCCCTATTGTTGCATGCCAACACGCTCGTCACCTAGCATGTGCGTCACCGCATTTATCAATACAAGTCAAATACCGGGGTTTGTACCCTCAGTTCTAGATTTACAATGGTTACTTACCTCAAACCGGTGAAATACTACTCCGCGACGCCTTTGCTCCTCGAATTGGCCTCCACGCGCATCGAATCTATCCAAAATCAGAACGAGGACGTCAAAATATGCCAAGGGAACGAAGCCTAAGCGAAAACAATCGAAAAATACCAAAAATCCCGAAATTACCAAAACCCGACCCTTGGGCCCATATCTCAAAATTCAGAAATTTTTACATCAATAGATTCCTCGTCTCCCCACGAATCTATGCATATCAAGAACACTAAAATCGGAGTCCAAATGACCCCTCAAATCCTCCTTTAAAGGCCTCTTAAACTCAAGTCCTAATCCTCCATTTTTAGCCCTTAATCTCCACTAATATCATGATTAAACAGTGAAAAAATGATCTAACCCAAGTAATTAAGCTTAGGGAATTTACCCAACCGATATCCTTTGATTCCTCTTGTGTGCCTATGCCTTAGCCTCTTTCCCGTCTTCAAAAATGGAGTTCTTTGCAAAAATTCGCGAAGAAAGCAATATATACCTTCTGTCTAGGGATTTTCGCATCTACGACCATTCCACCGCTTCTGCGGTACCGCATATGCGGTCAAATCGCCACTTCTGTGGTCCTTCACTTAAGCATCCAAGCCGCTTCTGCGCTCAGTCTCCCGTACCTGCGACTCCGCAGGTGCGGTCCCACACCGCATCTACGGTCCCTGGAAAATTCTCAAAAATCCGCTTCTGCGGTTCCTCTCTCGCACGTGCGACGCCGCACCTGCGGTCCCCAATCCGCAGGTGCGGAAATACCAGAAGCAGCAAAGTTCAACAGCTGCAACAAGTCTCCAACCTTTCCATCAACCATCCGAAATCACCCCGAGGCCCTCGGGACCTCAACCAAAGGCACAAACATATCCTAATACCTTATTCAAACTTGTTCCAATCATCAAAACACCTCAAACAACATCAAATCACCCAAAACACATCGGATTCAAGCCAAACTTTCTAAAATCTTCTAAATTACGCTTTCGATCAAAGACCCAACGAAACCACGTCCGAATGACTTGAAATTTTGCACACACGTCCCAAAAGACACAACGGAACTACTACAACTCTCGAAATTTCATTCCGACCCCTATATCAAAATCTCGCCTACCAACCGGAAATCGCCAAAAATATCAACTTCGTCAAATCAAGCCTAAATCCACTACGAACCTTCAAAATTCATTCCGATCACGCTCCTAAGTCACAAATCACCTTCCGAAGGTAACTGAACCATCAGAACTCGCATCCGAGCACTCTAACACGTAAGTCAAAATCTGGTTGACCTTTCCAACTTAAACTCCCTTAAAAGAGACTAAGTGTCTCAAACTTCACCAAACCCATTCCGGACTGGATCCGGCCAACCCGATACCACAAAACACAGATAACGAAGCATAAAGAAGCAGAAATGAGGGAAACGGAGCGGTAACTCATGAGATGACTGGCAGGTCGTCATATCCTCCCCAACTTAAATAAACTTTCGTCCTCGAATGAGTCAAGAAACATACCTGAAGCCTCAAATAGGTAAGAATATTTGCTCCGCATCTCCCGCTCGGTCTCCCAGGTAGCCTCCTCCATGGGTCGACCTCTCCGCTGCACTTTTACTGAAGCTATATCCTTTGACCTCAACTTTCGAATCTGACGACCCAAAATAGCTACTGGCTCCACATCATAAGTCAAATCATCATCCAACTGAACCGTGTTGAAATCCAAAACATGAGACGGATCCCTAATATTCTTTCGGAGCATAGAAACATGAAATACCGGATGCACATTCGACAAGCTGGGTGGCAAAACAAGCTCATAAGCCATCTTCTCAATCCTCCGAAGCACCTCAAAAGGCCTAATGAACCGAGGACTCAATTTCCCTTTCTTTCCGAATCTCATAACACCCTTCATGGGTGAAACCTTCAACATAACCTTCTCACCTACCATATAGGACACATCTCGAACCTTCCTATCAGCATAACTCTTTTGCCTCGACTGCGCTATACGAAGCCTCTCCTGAATTACATTCACCTTCTCCAAAGCATCCTGCACCAATTCAGTCCCCAATAGCCTAGCCTCACCAAGCTCAACCCAACCAACTGGAGATCTACACCACCTCCCATACAAAGCCTCATATGGAGCCATCTGAATACTTGACTGATAGATATTGTTATAAGTAAACTCTTCAAGCGGCAGAAACTGATCCCATGACCCTCCAAAATCAATAACACAAGCACGCAACAGTCTTCCAATGTCTGAATAGTGCGCTCGGACTGCCTGTCCGTCTGAGGATGAAAAGCTGTGCTCAACTCGACCTGAGTGCACAACTCTTGCTGCACAGACCTCAAAAACCATGCAAGCGAACAATCTCTCGGATATAGATCCCTACCAACCGCTCTGAAGAATAGGTAGTACACACGGGAATGAAGTGCGCGGACTTGGTCAGCCGATCCACAATCACCCAAATAGCATCGAACTTCTTCAAAGTCCGTGGGAATCCAACAACAAAGTCCATAGTGATCCTCTCCCACTTCTACTCGGTAATAACCATCTGCTGAAGCAAGCCACCTGGTCTCTGATGCTCATATTTCATCTGCTGACAATTGAGACACCGAGCCACAAATCCTACAATGTCTTTCTTCATTCTCCGCCACTAATAGTACTGTCTCAAATCTTGATACATCTTCGCGGCACCCGGATGAATGGAATAACGCGAGCTATGGGCCTCCTCCAGAATCAACTCTCGAAGCCCATCCACATTGGGCACACAAATCCGGCCCTGCATCCTCAACACCCCATCATCACCGATGGTCACATCTCTGGCATCATCATGCTGAACTTTATTCTTCAGGACAAGTAAATGCGGATCATCATACTGACGCTCTCTGATGCGATCATATAAGGAAGACCAAGAAACCACACAAGCCAATGCCCAGTTGGGCTCCAAAACATCTAATCTCACAAACCGATTGGCCAAGTCCTGAACATCAACTGCAAGGGGTCTTTCCCCAACTGGAATATTTTCCAGACTCCTCATACTCACTGCCTTTCGGTTCAAAGCATCCACCATCACATTGGCCTTTCCCGGATGATACAACATAGTGATATCATAATCCTTAAGCAACTTCAACCATCTCCGCTGCCTCAAATTGAGATCCTTCTATTTGAACAAGTGCTGGAGGCTACGATGGTCAGCAAACACTTCACAACACACACCATACAAGTAATTCTCCAAATCTTCAATGCGTGAACTATGGCAGCTAACTCCAAATCATAAACGAAGTAATTCTTCTCATGAGGCTTCGACTAACGATGGTCATACCATGAAAGTCTGGGAGAGAGTGGTAGAAATGAGAGTGCGAAGGACGATGTCTATTTTAGATAACCAGTTCGGGTTCATGCCAGGGCGATCTACCACAGAAGCTATACACCTTATTAGGAGGATGATGGAACAATACAGGGATAAGAAGAAGGATCTCCACATGATGTTTATTAATCTAGAGAAAGCGTACGACAGGGTTCCTAGGGAGGTCCTATGGAGATTCCTAGAGGTTAAAGGGGTCCCGGTTGACTACATTAGGGTGATTAAAGATATGTATGATGGAGCTAAGACTCGAATTAGGACAGTAGGAGGCGACTCCGACCATTTTCCGGTTGTTACGGGATTGCATCAAGGGTCTGCGTTCAACCCTTTCCTATTTGCCCTGGTGATGGATGTCATAACACATCATATTCAAGGGGAGGTGCCATGGTGCATGTTATTTGCTGATGACATAGTCCTAATTGACGATACACGATGTGGCGTCAACGAGAGGCTAGAGGTTTGGAGACATACCCTTGAGTCTAAAGGTTTCAGGCTGAGTAGGATGAAGACGAAATACTTCGAGTGCAAATTTGGGGTCGGGCCGATGGAAGTAGGAGTGGAAGTAAGGCTCGACTTACTAGTCATCCCTAAGAGGGGTAGTTTCAAGTACCTTGGGTCAGTTATTCAGGGGACTGGGGAGATCGACGAGGATGTCACACATCTTATAGGGGTAGGGTGGATGAAGTGGAGGTTAGCAACGGGAGTCTTGTATGACAAGAAAGTGCCACCGTTACTAAAAGGTAAGTTTTATAGAGCAGTGGTTAGGCCTGCTATGTTGTATGAGACCGAGTGTTGGCCGGTTAAAAATTCACACATCCAGAAGATTAAAGTAGCAGAGATGAGGATGTTGAGGTGGATGTGCGGGCATACAAGGATGGACAATATTAGGAATAAAGTTATTCGAGATAAGGTGGGCGTGGCCCCCATGGAGGACAAGATGAGGGAAGCAAGACTCAGATGGTTCAGACACATTTAGAGGAGGAGCACTGATGCGCCAGTGAGGAGGTGTGAGCGACTGGCTGTGGTAGTCATGAGGAGAGGTAGAGGGAGACCTAAGAAGTATTGGGGGGAGGTGATTAGGCAGGACCTATCATGACTTAGGATTTCTGAGGACATGGCCCTTGACAGGGAATTGTGGAGGTTGAGCATTAAGGTTGTAGGTTAGGGGAAAGTCTGTGAGTATTACTACAGCGCACTAGAGTAACACTAGCCATTTAGGAGTTAGTCTTAGGAGGCTACTGATCTGCTACGGATGTAGGGCTTGTGTCGGTTGGATATTAGTATACCTTACATCCTTTTCTCCATCCTTTTTCGTATTTCCTATATTTCTTATATTGTTGTTATTCTGTTATTTTATATTATGTATTTTATGTTATTTATTATGACTCTATTGATAGTACTAATATATTGTCTCTTTGTTGCTCTCTTGAGCCGAGGGTCTCCTGGAAACAGCCTCTCTGCCCTTCGGGGTAGAGGTAAGGTCTGCATACATACTACCCTCCCCAGACCCCATTGGTGGGATTATACTGGGATGTTGTTGTTGTTGTTGTTGTTGAGGCTTCGACTGACGAGAAGCATAAGCAATAACTCTACCCTCCTGCATCAACACACAACCAATCCCAACTCTCGAAGCGTCACAATACACTGTGTATGAACCTGAAGTTGATGGCAAAACTAGTACTGGAGCTGTGGTCAAAGCTGTCTTGAGCTTCTGAAAGATCTCCTCACACTCGTCCGACCATATAAATGAAGCACCCTTCTGAGTCAACTTGGTTAAGGGCGATGCGATAGATATTAATCCCAGAACAAACCGGTGATAATAGCCTGCCAAACCAAGAAAGTTGCAAATCTCTGTGGCTGAGGACGGTCTGGGCTAACTCTGAATTGCCTCTATCTTCTTCGGATCAACCTGAATACCCTCGTTGGACACCACGTGCCCCAAGAAAGCCACTGAATTGAGCTAAAACTCACATTTGGAGAATTTTGCATAAAGCTTCTCCTCCCTCAATCTTTGTAACACAACTCTCAAATGATCTGCATGCTCCTCTTGACTACGCGAATACACTAGAATATCATCAATGAAGACTATGACAAACGAATCAAGATAAGGCCGGATCACGCTGTTCATCAAATGCATGAATGCTGCTGAGGCATTGGTCAGCCCGAAAGACATCACCAAGAACTCATAATGACCATATCGGATGCTGAAAGTCGTCTTAAGAATATCTTAATCCCTGATCTTCAACTGGTGATAGCCCGAACGGAGATCAATCTTGGAAAACACTCTCGCTCCCTGAAGCTGGTCGAATAAATCATCAATGCGAGGAAAATGATACTTGTTCTTAATTGTTACTTTGTTCAATTACCTATAATCAATGCACATTCTCATAGTGCCATCCTTCTTCACAAATAGAACCAGCGCACCCCAAGGTGACACACTAGGCCGAATAAACCCCTTATCAAGGAGTTCCTGAAGCTGCTCTTTCAATTTTTTCAACTCCGCTGGTGCCATACGATATGGCGGAATAGAAATGGGCTGAGTTCCCGACAATATGTCAATACCAAAATCAATATCCCTATCCGGGGGCATGCCTGGCAGGTCTGCAGGAAACACATCGGGAAAATCCCTCACAACTGGGACAGAATCAATACTGGGAGACTCAGCTCCGACATCCCTCACAAACGCTAGATATGAAAGACAAGCCTTCCCAACCATACGTTGGGCTATCAAGAATGAGATCACTCTACTGGGAACATAATTAGTCACACCTCGCCACTCAATCCGTGGCACACCCGGCATAGCCAATGTGACTGTCTTAGCATGACAGTCCAGAATAGCACGACCCGGAGATAACCAATCCATGCCCAAAATGACATCAAAATCCACCATGCTCAGTAGTAATAGATCCACTCGGGTCTCCAGACCCCCAATAGTCACCACACAACCGGTACACACGGTCTACAACAACAGTATCGCCTATCGGGGTAGATACATGAACAAGTAAAGCAAGAAACTCATGAGGCATACCCAAATAACGAGCAAAATATGATAACACATAAGAAAAGGTGGAACCGGGATCAAATAATATAGAGGCATCTTGTGGTAGACTAAAACAATACCTATAATGAAAGCATCTGAAGCCATAGTGTCGGGTCTACTCGGAAGAGCATAGAAACGGGCCTGACCACCACCTGATCGACCTTCCCCTCTAGGGCAGCCCCTGGCTGACTGACCTCCACCCCTAGCTGGCTGGGCGGGTGGTAAAGTAACTGGAGGAGAAGTCGAGGGCTGATCCCTCTGCTGAGACTGACCATCATGAAGACGAGGACACTGTCTCCTCATATGCCCAAACTCTCCACACTCATAACAACTCCCCGGTGCTGGAGATGGGGACTGAAGGGAACCTTTGGCACCGGAATGGTTAGTAGAAGGACCTGGCATGGAAGAACCCTGGACTGATGGAGCACGAGACGAGCTCTAAGCTGGAAGGGCACTAAGTGATGAGTGGCCCTGATGAGAACTATGAAAGCTATAACCTGATGATGCTCCACAATAACCTGGGCGAGCTAAATGAGCTTGCCTGAATGAACGACCTCTACCCTGCTAGAACTGACCCCTCGAAGGAGCACTGCTAAAGCTACCAGATCCCCGAGGCCTCTTGGCCTCCCTCTCCGCTCGCTCCTGCCGGCAAATCGTCTCAATCTCACGGGCAATATCAACAACCTCCTCGAAGGTAGCTGTCACCCTCTCCTTAGTCATGAGAATCCAAATCTGGTACGTGAGGCCATCAACAAACCTCCTGATCCTCTCTCGGTCTGTGGGAACCATCCAAACCACATGACAAGCTAACTCAGAGAAACGCATCTCATACCGCGTCACCGTCATCTCCCCCTAACGCAGCTGCTCAAACTATCTGCGCAGCTCCTCTCGGCGCAACTGTGGTACATACTTCTCCAGGAAGAGAACGGAGAACTGTTACCAAGTAAGGGGCGCTGCACCAGCAGGCCTACGCCTCTCATACGCCTCCCACCAAATGAAGGCAGCCCTAGAAAACGGAAAGGTAGTAAACGCCACATCACTGGTCTCAAGAATCCCTACTATACGAAGCATCCGCTGGCACTTATCCAAGAAACCCTGGGCATCCTCTCCTTTGCACTGCTGAATGTCGGAAGCTGGAGTCTACCAAACCTCTCAAGTCGATGCTGCTCATCATCCAGCATAACTGGTACCACGAACTCCTGAGTTGGTGCAACCGGCTGGGCTAGAGGTGCCCTCGGTGTCTGGAGTCCCTGCACAACCTGCTCAGGTGTGCGAGCAACGGGAGTCTATGCCTCCCCCGGCCTGAGAAGTAGCTGCGGCCGTAGTAACTGAAATCGGCTGAGCCAAACCGGTACACACTGATAAGATCTGAGCTAAAGCCTCCTAAAGGCCTGGAATCACAATAGGCACAGTTGGTGCCTGAGCTAGTGCTGCTGTAGCGTCCATAACTAGGACCTGATCCTGAATTGGGGTAGCTAGTGGATCTGCAAGTGTTGCCCTAGCTGCTCTACCCCTACCATGGTCTCGACTGCGTCCTCGGTCTCTGGTGGCCCCAACTGGTGGAACTGGTGGTTGTCTACCCCGCCAGGTAACTCTTGTCCTCACCATCTGTGAGAGAATGGAATAATAGAAGTTTAGTATTTGGATCAACAAGTTCGCATGACAAGAATTTCAAGAATATGAAGAATTTTCCTAAAGGTTCTGCAGCCTCTCGGGGATAAATACAGACGTCTCCGTACCGATCCGTGAGACTTTACTAAACTGACTCATGACTCGCGAGACCTATGTAACCTATCTGATACCAACTTGTCATGACCCCAAGTACCAGTCGCGATGGCGCCTATCAGATTACTAGGCAAGCCAACCAATCAACTAACCACAACCCATTTCCTTTAGTGATAAACCATTTTCAACACAGGTTTTAAATACTGATTTCATAATAAATGTTTAAAATGACAAAAAATATACGGAGGTCTAAAAAGAAATAAACTATAAAGCCCCAACAATCTGGTGTCATGAGTCTAGAGCTTCTAATACAAGTCTGAATACCTAATACATCAATAGTCTAGGAAATACGGAAAGATAATAAGAATAGAGGGAGAGAACAGGGTTGCGGACGCCATGCAACTACCTCAAATTCTCTGTCAAATACTGAAACAGCTGAAATCCCTCACTTGGCTACTCGAGCACCTGGATCTGCACACAAGGTGCAGAAAGTAACGTGAGTATGCTGACTCAGTAAGTAACTAGAGTAAATAAGGACTGAAAGCAGCGATGTGCAGTTCAAAAATACATAACTGGATAATTAATAGAATATCAGGTCATCTTTATGGTTTAAAAATCAGTTTTTCGTTATAAAATCACATTTCCAGTTTAAACATTTGGAATCAAATAATTAGCGGTACGTCAAATAGAGGTTTATTTAAAAGAAGAGTGAAATTAGTGAAAACATCATAACAAGGTCTCTCAGGCAAGGAATCACTCAGAATATGACCCCTCGGGCAGCCTCTCAATCACTCGTGACTCGACTCTCATTACACAATACTCACTCTCAACACTCGGCTCTTTAGTATCTCATAATAATAGAAATCATAGTACCCGCTGCGGCGTGCAGCCCGATCCATAATTTATAGTCGACTACGCTCACTGCGACGTGCAACCCAATCCGGTATATATATCGTTGCGGCATGCAGCCCGATCCGATATAAGTATCGATGCGGCGTGCAACCCGATCCATAATATATACATATCATATCCTCACTATTAGGTTCTCAACCTCTCTCAGTCGTTAACCTCACAGCCTCTCGGGCACAATAATAGAAATTAGGGAACTCAGCCCAAACAGTCCTCACAATTAGAAATAGGGTGATAAAACCAGTTTTAAACATTTAAACAGGTAAAACATGACTGAGGATATGCTTTCAACAAGTAAAGTGAGGAAAAATAGTAAAAATGCCCCTAAGGGTCTAAACAGGTCAGCACAAGGCCCCAAACATGGCATACAGCCCATAATACAGTATAAATGACTAAAGTATGGAATATCATAAGGTTTCAAATCAAATATGCGGCTCAATAGTCGCTACAGGATGAACCAAGTCACAATCCCTATCGGTGCACGCCCATACGCTCGTCACCTAGCATGTGCGTCACCTCATTTATCAATACAAGTCAAATACCAGTGTTTGTACCCTCAGTTCCAGATTTACAATGGTTACACACCTCAAACCGGTGAAATACTACTCCACGACGCCTTTGCCCCTCGAATTGGCCTCCACGCGCGTCGAATCTATCCAAAATCAGAACAAGGACGTCAAAATATGCCAAAGGAACGAAGCCCAAGTGAAAACAATTGAAAAATACCAAAAATCCTGAAATTACCAAAACCCGACCCTCGGGCCCATATCTTGAAATTCAGAAATTTTTATATCAATAGATTCCTCGTCTCCCACGAGTCTATGCATATTAAGGACACTAAAATCGGAGTCCAAATGACCTTTCAAATCCTCCTTTAAAGGCCTCTTAAACTCAAGCCCTAATCCTCCATTTTTAGCCCTTAATCTCCACTAAAATCATGATTAAACAGTGAAAAAATGATCTTAACCCAAGTAATTAAGCTTAGGGAACTTACCCAACCGATATCCTTTGATTCCTCTTGAGATCCTATGTCTTAGCCTCTTTCCCGTCTTCAAAAATGGAGTTCTTAGCAAAAATTTGCGAAGAAAGCAATATATACCTTCTATCCAGGGATTTTCGCATCTGCGACCATCCCACCGCTTCTGCGGTCCTTCACTTAAACATCCAAGCTGCTTCTGCGCTCAGTCTCCTGCATCTGCGGAGTCCCACACCGCATCTGCGGTCCCTGGCAAA
Organism: Nicotiana tabacum; assembly: GCF_000715075.1. Taxonomy (NCBI): domain Eukaryota; kingdom Viridiplantae; phylum Streptophyta; class Magnoliopsida; order Solanales; family Solanaceae; genus Nicotiana; species Nicotiana tabacum. Next base: position 173,914,167 of record NC_134086.1, on the reverse strand, counting down.
TTCTCAAAAGTCCACTTCTACAGTTCCTCTCTAGCATGTGTGGCGCTGCACCTGCGGTCCCCAATCTGAAGGTGCGGAAATACCAGAAGCAGCAAAGTTCAACAGCTGCAACAAGTCTCCAACCTCTCCGTCAACCATCCGAAATCACCTCGAGGCCCTCGGAACCTCAACCAAAGGCACAAACATATCCTAATACCTTATTCAAACTTGTTCCAATCATCAAAACACCTCAAACAACATCAAATCACCCAAAACACATCGGATTCAAGCCAAACTTTATAAAATATTCTAAATTACGCTTTCGATCAAAGACCCAACCAAACCACGTCCGAATGACCTAAAATTTTGCACACACGTCCCAAATGACACAACAGAACTACTGCAACTCTCAGAATTCCATTCCGACCCTTATATTAAAATCTCGCCTACCAAACGAAATTCGCCAAAAATATCAACTTCGCCAAATCAAGCGTAAATCCACTACGAACCTTCAAAATTTATTCCGATCACACTCCTAAGTCACAAATCACCTCCCAAAGCTAACCGAACTATCGGAACTCGCATCCGAGCTCTATAACATGTAAATCAATATCCGGTTGACTTTTTCAACTTAAACTCCCTTAACAGAGACTAAGTGTCTCAAACTTTATCAAACTCATTCCGGACTCGATCCGACCAACCCAATACCAAAAAACAAGGATAACGAAACATAAAGAAGCAGAAATAGGGGAAACAAAGTGGTAACTCATTAGACGACTGGTCGGGTCGTCAAAAATATGTTGCACACAAATGTTTCCCAATCCTTTGCCTCAAAGTTCAGGGTGTTCCTGTAGATAGAGACCCCTGTTTTCAACCAAGTTGGAGTAGTATCCGGGAGAGCTAGTAATGATGCCAACCACGGGCGGGCCGCCTCATCCATGGCCACCTTTTCTAAGTACAATGACTCATCTTCATCATTGAAACCAATATAGTCATTCAGAGTCTTTCCATCAAATTTGATCTTCAGGTTCCGCAACTTAGTCACAAATGTGCCCTTTTTGATGTGGGGGACATTGGCATAAAATTCCTTGACTAGGTGCTCATTAGTGTCCGACAGCCTGCTTGTGAATTATTTCCACCCCACTCTTTCATCAAAGTGCTATTTCACATTGGGGTTATGGGGCAGAAGATCCCGCTCTATAAACTGATGCTCATGTATGAGTGACCTTTGAGGCCACCACTCCCTGAATTTGTGGTAGGCTTGCTCTGACAAATCTCTGTTGCCACACCTCCAGTTTTCTTATCCTTTCCAAACTTCCAGTCTAGGTATCACCCCCTCTCCCGTCATTTGGTGCCTTAGCATCGATATTAATGGGCCCCGATCTATGTGGGGAGGCAGTAGGAGAGGCTGATGTTGAAGACTCACTACTCTCCGCTGAGCCATCAGATGACTCAGAAGAAGCAGGAGAAGTAGGAGAAGCTTGGGGTGTAGGCACATTTTTCAATCGAAATCTCTCCGAGAAGTCTGGTACATGTGTGGGCACAAAGTCACTTTCTGAGGCCTCCCGGGAGAGAACATACTCACTCCTCTCAGAGTGGGATGCAACTCTGTTTGCAGCTTTGATATCTTTCCGCATTTTCCCAATAGATTGCCCCACAGCTAGAGGTAACTTAATTTGTCCTCGTCCCCTACCCTGGGAGGACTCTGCTTTCCCTTTTTGTTTGTCATTGCCATCTTTTGATTTAACCATTGTCTGCATACATAATCCGTGGAAGATTGTTAGTACTGGTGCTAAAAGAAGAAGTAAAGGACATCAAAGAACAATTGACAGTACTGTAAAAACTAGCAGACCCGCTGACAGCAGATAAAGCAGCGCTGCTGCAAAATGAGCACTGCTAAGAGCAGAAACTTGGGCGCAGACGCGGAGGCATGGGGATCAGACTACCCATCCTCTGATTCTATAGTCCCATTGAGCGCAGAAAATTTGGCGTGGCCGTGGAAGTTGCACTGCTGTCTGCTGAAAATAATCGGCGGTCGCGAACCCATATTAATTATTTCTCTGAACCTGAGTACCGCTGGCCACAAGAAATGTAGCACGACCGCGTAAAGTGGGCCGATGTCCGCGGAAATCAAAAAAATGACTGAGTTAACCTAGGGTTTCAATTTTTCATGCATTTAATGGATATCATCTACATTGTAAACCCCACTAGGTATTAATTAATCAATCCTAACCATTTAAGCCTAATTTAGTTACATTAATGAACCCTAAGTTAAAATTAAAAGAGGAAGAAGAAGAAGCAAAAACTAACAAATAAAAGAAAAATATGAACAAATTGAACACCAGTTCTGAATTGAAATTACCAGTTAAGTGGTGAGTGATGTGAGCGGACTTCTAATTCGTTGTGTGTGCAGACTAGGGCTTGGGTGAACAGTAAATTTTTTTGCTTGGGAGTGGATAGAGATAAAAGGGTAAAAGGTCTCATGACCTCTTATTTATAAAAAGCACCCTGGGTCCCATATAACTCACCAGGCACGGCTACAGAATATCACTGCGGTCCGCACTTTTGACGAACAGAAGGGCTGCTTGTTTGAAACAGACGCTGATAGCGGAAAATGCATCGCGGACGCAAATGAAACTTTAGAGAAGTCTCATTTTGGACTTTTCAAGTCCGCGTCTGCTACCAAATTATGCCTCCGCGATATGGCCACCGCTGACCGCGGAAAATGGAGCTCTGTCAGCGGTCCAACTTCAGACTGTTACAATTTTCTTTTTAGCTTTGTCCTGCACCGCATCAAGCATTCCTACATACATCTCACAGCCAGTTAGTTCAAAACAAATCCTACACTAAGAAGAAAATTGAAAAAAAAAAGAAAAACACATGGGTTGCCTCCCAAGAAGCGCCTCATTTAATGTCGCGGTACGATGTAGGTTACCATCAATCATTTGAGATGGATCATTGTCACCACGTGGCTATCATCAAACTTGCCAAGATAGTGCTTCACTCTATGCCCATTAACTCTAAAGATTTCACCATTTTTGTTTTTCAAATCAAGAGCACCATACGGAGTTACAAACACCACCTTAAAAGGTCCACTTCATTTTGATTTGAGCTTTCTCGGGAACAGTCGTAATTGGGAGTTGAATAAGAGAATCAAGTCACCTTCCTTGAATTCCTTGCTACGGGCATACTTGTCATGTAAGCAATTCATCTTGTCCTTATACAAGGACGAGCTGGAATAAGCATGAAACCAGAACTTATCAAGCTCATTTAGTTGCTCTACCCGGAGATTTGCTGCAACATCCCATTCAAGATTTAACTTTTTCAAAGCCCACATGGCCTTGTGATCTAACTCAACTGGAAGATGGCAAGCTTTCCCAAATACCAACTGGTACGGAGACATACCAATCGGAGTTTTGTAAGCAGTTCTGTAAGCCCACAAAGCATCATCCAGTTTCTTTGACCAGTCAGTTCTATTTGCATTGACAGTCTTTGATAATATGCTCTTTATCTCCTTGTTGGAGACCTCAACTTGCTCACTAGCCTGAGGATTGTAAGGGGTTGAAACCTTGTGATTGATACCATACCTTGCAAGCAAAGTGTCAAACGCCTTATTGCAGAAATGAGAACCCCCATCACTGATGATTGCTCTAGGAGTGCCAAATCGAGTAAAGATATTCTTCTTGAGAAAAGACACCACACTCCGGGCCTCGTTGTTGGGTAAAGCCACGGCCTCAACCCATTTGGAAACATAATAAACGGCCACCAGAATGTATGTGTTGCCACATGAACTCACAAAAGGTCCTATGAAGTCAATGCCTTACACGCCAAATATGTCAACCTCAAGAATAGTGGTGAGAGGCATTTCATCTTTCTTTGAAATTCCACCTGCTCTCTGACACTCATCACATCTCTTCACAAGCTCACCTGCATCCTTGTACAATATAGGCCAATAAAATCCACAGCTAAGCACTTTTAAAGTTGCCCTCGCCCCACCATGGTAACCATCGTAGGAAGAGGAATGACAAGCATCAAGAATACTCATTTGCTCCTCTTTCGGAACACATCTCCGGATCACACCATTATTACAAATTTTGAACAAATAAGGCTCATCCTAGTAGTAGTCCAAGCTATCTCGTTTAAGCTTCTTCCTTTAGTTAGAAGAGAGCTCAAATGGAATAATACCGGTCACAAGAAAGTGGGCAACATCCGCGAACCAAGGCATGCTATTCACAGATACGGAGAGGAGTTGCTCGTCAGGAAATGAATCAGTAATTTCGAGGCCATCACGGGGCCTCCCCTCCTCCTCCAAGCGGAACAAGTGGTCCACCACTTGGCTTTCACTCCCTTTACGATCAATAATCTTAAGGTCAAACTCTTGAAGCAATAGAACCCATCTCATCAACCTATCCTTGGAATCCTTCTTTGTCATCAAGTAGCAGAGTGCTGCATGGTCAGTACGAACTATCACCTTGGCACCCATGAGATAAGGTCTAAACTTCTCCATTGCAAACACAAATGCTAGCAACTCTTTTTCCGTCACCGTGTAATTTACTTGAACATCACTCATTGTTTTGCTTGCATAATACACCGGGTGAAACATCTTGTGTACTCTTTGACCCAAGACCACTCCTACCTCAACATCACTTGCATCACACATGAGCTCAAAAGATAAGCTCCAATTAGGTGCGGTGATAATGGGAGTGGCTGTCAATTTATACTTGAGAAGTTCAAAAGCTTTCATGCATTCATCATTAAACACGAATTTTGCATCCTTTTCCAATAATTTGCACAAAGGATTCACTACCTTGGAAAAGTCTTTGATGAATCTTTCGTAGAACCCCGCATGCCCAAGAAAACTTCTAACCCCCTTGACTGAAGTAAGAGGAGAAAGCTTTGAAATCACTTCAATTTTCGTTGTGTCCATCTTAATACCGTTCTTTGAGATCTTATGGCCGAGGATAATGCCCTCCTCGACAATAAAGTGACATTTTTCCCAATTAAGCACTAGATTTTTCTCCTCACATCGGGCCAACACTTTGTCAAGATTACCCAAGCAATGTTCAAAAGAGTCATCCACAACACTGAAATCATCCATGAACACTTCCAGGAAATCCTCCACCATGTCGGTCAATATAGTCATCATACACCGTTGAAAGGTAGCCGGTGCATTACACAAACCAAATGGCATCCTAGAAAATGCAAAGGTACCATACAGACATGTGAAGGTGGTTTTCTCCTGATCTTCTGGAGTAATCAAAATCTGGTTATAACCTGAGTACCCATCCAAAAAGCAATAGAAGGCACGACCATCAAGTCTATCCAGCATCTGGTCAAGAAAGACAATGGAAAATTATCTTTGTAGGTCACTTTATTTAGATTTCGGTAGTCCATGCACACCCTCCATCCGGTGACAGTCCTGGTGGGAATCAACTCATTCTGCTCATTGGTGACCACAGTCATCCACCCTTCTTAGGCACACATTACACCGGAGAAGTCCAAGAAGTATCCGATATGGGGTACACAACCCCTGTATCTAACCACTTGATCACCTCCTTTCTGACAACCTCTTCCATAGCCTCGTTCAACCTCATTTGATGTTCCACGAAGGGCTTGGCATCATCCTCAAGTATAATCTTGTGCATGAAAAAAGCGGGTTTTATTCCCCGAATATCAGCTAGAGTCCATCCAATTGCCTTCTTTCTTCTTAGGAGCACCTCTAGTGTGGCATCTACCTGCAAATTAGTAAGACAAGAAGAAAGAATAACAAGTAAAGTTGAACTAGGGCCCAAGAATTCATACCTGAGGTGTGAAGGCAAAGGATTCAACTCAAAAACGGGAGGTTCCTCAATTGAGGGCTTTGTTGGTGAAGTCTTTCTATTATCAAGATCCAAAGAAAGCTAACGTGGCTCATAAGAATAAGAACCCATACTGTGCAAAGCATTGACACACTCCACCCTACATTCATCCCCATTCACATCGAGGTTCAACAATACCACTTCTAAAGGATCCTCCATATTGACCATGGCACTAGTATCATCAACTATCACCTCTATGACAAGATCCACAAAAGAGCAAACTTCAGTACTTTTCGCCTGCCTCATTGATTTGCCTACATGAAAGACAACTTTTTGGTCACCCACCCGGAAGGTGAGCTTCCCTACTTCCACATCAACCAATGCCTTCCCAACTACTAGGAAAGGCCTTCCTAATATTATAGTCACCTCATAGTCGACTTCATAGACAAGAATCACAAAATCAACCGGCAAAATAAACTTGTCCACCCGAATAAGAATATCATCAATAATACCAAACGGCCTCTTCATCCTTCTATCCACCATTTGCATTCTCATTGAAGTAGGTCTTGGTTGACTAATACACAAAGTTTTGAACATGGAGTAAGGCATCAACTTGATGATTGCTCCCAAATCACACAATGTCTTTGCAAAATCCGCACTCCCAATGGTACATAGAATGGTGAAAGCGCCGAGATCTTCAAGCTTTGGAGCCATCGAGTGCATAATTGCACTTACTTGATGAGTCATTTTGATGGTTTCACAATCCATAAATCTCTTTTTAGTCACCAAGTCTTTCATAAATTGGCATAACCCGGCATTTGCTCAAGAGCTTCCACCAAAGGAACATTGATCGACAAGCTTTTCATCATCTCAATAAACTTCTTAAATTGGTTTTCATTCCTTTGCTTCGCAAGTCTTTGAGGGTAAGGTGAAGGAGGCCTTGGCAAGGGAGCCTTAACCTTGGGAACTACCGTTTCCAGTATGTCTATTATGTGTTCCCTAGACGGGTTCACATCATTTTGAGTCTCCACCTCATTGTCATCAATATCGATTCTCACTTCAGCATTCAAATTCTCTTCACTCACTTGCTAATCAACTATAGGAACATCATTATCTTGTACTTTAACCTCATCACTCACTACTTCTTTTTGCTTGGAGTTATTCACTTCACCACCTCTACTGCTTCTTGTTATCACCACCATTGCATGCCCGGTATTGTTCCCACCCTTAGAGCCCCCTTAGGGCGAGTATTCAAAGATTGCAAAATCTAGCCAAGTTGAACCTCCAAGTTTCGGATTGAAGTATTATGGGATGCCAACTAGGCATCAGAGTCAGCATTCTTTTTCATCATTTGTTCACACATCATCTCGATCCTTCCCATCTCATTGTTTGACGAGCTAGGACTTGGGACAGAAATGGAGGTGGGTTGTTTGGTTGTTGATACATCGGAGGTATTTGAAAGCCTTGCCCCCGATTTCCTTAATTCCCATTATTCCAACCTCCTTGGTTGTTGGTTCCTCCCTAATTATTGTTGTTGCCACTCTAGTTGCCCTGGTTGTTCTGGTTGCCCTAATTCTGATTGTTACTCCCCCAGTTGATATTTCCCTATTGGTTTTGATTCCCACAGTTTCCTTGGGATCTCCACTATTGTTGTTGGTTAGGAGTATTGCCCCTTTGTCCTTGGTAATTGTTCACATACTGGACTTCTTCACTTTGCTCATCATACCCATCATCTTGGTTGAAACCACTGCTACCTTGCTAATATTGATCTGTATTACCTTGACTTTTGTTGACCTCTTTGTCGCCTCTTGTTGACCAACATGTTTACACCTTCCATATCATTTACTTGTCTCGGTGCTTGAACATGTTGCAATTGAGCTTTAGCCAACTGGTTCATAGTTGTAGTTAACTTTGCTATTGCCTGGACATGGTCATGGAGCTCTTTGTGCAGGTGAATGACAGTGGGATCACCCTATGGCACATTAGCTCGATATTGTCAAGCTGAGGAAGTATAAGCCATCTTATCAAGAATATCACAGGCCTCAGCATAAGGTAGCTTCATAAAATTACCCCATGCTAACTGGTTTACCACACATTGATTGGTCGTGTTTATACCCCAATAAAATGTCTGTTGAATCATTGCTTCAGTCATATCATTATTGGGGTATTCCTTGACCATAGTTCTATATCTATCCCAGATCTCATGAAGTGGCTCATTTGGTTCCTACTTAAATGCTAAGACTTCATCCCTCAATGCAGCCATATGTCCCGGTGAGAAAAACTTGGATATAAACTTATCGGTCAACTCATCCCATGTAGTGATGGAATGATTGGGGAGTCTTTCAAGCCAGTCCAAAGATTTTCCTCTAAGTGAGAAAGTGAACAATCTCAGTCTCAATGCATCCTCCGACACATTAGTTTGTTTGCTTCCCCAGTAGGTATCCACAAAGCCCTTTAGATGTTTATATGCATTCTGATGGGGAGAACCTATGAAGTACCCTCATTGCTCCAATAAAGTCAACATCACATTTGTAATCTTGAAATTGTCCGCCCGAATCCATGGTGGGACAATTGCACTTGCGTACCCTTCATTTGGAAGCACCCGAGGAGCCACTCTTGGAGGAGATGGGGGAGGGTCTGGAATGTTATCATTGGCCTGGCGGCCTCTTCTTTGAGCTTGAGGTACTAGAGGTACCTCATCTTCACCACTATCATCTACCTCATCCCCCGGGATAGCATTTCCGATAGAATCATTATTTGCCATGTTGTACCTGGAACGATTAACTCACACAAGTTAGTAAAACAGAATGAAAGAAAAACAAGATACAAAACTAATTAGATAGATAGCCAAAACCGTTTAGCTCCCCGGCAACGGCGCCAAAAAGTGATTGGCTCCAACCCTATACCACTATATAATGGCAAGAGTGTTCGATGCAGCTTTTACCCGAAAGGTCGGGATCGAATCTACAGAGAGCTAATATTAGTTTGGAATTGGGTTTCTATCTAATCTATCTATGTGCGATGTTCTTAATTATACTTCCAATCATGCTTTGTTTTGGTTGATATTCTACTTTTAATACTAATGAAGAATGAAAATAAGCTAAGTATGATATTTTTGTAATGGTTTTCTCAATTAATAAAAATAAAAAGGCACTAGGGAAGTGACTTACACCTAGGTGGGTATATAACGGTGTCTAAAACTTAGGGCAGACTTGTTATAATTGGGATGATGATATAGCCATTGCACATAATTACTCACTCTATACCTCTCGTTAGTTTGAGTGACTTTGCCCTAATTGGCTTTCTCAAGCCCAATTGAGTGTTTAAACAATGCAAGCAAAATTGTCTCAAGTCGGGTATTACTATCTCTAGGTTTAACCCTTTAATTGGGGCTATCAATCTCTTGAATACACTTCAATTCCTTGTTAGATTGAATTTCCTAGACTTAGTCTCTCTTTCTCAAGAAGAGCCTAAGTCAAAAAGGCACAAATCAGTGTTTGCAACCACTAATTCAATAATTAAAGCATGAATCAAGCTAAATATCATTAACCAATAAACATTTAAGCCCTAAAATTGAAGACCCATTAAATACCCATAATAGGGTTGGGCCACAACCCTAACTAATGGGTTTAGCTACTCATAATCAAAGAACAAATCAAAGATGGATATGAAATATAAGCCATAAAAAGTAATTACAAGAGTAAAATCTAAGATTAATTGCTAAATATGTTTTAAAATTACTCTAAAAAGCTAAAAAAAAAAAAGGCGGTTCACGTGCTCTACAAAATAACAGATGTCCTAAAACTCTGAAAAAGAACTATTTATACACAACTAAATTTTTAGGATAAAATTGCCCCTACGGGGATTCTGCTGATAGCGGAAAAATGGGTCGCCTCAGCGCTTGGACTTCTGCGGCCACGCAAAAGCAAGCACGGAATGCGGTTCTTCTTTTCTGAACTTGGTCTGAACATTGAGCCCGCTGGGAGCGGAAAATCTACTGTCTCAGCGCTCTTCCAACCACGGCCGCGAAATATGTGCGTAGACCACGGTCTTCAATTTGAGCTCCAAACTTAGTTCTCTGATTCTCACTTCCGCTAAGGGCGAAAATTGGATCGCGGTCGCGTCAGATGAAACTGCTATCGTGCAATTTCACCGCGGGCAGCAATAACATGTTAAGCTTCAGGAACACTCTTTGACTCCTCAATCCGCTAAGAGCGGCATCAGGACCGCCTCAATGGGAGACCCTTCACGTCCGCTGCTATTTCTCGCTGTCAGTGCCTTTTGATTTCAACTTTGAACTTGTGCAGGTTTCACTCCTTTTTGAGCTGGTTATGACTTCCTTGTCTCTTTTTGACCAAACACTGCAAACAAGCACACTAAGTTAGCTTTCGGGGATACTTGTATGTACTTTTAATCTAAAACCTAAGCAAAAAAGGAGCATAAAATAGGCTAGAATCCTTAGTTATCACCACACACTTCTTCAGCTGATTCTAGGACAATTCTTGAACTGGATTCATAACATTACCCCGGCCTGAATTGAGAACCTTGTCCTAAGGTTCAAAGAAGGTGGTTCCAGGTCCTCACCATCAAGAATGGGTGTCACTTGTTGATTAGGACGACCTTCACAATGCTTCAGCAGAAAAATGTGAAATATAGGATGAATGCGTGAAGATTTAGGCAAGTCTAACTTATATGCTACTGATCCAATCCGTTTGAGCACCTGAAATGGACCAAAGTACCTGTGACCCAATTTGTGATGTCATTGGAGTTTCACTGAATCTTGCCTGTAAGGGTTTAATTTGACATACGCCTAATCACCTTCTTGGAGTGGAACATTAGACCTTCTTTTATCAGTTAAGGACTTCATACGATTTTGAGCCTTCAATAAATTTAATTTAAGGATCTCCAGTACTTCATCTCGCTTAAGCATATATTTCTGTACTAAGTCATCAACCGTACTTCCAAGTATATACCGAGCTACTGTTGGTAGATCTCTGTCATATAAAACTTGAAATGAAGTTAAACCAGTCGAGGTTTGGAGGGCAGTATTATACCAATATTCTGCCCAGGGAATTAATGGCACCCAGTCATGAGGATTATCAGCAATAAAGCAGCGCAAGTATTGCTCAATACTTTTGTTCAAGGCTTTGGAATTGCCATCCGTTAGCAAGTGATACGTTGTACTCATAGCCAGAGTAGTGCCCTACAAACTATGTATTTCTTGCCAAAAGGATTGGAGGAATCGAGGGTCCCGATTAGTCACTATGACGCGTGGAGGCCCATGGAGCTTGATCACATTAGAAATAAAAGCTACAACAACAGATTGGGGAGAAAACGAAGCTGGTAAGGAAATAAAATATCCATACTTAGACAATCTATCCAGAATAGTCATAATGGTATTCTTACCCTTCGAGCTTGGCAGTCAAGTGATAAAATCAATCTCAATCTCCTCAAAAACCATTTTTGGAATCGGCAATGGTTGGGGTAGACCGGCTGGAGCATGGTGCGTGTCTTTCATCTGTTTGCAGGTTTGATAGATGTCACAAATTTCTTGACATGTTGACGCATATTTTTCCAAAAGCAATTGGAATATACTCGATGAAAGGTGCGTGCAATTCTGGCATGGCCACCAAGAGGAGTATCATGGAACTCCTGCATCAGTTTAATATGTATAGGAGAGTCGCTAGGAAGAACCAAAATCATCAAATGCTTCAGGTTCGTCTTGCAGCCCATGTTGGATTTCCAGCAATTCCGAATGATATTTAGTAGCCTCGCGTACATCATCGACCCAATCACAGGTGTAGATAGTGATGGCATTAAGGACGACATCAGAAAGCCTAGATAAAGTATTTGTTGCTTGGTTCTATTTGCAATATCAGTAAATAATCTTGAAGACATAGCTAACTAATTTTCCTAGCCATTTTTGTTGCTCCAGAGTTTGGATGGTCTGCTCAGTGAGGCACTTAAGAGATTGCTGATCAGTAATGATTATGAAACGACGACCAAGGGAGTATTGTATCCATTTACCAGCTGATTGAGTAATGGAAAATATCTCATGGTGATAAGTAGGAGCCTTTTGCATGCGCGGACTCAATTTTTGGTTATAATAAGCAAGAGGATGGCCATTCTGGGACAAGACAGCCCCCAATTCCTACCCTAGATGCATCGGTTTCCAAAGTAAACTCCTGAGAAAAATTTGGCAATGCTAAGACCGGAATGCTGATCAGAAGATGTTTTAGAGTCTCTAAGACTTCTTGGGCCTGAGTAGTCCAAAGGAAAGCCTCCTTGTGTGGTAGATCTATCAAAGGACTAGCAATCATAGCATATTGTTTGATGAAACGCCTATAATATCCAGCTAAACCCAAAACATTTCAAACTATTTTGACATTGTGAGGAATAGGCCATTGTTGTATAGCTTTAATCGTGGAGGGATCAACTGCTAGCCCTAATACATATATAACATGGCTTAGGTAATCAATTTTCTGCTGGCCAAATGAACATTTGGGTCGCTTAGCCACGAACTGATGGTCACGCAGTAGTTGCAGAACCAATGTTTAATACTCCAAGGGAAGCACCCAATTCTAGCTGTATACCAATATGTCATCGAAGTAAATTAGAACAAAACGCCGAAGATATGGTCTAAAAATAGTATTCATGGTAGCCTGAAAAGTCGAAGGGTGTTGGACAAACCGAAGGGCATGACCGAAAATTCATAGTGTCCTTCGTGAGTGCGAAAAGCAGTTTTGGTTACATCTTCTGGCCGTACACGGATCTGATGATAGCCGAAAATAGCGGGTCCAACTTAGAGAAGTACTGGGATCCATGTAACTCATCAAATAGTTCATCTATTGTCGGAATGGGAAATCAATCACGCATTGTGATTGCACTTAGCGCTCTATAATCGACACAGAAATGCCAACTTCCATCTTTCTTTCGAACCAATAATACAGGAGATGAAAATTGGATAGTAATAGGTTGTATGACCTCCTCAACTAACATTTCGGACACCTGTTACTCCATAACTTGCTTCTAAAAATGTGGATAGCGATAAGGGTAAACATTAGCAATTCTGGATCTTGGAGTCAAATGGATCGCATGGTCCTGAGATCGGACATGAGGTAAACTTTAAGGCTTTTGGAAAATATCTGCATAATCTTCCAATATGCTTATTAAATTAGGGGACTGTTCCATTTGTATCATAGGTGTGTCATCCACCACCATCAAGCAAAAATATGATGACACTACATTTGTCTCGGCCAATCGTCGTAGAGACTACAATTGCACCGGCTGAGATTCCATCGGTGGCTCTCCAACTAGTCGCACTGGTGTGCCTTGGAATGTGAATTCCATAACTCTTGTGGTATAATCAGCCAATATCGGACCAAGTGTTAGCAACCAAGTAATGCCTAGGACGACATCTGACCTATGCATCGGAAGAACATACAAGTCCGCCATGACATCATAGTCCTGAATATTGAGTGCGACATTATAGACCTCACCTTCATACCTTAAACGTTGACCACTACCAATCACCATAGAAAATGGTATAATCGGTGAAACAACCAAGTTAAGGAACTTAGCATCTCTACTTTGCACAAAATTGTGCGTGCTCCCATTATCCACCATAACATGTACCGACATTCCACGGACATGACCCTTGAAACGAAGAGACGTTGGAGAATGCCCACCAGCCAGAGCGTGGTATGAAATAGCAGATTATTGCTGGAATTCCAAACATTAGAGCTCCTCTGCAAGAAAATCATCTAAAGTGAAGGTATCTGGCATCTCAACAATTGATGGTGAGTCTTCTAGAAACAATAATTGAGGAAGAGCCTTACACTTATGCCCCGGAACAAACTTCTCATCATAATTATAGCAGAGACTTTTCTCTCGTCGAGATTGGAGTTCGGAGGGAGTAAGGCGTTTGAGAGGTAGTTTAGGTATAGTGGATGTTGAGGCCTTATTAGTTGGAGTGGTCATGGTTGTATTTGAAGTAGGTAAAAGTAGAGTTAGGTCCTGGATAAAGCGGTTCGGGCAAGCGCCTTTTCTAACTCAATGTGTTGCTCATGTAAATGGGCTAGTTCCACTACGTCTGACATTGTAGTGGGTTTATATATTAAAACTGCAGTCTTAATTTCCAACCTGAGGCCCGAAACAAAGAAATAGGCCAACCAGGACTCCGAAATATCCCCAATCTCATTAGAGATGGCCTCAAAGCGAGCCTGGTACTCAGCTACTGTTGACTGTTGTCGGAGTTTGGCTAGACGACCCTTAGGTCCCTCCAGAGTATGGTTGCGAAAACGTTAGCACAATTTCTCGGCAAAGTGAGGCCAGCCAACTAGTTGCTTATTACGAACAATCCATATGTACCATTCCAGTGCCTCTCCGTCCAAGTAAAAAGAGGCCAACGAAAGTTGATGAGTAGAGGAAATAGAGTAAAAATCAAAGTACCTATCTGCTTGAAACACCCAGACTTTGGGGTTTAAACCACTGAAACGGGATAGTTCAACCATAACTAGTTTGTGTCTCATCATCACCGATGCCGCTAGGGAAGCTGTTGAGTTTCTTTTTAATATAGAAATGTATTAAAAAGAGGGTGAATGGGAAATGGAGGGAAATGAAAATTTTGAGTAAAATTTTAAATTTCCCTCTCCTTTTAATGAGACATTGTCCCTCATTGGTAGAGGAAAAGGAGTTTGGTGAGTTTATATACAAATGCACTTCATGTAGCTCTTAAAGAGTTAAGAAGAAGGCAAGCCTCGCGCCGTCGTCGTCGCTCGCTCGCTCGGTTCGGCTTCGGCTTCGGCTTCGGCTACGGATTCGGATTTGGATTTGAATTTGGATTTGGATTTGGTCAAATGATCGATTGATTGATTAATTTTTTGGACCAAATTTATTTGTTAATAGTGAATATTAACGTAATATTATCCGTGTTTGTAATGGATGTTTTCCAATCCATGAATATTAATGAGCAAGTGCTCATTCCACCATGAGTAGTGCTCCAGCCACCATTGCCATATTGATTGCTCCATTAGTAAATAGCCTGGTGCTCTGTCCACCATGGCCAAGTGCTCCACTTCATGAGTGGCAGTGGATCTATTTTTAGCAGCTAATTGCACTATAAATAGAGGGTGCAAGCAGCCTGGTAAAGATATACTGAAAACTTGAGAGCAACTGATCTTCTCTTCATCGAAAACTCAACGTTAGCTATACTTTGCACTCCTTCCTCTCAGATTTTCCATACGAATTTCTAACTTCTCCTCCCTTGTTCTGCATTGTTTTAAACTACTAAGAAAGCAACAGTAAGTGTGATTTGCTGCCGAACTTTGTGTTCGCTGAAACATTGGGGTTTGAAGTACCGCTACACCAGTGTGGAATTCGTTCTATCCTGGGAGAAAATAATCCATAACCTTGGGTACTAGGAGGGGATTAAATTCCTTAAGCTTGTTGTTCCTCCTGTATTTGTAAAACAAGCTTAAGAAATTTAATAATTTTAATTTCTGTATTTGTGTTACTTTTATTATTCTGGAAACTTAAAACCTTTGTGGTTTTGTGTACTCCCATTTGGAGAGTAAAGCCTTCGTGGCGTTTTGTTGGAGATTAAAATCTACGTGATTTTTCTCTCCAATTTTAAACGTTTGTTTGTGTCATTTTTACAGTAAAAATGGTGAATGATGGAAATCAAGCTGTTCCGATGATGACTACCAATGCATCGACAAGTCGAACTCCGGCGTTGGCACCGGCAGAGAAACCCGAAAAATTTTCCGGGATGGATTTCAAGCGCTGGAAGCAAAAGATGTTATTCTACTTAACTACGTATGTCTACAGAAGTTCATCAAGGAAGATGTTCCTGATCTTCCAAATGAAACTCCAGAGAATGAAAACTTTCTCATGATTGAGGCGTGGAAGCATTCTGACTTCTTGTGCAGGAATTATATTCTTAGCGGACTGGAGGATAATCTGTATAATGTATATAATGGCGTGGAGACGTCAAAAGAATTGTGGAATGCGCTTGAAAAGAAATACAAAACTGAAGATACCGGGATGAAGAAATTCGTCGCTGCAAAATTTTTGGACAACAAAATGGTAGATAGCAAGTCTGTTATTACCCAAGTCTAGGAGTTACAAGTGATTATTCATGATCTACTTGCTGAAGGTATATTTCAAATGAATGTTAATGTTGAAAGTAAATTTTTTAGTATTTTTACTAACGGAATTTTCATTGAAGGTCTTGTCATCAATGAGGCATTCCAAGTAGCAGCAATAATTGAGAAGTTGCCTCCATTGTGGAAGGACTTTAAAAATTATTTGAAACACAAACGAAAGGAGATGTCCCTTGAAGATCTCATTGTTCGATTGAGAATCGAAGAGGACAATAAAGCTGCTGAAAGGAGAGGCCGTGGAAATTCAACAATAATGGGAGCAAATATTGTTGAAGATAACAAAAAGAGAAAGAAGGCTTCTGGTCCGAAATAAAACCCAAGCAAGAAGTGGTTCAGTGGAAACTGCTACAACTGTAGGAAAACCGGACACAAATCTATGGAGTGTCGTGCTCGGAAGAAAGACAAGCAAAGGGGTCAAGCAAACATGGTAGAAAAGCATGATGATGTAGATGACTTGTGCGCCATGCTTTCTGAATGCAACCTGGTAGGAAACCCAAAGGGGTGGTGGATTTATTCTGGAGCCACTCGCCATGTTTGTGCTGTGAGGGAAGCATTTTCTACATATGCTTCTGCTGGACCCGAAGAGACGCTCACTATGGGAATTGCTGCTACAACAAACATTGAAGGATACGGTAAGATATTTCTCAAGATGACTTCTGGAAAGGTCATGAATTTAAACAACGTCCTTCATGTTCCCGAGATTAGGAAGAACTTAGTCTCTACTAGACTTCTTGTAAAGCACGGTTTCAAGTGCATTTTTTTATCTGACAAGGTAGTGATTAGTAAGAATGAAATGTTTGTAGGAAAAGGTTACCTTACTCAGGGCCTTTTCAAGCTGAATGTAATAGTTGTTGAAACTAATAATAAGACTTCAGATTATTCTTACTTACTTGAGTCAAATGATTTATGGCATGTACGTTTGGGTCATGTCAATTATAAAACCTTGCGAAAAAAGATTAACCTGGAAGTATTGCCTAAGTTTGAATGCGAAAAATCAAAATGTCAAATATTTGTGGAATCTAAGTATGTTAAACATCCTTATAAGTCGGTTGAAAGGAATTCAAATCCTTTAGACTTAATTCACACAGATATTTGTGACATGAAGTCAATACCATCTCGCGGTGGAAAGAAGTATTTCATAACTTTTATTGACGATAGTACTCGATATTGCTATGTTTACTTACTTAATAGTAAAGATGAAGCAATAGACGCATTCAAGCAATACAAAAATGAAGTTGAAACGCAACTTAACAAGAAAATCAAAATGATAAGAAGTGATAGGGGTGGTGAATATGAATCTCCTTTTGAACAAATATGTTTAGAATATGGAATTATTCATCAAACAATAACCCCTTACACGGCCCAATCCAATGGGATTGCGGAAAGAAAGAATCGTTCATTAAAGGAGATAATGAATACATTGTTGATAAGTTCTGGTTTGCCACAGAACTTGTGGGGAGAAGCCGTTCTTACGGCCAACCGAATACTAAATCGAGTACCCCATAGCAAAACACAATCCATTCCATATAAAAAATGGAAAGGAAGGAAGCCCAACTTAAAAGATTTTAAAGTGTGGGGGTGTTTGGCAAAAGTGCAAGTTCCTAAACCCAAAAGGGTAAAAATAGGACCGAAAACAGTTGATTGTGTTTTCATAGGATATGCGACTAATAGTAAAGCATATCGATTTCTGGTTCAAAAATCAGAAAATCCCGACATTCACAATAATACGGCTACAGAATCAGATAATGCTGAGTTCTTTGAAAATATATATCCGTATAAAAAGGAATGTGAGTCGATTGGTGAAGGATCTATACAAACCTCGGGAAGAAACAAAACAAAGTACATTTAATCAGGGGGATACAAGACGTAGTAAACGTCAAAGAACGTCTACTTCGTTTGGACCAGATTTTGTGACTTTCTTATTGGAAAATGAACCTCGAACATTTAAAGAAGCTATGTCTTCTTCGGAATCATTGTTCTGGAAAGAGGCAGTCAATAGTGAAATAGAATCCATATTGAACAACCATACATGGGAATTGGTTGATCTTCCTCCTGGAAATAAACCTTTGGGTTCTAAATGGATTTTTAAGAGAAAAATGAAAGATGATGGCACTATTGATAAATTTAAGGCAAGACTTGTTGTCAAAGGGTATAGACAACGAGAAGGTCTTGACTACTTTGATACATACTCCCCAGTTACAAGGATTACGTCCATACGGATGTTAGTAGCATTAGCTGCAGTGTATGGTCTTGAAATTCATCAAATGGATGTTAAAACGGCCTTCTTAAATGGAGAGTTGGAGGAAGAAATTTACATGGAACAACCTGAAGGGTTTGTGGTTCCAGGTAAAGAAAATAAGGTATGTAGACTTGTTAAGTCCCTTTACGGACTAAAACAAGCACCCAAACAATGGCATGCGAAATTTGACCAAACAATGTTGTCAAATAGTTTTAAGATAAATGAATGTGATAAATGTGTGTACACTAAAAATGTTCCAAATCACATAGTCATTGTTTGCCTATATGTGGATGATATGCTGATAATGAGTAATAACATTGCCAACATAAATGCTACTAAGCGTATGCTAACTAGCAAGTTTGATATGAAGGACTTGGGAATTGCGGATTTAATTTTGGGGATTAAGATCCAAAAGACTCCTCAAGGTCTGGCATTGTCACAATCTTATTATATTAAGACAGTACTTGAAAAATTCAAGCACTTGGGCTTTAAAGTTGCAAAGACTCCAATTGACGTAAATTTTGCACTAGCAAAGAATAAAGGCCAAAGCATATCACAATTGGATTATGCTCGTGTGTTGGGATGGTTAATGTACATCATGAATTGTACACGACCAGATATAGCTTGGGCTATAAGTAAACTAAGTCGATACACGAGAAATCCAGGTCAATCTCATTGGATGGCAATGAAATGAGTTTTGGGATACTTAGAACATACCCAAAACTTTGATTTGCACTACAGTAAATATCATACGGTGATTGAAGGATATTGTGATGCAAATTGGATCACCGGTTTAACTGATTTGAAGTCCACAAGTGGATACGTATTCACTATTGGTGGAGGAGCGGTATCTTGGAAGTCATCCAAACAAACATGTATTGCCCGCTCTACAATGGAGGCTGAGTTCATAGCCTTAGATAAAGCCGGTGAAGAAGCTGAATGGCTCCGGAATTTCTTGGAAGACATTCCATTTTGGCCCAAACCATTGGCACTAATATGCATACACTGTGATAGCCAAGCGGCAATTGGAAGGGCTGGGAGCGTTATGTATAACGGTAAATCTCGTCATATACGACGAAGACATAAAACCGTTTGGCAACTTCTCTCTAGAGGAATTATCATGGTTGACTATGTAAAGTCAAGTGATAATGTGTCGGATCCAATTAGAAAAGGCCTAACTAGAGAGGTAGTTGAGAAATCATCGAGGGGAATGGGACTATGGCCAAGAACAAATCATTGTGGCGGTAACTCTACCTAGAAGACTGGAGATCCCAAGATCTAGGTTCAAGGAGATCAAACAAAGTCATTAATGACGGTTCAACATTGTCAACAAAATTTTTTTAGTCCATTCTCGTGATGAGACAATGTTCAGTACCAAGGATAAAGCATTAAGGCTTTTTAATGATTTCTAAATTTGATACAGGGTATATCAAATAGTGTATCTACGGGATGACACGTTTAGGAATCACCTATGTAAGTGTGAAGTGTTAGCCGCTTCAAGGAGAATTTTGCAAGGCCAATTCTCTACGCACTTATGAAACCAGGCAGTGTTCATGGCTGAAACGAACACAACAATGAGAACCAAAGACGGTTAAGGGATTGATTGTGTGACTTTTGGTTGTCTAGGTATACACTAAAGTTTGATGGTTCAAATATATCAAATATACCGATTGACCGAGTATATCCGACATAAGTTCACTACGGAAAGTTCAAAGGGAAACCTACTTATCCAGATGCAATTAATCCTTGCTTGCAAATCACACAAGTTTTTCATGCATACTTCCGTGATATAGCCATTCCCCATTCATGTGGGGGATTGTTGAGTTTATTTTTAATATAGAAAGGTATTAAAAAGAGGGTGAATGGGAAATGGAGGGAAATGAAAATTTTGAGTAAAATTTTAAGTTTCCCTCTCCTTTTAATGAGACATTGTCCCTTATTGGTAGAGGAAAAGGAGTTTGGTGGGTTTATATAAAAATGCACTTCATGTAGCTCTTAAAGAGTTTAGAAGAAGGCAAGCCTCGTGCCGTCGTCGTCGCTCACTCGGCTCGGCTTCGGCTACGGCCACGGCTTCGGCTTCGGATTTGTATTTGGATTTGGTAAATTGATCTATTGATTGATTAATTTTTTGGACCAAATTTATTTGTTAATAGTGAATATTAACGTAATATTATCCGTGTTTGTAACGGATGTTTTCCAATCCGTGAATATTAATGAGCAAGTGCTCATTCCACCATGAGTAGTGCTCCAGCCACCATTGTCATATTGATTGCTCCATTAGTAAACAGCCTGGTGCTCTGTACACTATGGCCAAGTGCTTCACTTCATGAGTGGCAACGGGTCCATTTTTAGCAACTAATTGCACTATAAATAGAGGGTGCAAGCAGCCTGTTAAAGACACATTGAAAGCTTGAGAGCAATTGATCTTCTCTTCACCGAAAAATCAAAGTTGGCTATAATTTGCATTCCTTCCTCTCAGAATTTCCATTCGACTTCTGAGTTGACCTCCTTATTCTGCATTGTTTTTAACTACAAACAAAGCATCTGTAAGTGTGATTTGCTGCCGAACTTTGTGTTCGCTGAAACACTGGGGTTTGAAGTACCGCTACACCAGTGTGTAATTCGTTCTATCCTGGGAGGAAATAATCCATAACCTTGGGTACTAGGAGGGGATTAAATTCCTTAAGAAAACACTGTGAATTCAGTGGGCTCGAATTAATTACTGTCGCATTTAAATTTACGTTTATAAGCTGACGTTTTATTTTTTCCAGAGTTATTATTTACAAATACAGAAGGAATAACAAGCTTAAGGAATTTAATAATTTTAATTTCTGTATTTGTGTTAATCTTATTATTCTGGAAACTTAAAACCTTTGTGGTTTTGTGTACCCCCATTTGGAGAGTAAAGCCTTCGTGGCGTTTTGTTGGAGATTAAAATCTATGTGATTTTTCACTCCAGTTTTAAATGTTTATTAAACATTTGTTTGTGTCATTTTTACAGTAAAAATGGTGAATGACGGAAATCAAGCTGTTCCGATTATGACTGTCAACGCATCGACAAGTCGAACTCCGGCGTTGGCACCGACAGAGAAACTTGGAAAATTTTCCGGGATGGATTTCAAGCGCTGGCAGCAAAAGATGTTCTTTTACTTGACTACGTTATGTCTACAGAAGTTCATCAAGGAAGATTTCTTGATCTTCCAGATGAAACTCCAGAGAATGAAAGCTTTCTCGTGATTGAGGCGTGGAAGCATTCTGACTTCTTGTGCAGGAATTATATTCTTAGCGGACTGGAGGATAATCTGTATAATGTATACAGTGGCGTGGAGAAATCAAAAGAATTGTGGAATGCGCTTGAAAAGAAATACAAAACTGAAGATGTCGGGATGAAGAAATTTGTCGCTGCAAAATATTTGGACTACAAAATGGTAGATAGCAAGTCTGTTATTACCCAAGTCCAGGAATTACAAGTGATTATTCATGATCTACTTGCTGAAGGTATATTTCAAATGAATGCTAATGTTGAAAGTAAATTTTTTAGTAATTTTACTAACGAAATTTTCATTGAAGGTCTTGTCATCAATGAGGCATTCCAAGTAGCAGCAATAATTGAGAAGTTGCCTCCATTATGGAAGGACTTTAAAAATTATTTGAAACACAAACGAAAGGAGATGTACCTTGAAGATCTCATTGTTCGATTGAGAATCGAATAGGACAATAAAGCTGCTGAAAGGAGAGGCCGTGGAAATTCAACAATAATGGGAGCAAATATTGTTGAAGATAACAAAAAGAGAAAGAAGGCTTCTGGGCCGAAATACAACCCAAGCAAGAAGCGGTTAAGTGGAAACTGCTACAACTGTGGGGAAACCGGACACAAATCTACGGAGTGTCGTGCTCGGAAGAAAGACAAGCAAATGGTTCAAGCAAACATGGTAGAAAAGTATGGTGATGTTGATGATTTGACTCGAATTAATTACTGTCGCATTTAAATTTACGTTTATAAGCTAACGTTTTATTTTTTCCAGAATTATTATTTACAAATACAGGAGGAACAATAAGCTTAAGGAATTTAATAATTTCAATTTCTGTATTTGTGTTAATCTTATTATTCTGGAAACTTAAAACCTTTGTGGTTTTGTGTACTCCCATTTGGAGAGTAAAGCCTTCGTGGCGTTTTGTTGGAGATTAAAATCTACATGATTTTTCACTCCAGTTTTAAACGTTTGTTTGTGTCATTTTTACAGTAAAAATGGCAAATGACGGAAATCAAGCTGTTCCGATGATGATTGCCAACGCATCGACAAGTCGAACTCCGGCGTTGGCACCGGCAGAGAAACCCGAAAAATTTTCCGGGATGGATTTCAAGCGCTGACAGCAAAAGATGTTCTTCTACTTGACTACGTTATGTCTACAGAAGTTCATCAAGGAAGATGTTCCTGATCTTCCAGATGAAACTCCAGAGAATGATAGCTTTCTCGTGATTGAGGCATGGAAGCATTCTGACTTCTTGTGCAAGAATTATATTCTTAGCGGACTGGAGGATAATCTGTATAATGTATACAGTGGCGTGGAGACGTCAAAAGAATTGTGGAATGCGCTTGAAAAGAAATACAAAACTGAAGATGCCGGGATGAAGAAATTCGTCGCTGCAAAATTTTGGACTACAAAATGGTAGATAGCAAGTCTGTTATTACCCAAGTCCAGGAGTTACAAGTGATTATTCATGATCTACTTGCTGAAGGTATATTTCAAATGAATGCTAATGTTGAAAGTAAATTTTTTAGTAATTTTACTAACGGAATTTTCATTGAAGGTCTTGTCATCAATGAGGCATTCCAAGTAGCAGCAATAATTGAGAAAGTTGCCTCCATTGTGGAAGGACTTTAAAAATTATTTGAAACACAAGCGAAAGGAGATGTCCCTTGAAGATCTCATTGTTCATTGAGAATCGAAGAGGACAATAAAGCTGCTGAAAGGAGAGGTCGTGGAAATTCAACAATAATGGGAGCAAATATTGTTGAAGATAACAAAAAGAGAAAGAAGGATTCTGGTCCGAAATAAAACCCAAGCAAGAAGCGGTTCAGTGGAAACTGCTACAACTGTGGGAAAACCGGACACAAATCTACGGAGTGTCGTGCTCGGAAGAAAGACAAGCAAAGGGGTCAAGCAAACATGGTATAAAAGCATGATGATGTTGATGACTTATGCACCATGCTTTCTGAATGCAACCTGGTAGGAAACCCAAAGGAGTGGTGGATTGATTCTGGAGCCACTCGCCATGTTTGTGCTGTGAGGGAAGCCTTTTCTACATATGCTTCTGTTGGACCCGAAGAGACGCTCTGTATGGGAAATGCTGCTACAACAAACATTGAAGGATACGGTAAAATATTTCTCAAGATGACTTCTGGCAAGGTCATGACTTTGAACAACGTCCTTCATGTTCCCGAGATTAGGAAGAACTTAGTCTCTACTGGACTTCTTGTAAAGCACGATTTCAAGTGCGTTTTTGTATCTGACAAGGTAGTGATTAGTAAGAATGAAATGTTTGTAGGAAAAGGTTACCTTACTGAGGGCCTTTTCAAGCTGAATGTAATAGTTGTTCAAACTAATAATAAAACTTCAGCTTCTTCTTACTTACTTGAGTCAAATGATTTATGGCATGTACGTTTGGGTCATGTCAATTATAAAACCTTGCGAAAAAAGATTAACCTGGAAGTATTGCCTAAGTTTGAATGCGAAAAATCAAAATGTCAAATATGTGTGGAATCTAAGTATATTAAACATCCTTATAAGTCGGTTGAAAGGAATTCAAATCCTTTAGACTTAATTCACACAAATATTTGTGACATGAAGTCAATACCATCTCGCGGTGGAAAGAAGTATTTCATAACTTTTATTGACGATAGTACTCAATATTGCTATGTTTACTTACTTAATAGTAAAGATGAAGCAATAGACGCATTCAAACAATACAAAAATGAAGTTGAAACGCAACTTAACAAGAAAATCAAAATGATAAGAAGTGATAGGGGTGTTGAATATGAATCTCCTTTTGAACAAATATGTTTAGAATATGGAATTATTCATCAAACAACAGCCCTTTACACGCCCCAATCCAATGGGATTGCGGAAAGAAAGAATCGTTCATTAAAGGAGATGATGAACTCATTGTTGATAAGTTCTGGTTTGCCACAAAACTTGTGGGGGGAAGTCGTTCTTACGGCCAGCCGAAAACTAAATCGAGTACCCCATAGCAAAACACAATCCATTCCATATGAAAAATGAAAAGGAAGGAAGCCCAACTTAAATTATTTTAAAGTGTGGGGGTGTTTGGCAAAAGTGCAAGTTCCAAAACCCAAAAGGGTAAAAATAGGACTGAAAATAGTTGATTGTGTTTTCATAGGATATGCAACTAATAGTAAAGCATATCGATTTCTGGTTCATAAATCAGAAAATCCCGACATTAATAATAATACAGTTATAGAATCAGATAATGCTGAGTTCTTTGAAAATATATATCCGTATAAAAAGGAATGTGAGTCTATTGGTAAAGGATCTAAACAACCTCGGGAAGAAACAAAAGAAAGTACATTTAATCAGGGGGATCCAAGACGTAGTAAACGTCAAAGAACGTCTACTTCGTTTGGACCAGATTTTGTGACTTTCTTATTGGAAAATGAGCCTCGAACATTTAAAGAAGTTATGTCTTCTTCGGAATCATTGTTCTGGAAAGAGGCAGTCAATAGTGAAATAGAATTCATATTGAACAACCATACATGGGAATTGGTTGATCTTCCTTCTGGAAATAAACCTTTGGGTTCTAAATGGATTTTTAAGAGAAAAAGGAAAGATGATGGCACTATTGATAAATTTAAGGCAAGACTTGTTGTCAAAGGGTATAGACAATGAGAAGGTCTTGACTTCTTTGATACATACTCCCCAGTTATAAGGATTATGTCCATACGGATGTTAGTAGCATTAGCTGCAGTGTATGGTCTTGAAATTCATCAAATGGATGTTAAAACGACCTTCTTAAATGGAGAGTTGGAGGAAGAAATTTACATGGAACAACCTGAAGGGTTTGTAGTTCCAGGTAAAGAAAATAAGGTATGTAGACTTGTTAAGTCCCTTTACGAACTAAAACAAGCACCCAAACAATGGCATGCGAAATTTGACCAAACAATATTGTCAAATGGTTTTAAGATAAATGAATGTGATAAATGTGTGTACATTAAAAATGTTCCAAATCACATAGTCATTGTTTGCCTATATGTGGATGATATGTTGATAATGAGTAATAACATTGCCAACATAAATGCTACTAAGCGTATGCTAACTAGCAAGTTTGATATGAAGGACTTGGGAATTGCGGATTTAATTCTGGGGATTAAGATCCAAAAGACTCCTCAAGGTCTGGCATTGTCACAATCTCATTATATTAAGACAGTACTTGAAAAATTCAAGCACTTAGGCTTTAAAGTTGCAAAGACTCCAATTGACGTGAATCTTGCATTAGCAAAGAACAAAGGCCAAAGCATATCACAATTGGATTATGCTCGTGTGTTGGGATGCTTAATGTATATCATGAATTGTACACGACCAGATATAGCTTGTGCTATAAGTAAACTGAGTCGATACACGAGCAATCCAAGTCAATCTCACTGGATGGCAATGAAACGAGTTTTGGGATATTTAGAACATACCCAAAACTTTGATTTGCACTATAGTAAATATCATGCGGTGATTGAAGGATATTGTGATGCAAATTGGATCACCGGTTCAACTGATTCGAAGTCCACAAGTGGATATGTATTCACTATTGGTGGAGGAGCGGTATCTTGGAAGTCATCCAAACAAACATGTATTGCCCGCTCTACAATGGAGGCTGAGTTCATAGCCTTAGATAAAGCCGATGAAGAAGCTGAATGGCTCCGGAATTTCTTGGAAGACATTCCATTTTGGCCCAAACCGTTGGCACCAATATGCATACACTATGATAGCCAAGCGGACAATTGGAAGGGCTGGGAGCGTTATGTATAACGGTAAATCTCGTCATATACGACGAAGATATAAAACTGTTAGACAACTTCTCTCTAGAGGAATTATCACGATTGACTATGTAAAGTCAAGTGATAATGTGTCGGATCCACTTACAAAAGGCCTAACTAGAGAGGTAGTTGAGAAATCATCAAGGGGAATGGGACTATGGCCGAGAACAAGTCATTGTGGCGGTAACTCTACCTAGAAGACTGGAGATCCCAAGATCTAGGTTCAAGGAGATCAAACAAAGTCATTAATGACGGTTCAACATTGTCAACAAAAATTGTTTAGTCCATTCTCGTGATGAGACAATGTTGAGTACCAAGGATAAAGCTTTAAGGCTTTTTAATGATTTCTAAATTTGATACAGGGTATATCAAATAGTGTATCTACGGGATGACACGTTTAGGAATCACCTATGTAAGTGTGAAGTGTTATCCGCTTCAAGGAGAATTTTGCAAGGCCAATTCTCTACGCACTTATGAAACCAGGCAGTGTTCATGGCTGAAACAAACACAACAATGAGAACCAAAGACGGTTAAGGGATTGATTGTGTGACTTTTGGTTGTCTAGGTATACACTAAAGTTCGACGGTTCAAAAATATCAAATCTACTGATTGACCGAGTATATCCGACATAAGTTCACTACAGAAAGTTCAAAGGGAAACCTACTTATCCAGATGCAATTAAACCTTGCTTGCAAATCACACAAGTTTTTCATGCATACTTCCGTGATATAGTCATTCCTCATTCATGTGGGGGATTGTTGAGTTTATTTTTAATATAGAAAGGTATTAAAAAGAGGATGAATGGGAAATGGAGGGTAATAAAAAATTTCAGTAAAATTTTAATGAGACATTGTCCCTCATTGGTAGAGGAAAAGGAGTTTGGTGGGTTTATATACAAATGCACTTCATGTAGCTCTTAAAGAGTTAAGAATAAGGTAAGCCTCGCGCCGTCTTCGTCGCTCGCTCGCTCGGCTCGGCTTCAGCTTCGGCTACGGCTTCGGCTTCGGATTTGGATTTGGATTTGGATTTGGATTTGGATTTGGTCAAACGATTGATTGATTAATTTTTTGGACCAAATTTATTTGTTAATAGTAAATATTAACGTAATATTATCCGTGTTTGTAACGGATGTTGTCCAATCCGTGAATATTAATGAGCAAGTGCTCATTCCACCATGAGTAGTGCTCCAGCCACCATTGCCATATTGATTGCTCCATTAGTAAACAGCCTGATGCTCTGTCTACCATGGCCAAGTGCTCCACTTCATGAGTGGCATCGGGTCCATATTTAGCAGCTAATTGCACTATAAATAGAGGGTGCAAGCAGCCTGTTAAAGATACATTGAAAACTTGAGAGCAATTGATCTTCTCTTCACCGAAAACTCAACGTTAGCTATACTTTGCACTCCTTCCTCTCAGATTTTCCATACGAATTTTTGACTTCTCCTCCCTTGTTCTGCATTGTTTTAAACTACTAAGAAAGCAACAGTAAGTGTGATTTGTTGCCGAACTTTGTGTTCGCTGAAATATTGGGGTTTGAAGTACCGCTACACCAGTGTGTAATTCGTTCTATCCTGGGAGAAAATAATCCATAACCTTGGGTACTAGGAGGGGATTAAATTCCTTAAGCTTGTTGTTCCTCCTGTATTTGCAAAACAAGCTTAAGAAATTTAATAATTTTAATTTCCATAATCATTATTTTACAAATACAGGAGAAACAACAGAAGCTTCGTGAGACAAGCACACCTCTGCTGAACGGATACGAGTTAGTTCTACTGACGATGTCTGCGAGGTTGCGTTAATGAAGTCTTGCAACAGTTTCTGCTGGTTATAAAAAACAGAACACAAATTCGCAACCGTGGAAAATACAACTAAAAGTCCCCAGCAGAGTCGCCAGAGCTGTCGCACCTCCTTTTTACATACCCCCATGAGGGTACAAGGGGAGTTTTCTCCAATTAAAGGACAGTCGAAACGGGATTTATTTAATTATTTCAGAGTCGCCACCTGGGAATTTTAAGGCGTCCCAAGTCACCAATTTTAATCCCTGAATCGAGGAGAATATGACTCTGTTTATTATTCTGCGAACCAGAAATCCTGAGTAAGGAATTCTGTTAATCCGGAAGAAGGTGTTAGGCATTTCCGAATTCCGTCGTTCTAGCACGGTCGCTTAACTGTTTTTATTATTGGCTTAATTATCTTGATTTTTACTAAATACGTTTTTATTGCATGATTTTACTACCGCTTTTTACTTATTTTTTACAATTATATGGACGAATTACGCGTACGTATATTCGTATTATATATTTTTTTTATAAGTACCAGGGATTGTGCCACGCGTACGTGTACACAATAAAATTGTCCATGTTATATAAAAAAAATATATATTCGAAAACTAAAAATAAAATCCGGAACATCATCATCCTTTTATTTGGACAATGAACTACACATCTCGGGTTATATGAAATTATTTTGACATCCGCGGAGAAATCCTTTAAAATATTCGCTCGAAATTGCGCGTACGCATAATCCGAATTTGCTTTTAAATATAATCAGGGTACGCGAACGCATCCCTAATTGCGCAAAATACTGTAATGGTATTATGGAATTTCCACAAAATGTTTATTATATCACGAGAAATCTCCATTTAAGATACCCTTTAATTCTTGAAAAAGAATCCACAATTTATTAAATATTGCCCGTCGATTAGAATTTCCGCGTATAATTTATGTTCATCCAAGACTATTCAAATTCAAAATAAAGGATAAGAACATGATTAATACTATTTTTTCACAAATACAACATATATACATATACCAAAGAATGAGGGACATATGAAACTCACAAAATAATTTATGAAGGGAAGAAGTATTTCTGAACAATTTTTATTTATTTCTTATTTAGTGCAAATTCTATTTCTACTTACCATTGATATAAGTATTGCAATTTATGCTTGTACACCTCATTTTATTCTCATATACTTGCTTTTAATCTAATTGGCCTAACTGTTTGGTTAATTTATTTATGAGGGTGAATAGGCATCAAGTTGATAAGAAAAGAATTATTATACAAATTGATTGACAACATTGCCTTACATGCAACATATTTGTATGTCTTGAAACATTCATAGCATTTTAACATCATAATGAGCCATAACAACTCAACTCACCATCCACTAATGGTTCTATAGATACCTGTTATCATACCACATAAGAACGTACAACTTATATCATTCCATCCATAACTAAATCAAGTATCAGAATAAACTAGCAATATGGTTTTGACATTTTCACTCTATTCTAACAACGCCACAAGGCCTAGTTAATGGCCAATCTTTATGTCATGTTTCCTACCTTGACAGTTCAAATATGATTAAACTAATGAGATGAAGGGCTAACATTATTACAAAGCTTTATACGAACTTTCAAAGTAAGACAATTAGCTCATAGCTATCAAATTGAATTCACTACTAATTAACTAACATGAAACAAAAATGAAATTTAAACTGATGAACTTGGACAAATGGAAAACAGAATTTCAATTCAAGCTTCATTGATGAGTCATGTTGAATCTCTTTCCAACTTAAAATTTAAAAGACATGTACCTGAAAATGAAGGTAGAATGAGTAAATTTCAGCAGTAGCAGCAGTAACAAAATACTGGCAGAATATCAGTATTTTCACAGATTTGAGCAATAACAAGACCCGTCAACCCAGATGAACAGTGACAGAAACTTGAGAGAAAGATTTCAAATTCAAAATGAACAATATCCGCAAAAACAAACAATGGACAGATTCTAGAAGAATGACATTTTTTCAGATTTCATTTTCTTCCTGTTTCTGATTCTTATTTCTGATTTTTCTGTTTCAGTTTTTCTTTTCTTCTTCTATCCAGATTTCTCTCTCTGTATATGTTTTTCTGTGTATATCTCTAATGCCTTAAAATCAGCCTCTCTTCTAAACTCTCTGGAAAAAAAAATGCCTTTCAGAATTTAAAGAAGTAAAATCTCTGTCCTTCAAATCAGATTTTTCTTCCAAGATCTGTGTTCAAAATCTCACTTCTCTCTCCCAATTCCCTCTTAAAGTCTGATCTTAAACCTCCTTTTAAAATCTCCCCATATCTCCTAAGTTTTTCTTTAAACTCTGTATTCAAAATCTGACTTTTCTCTTAATCTCTCCTTATTTTTTTCTTCTCTCTTTCAAAAAACTGAGTCTCTCCAAACTCTCTTTCTCTGAAAACTCTTAAAGTCTGTCTAAATTCTGTTCTGAAATCTCTCCAAAAAAACTGCCTTAATCTGCCCATCAGATCCTGTATTTATACAGGTCTGCCCCTTTTCTTGTTAGTGCTACATGGACCCCTTTTATCTTTTAAAAACAGAAAAACTCCATTAAAAACCTCTTTTTCTACTTTAAACCCCATTAAGTTAACTTTTCCCTGATCTTCAGCAGTCCATTACCCTTTGTTTCCCATTATCTCATTAAATTAAAATCCATTAACAAACCACTTTCAGCCCTCTATTATATCATATTACCTTCACTGTTTCGTTACCAGTAGTACCCCTGAAAACCTACTGTTATTACTGAAAAACCAGAACCCACTGTAAAACAGATTCTATAATCTGTATAAACTTAATTATCCTTCTGATTTACAGCTATAACCAATCCTATGATTTTGAGACAGTATATCACATTTCTAATAACTGATTGACAAGAACTGAATTTAAACAGGGGATTCTCAACTGAATACTGAATAAAACACCCTTAACATTACACAGAACATGCAGGATTATTTCAACTGAAATTCAAAACTGAACTAAAAGCAAACAAATACAGGAGCATTGTCAATATACTGACAATGCCCTGAAACTTAATGTTCAGGAAACAATATACATACAACATCCATTTGATGGATTTATTAAACAAGAACCAACTGATTAACAATAACTAATTAACTGATTATAGCAAAATAATCCATTCAAAACAGGTTATTTCAGTCGACATTTTCAGAAGCAGGATTTATGATATAACTAATCGACGAACTTAGTCGAGTCGATTACACACATTGTAAACAAACAAAATAAACAGAAACAATTCATTTATTTGACTAATCATACGGGCATGAGACAAAGATGACAGAATTAATAAAAACAAAAATATGAAAAATCAACGAGTTATTAAAATAAACAAAAATACATACAGAATATAAAAAATAAAAATAGAAAAGTACCTCTGAATTTTAATCAGACTCGAACTCAACTCGGCTTCGGATTTTGTTTGAAATCAAACAGACCTTAGTCGAAGTATTTTCCACTGAAAATACTTCGACTAAGGTCGATTAAACCTCAATCTTTGTTCAATCTGAACAGAATCCAAAAGTTTGGTATTTTTAGGGTTCTTGAAAGTTCGATTTGGGATTTAACCATTTCTGGTCAGATTCGAGGAGAACCAAATATGATACAAGGGTGAGGGTAGCCTAGGGGTCATTTGGTGTCAGCTTAAAACGGATCTGAGTTTGTTCTTGTTTGGTCCGAATCTTCAAAAGAAGATTCGAGAAACTCGGAACTGATTCGAGCCAAACAAACTTCTGATCCATAACAAGGCATGCTAGGGGGTACTATGGTGTTATTTTGGAAGCCATTGGAAAGGATAAGGTTTTCAGGCCAACCTTCGATTTAAGATTCGAAGAGTTGGGGCCTGATTCGAAGGAAACCAATGTTAGATCTGTGTAGAGGATGTTCAGGGGATTCTATGGTGTTATTTTGGTGACCGGCGGCGTTGATGCCGCCGGGTTTCAGGCGGTGGGATCCTAGGGCGGCTAGGGTTAGGAGTGGGGGTTTGGGGGACGATGATGAACAGTGTAGGAGGGGGGGTGCTTAGTTTGGGGCCGGGGTAGGGCTTGGGACTTATATAGGGGTGGGGTGGATTGATATTGTCCGTCCGATCAAGTAAGATGAAGGGCCAGGATCAATCCACTTATCAAAACGACATCGTTTGATTTAAGTTGGGGAAAGGGTCAACCCGGGGTTGAAATGGATCGGGTTTGAGTGAGTTTTTTAAGACCGTGGGATCAAAATGGATGAACGGTTCAGATCTAGTTGCCCTAAACGTCGTCGTTTTATTTATGCAAGGGCTGAACTGGACCGTTTGATTGCAATGAATCAATGGCTCAGATTTGAAGTACCTCATGCGACGTCGTTTAGTCTTGTTCGAATTGGACCGGACAGGGGGATGTTGGATTGGGCTGTGGGATTCATTTCGTTTGGGCCTGGATTTTAATCCAGGTCCGATTTTCATATTCTAACTTATATTTTTATTTTATTATTAATTAATAAAATCCTAATCAAAAATTATAAAAACAAAATTATCATTACAATAATACTAATTATCTTTTAATAACCATTAACACGTAGATAAAACATTGACACATTTAAAAATAGAACGAATGCATATTTTTTGTGATTTTATTTAAATTATCTATTTTTTGTGATTTTATTTAAATTATCTTTCAAATGCATAATTAAATCCTATATGCATGCAACATGTATTTTATTTTAATTTTCATTTCATTATGACGAAGTAAGCATTTATGAACATAACACAAATATTTAACACCACGCAAATTCAAAAATTACACAGTAAAAGAAATTTATTTTATTTTTTGATTTATTTTGGAGTAGTTTTTCGTAAGGCAAAAATCACGTGCTCACAGCTGCCCCTCTTTGTGTGGAAACTCGAAGAGTTTTCGTGCAAAGATAAAGTGAGCGGATACGAGCGATTTTTGCCCGTTCGAATACTCCGTGGGAAGCATTTTTAGAAATATTTGACCGAACCTCTGCTTCAAAGGTTTCCTACATATCCTTTGCTATAAAGGAATCAGGTCAATGTAGTTCGGGAATTTTGGGTAGCTGGGACTACCGTGGGACTGTGATGTTACTGCTGCTTTGTGCTGTTTTTACTGCTTGCTGACCTCCTTATTACACCTTACTTCAAAGGTAATACAAAAAAACTAAACTAGATTATGGTACAGGAATTATAAAAATCTTATCTAGATCATGCCCTTGCGTTTCTTGCTGTCTTGATATCTTGGTGACTCTTGGGCATTTGGCTTATTCCGTATTCCTTTTGGAACACTTGTTGTTTCTTGCTGGGGATTCTGTTGGACTCCTCTGCTTTATTGATTCTAAGTGTGCTCCTTTTCCTATGAGCGGGCTTTTGATTTCAACACTTCAATTTCATTCCCTCGTTCTTCAGGTGGGTGCCTTGACTGCTTCTTTTCTTTCTTCATCCTCATTCTCCAGGTGGACGCCTGACTTCTTTTTCTTCATCCTCATTCTCCAGGTGGACGCCTGACTTCTTTTTAACTTCTTCATCCTCATTC
The DNA here is from genome assembly GCF_000715075.1 of Nicotiana tabacum. Lineage (NCBI taxonomy): Eukaryota > Viridiplantae > Streptophyta > Magnoliopsida > Solanales > Solanaceae > Nicotiana > Nicotiana tabacum. The sequence goes on along the minus strand of NC_134086.1, from coordinate 173,880,568 downwards.
TCCAGGTGGACGCCTGACTTCTTCAATTCTCATCCTCATTCTCCAGGTGGACGCCTGACTTCTTCAATTCTTCATCCTCATTCTCCAGGTGGACGCCTGACTTCTTCAATTCTTCATCCTCATTCTCCAGGTGGACGCCTGACTTCTTTAATTCTTCATCCTCATTCTCCAGGTGGACGCCTGACTTCTTCTTTTCTCATCCTCATTCTCCAGGTGGATGCCTGACTTCTTTAATTCTCATCCTCATTCTCCAGGTGGACGCCTGACTTCTTCTTTTCTCATCCTCATTCTCCAGGTGGATGCCTGACTTTTTTTTTAATTCTTATCATCATTCTCCAGGTGGACGCCTGACTTCTTTAATTCTCATCCTCATTCTCCAGGTGGACGCCTGACTTCTTCAATTTCTTCTTATCCTCATTCTCCAGGTGGACGCCTGACTTCTTTAATTCTTCATCCTCATTCTCCAGGTGGACGCCTGACTTCTTGTTTTCTCATCCTCATTCTCCAGGTGGACGACCTGACTTCTTCTTTTCTCATCCTCATTCTCCAGGTGGACGCCTGACTTCTTTAATTCTCATCCTCATTCTCCAGGTGGACGCCTGACTTCTTTAATTCTCATCCTCATTCTCCAGGTGGACGCCTGACTTCTTTAATTCTCATCCTCATTCTCCAGGTGGACGCCTGACTTCTTCTTTTCTCATCCTCATTCTCCAGGTGGACGCCTGACTTCTTTAATTCTCATCCTCATTCTCCAGGTGGACGCCTGACTTCTTCTTTTCTCATCCTCATTCTCCAGGTGGACGCCTGACTTCTTTAATTCTCATCCTCATTCTCCAGGTGGACGCCTGACTTCTTTAATTCTCATCCTCATTCTCCAGGTGGACGCCTGACTTCTTCTTTTCTCATCCTCATTCTCCAGGTGGACGCCTGACTTCTTTAATTCTCATCCTCATTCTCCAGGTGGACGCCTGACTTCTTTAATTCTCATCCTCATTCTCCAGGTGGACGCCTGACTTCTTCTTTTCTCATCCTCATTCTCCAGGTGGACGCCTGACTTCTTCTTTTCTCATCCTCATTCTCCAGGTGGACGCCTGACTTCTTTAATTCTCATCCTCATTCTCCAGGTGGACGCCTGACTTCTTTAATTCTCATCCTCATTCTCCAGGTGGACGCCTGACTTCTTTAATTCTCATCCTCATTCTCCAGGTGGACGCCTGACTTCTTTAATTCTCATCCTCATTCTCCAGGTGGACGCCTGACTTCTTTAATTCTCATCCTCATTCTCCAGGTGGACGCCTGACTTCTTCTTTTCTCATCCTCATTCTCCAGGTGGACGCCTGACTTCTTTAATTCTCATCCTCATTCTCCAGGTGGACGCCTGACTTCTTTAATTCTCATCCTCATTCTCCAGGTGGACGCCTGACTTCTTCAATTTTCTCATCCTCATTCTCCAGGTGGACGCTTGACTTCTTCAATTCTCATCCTCATTGTCCAGGTGGACGCTTGACTTCTTCTTTTCTCATCCTCATTCTCCAGGTGGACGCCTGACTTCTTTAATTCTCATCCTCATTCTCCAGGTGGACGCCTGACTTCTTCAATTTTCTCATCCTCATTCTCCAGGTGGACGCCTGACTTCTTCAATTCTCATCCTCATTCTCCAGGTGGACGCCTGACTTCTTCAATTCTCATCCTAATTCTCCAGGTGGACGCCTGACTTCTTCAATTCTCTACCAGGTATTTCCTGACACAAATATTGTATTTTCCCCTGTTTTAAATCAAAGAAAACTTCGTTAGTTTAAAGCAGGGTGGTTAACTGGGGCATTCTTGCCGATGGTGAGGCTTCTCCTCATCTCTCTTTATTGCCTTGGAATGGTTGAAAAGACTGTTTTGTTCTTGTAATTGATCCTTGACTATAGGATTCCCCTCCGTATGTTTCCCTTCTAACCCTTTTAACTGTAATCATATGTCCCTTCTGACTTTGCTGATCCACTTTCGATTTCACCTTTCTTATACCCATATCTTTTATCTCCCACCTTTCGTGGCCGTATTTTGTAACCTTGAATCTTGGTAGTATACCTTGACATTCCTTCTTATTTGTTTGGAATAAAACTTATCTCAAAGCTTTTAGAAAAGTAAGATTATTAGTGACGAAACACGTTGATTTCGACAATTATAGAATGAAAAGAAAAATCCAATTTTGGATGACTGTTGGAGAAAGAATAAAAACTTATCTGATTGGAGTTACTGACACCAATGATCATGGTATGCATTTCGGATTAATCAACCCAGTCTTTTAATCAATCTCCTTTCAATTGTCTCATTTTTGTTTTTGCCAAAATTTCCATAACCCAACTTCATTTTTCATTTCACAGACCTGTTGGACTTGCAACGTCTCAAAGAGTTTTCACCGATAAACTTTCCTCATTTGTTCATTTCTCACTTCCTTTTCGCCTTAGGGTTCCTATGAAGGTTTTCACCAATAAGACTCTCTCCTTTTACTTTTCTCTCAACTTCCGTCGTCTTATGGTGCCCGTGTGGGTTTTCACCTATAAGACTCTCTCATTTTTACTTTCTTTTCTTGTTTGTACTAGAGTATTATGAACCATCTTCATTTGCTTGACTCAGCATTTTTCTAAGATTGGTCGAAAGGTCTTTCTGGTATGGGGTTAGATATGGAAAAGGTATTAAAAGTTAAACAGTTTTGGTATGTGTTTAAAATTACAACTCTTGGAATCTTTTTCTTATTTCCAATACATTTCTTGCCCCAGTTCCTTGATTGGGGTCGCTTGATGTTTCTTTTTGTGCACATTATGTATATTGTGCACCCTATGACCGAGCCGTGAGGCGCCTACGTATCCTTCTTTGAGGAATCAGGTCAAACGTAGTTCACTACAATAATAATGTTTTGATATTTTTTATTTTTATTTTTTCATATTTGTTTTTCATTGATTCCAAGAGAGGGTAAGAAAGAAACAAGTATGGATCAAAGGGGGGAAACAAAGGGTATAATGTTTGGATAGAAGAATAAATTGCCTTTGTCATTCCAATCTTCGAAATAATGCTAAATACAAACATTCAAGAATTTTATGCATAATATCTCTTTACCGCGTCAGAATTGATCGCCATGTCTATGCATTTGCCTTCAATGTCTGTTAAGCATAGTGCACCATTAGATAATACTCTGGTCACAATGAATGGTCCTTGCCAATTCGGGCAAATTTGCCTTTTGCTTCAACCTGATGTGGAAGAATACGTTTTAGCACATGCTGACCTACTTCAAACTTCCGGGGTCGTACCTTTTTGTTGTATGCTCTTTCTATTCTTCTTTGATATAATTGACCATGGCACACTGCGGTCAATCGTTTTTCATCAATCAAGTTTAACTGTTCTAGACGGGTTTTGACCCATTCATCATCATCAATCTTTGCTTCGGCGATGATCCGAAGGGAAGGAATCTCAACTTCTGCAGGAATTACTGCTTCAGTGCCATATACCAACAAATAAGGAGTGGCTCCTACTGAAGTGCGAACAGTAGTGCGGTATCCCAATAATGCAAATGGTAATTTTTCATGCCATTGTTTTGAATCTTCTACCATTTTCCGAAGTATCTTCTTTATGTTTTTGTTGGCTGCTTCTACTGCTCCATTCGCCTTGGGCCGATATGGGGTAGAGTTGCGATGTGTAATCTTAAACTGTTGACATACTTCCTTCATTAGGTTGCTGTTAAGATTAGCACCGTTATCTGTGATGATCACCTTCGGGATTCCGAATCGACATATGATATTTGAGTGGACAAAATCGACCACAGCTTTCTTGGTCACTGATTTGAATGTCTTGGCCTCAACCCATTTGGTAAAATAATCAATAGCTACCAGAATGAACCTGTGCCCATTGGATGCTGCCGGCTCAATTGGTCCAATTACATCCATGCCCCAGGCAACGAAGGGCCATGGTGCCGACATTGTGTGCAACTCGGAGGGTGGAGAATGAATCAAATCTCCGTGTATTTGGCATTGATGACACTTGCGCACAAAACTGATACAATCTCGCTCCATGGTAAGCCAATAGTAACCAGCTCGGAGGATTTTCTTTGCCAACATATATCCACTCATGTGGGGTCCGCAAACTCCTGAATGTACTTCAGACATGACAGCTGTAGCTTGTCTGGCATCTATGCATCTTAATAATCCAAGATCTGGTGTTCTTTTATACAAAACTCCTCCGCTTAAGAAGAATCCATTTGCTAATCGCCTAATGGTCCTCTTTTGATCTCCTGTGGCTTGTGCGGGATATATCCCCATCCTGATATACTCCTTGATGTCGTGGAACCATGGTTCACCATCAAATTCTTCTTCAACCATATTGCAATAAGCGTGCTGATCGTGGACTTGAATATGTATTGGATCTACATAAGCTTTGTCCGGATGGTGCAACATTGATGCCAGGGTAGCCAATGCATCGGCCACCTCATTATGGATTCTTGGAATATGTTGGAATTCCACTGATTGAAACCGCTGACAAAGATCATGTAGACATTGTCGGTATGGTATGAGCTTCAAGTCTCGGGTTTCCCATTCTCCTTGAATTTGATGTACCAAAAGATCCGAATCTCCCATGACTAAGATTTCTCGGATACCCATGTCTGCGGCTAGCCTTAAACCCAAAATGCAAGCTTCATATTCAGCCATATTATTGGTTCAATAAAATCGCAATTGAGCCGTAACAGGATAGTGATACCCTATTTCAGAAATGATTACAGCTCCTATTCCGACTCCTTTCATGTTGGCGGCTCCATCAAAGAAAAGTTTCCAGCCAGGCTTTTCAATTCGCTCCACCTCGTCGATATACATTGTTTCTTCATCAGGAAAATAAGTTTTCAACGGCTCATATTCCTCATCGACCGGGTTTTCGGCTAAATGATCGGCCAGTGCTTGAGCCTTCATTGCAGTTCGAGTCACATAGATGATGTCGAATTCTGTGAGTAATATCTGCCACTTTGCCAGTCTTCCCGTTGGCATAGGCTTTTGAAAAATGTATTTCAGTGGATCCAACCGAGAAATGAGGTAAGTAGTGTAGGATGACAAATAGTGTTTCAATTTTTGAGCTACCCATGTTAGGGCACAACATGTCTTTTCCAGATGAGTATACTTAACCTCATAAGCTGTGAACTTCTTGCTAAGGTAGTAGATGGCCTGTTCTTTTCTGCCAGTGAGGTCATGTTGCCCCAATACGCAACCAAATAAATTTTCCAAAACCGTTAAGTAAAGAATCAAAGGTCTTCCTGGCTCTGGCGGGACCAACACGGGTGGGTTCGACAAGTACCCTTTTATTTTATCGAACGCTTCTTGACACTCATCGGTCCATTTGATCGCAGCATCCTTTTTTAACAATTTGAAAATTGGCTCACAGGTTGTTGTGAGCTGAGCAATAAACCTGCTGATGTAATTTAACCTTCCCAACAAACTCATTACTTCAGTTTTGTTCCTGGGAGGTGGCAATTCTTGGATGGCTTTAATTTTTGATGGGTCTAGCTCGATGCCTCGTCGACTGACTATGAATCCCAGCAACTTTCCGGATGGAACTCCAAATGCGCATTTGGCAGGGTTAAGCTTGAGGTTGTACCTGCGAAGTCTTAAGAAGAACTTCCTCAAATCCCCAACGTGGTTGGCCTGATGCTTTGATTTTATGATCACATCATCCACGTATACCTCAATTTCCTTGTGTATCATATCATGAAACACTGTGGTCATTGCTCTCATATAGGTTGCTCCGGCGTTCTTTAGACCGAATGGCATTACCCGGTAGCAATAAGTTCCCCATGGTGTGATGAATGCCGTCTTTTCTGCATCTTCTTCATCCATTAGAATTTGATGATACCCGGCATAACAATCCACGAAAGACCCTATATCATGCTTGGCACAATTGTCGATCAAAATATGGATATTGGGTAATGGGAAATTATCCTTTGGACTTGCTTTGTTGAGATTGCGATAGTCGACGCATACTCTAATTTTGCCGTCTTTCTTTGGCACAGGAACGACATTAGCTAACCAAACAGGATATCGAGTGACTCGAATGACCTTTGCTTCCAATTGTTTGGTGATTTCTTCCTTAATTCTCACACTCATATCAGGCTTGAATTTTCTCAGCCTCTGCTTGACAGGAGGCACCGTTGGATCGGTGGGCAATTTGTGGACCACTAAATCAGTGCTCAAGCCCGGCATATCGTCATACGACCATGCAAAAACATCTTTGAATTCTATGAGTGCTTTAATTAACTCCTCTCGGATCTTTGGTTCGAGATGGACACTTATTTTAGTTTCCCGAACATTACTCGTGTCCCCTATATTGACGTCCTCGGTATCACTCAAGTTAGGTTTGATTTTTTCCTCAAAGTGAATTAACTCTTTACTAATCTCTTCAAAAACCTCATCTTCATCATATTCTGATTCATAATCACAATATATTTCTTGAATTATTACTTCGGAACCAGATTGATTTTTAAGACTGGGCTGAGGATTCCTCATGCATGCCATATCACTAGAGCCAGCGTAAAAGGAACTGTACAGGAAAGAAGAAAAAGAAAGAAAACTATTAGGAATGAGAGAGGAGTGGCTTTCCAATTATTGAGCTTTGTTTCTGGCCCAATGAATTGAACTTCTGCGTTGCTACACCCTTCTCCGCTTTCCAACATATTCACATCACTAAACAATTTCTCGAACCTTTCAATTAATTCCTCTTCAGGATTGACCCGGGATTTAGGAATTGTTGTTATCGGGCGATTTTTAGCACTGGTCTTGACAAAAGACTTTGACAGATGTGGTACTGGTTTTGGAAGAACCCATGCTCGGTGTTTCAACTTCCTGGCCCTTATCACGTCATTGGCGGTGGGTATGAACCCTAAACCGAATGTTCCCCAGTTCTCGGGGAGAGATACTGGTTGTACAATTCCTTGCAGAGATAAGCCCAGACCTTTGCCGGGTATAAAGCCATTTTTTAACATTTCATAAGCTACCATGACTGATGCAGAGGATATCTTTGGATTTGGAAGATATTTCCCCTCTGGAATTTTCTCTATCGACACTGTGTCGGTCACTTGGTATACCCATGGTCCCTGGTCATTTTCTGTTCCCTCGACCGGTACAATGGTACTGCTGTGAGCATTTAAACTTTCTTCTCCATACACGACTACTTCTTGATGATCCCATTCAAACTTGACAGCCTGATGTAGTGTTGACGGGACTGCTTTAGCAGCATGGATCCATGGTCGACCCAACAACAAGTTGTAAGAAACAGTTATGTCCAACACTTGGAATTCCATTGTGAATTCAACTGGCCCTATTGTTAGTTCCAACACTATGTCGCCAAATGAATCTCTGCTTCCACCGTCAAACCCCCGTACGCAGATACTATTCTTCCGGATCCTCTCCTCTTTAATTTTTAATTTGTTTAAAGTGGAGAGAGGGCATATGTTTGCACTTGACCCATTGTCAACCAATACCTGGGTTACTACGGAGTTTTCACATTTCACGGTGAGGTAAAGAGCTCTGTTGTGCTCGGTACCTTCCACAGGTAATTCATCATCAGCAAATGTAATTCTGTTTGTCTCAAAGATTCTGTTGGCTATTTTTCCCACATGATTTACAGAGATCTTTTCAGGAACGTGAGCCTCATTCAGGATTTTCATCAAAGCCAGACGGTGCTCCTCTGAATGGATCAGTAATGACAACAATGAAATTTGAGCGGGGGTCTTCTTTAATTGATCCACAACAGAATAATCATGGAGTTTCATTTTTCTTAAAAACTCCTCCGCCTCTTCTTCCGTCACAGCTCTCTTTGTTGGCGTTGGATTGTTTTTAGTTTTTCTCAACTCTTCGGGAGTAAAACATCTTCCCGAACGTGTCAAGCCTTGCACCTCACACACTCCTTCCTTGATTTCTTTGCCCTTGTACATTACAGTCACCCGTTCATAGTTCCATGGGATGTCTTTGTTGTTGACGACCGGCAGCTGGATTACAGGTGCAATAATAACCTGATCTGTACGGGCTCCTTCCACAAATATAATGGGTTTGTTAGCAACCCCTGGTACTATCACTTCCGGCCTTTCTTGTTTTGCGGCAACTTTGCTCGATGATCCCTCCTCGATTATCATAGATGGTCCATCACCATTTCTGTTCTGCTTAGATACCGGCTTCTTCTCTGTTAACTGCTTATCTGGCTTGGTTTCATGAGATTTGATCATCATGACAGTTTGTGACGGCTTCTTTGTCTCCCCATCAGCTTGTATGATTTCTATCATATTAGCCTCTTGGTGGGCTGGCATTGGATTTCTATTGATATTTGGGGCTTCGGGGTTTTGAACCTCGATTTTATTAGTATCAATCAGCTCTTGTATTGCATTTTTCAAATGCCAACATTTCTCCGTATCATGGCCTGGTGCACCGGAGCAATATTCACAGCTAATGGTGTAATCCAGATTCTTTGGAGGAGGATTGGGTAGCTTGGATTGTATTGGTCTCAGCATGTCTAGCTGTCTCAGCCTGTGGAACAGACTGGTGTAAGACTCTCCCAATGGAGTGTAAGTTTTCTTTTTCTGTTCCCTTTCTCCCCTGAATGTTGGCCTAGGCCTGAAACCTGGTCCGGGATAGGCTCGTGGGTAAGTATTTGGTGTGACAGGAGCACGCCAATTGGTGTGAACAGGTGGCTGATTGTATGCTTGAGCATGGTTAATGGAAAAATGAGGCTTTGAAGGGTGATAGTAGTGTTGGGATGAATCATGGTGGTAAGCTGATTGGCGAGGTCGTGGTTGATTATAGTAAAGCGGTGAACCTCTGGGTCCCGACCAAATTCCTAAATCAATTACTGTTGCTTCCTCCCTCTTCTTTCTTCCGATTCCTCCTACCCCGCCTTGAATAGCTTGAGTAGTTGCCTTAATTGCTGAATAGCTCATGATTTTATTTGTCTTGAGGCCTTCTTCCACCATACCTCCCATCTTCACTACTTCGTTGAATGATTTCCCAACCGCTGAAACCAAGTGGGCATAGTAAGTCGGTTCCAAGGCTTGGAGGAAGTAGTCTACCATTTCACTCTCCTTCATAGGAGGATCCACTCTTGCTGCCTGTTCTCTCCACCGAAAACCATACTCTCTGAAGCTTTCATTGTGCTTCTTCTCAAATTTTGTCAAAGATAATCGATCTGGGATGATTTCCAGATTGTATTGGAAATGGTATGCGAATTCCTGTGCCAGGTCATCCCAGGTGTACCATCTTCCATGGTCCTGGCGTGTATACCACTCCAAAGCTGATCCGCTTAGACTTTGACTGAAGTAAGCCATCAATAATTCATCCTTTCCCCCAGCTCCTCGCATCTTGCTACAGAAACCCCTTAAGTGGGCTACTGGGTCGTCGTGCCCGCTGTATAGGTCAAATTTGGGCATCTTGAAGCCAACTGGCAATTGTACATTGGGGAATAACCATAAATCTTTGTATGCTACACTGACTTGCCCACCTAATCCCCGCATGTCTCGGAACGATTGTTCTAGACTTTTGACCTTCCTGAACATCTCTTCTTGTTCAGCATTTTTGGCTGGCTTGTCAATTTCGGTTGGGAGATCAAACCGAGGAGCAGTTGAATTGATTTCGGAGGCTTTGAAGGTGGGCTCCGGGGGTAATATTGGTTGTCCTGGGCCTGGAATATAGGCTCACTAGGAGATTTGTGAAATGTAGCAGGGGGAGGTGCTACGAAAACAGGAGTCATAGTTGGAGGAAAGTACGGAACTGGTTTTGGAGGTGGAGACTGTGGTGTCTGAGAGGTGGTGCCTCGGTAGTGCTGGTAAATGGGGAAATTTGGGGATAATTCAGTGGTGATATTATCCTGAGTTTGGGTCATTGATGGAGCAGGGTTATTTGGGTGAGATGGGGGTAACTGTCCTGTAGACCAGGCTTGGTACATCTCAGCCATTTGTTGCTTGAGTTTAAACATATCTTCTTTCATTTTCTCGACATCCATCTCCTCTAGCTCCATACCTGTGTCAACATCTGGGATAGACATACTTTCGGGTATTGGTCCTTTTGATCTTGTGTGATAGTGATAATATGCCAATATACTCTTTAGAGAAACTAACTGCTTGAATTCTGAAAATGAACAAACTTGTTAGTTTTGAGAGTTTAACACATATATAATCACACGTTAAGATGCAATGTTCCTAGACAAATAATCCCTTTCTTTTATGCATTTGCTCTGCTGCTTATGTCATCCCAGCTTTCTTGAAATTTTTATTGTTATTCATTTTTATTTACTATATATATCTTTTATCGTGGTGGTCGAATCTCAGAGATTGCCTACGTATCATGCCTTACATGAATCAGACCTTGCGTAGTTCGGACTAAAGGCAATCACTTTTATTCATTACACAAAGATAGAATTATATTTGAAAACTTTAAGAAAATGGCCTGAAACACACACACTTAAATCAAAACAAAAGATACAATTCTTAACATCTCGCAACATGCCCCACTTTCCACTTTTGTTGTCAAATATTGGATTATCTGTTCAATGTGGGGCTTGACCTGGATGGCCTCCCAGCGTACGATACATCCTTTCCAACTCCATTGCTAGATGACGAGCAAAAGTGGGCGCATGCTCTGTAAACCTTTCATAATCCATTCCTTGGCAGTTTACATAACTTTGAGATGTGAAGACTGCCAGGTCGTGGATTTGTGCCCTGAAACCTTGGAGACGTTGGTCTTGGTCTTGCAATTGCTGCTGACGAGTGGTGGCTATATCTCTGACACGGTTTTCACGATCTAGAGCTGATTCTAACAGGGCTCGAAGTCTGGCCTGCTCTAATCTTGCTTGCGATCTTTCCCTGTCGAGGTCTGCTTGTTGATGTTCTCTGTTGCATCTTCTTGCCTCTTCTAGTTGTGCACGAAGCTGGTCTTCTGATCGCATCCAATAGTCTTTTTCCTTCTTGAATTGTGCCTTGTCTTTTTCGGATTGCCTATCTTGGCGTTCCTTGTTAGATCTGGCTTCTTCGTTTAATTGTTGGATCCTTTCTTTTGCTTTGCTCAATGCCCTTTCGTTTTACGCAAGAATGGAATCATAATCTTGCATTCTTTCAAAGAGATTGGCGATGGTTTTTTGATCCTTCCAGCTCCTCTTTGGCGTTTCAGAAACTCTTTTTATTTTTTGGAATCGAGCATAAAGATTTTCATTCTCATAAGCTAGACTCTTCTTCTCGCCTTCGGCTTCTTGTGCTTGTAAATTTTTTTCCAAACTGAGGCTTCTCAGATTTTCTTTTAGGGCATGGATAGTTGTTTTGTACCCTTTTTCCTTTTCTCCCCAGATCAACCGTTCTTGGATTTTATCATTGAAGTTTTGAACATGGGGTCTTTTTGTTGGCCTTCTTAGTTCAGGCTCTGGTACATCATCTACGCAAGACCGTTTTTCAAACCACCTTGCATATCCAGGATTTATCTCACCCTTTGTAGCGTCTGGGACTTGAGTATCACTTTTCAAGTATCGACACCCATTCCACATCTGCTGAAGTAGAGCCTCGGGAATAATGGCTTCTGGGTGTAATTCGATTACTTGCACACTCAAATCTTCATCATCAGGAACTATTTGATATCTCCCTAATTGCCTTAGGACTCTCAGTGGTGCATACGGCTGAATGCTTCTCAATCCCAATAGTAGTAGATAACTATTTGAGGCTGACATGTGTATTACTTCCCTCATCGGGAGCCATCCCAGAGTCCATTCAATTTGATTTGCCGTTAAAGCTTTTAGATGAGATACCCATGTTTCTATCCCTTCTGGAACCTGATAATTTTTTGTTCTTTCCTCATAGCTTTCGATGCAATTATCATTGTTTGACCCATACTGTATGATCTTGGGCTGTTGTTGGAGATGCTCCATCACCCACATTTGCAACAAAATTTTGCATCCTTCGAAGACTTTTGCTCCTGATTTGCATAAAGTCAAAGCCCGATAAATGTCTGATAGAATGATGGGGACAAAGGTGTGATTTTCTTTGGTGGTGAGGATTTGCACAATTTTTGCGGTGCGAATATTAATTGTTCGCTCTTTATTTGGGAAGACCATGACTCCTAGAAAAGCCACCATGAAAGCAAATCGACGGTGCATCTGCCAAGTGTCTTTGTTTTGCTTATTAGTAAGGCCTTTCTCATGAATTTCGAACCCATCTGACTTTCCGAACCTTGAATACAAAAAGTTGAAGGAACAACATCCATTGATGACATTGCTTTTCCTGATTTGACTGCTGATGTTCAGAAGACCGAAGAATCGATGTACCGAAGGAGCCTTTGTGAATATCAAGCTTTGATTTCTTAAACTTCCGTCAAAACCAACATAGCCAGCTATCTCCTCTAATGTAGGAGTAAGCTCGAAGTCAGAGAAACGAAAAACATTGTGAACAGGATCCCAGAAAGTTACTAACGCCGCAATCAGATCATCACGGGGTTTAACTTTCATAATGTCCGTGAGATTTCCCAAATGCTTGACGACCCATTTTTGACCGTCTTCGCCTAAATCATACCACCACATTTGAAGCTGACATAGAAATTCTTCCGTACTTGTGGATGAGGGGCTTTGTGTGGTGCTCATTTTGTATCTGAAATTTAATTTTGATAAAGTCAAAATTCATTTTGAAACTTTATACTAGAAAAAAAAATCATTTTCGAAATTTTTTTTATTTATTAAATACCTTTATTTCAAAATTTAAAACTATTTTTTTTCGAATTTTTTTTAAAACAACCCATTTTATTCCTTTCTTCTTACCATGATTTTATTTAAGCTGGTCAACAAGCATGTTCGAGGCAAATGAATGCACAAGTAACAAGTAGGATGCATCATGATGGTCTTTTTATTTTGGGTTCACCTGTCCTAGACAGACCCAACCCCTGTGTTGAGTCTCCAAGGCCAAATGCATATGATGCAAATATTCGTTCCTACTAGGGATCCGGTACATGGCTGAGTTATTCTAAGTGTTAAATCTTAGGTTGATTGTTCTAAACCTGGCTTACCCAAACGGACAGTTTGAGCCGAAGCGGGGGCAACGTACCGGGAGCACGAAAGTCTGCCCGGCCTAGTTACTTGTCCCAACTCCGTCTTATTTGGTATGACTTTAACAGAAAGGTGGGTCACGCGCACGTGTACACCATAAATTCAGAAGACTCAGGAAGAATGGGGTTTCGTAGTAGTTGTATATATTCACAATTCAAATAATATTAAAGCGGTAAAAAGCAACATTTAGCATATTAGCATATAAACAGTTGAAAATCATATAGTAAATAAAGCCAATTATTGCAGTTATCTTAAGCTCGAATTCTTTAAACCCTGAACCAGTGGTTCTGGGTTACAACTAAAAGTCCCCAGCAGAGTCGCCAGAGCTGTCGCACCTCCTTTTTACATACCCCCATGAGGGTACAAGGGGAGTTTTCTCCAATTAAAGGACAGTCGAAACGGGATTTATTTAATTATTTCAGAGTCGCCACCTGGGAATTTTAAGGCGTCCCAAGTCACCAATTTTAATCCCTGAATCGAGGAGAATATGACTCTGTTTATTATTCTGCGAACCAGAAATCCTGAGTAAGGAATTCTGTTAATCCGGAAGAAGGTGTTAGGCATTTCCGAATTTCGTGGTTCTAGCACGGTCGCTTAACTGTTTTTATTATTGGCTTAATTATCTTGATTTTTACTAAATACGTTTTTATTGCATGATTTTACTACCGCTTTTTACTTATTGTTTACAATTATATGGACGAATTACGCGTACGTATATTCGTATTATATATTTTTTATAAGTACCAGGGATTGTGCCACGCGTACGTGTACACAATAAAATTGTCCATGTTATATAAAAAATATATATATTCGAAAATTAAAAATAAAATCCGGAACATCATCATCCTTTTATTTGGACAATGAACTACACATCTCAGGTTATATGAAATTATTTTGACATCCGCGGAGAAATCCTTTAAAATATTCGCTCGAAATTGCGCGTACGCATAATCCGAATTTGCTTTTAAATATAATCAGGGTACGCGAACGCATCCCTAATTGCGCAAAATACTGTAATGGTATTATGGAATTTCCACAAAATGTTTATTATATCACGAGAAATCTCCATTTAAGATACCCTTTAATTCTTGAAAAAGAATCCACAATTTATTAAATATTGCCCGTCGATTAGAATTTCCGCGTATAATTTATGTTCATCCAAGACTATTCAAATTCAAAATAAAGGATAAGAACATGATTAATACTATTTTTTCACAAATACAACATATATACATATACCAAAGAATGAGGGATATATGAAACTCACAAAATAATTTATGAAGGGAAGAAGTATTTTTGAACAATTTTTATTTATTTCTTATTTAGTGAAAATTCTATTTCTACTTACCATTGATATAAGTAATGCAATTTATGCTTGTACACCTCATTTTATTCTCATATACTTGCTTTTAATCTAATTGGCCTAACTGTTTGGTTAATTTATTTATGAGGGTGAATAGGCATCAAGTTGATAAGAAAAGAATTATTATACAAATTGATTGACAACATTGCCTTACATGCAACGTATTTGTATGTCTTGAAACATTCATAGCATTTTAACATCATAATGAGCCATAACAACTCAACTCACCATCCACTAATGGTTCTATAGATACCTGTTATCATACCACATAAGAACGTACAACTTATATCATTCCATCCATAACTAAATCAAGTATCAGAATAAACTAGCAATATGGTTTTGACATTTTCACTCTATTCTAACAACGCCACAAGGCCTAGTTAATGGCCAATCTTTATGTCATGTTTCCTACCTTGACAGTTCAAATATGATTAAACTAATGAGATGAAGGGCTAACATTATTACAAAGCTTTATACGAACTTTCAAAGTAAGACAATTAGCTCATAGCTATCAAATTGAATTCACTACTAATTAACTAACATGAAACAAAAATGAAATTTAAACTGATGAACTTGGACAAATGGAAAACAGAATTTCAATTCAAGCTTCATTGATGAGTCATGTTGAATCTCTTTCCAACTTAAAATTCAAAAGACATGTACCTGAAAATGAAGGTAGAATGAGTAAATTTCAGCAGTAGCAGCAGTAACAAAATACTGGCAGAATATCAGTATTTCCACAGATTTGAGCAATAACAAGACCCGTCAACCCAGATGAACAGTGACAGAAACTTGAGAGAAAGATTTCAAATTCAAAATGAACAATATCCGCAAAAACAAACAATGGACAGATTCTAGAAGAATGACATTTTTTCAGATTTCATTTTCTTCCTGTTTCTGATTCTTATTTCTGATTTTTCTGTTTCAGTTTTTCTTTTCTTCTTCTATCCAGATTTCTCTCTCTGTATATGTTTTTCTGTGTATATATCTAATGCCTTAAAATCAACCTCTCTTCTAAACTCTCTGGAAAAAAATGCCTTTCAGAATTTAAAGAAGTAAAATCTCTGTCCTTCAAATCAGATTTTTCTTCCAAGATCTGTGTTCAAAATCTCACTTCTCTCTCCCAATTCCCTCTTAAAGTCTGATCTTAAACCTCCTTTTAAAATCTCCCCTTATCTCCTAAGTTTTTCTTTAAACTCTGTATTCAAAATCTGACTTTTCTCTTAATCTCTCCTTATTTTTTTCTTCTCTCTTTCAAAAAACTGAGTCTCTCCAAACTCTCTTTCTCTGAAAACTCTTAAAGTCTGTCTAAATTCTGTTCTGAAATCTCTCCAAAAAAAACTGCCTTAATCTGCCCATCAGATCCTGTATTTATACAGGTCTGCCCTATTTTCTTGTTAGTGCTACATGGACCCCTTTTATCTTTTAAAAACAGAAAAACTCCATTAAAAACCTCTTTTTCTACTTTAAACCCCATTAAGTTAACTTTTCCCTGATCTTCAGCAGTCCATTACCCTTTGTTTCCCATTATCTCATTAAATTAAAATCCATTAACAAACCACTTTCAGCCCTCTATTATATCATATTACCTTCACTGTTTCGTTACCAGTAGTACCCCTGAAAACCTACTGTTATTACTGAAAAACCAGAACCCACTGTAAAACAGATTCTATAATCTGTATAAACTTAATTATCCTTCTGATTTACAGCTATAACCAATCCTATGATTTTGAGACAGTATATCACATTTCTAATAACTGATTGACAAGAACTGAATTTAAACAGGGGATTCTCAACTGAATACTGAATAAAACACCCTTAACATTACACAGAACATGCAGGATTATTTCAACTGAAATTCAAAACTGAACTAAAAGCAAACAAATACAGGAGCATTGTCAATATACTGACAATGCCCTGAAACTTAATGTTCAGGAAACAATATACATACAACATCCATTTGATGGATTTATTAAACAAGAACCAACTGATTAACAATAACTAATTAACTGATTATAGCAAAATAATCCATTCAAAACAGGTTATTTCAGTCGACATTTTCAGAAGCAGGATTTATGATATAACTAATCGACGAACTTAGTCGAGTCGATTACACACATTGTAAACAAACAAAATAAACAGAAACAATTCATTTATTTGACTAATCATACGGGCATGAGACAAAGATGACAGAATTAATAAAAACAAAAATATGAAAAATCAACGAGTTATTAAAACAAACAAAAATACATACAGAATATAAAAAATAGAAATAGAAAAGTACCTCTGAATTTTAATCAGACTCGAACTCAACTCGGCTTTGGATTTTGTTTGAAATCAAACAGACCTTAGTCGAAGTATTTTCCACTGAGAATACTTCGACTAAGGTCGATTAAACCTCAATCTTTGTTCAATCTGAACATAATCCAAAAGTTTGGTATTTTTAGGGTTCTTGAAAGTTCGATTTGGGATTTAGCCATTTCTGGACAGATTCGAGGAGAACCAAATATGATACAAGGGTGAGGGTAGCCTAGGGGTCATTTGGTGTCAGCTTAAAACGGATCTGAGTTTGTTCTTGTTTGGTCCGAATCTTCAAAAGAAGATTCGAGAAACTCGGAACTGATTCGAGCCAAACAAACTTCAGATCCATAACAAGGCATGCTAGGGGGTACTATGGTGTTATTTTGGAAGCCATTGGAAAGGATAAGGTTTTCAGGCCAACCTTCGATTTAAGATTCGAAGAGTTGGGGCCTGATTCGAAGGAAACCAATGTTAGATCTGTGTAGAGGATGTTCAGGGGATTCTATGGTGTTATTTTGGTGACCGGCGGCGTTGATGCCGCCGGGTTTCAGGCGGTGGGATCCTAGGGCGGCTAGGGTTAGGAGTGGGGGTTTGGGGGACGATGATGAACAGTGTAGGAGGGGGGGTGCTTAGTTTGGGGCCGGGGTAGGGCTTGGGACTTATATAGGGGTGGGGTGGATTGATATTGTCCGTCCGATCAAGTAAGATGAAGGGCCAGGATCAATCCACTTATCAAAACGACATCGTTTGATTTAAGTTGAGGAAAGGGTCAACCCGGGGTTGAAATGGATCGGGTTTGAGTGAGTTTTTTAAGACCGTGGGATCAAAATAGATGAACGGTTCAGATCTAGTTGCCCTAAACGTCGTCGTTTTATTTATGCAAGGGCTGAACTGGACCGTTTGATTGCAATGAATCAATGGCTCAGATTTGAAGTACCTCATGCGACGTCGTTTAGTCTTGTTCGAATTGGACCGGACAGGGGGATGTTGGATTGGGCTGTGGGATTCATTTCGTTTGGGCCTGGATTTTAATCCAGGTCCGATTTTCATATTCTAACTTATATTTTTATTTTATTATTAATTAATAAAATCCTAATCAAAAATTATAAAAACAAAATTATCATTACAATAATACTAATTATCTTTTAATAACCATTAACACGTAGATAAAACATTGACACATTTAAAAATAGAACGAATGCATATTTTTTGTGATTTTATTTAAATTATCTTTCAAATGCATAATTAAATCCTATATGCATGCAACATGTATTTTATTTTAATTTTCATTTCATTATGACGAAGTAAGCATTTATGAACATAACACAAATATTTAACACCACGCAAATTCAAAAATTACACAGTAAAAGAAATTTATTTTATTTTTTGATTTATTTTGGAGTAGTTTTTCGTAAGGCAAAAATCACGTGCTCACAGTAGGAACATCATCAGCTACAATTGAGGCAGCACGATGAAAGCACCAATGTAACAAATAAATAAACTAGAGCCAACTTCTTGATTGAATATTCAAATGCAACTATTACAAATTAGCAACTTTGTCTAGAACAAGAAAACTGCAGAATTGAATACAAAACTGACTGGAATTAGAAATAAGAAGGAAATATGGGAAACTTGGAGAAGAAGTGCGGGAAGAGAATATAGACAATACTAATAAGTAACTGCCTACCCATTTTCCCCGTATCTCCTGCTATTTGTAACCACTCTGAACCCTCTTCATGATCATTCTTGTGGCGAGTCACCCTTCCAAATGAAATCAGTTAGTTTTGTACTGGGTTGTTTAATTATATTATTTCTTCTTAGATTAGTTCCAGGCTCATTATTCTCTTCAAATGACTCCACCCCAGGCCCGCACACTTTTTCATCTGATTCTAGGCTCAATTCTTGAACTGGATTTATAGCAGCTCTAACTTCTCATCCTCCTGAATATTTGATTAATTGATTTCATTTTATTTTCATATCCAAAATTTGTCGTGAAAACGTTTGGCATATCCGTTGGGACCAACTATGTCCTTCATGTCTTCCTGTTTGTGCAAGCTAAATCAACATGCTTTATTTTCTACATTCCTTTTTATGGGGTGAAATTCATTCTGCGAAAGTTGGTTCAATGGTTATGTTTGCAATAAATTTTCAAGATATGAAAAATAAACTGCAATCACAAAATAAGAAAAAAAATATCTTTACTAATCAGTTGTGAGTACAATTCTGTTTCTCCCTTGATTCTTCTCTTTTGATTATCTCCGTGATTCGAGGGCAGGAGCAACGTATTTCTCGAATGTAGGATGATGCAGATCTCCTGGGGATGTATTTGATCTCCATCTTCTTGAACTATTTGATTGTCAAGAAGTATCCGACCATATTTTGATCTCGTTGTGAATATGCCAAGAGCTTATGGGATTTTTGAGACGCCTCTTCAAGGGAATATGTATCCCTTTATATAGGTGTGAGTTAGGGTTTAGGGTAGAGTAACCTCCAAGAAACCCTAATAGACTCCTAGGATTTCAAGAGTCTTGTAGTATCTTGAATTTAGGATTTAGCTTGATCCGTTAAAATTTTGATGTCTACAAATGCCCCCTACTTCAAGGTTTATCGGGGTGTAGGCTTGCCGAAACTTGAAGACAAGACTTGAAGTACTCGACCATAAAACCGTTGCTTTTGAAACTTGAAGTTTTCGATTTACAGGAGGAAGAGATGAATGACAGAACTGGTCCCACTAGGCGTGCCAATTTGCTTGCAAATAAATTTATGCAGAGAAAAATAAAACTGCAATCACAAACAACTATAAAGAAAAAAAGAATTTTGTTGATAAACATTGCAGATTACAACTTTGTTTATCCATTGATTATTCCCTCACGACATATTTGACATGTCTTTGATCTCTTACCAAGAGTTCATGGAATTTCGGAGATCTTATATTTGATCTCTTTGTGCATATTACGAGAGTTTATGAGATTTTTAAGACGCCTCTTCAAGGGAATATGTATCCCTTTATATAGGTGTGAATTAGGGTTTAGGGTAAAGTAACCTCCAAGAAATCCTAATAGACTCCTAAGATTTCAAGAGTCTGGTAATATTTTGAATTTCAAATTTAGCTTGATCCGTTAAAATTTTGATGCCTACAGGTTCCTCTAGAAGTTGATATAATATGATTTTATGCGTTAGAAAGGGAGGCAGGGAAAATCCAGGAATGTAGTCTCTTTTTTCTCATCAGCCAGGAATGTAGTCTAATTACCATAGGAAGGAGAAAAAAATTTGCAAATATACTACTATATGACTTAGCTTATTTAAACTGAAAAAGAAATGGTTCTATATTTTAAATAGAAGATTGGTACAATTATATGTCTTCTCTTCTTTCCTTAATTTTAACTTGCTTCCACATATTTCAACCCCAATAGGCCAATACAATGTAAAGGTTTTTTTGGTTGGTCTTATGACAGGCTGCCTTTATATTGGCGGAGCCATAATAAAAGTTACAGGTTTGGTAGAACATAGTTTAGCTCAAAACCAGTAGTTTTATAAAGAAATTCACTTTACATATAACAACGAACCTAATAAGGCAAAAAAGCTAATGGTCAAAAATGCATAAACTTAAAATTTTGGATCCAACCATATTTAACACAGCCCAACTTCATATTATAACAACTATGCTTCAAAATGCGAACTAGCTAGGTTTTAATTAATATTGCTCCAAGAGATGAGAAGAACCATTTTATTACGAATTACAGCTTGATGATCGGTTGCTTCTATAGGATCTATCGTCCAACTTGCACAATAGAAATATCTTTAAGAGAATATGCACAATAAATAATTGGAGAGAAAAGAGAGCAGACTAAAGATGAAAAGAACAGAAGAAAGAGTGGAGAATTTTGAAAAAGATATTTGAGCTGAGAATAATATATTGATATTCCCTTTGGTTGGCACACGAAAGAGATACGTCTATCTACTTATCTGCAAATGTATGATGGCAATTATACAGTTGGTTTTTTACCAAGTTTTCTTCCTCCAATTTGACAAGAGTAATGGATGATGACATTCATGCTTCATCCATTACATAAAGATTGGGGAGAGATTCACCTTTTCAATCATTGGTGCAAATGCACCTTTTACTACCGAATCTCATATATGAAAATTTTCAAACATACGTAGGAATCTTTTTAGAATAGATATACAAAATATATGTATACTAAGTATGTACCCTTCTTTGGTAGAAGTAATTCTTTCTTGTAAAGAACCCATTTCGATACTCAGGGTGGGTTGATAACCCATAGCGAAAGGCATTCTACCCAATAAGGCCGATATTTCGGATCCTGCTTGGACGAAACGGAAGATATTATAAATAAGTAGAAGTATGTCTTGTTAATTAACATCTCAGAAATATTTCACCATAGTTAGGGCAGTCAAACAAACTCTCATGCGAGCTCCCAACAGTTCATTCATCTGACCGTAAACTAGGGCCACTTTTGATTCTGCAATATTTTCTTCATTAATCACTCCAGATTCTTTCATTTTCATGTAAAGATCATTTCCTTCCCGAGTACGTTCACCCACTCCGCCAAATACGGATACGCCCCCGTGAACTCATGACCTATAGGTCACACGGAGACAATTTCAACGTTGCTCCAAAGCTTCCCTTCATTTTAATTAACTGATGAACCTCTTAAATCTCATGAAAAGTCAGAAGAAATTAAAGATGGGAGAAAATATCAATTGATCAATTCTCCCAACGTACGATTGATATTTACGTACAAAGATTTCTCGACAGAATTATAGTATATACATACTATTAATGCCAGTCGCAAAATATTGGAATTGTTCCAAAGTTTTACTTTATTGAAAAGGAGCTGCAATTTGTCTCAAAAGGGACCACCTAACTTTAAGGGTGGACAAACGAAATTCTCGGAAAAGGAATAGGATCTTTCATGGATGTAAAAGGAATAGGCTCTTTCATGGAAAATTTTCAGAAAGGGGTAAAATATGAATTAGCTCAGTGCTTAAGTTTATCCATTTGATAACAGCATAATATATATTTGCTAAATCAGGTCATTTCAGACCTTTTTTCATGCTTGTTCACGTACGGCATATTTCATAAGGCGTAAAAGCACCACCAAAAGATGTGCTGCAACAAATAACTGCTTTTACTAACTTAACCAGAGGTATAGGGTTCGAGTCCTGAGTATGAGAAAATCCTTAGTAGGGAACGTTTTCCCTTAATGGGGTCCTATGCGATGCGAATCTGAATATAGTTATGCTCCAATGCGGAAGAGGCAAACCCGAAAATAAAGAAGATAAAGAACACCAAATTTTAACGTGGAAAACCCTTCAAATCGAAGGTAAAAACCACGGGATCACAAGGATCCAAAAAGCTTCACTATAACAATAAGAGGGTTACAAAAGTTCTCCAAATTGTTTACACAACAAGTGTCAAACATGGAGCAACAACTGTAACAAGAGCAACAACTAATCAATTGAAGAAAGAGGAGAATCCACAAAAACGAAGCTGATGTTCGAGGCTCGAACTCAAATTCTACAATGAACGAAATCCGATCTTCACCGTTCAAATCTAAAATCAAGATGTTACAAACACTCAGTCAAAATTTCAGCCCAATCCAACGGTTAACGAATCGGATAAGTGATTTGAATGTTGGCTGGTCGGAATAAAAATCTGCAGCAAAACAAATATTTTTCTTCTCTCTTCTCTCTTGACGAAAGCTCTCTCAAAAACCACTCTTATGTGCTTAAGTCTTTCAAAGACTTGTATCAATGAGCATAGAATAATTCTCCAAGATTGTCCTATTTATAGATCATGAGTGGTGCTTTCTCTTAAAGCCAAAACCCACTCAAAATAAGAATAAACCGAATCCAATTCCAAATAGGAATGGAAACCAAAAGAGAATAGAATTAGGCCATTGGGCCTTTGGCTGGACAACATGGGCATGAGCCCAACAAACTCCCCCTTTAGCCAAGGGGCCAAATGTATTTTTAAGTAGAGGAACTGTTGACAGGTTTCATGCCTGTCAATTTTCTACAAAATTCATGTTTATCCGCAACCACCGCCTTTGTCAGCATATCCGAAAGACTTTCATCAGTGAGTATCTTCTCAACCTGAAATAATTTCTCTTTTACGGTCATTCTTATCCAATGATACTTTCTATTTATATGTTTGGTCTTAGAATGAAAAGTGGAGTGCTTGGTGAGACAGATAGCACTCTGATTATCACAAAATAAGATGTACCTTGGCTGTTCAAAGCCAAGATCATTAATAAACTCCTTCATCTATAATAGGTCTTTGGCACCTTCTGTGACAACAATATATTCGGCTTCTGTGGTGGATAGAGCTATGCACTTCTGTAGTCTAGATTGCCAAGAAACAGCTCCCCCTGCAAAAGTGATCAAATAACCAGAAGTGGATCTTGAATTATCAAGATTGCCTCCTAAATCAGAGTCTGTGTAACAAACAAGTTCAGGCTTGCCATTGCCAAAACACAGTTTCAAATCTTCAGTACCTTTCAAATACCTTAATATCCATTTTACTGCATCCCAATGTTCTTTTCCAGGATTAGAAAGGAATCTACTAACAGTACCAACTGCATGTGCAATATCTAGTCTAGTGCAAACCATAACATACATCAAGCTACCAAGGGCAGAAGAGTAAGGAATACGAGACATCTCCTTTTTCTCTTTATCAGTAGATGGACTCTGACTAATACTCAATTTGAAGTGTTTAGCAAGAGGAGTACTAACCACTTTTGCATCTGTCATATTGAACCTCTTGAGTACCTTCTCAATGTATTACTTTTGGGACAGAAATAACTCCTTTCTATCTTTGTGTCGGTGGATTTGAATGCCCAAGATTTTCTTTGCTGGCCCCAAGTCCTTCATCGCAAATGATTTGCTCAACTGCTTCTTAAGGACTGCAATTCTGGATTTATTCTTGCTAACAATAAGCATGTCATCCACATAAAGCAATAAAATAATAAAATCATCATCAGAGAACTTCTGGAAGAATACACAGTGGCCTGGAGAAGTTTTCTTGTACCCTTGTTCTTCTATGACAAATTTGAACTTCAAATACCATTGCCTTGGAGCTTGTTTCAATCCATACAGGCTCTTTTTCAATTTGCAGACATAATTTTCTTTTAGTTACAAAACCCTCAGGTTGCTCTATATAAATCTCCTCATCTAAATCACCATGAAGAAAAGCAGTCTTGACATCCATATGCTCAACCTCTAAATCTAGACTTGCAGCTAAGTCTAGAACCACACGAATAGAAGACATATTAACAACAGGGGAGAAAATTTCATCAAAGTCAACTCCCTTCTTCTGGCCAAAACCTTTAACAACTAACCTCGCTTTGTATCTAGGCACAGAGGTATGGTTATCTTGATTCATTCTGAATATCCATTTGTTAGATAAAGCTCTCTTACCTTTCGGCAATTTCACTAACTCATATGTGCCATTCTCATGGAGTGACTTCATCTCATCTTCTATCGCTTCGATCCCTGATCTTTGTGAGTATCTTGCATGCTTCATCATAATTCTCAGGTTCTTCCATGTCAGTCAAAAGTACATACTCATCAGGAGGATAGCGCATGGATTTTTGCTTCTCCCTTGTAGATCTTCTAAGAGAGGTTTCAGGAGCATTCGAAGTAGTTACCTGTGCAGGAATTGTTTGCTGATCAACCACAACTTCATCAACTGGAGCATCCATAACATCTACACCATGATGATCAATTTGATCTTGATCATTATATCCATCATTGTCTTGGGTTCCTTCATGTGCAATAGGTGCCTTAGCACTTGAAACTGGATCAATATCAACTAAGCTCTCATTACTCTGAGAATCTATCTTCTCAGCTTTGTCAATATCTTCAATAGTTTGTCTTCAAAGAATGTTGCATGACGACTTCTAATAATTTTATTGTCAACTGGATCATAAAAACGATACTCAAATTCATCTTGACCATAACTGATAAAGATGCACTGCTTAGTTTTGACATCCAGTTTCGATCTCTCATCTTTAGGAACATGCACACAAGCTTTACACCCAAAAACTCTCAGGTGATCATAAGAAACATCTTTGGTAAACCAAACTCTGTCTGGGACATCACCATCCAAAGCAACTGCAGGAGACAAATTGATAACATAGGCAACAGTGTTAAGTGCTTCCACCCAAAATGTATTTGGAAGTTTAGCCTCTGAAAGTAAGGAGCTAACTCTCTCAACTAGAGTTCTATTCATCCTCTCTGCCAAACCATTCAATTGAGGTGTCTTGGGCGGAGTTTTCTGATGACAAATTCCTTTTTCCTTGTAATAGTTATCAAAGGGACCACAATATTCACCACCATTATCAGTGCGAATACATTTTAATTTCTTCCCCATTTGTCTCTCAGCTAAGGCCTGAAATTCCTTAAATACGCTAAGTGCTTGATCTTTAGATTTCAAAAGGTACACCCAGAGCTTACGAGAATGATCATCAATGAAGGTCACAAAGTAAAGTGCACCACCTTTTGACTTTACTTTAAAATGACCACACAAATCAGAGTGTACTAGCTCCAATAAATCGGGCTTTCTTGTGGGAGGATGGCTATGAAAGGAAACCCTTTTCTGTTTGCCAGCTAAACAATGTATGCACATTTTCAGCTTTGCTTGTTTCACTCCAGAAAGCAAACTTTTCTTTGCCAAACATGTAATCCCCCTCACTCATATGACTCAATCTTCGATGCCACAATTCTGACAAAGTATCACTTTCCACCAGATTTATTGAGTCATTACGAATAGAGCCCTGTGTCACATATAAATAACCAGACTTGACTCCTCGAGCCACTACTAACGAGCCCTTGGTGAGCTTTCATTGGCCATTGGAGAGGGAATTATGATAACCTTCATCGTCTAATCTTCCTGCGAAGATCAAATTGAAAGGAAAGTCTGGAGCATGCTTGACATCTTGAAGAACTAACGTTGAACCATTATTAGTTTTCAAACAAACTGTGCCAACACCAAACACCTCAACTTCACTGGCATTTCCCATTTTTAACACTCCAGAATCAACAGGAGTATAAGATGAGAAAAAGTCTTTTTTTGGTGTGACATGTGAGGTAGCTCCAGAATCTACTATCCAGCTCGTCTCATGGGATACCAATTTGATGACATTTTCATCATAAGCAAAAAGAAGGTCATCTCGAACAATAGCAGCAACATTGTTCTCATTATTTTCAGTTTTCTTTCCTTCTCTAGTGTCTTGATTCAACTTGCGGCAAAATCTTTTGATGTGTCCTTTCTTGCCATAGTGGTTGCATGTAATATTATAGTATTTGGACCTTGACTTACTTCTACTTTTACCTCTATTCCTTGAGCCTTTTGTTCTATCTCTCCCCCGGTCTTCAGTAACCAAGATATCTGCTTGTGAGGACGAACCCTGAGATTTTCTCCTTACTTCCTCGTTCAACACACCACTCTTGGCATATTCCATGGTCACCTTACCTCCGGGAGTTGAATTTGTCAAAGAAACACGAAGAGTTTCCCAAGAGTCTGGCAGAGTATTAAAAAGCCAAAGTCCTTGTATCTCATCATCAAAATTAACTCCCATTCCAGATAGCTGATCAAGGACGCCCTAAAAATCATTTATATGATTAAGGATAGGGCTTCCTTCCTTGTATTTAAAGGTCATCAATTGCTTTAGCAGAAACAATTTATTGTTCCCGGTTTTTGAAGCATAATGAGTCTCTAGCTTTTCCCACAATGATCTCGCATGTATCTCGTTCACAATATGGTTGCGAACATTATCTTCAACCCATTATATCCACATACTTGTTGGTGCTTGAAATTTCAATCTTCATCGGATATACTCTCGGGTTTATGGACTGAAAAAACGGGTAGATGCATCTTCTTCACGAACAACAAGTCTTTCATCTTGCTTCTCCAAACATTATAATTTCTCCCATTTAAACATACCATCTTGCTCATATTCGCCTCCATTCCGTAACAATCCGGATAAATAATCAAGGATCTGATGCCACTGTTATGACGAGGCAGAGGCAAACCCGAAAATAAAGAAGATAAAGAACACCAAATTTTAAAGTGGAAAACCCTTCAAATCGAAGGTAAAAAACACGGGATCACAAAGATCCAAAAAGCTCCATTATAACAATAAGAGGGTTACGAAAGTTCTCCAAATTGGCTACACAACAAGTGTCAAACACGGAGCAACAACTGTAACAAGAGCAACAACTAATCAATTGAAGAAAGAGGAGAATCCACAAAAACGAAGTTGTTGTTTGAGGCTCGAAATCAGATGCTACGAGCCACGAAATTCGATCTGCACCGTTCAAATACAAGACTAAGATGTTACGAACACTCAGTCAAAATGTCAGCCCGATCCAACGGTTAACGAATCAGATACGTGATTTGAATGTTGGCTGGTCGGAATAAAAATCTGCAGCAAAACAAATATTTTTCTTCTCTTTTCTCTCTTGACGAAAGCTCTCTCAAAAACAACTTTTATGTGTTTAAGTCTTTCAAAGACTTGTATCAATGAGCATAGAATAATTCTCCAAGGTTGTCCTATTTATAGATCATGAGTGGCGCTTTCTCTTAAAGCCAAAACTCACTCAACATAGGAATAAACCGAATCCAATTCCAAATAGGAATGAAAACCAAAAGAGAATAGGATTAGGCCATTGGGCCTTTGGCTGGACAACATGGGCATGAGCCCAACAATATCGGACGTCGAATGAGAAACTAAAAAAAGTAAGGCGAATAAAACTAATTTCATATATGAGACCGAGAATAGTCATTTCTTTTTGCCTCGATGAGGTCTAAAGTTCAGATCTCATTGGAAGCTAACAGTAGACTGGATGATTTCTTCTCAAAGATGCGCGCAAACTAGCCGGACCCCTGTCAATCATAAAAATAGTGACGTCCCGTACCTTTCACTTGAGCTTTGGGGAGGCTGAAATAAAGTGCCACTTAATTAAATGGAGTATAAGTCTGTAAATATCAAATTATCAATATCAAAATATCGTACCTTGCAGTGGGCAAAAGACATGCAACTTGTTGTTTGGACTGTGACCCTTCTGTACGTACTAGATCTACATTATAAACTCGTGTAGATATCCATAGAAATCTTTGATTAAGATGGGGTTTTGTGTGTGTTCCATATATTTAAACATGTCATTGTTCTTATGGACGTTAAATCACAAAATCATTGTGGTTATAATTACCTAATGAGAATGACAAGTCTTTTAAACTTTAAGAGATTGCCCTGCTCCCTAAGGCACCCCAAAGGAACGCCTTTGGAAGCTCACGCAGCATATATAATAAATTTTAAATTATAGTGTCAGCTCAAAAAAGAAATTGAATTGACTATGAATTAATTAACCATTAGCTAGTTCAAAAATTTTCATTTGCTTATATGTATTACCTCTCCAATAAATCAATCTAGTTGAGAAGTGTTCGTTCCAGTTATTTGAGACGGAAAGGTAAAGAGATTTGACTACGAATCTCAATGATACAAAATAGTTTAATCCATATACTTTTACATCACATTTTATATATCGTGCATAAAATAATACTCCGACATAGAATCACACATAATTTAATGCAAGTAGGGGGTTTACATGGACCCAACCGGTGTTCGTCGAAATTTTTTACTACATATATATTAAAATAATAAGTAAATATAATCATTAAAAATGACATCATTTGCTTTGAAACAACTCAATAGTCCAGTGGTCGACAACTTCAAGTTTGATGTGAGAGGTCTTGGCTTGGGTTCGAACTCCCTTGGCTCCACTAAATTTTTTTTGACTGTTATGAGCTTATTGCTAGAAATAGTGACACTGCTTATGAAAAATTCTGCGTACGCCACTGAATGCAAGTATTATTTAGCAGAGTCAACCAAACACTGCATTATCCTATGCAAGATTTGCTGAGATTAATTATTCATATACCTCAACCAAGCACTATGAATATTATTTTATGCAAGAATTTATATTAGGATTAATTTATTTCTATACTCAAACTAAACGACTCCTTAGTCTCATTCCTTTTGGAATAATCATAGACACTTTATTAATTATGCATCTTTTATAGGAGTACTATTTTATGCTGCTCACTACTGTGAAAATGAAATTTTAACAGCAATGGAGAATGCTCTAGTAATATCCCTTGACAAAATTCAAGGTTATGAAAACTAGAGCCTATAATATATTCTCTCCGTTCACTTTTACTTCTCATGTTTCGCTTTTCGAGAGTCAGACTGCATAAATTTTGACCAATATTTTAATATGTATTTTTTCACCATATTTATATGAGTAAAATCACAAATTATAGTATTTTTCATATAGTTTTCAAATATCTAAATTTTAATTTTAAAATATTTAAAAAATATTATCTTATAAAATTAATCAAATTAACTCTCAAAAAGCTAAACTTGACAAGTAAAAATGAACTATACGAAAAATACTATAATTTGTGATTTTACTCATATAAATATGGTGAAAAAATATATATTAAAATATTAGTCAAAGTTTATACAGTCCGACTCTCAAAAAGCGAAACATGAGAAGTAAAAGTGATAGCCACCATATTCAAGTCATGGAAACTATCTAGTAGGAGCAAGTGGTAACACAAAGCACACAAAATAAATTACTACTAATATAGGGGAAAACATACATGCAATTAATTCAGGTGGACAGCTACAAGCCTTTTGGTACGTTTCTCAGTGCAGAATAGAACCGAAAGAGCAATTCCCAATGTTATCAGAGTCGAATGAATTAAAACTGTATAGACATGCAGTATTGCCAGTACATTGCACGCCCTGAGACGTTAATTTTTTCTTGTCTTCTTTTTCTTCGAATCCCTCCAAAACAGTTTTTTTTTTTTTTTTTTTTAGCAAAATTTAAGTCTTTTCAAACACCCACCCAACCCATTAAGGTAATGGCCATTGCTAGATCTTCAGATACTGCTATGACCGCAGAAGATTAATGGCTTATGTCTGACAAGTAATAAAATATATGAAGGTTACATTAAAAAGTAAAGGCAATTCGGCAAAAATATTCGAAGTTTGCTGTCAAAATTCATATAATAATTCTAGCAATTTTGGTCGTATATGGTTGAAGTGATTTTGAAGTGGTTAAATTTGCAATTTTTTATTTTATTTTGGGCATGTTAGCAGCTCCAAAATCGGCTATCTGCGCACATTATTTTTCTATTATTGAGGCTTACTTTCTTTCCAAAAATTTAAAAGCTAAAAGAAGTGCATTTTTATTGAAATCCAATAACTTTCTTGTCTTTATTCAATAAGGGACATAGTTTCCTTTGTAAAGGAATTTTTTCAAATTTTTCTGCCCCTCTATTTTTCATTCACACCACCTAATCAATAATATTGCTTCTTTTCACGTTCTTGAACCGAGAATTATCGGAAACAACATTTGCACCTTCATAAGATAAAGGTAAAGTCCGTGGACACATTATTCTACTGAGACACCATTTGTGGAATTCCACTGAATTTATTGTTATTATTGTACCACCAAACCAATAAAACCCCAACACACACTAAGCCAAAAATAAAACCATAGTAGGGAGCATTTCCTCCTGTAATAGGCGGTTGACGGAAATTCAGATAGTCAAGGCTCATAGCGGATAAATAACATCAGGTTAGAAACCAACAACAATAACAACAACAAAAAACCCATTATAGTTCAACAAGGATAGAGTATACGCAGACCTTACCCCTGCCTTTTAAAGACAAGACAGAGAGCTTGTTTCCGGTACATCAGTTTAGAAGCCAAAAAAAAACACGCAAAAACCAAATACTAAATTAAGATCCCAAGAAAATGCAGGGCTCCACACGTGCATAAGAATGTATGGATGTATCCCAGGATCAGAACGATTCCACAGCTTCACTTGGATCATTCCTTCGTATTGGTTTTTTTTTACTGCAACAACTATGATTTACGTTGGAGAAACTTAACTTAGTCTGAAGAGAGAGAGAGAGAGATTCTCGTCCACTGCAGTGCAGTAGGTCTTGTGGTTCCAAAGGAGACGAGTCACTCTCTCCCGACTTTAAGCCAAATTTAGATTCTTCTCCAATTGGCTCTATTAATCCCCCCTTTAACCCCTCATAATTCCTCACCTCTTTATAAACACCAAAATTGGCCATCCTTTCTTCAATCATCCATAACCCTATTCCTTCCTTTTTGTTGCTTTTTACAAACTTCTACAACTCAATAATATGGCATCAAACTCTATTAGAAATTCATGGACTCCGCAGCAAAACAAATTGTTTGAAAGAGCTTTAGCTCAGTTTGATAAGGACACTCCTGACCGCTGGCAAAATGTGGCTAGGGCTGTAGGAGGCGGAAAATCGGTCGACGAAGTCAAGCGACACTATGAAATCCTTATTGAGGATCTCAGGCGCATTGAATCTGGCCTTGTTCCTCTTCCTACTTACAGGAATGGTGGCACCACTGGAGTTGCAGCCGATGAAGAACAAAGGTACCCCATTTAATTACTAATACTGAATACGTAATTAAGTAAATAAAAGTGCGAAACAGTTTATGCTTTAAACAACTAGATTTTGCACACTTAAGCACTAGTTGTTTAAATTAGATTGTAACACAGTTCAACAATTAGTACAATACCAAAACCTAACCCATTCATTTAGGTTTTGCACCATCAGCAAGTTAATTTATTTTCGGCTACAAATAAATGCTTACTAAATAAAATTAACTGTAATTTTCTTTTAATTAACCTAATATTTTAATCGCTTCTTATATTAGTGCATAAAACTTAAACTATTGCCTTATTTTTCGAGATTCAATTACAAATTTTCATAAACAAATAGCCGGGTTAGAAGAAATAAAAAATGGCCAAAAGAGATGGAGTGGCGCTACAAGTTTTGAAAGTTACTGCATGTATCCCTATCTACCCTATTCCAATTAAAATACCTTCAATTCTTTATTTTATTTTATTTTTAAAAAAACAGTGTCTGCAATACTAATTAATTGATGATCACTATAAAGTCCATTAGTTTTAATGTAATATATTAAAAAATTCAGTTTCTGCAGCTTTAATGGTTAGAGGATTAATCCTCTTTTAACACACGGTTGACACAATAGGTCTAGCATGCCTAGGATACCTTTGACAGAGTAAAATCCTATCCGAAGTGATTAACTATATCTGAATAATAGAGCTAATACATATTAAACTTCTAATAGAACTTACCTCTATAGAAAGCACTGTAATATCCTGACAAGAAGTTAAAGAAGTACTCCTATGTTCTTTATTATGATCCTCGCCATTTGCATGTAAAATATTCAAACTGGTTTCATTATAATTAAGTACGTAATGACTAATTAAACCATTGGAGTCTTTCGTTCTTTGATGGATTCTTAGCTAATATTATTCTAATTCTTTCGTTTCGTTCTCTTTTGAAATTTTTGAATAGGCTTCTGAGGTATCTGAACCTGCACTAGTGAAGATGTTGATAAGAAATACTAAGCTGGATATCGTTACCTAGGAAGGCAAGTGATGTCCTTAAAAGTACTGTGGAAATTTGTACCTTCTCCTTGTGTAAAATAGTACTGTTGTCTGGTACTTTAATTCCAACATGTTTTATTGCATTGTACTACGACCTTATCTTATATATTATCGGATCTTATGAATCTCTCATGTCATTCTATCTTGTACAATACTTGTTCCAGTGTTTCAATCTTCAAAAGAAATTAGTATATTTACCTCGATCACAAAATGTCGAGTACCGCCATGTGTTCTTCTAGGGTTTTATGATTTTGTTCGTCGCAAACAGAACTGAGTTATAAGTTCTTGGATTATACTCCCTTTGTTCCTGTCCATTTTATATACTCTTTTCTTTTTAGTTTCTCACAAAAGAATGAAATCTTCTTTTCTTATTTCATTTTTCGTAACATTCTCGTATATATATAATCATACAAATATTACACTACACATCTAAGATCACTACACGTTCAAATGGTACTTTTAATTTGTGAATTTATTTTCCTTTTTAAGCTATACCTACTCACATTTAAGAATCATGATTATAATAGTATTTGGAAATGATAAAGGAAGTGTTCGCTTTATTTATAAGTACGTTCTCATGATCATATATTGCTTTGGATTTGGAAGTCAAATTAAAGGGAAGTGGAAAAAGACACAAAAAGTTGATATCTAAAAGATAGTATGATGATGGCCTTGATGTGACTGTTTGGCATATATTACTATTAAATTACTCCCTTCAGCTCTTCTCCATACCTATGAAATATAAACACTATCGCTATCTCTATCTCTATCTCTATATTGTCCAAATCAGATAGGATTAGTAGCGGCGAAGATAGAGAGATCATGAAAGAATTTATCCACTTGTCATGATTTTATCTAATGTTATTGCATTATTGTATTTCTAAATATTCTTGATATTTATTACTCCATTTTACATGAAATCCTTGTACGAAATGGATTTAGCATTTGTTACGATATATTTGTAGTACAAGCATATAGCAGCATGCAAATTGTAAAGAACTTAATCAAGAGTAAATAAGTTTCCTGATTAGATCGAATTAAGCAAAATACAAATAAAATCCATTTCTTGCCAAACAAAAATCGCATATAAATTGGATTAAACTAAGATTAGATCAAGTTTGATCAAACAAATATAAAAATGTGTTTTACTAGTGCAACAGAAGAAGTTTTGAAATTATAACAAACGACGACAATCCATAATTTTACTTGAATAAAGGTCAGATTTATTATTATGTAGATTCATAAGTTCCCAGGGCCACTTGAGGATGAAAGAAATTTCTTGAGACAATGATTTAAGTGCAGGGACGTTCCAATTGAACTATATGTCCTGCCCCTTTTATATACTTGAGTGTCGCATTTTCTCCCAAGTTCCTGCAATCGTTTGTACCCAAAAAAAATGATTCTAATCAAAAATTCCAACCACGCATGCATAAGATAACCGGATGTTAATTTTATAATTTAATTTTTCTTTATAAAAATCAAGGGTTCAGATATGGCTGCCTCATGAAAATCTCTCTTAATAGTACTAATAAATCCTACAGATTGCTAAAGAATTAATGTTTCACGGATAGCAATTTGCAATCAATAACCAAATTAGTAACCACATATCAAGTGGATCCCTTTTTAAAGTAGAATTAACCTAAATAGTCGATAATCAATATAATTTATGTAGATCGATTTTAAAAGAATAAATAATGAATTCGACCGCCTATCTGGGTAAAGATAGTGGCGAAGGTAGAAATTTCCCCAAGAATGTTCAAATTTAAAAGAAGTGGAAAAAATTTCCAACAAAGGTTGATCAATATATATTATATACCTTTAAAACATAATATTTTACCTCTATGAACAATGTAATTTTTGGACGAATGGTGGTTAGTTGACCGCCCTTATTAAGATCAACTCCTTCATAACATACCTTGTCTATCCAAACCCCAAGGCTCTCTATGAGCACTCAATACAATTTAATATATATATATATATATATATATATATATATATATATATATATATATATATGCCAAAGAATAAATTGTCTTGTGAATTCTGAGCAACAATGCTCTAGAATGTTCTTAGGAGAAGAGAAGAAGATGAACTACAGAAGAAGAAGAAGAAGAAGAAGAAGAAGAAGAAGAAGAAGAAGAAAGTGGCAATCCACTATTTCATTGCCACTAACAAGTGTATATATACAAAATATCCTAACAGCCTAATCACATGCTTAACCTTCCTAACTATATTTTACAACTAATTACAACTAACTTAAAACATCTTAGTTGGCATCTAGCTGGCAGCCAGCTGTACATAGCTTGCCACATGTGCATATTACAATACTCCCCCTCGAGCTGGAGGGTGCAAAATGTTCAACACTCCCAGCTTGCTCAATAGATGTACACGTGCTGCATGACTTAATTCTTTGGTCAAAATATCAGCTAATTGATCCTTTGTAGGAACATACATAGGCATGATCATTCCACGCTTAATCTTGTAACTAATGAAATGACAATCAATCTCTATATGCTTTGTTCTTTCATGAAAAATTGGATTGGCTGCAATTTGCATAGCAATCTTGCTGTTAGTGTGCACTATTACTGGTTCTCTAGTTTCAATGCCTAGCTCTTTGCACAACCCCAACAACCAAGTGATTTCTGCTACTGCTGATGTCATGCTCCTGTATTATGCCTCTGTTGAACTTCTAGATATTGTTTGTTGCTTCTTTGACTTCCAAGAGATCAAAGAGTCCCCAAGCTTCACAACCTATCCTGTCACTAACCTTCTTGTATTTGGGCACGATGCCCAATCTGAATCACACCAACAAGTCAATTCATTGGCTTCTGCAGCTAAATTCCTTGACCTGCTGTGCTTCTTAGATACCTAACCAGCCTTGTTGCAGCCTCCCAGTGTGACTTCTTTGGTGCTTGCATGAACTGGACGTTCCAATTGAACTATATGTCCTGCCCCTTTTATATACTTTATCAGTGTCTCATTTTTTCCCAACTTCCTGCAATCGTTTGTACCCCAAAAAAAAAAAAAAAAAAAAAAAATTGATTCTAGTCAGAAATTCCAACCACGCATGCATAAGATAACCAGATGTAAATTTTTTAATTTAATTTTTCTTTATAAAAATCAAGGGTTCAGATGTGGCTGCCTAATGAAAATCTCTCTTAATAAATACTAATAAATCCTACAGATTGCTAATGAATTAATGTATCACGGATAGCAATTTGCAATCAATTACCAAATTAGTAACCACATATCAAGTGGATCCCTTTTTAAAGTAGAATTAACCTAAATAGTCGATAATCGTAATTTATGTAGACCGATTTTAAAAAAATAAATAATGAATTCGATCGTCTGTCTGGGTAAAGACAGTGGCAAAATAACTTTTACTTGTGTTGCAATCAAATCGTACAAGGTTAACTACACTACATATATTAAATTAAGATACAAATCCATCACATTCTAATACCTCAATTACAATGACATGTCCAAATATTGCTAGTGTTCCAAGAGAATAAATAGACATGCTATTTGCTCGAAGTTTGGAATCAGCCTGCTAAGTTGGACGCACGTAGTCGATGTAATTTTTCCTTTAAACGAAGTATATATTGTATTAAGGAGAAAAGTTAAAAACTTATCTGCACCTATATGCATGGCATGTGTTTGCACATATACTTATAATAGTTAAACATGGTTAATTAATATGCATTTTTACTTTGTTAATTTACGTAACTATGTAAATTAACATGATTTGATGTAAACATCGGGTGCCGGTAAGTATTTACTAGAGAAAGTGTGTGCTAGCTAAGTGGAGACTCATTTGAGAACTACTTTGAGATTTGTTTAATTTAGTGAAAACAAACTTCCTCCTTATATTTCAGTCATCAATTTTGGATGCCAAATTTGATGGCGTTGGGAGGAAATTTCATTAGGATGGAGATGGCTTTGTTTTCATATATGAATTTTACTTTTTTTTTTTTAGGGGGGGGGGGGGGGCTAAATTTTACATTTTGAAATGAGAAAAACAGATTTTGTCCCATGCAGGGGACAAGTCCAGAAGATTGACATATTACAAGGGATTTCAGTTTTCCACACATATTTGTCTTGCAGATTAAAAACAGTGAGAAATTTCTGGCAAAAGGAACCCCACACGCCACCTTCCTCC
Source organism: Nicotiana tabacum (assembly GCF_000715075.1). Lineage (NCBI taxonomy): Eukaryota > Viridiplantae > Streptophyta > Magnoliopsida > Solanales > Solanaceae > Nicotiana > Nicotiana tabacum. Next base: position 173,844,103 of record NC_134086.1, on the reverse strand, counting down.
TCCTTTCCTCTGCGTTAATTTCCACTTCTCACAATCTTCTTTTTTTACGAGTGTATTGTAAAAGTAAAACCATACCTTCACTCATTAGTCAAAAACATTCCATGTCCCATTCAACCTCATTTACGAAGGATTCCTCCTCCTTTTTCCCAGATTTTGGCATTGTTGTAGTTACATCTACCTTAATTTCCAAACCCAGCCCACGTATCTCTAGCTAATTTCAGATAAAATTATGGGCAAAATACAAAACTGATCGGTCGGATGAAATTAGTGGCATTCATTAGCCGAAAAGTATATAAAATTATATCCGGATAAAAAATGTTGGGATTGCAATACTGGAATTAATAGATTACGTTGTACTACTTATTTTTGACTCTCTACTTCTTGCATGTTATCTCATATTGTGTGTGGTATAAAATTATACTAAGATTCCAGTATAAAGTTATATCAATACTACTTAAACCGAAAATATAAATATAATTACTCCTTCCATCTCAAATTAGTTGTCATGATTTTTAAAAAAAATTGTCTCGAATTATTTGTCATTTTAAAAGTTCAAGACAAAATTAATTATTTTTTTCTTATTTTACCCCTCCTAATAATTGTTCTTGATGATGGAGATGGCAACAACAACAACAACAACCCAGTGTAATCCCACAAGTGGGATCTGGGGAGGGTAATATGTACGCAGACCTTACCTCTACCCCAAGGGGCAGAGAGGCTGTTTCCAGGAGACCCTCGGATGATGGAGATGACACATATATAGAATAAATATTTAATGAAGATAGATTATATCTTAAGACAAAAATATGGGTAAAATAGTCAAAAAAAAATTCTAATTAATGTTTCTTAAAAGAGAAATATGACAGATAATTTGAGACAGAGGGAATAACATATTTTCTATCAAAATTATTTTCATCTTAGGAGTGTCCAAACCAGCCCATAATATTCTATATAAATACTACCACTCTCCAAAGAAACCTGCGCAAAACAAGTAGTAGCCTCTTTTTATCCCAAGTTTTAAAGCCTTTTTTTGTGCAAGATTCAACTATTGATGAAGAACATCCTTTAACATAATGTGCAACAAAGATTTTCAGTCTCCACCTTCCCCTCCATCAGTTCAGATGAAACAAGCCCGAATAATGCTACCTGATTTCTTACAAAATATTAAACTTAAGTACGTGAAATTAGGCTATCATTATTTACTGTCCCATCTTTTGTCTCTTTTTTCACTCCCCCTTATAGCCATCATCTTTGTTCAAGGCTCCCAAATGAACTATCAAGACATACATTATTTATACCTCAATCTTCAACATAACCTTGCCACCATCTTTATTTTATCTGTCATTTTGATTTTTGGATCCACATTCTACATTATGACCCGACCCGGATCCGTTTACCTTGTAGACTATTCATGCTATCGTGGTCCGGACCACCTCAAGGTAATGTTTGCATTCTGTGACCTACTCATTTAAAAACTTAGACGCGATTATTTTTTATATATACTCCATCCGTTTCAATTTAGATGATTTATTTTGACTTGGCGCAAAGTTTAAGAGAAAAAGAATTTGAAACATGTGTTCCTAAAAGCTTAAGGGACAAAAGCTTTATAGGACCATGACATTTTTATGGCTATAAAAGCTTCTCATTAAGGGTAAAGTGGGAAAAATAAAGAGTTTAAAGTTAAGTGGGCGTTTGGACATAAGAATTGTGAAATTCTAGAAAAAAGTGAAAAATTTCAAGTAAAATGGTATTTAAAAATTAGAGTAGTGTTTGGACATGAATATAATTTGGAGATATTTTGAATTTTTGTGAGTGATTTGAAATAAAAATTTTGAAAAATAATTTTTTGGAATTTTTCAAAACAAAAATTCTGAAATTCATCTTCAAGTGAAATATGGAATTTTCATGGCCAAACACTGATTCCGAAAAAAAGGAGAATTTTTCCAAAAAAAAAGTGAATTTTTTTTTATGGCCAAACGGGCCCTAAATTGTTCCCAAATATAAAAATGTGCGTTTTTTTTAACAAACTAATAAGGAAGTGTCTCATTTAAATTGAAACGGAAAGAGTAATACTAATATTTTCAACAGGCAACGTACTATAAATTCATGGAACATTCGAGGCTTACGGGCGATTTTGATGAAACCTCACTTGAATTCCAACGAAAGATGTTGAGAAGGTCCGGTCTTGGAGAAGAAACGTACGTGCCAGAGACAATGAATTGTATTCCACCAAAACCTTCTATGGCTGCAGCACGTGAAGAAGCAGAGACAGTCATGTTTGGTGCTCTAGACAATTTATTCAAAAACACTAACGTTAAACCAAAAGATATTGGAATACTTGTGGTCAATTGCAGCTTGTTCAATCCCACTCCTTCTCTTTCTGCAATGATTGTTAACAAATACAAGCTGAGAGGTAATACAACTACATTTCAAGTTTAGTGACTTTACTGGTACAAACAGAAAAATTAAGTTACTTTAACGTGACAGAAAACAACTATATAACTTTACTGTTATAGTTAATAAAGTTCAGTAATTATACGTGAAATTAACTCAGGTAATATAAGGAGCTTCAATTTGGGTGGAATGGGATGTAGTGCTGGAGTTATCGCGATTGATCTTGCGAAAGACATGCTACAAGTTCATCGAAATACATATGCAATCGTCGTTAGCACAGAGAACATTACACAAAATTGGTATTTTGGTGACAAGAAATCCATGTTAATCCCTAATTGCTTGTTCCGCGTGGGGGGCGTCGCCATCTTGTTATCAAACAAGACGGTGGACAAGAGGAGGGCGAAATACAAGTTAGTTCATGTGGTGAGGACTCACAATGGTGCAGATGACAAGGCCTTCAAATGTATATATCAAGAAGAGGACGATAAGGGGAAAACAGGAGTGTCATTGTCAAAACATTTGATAGAAATTGCTGGAAATGCCGTGAAGACAAATATCACTACATTAGGTCCACTTGTTCTTCCAATTAGTGAACAATTTCTTTTCTTCATGACTTTGGTAGGAAGGAAATTGTTCAATGCAAAAATGAAACCATATATCCCAAATTTCAAGCTAGCTTTCGAGCATTTCTGCATACATACAGGTGATGTTGAATTTTAAAAACCTCTCATCTAAAAGGTTAAACTGCTAGGGATAACACAATTTTAATTATTTAATTATATTATATCTCAACAGGTGGAAGGGCTGTGATTGACGAGCTTGAAAAAAACTTGCAACTTTTGCCAATTCATGTGGAGGCTTCTAGGATGACTCTTCATAGATTTGGAAACACATCTTCAAGTTCCATATGGTATGAATTGGCATATATAGAGGCAAAAGGAAGAATTCAAAGGGGTCATAGGATTTGGCAAATAGCTTTTGGGAGTGGATTCAAGTGTAATAGTGCAGTGTGGCAAGCACTTAGGAATGTAAGGCCATCACCAAATAGTCCTTGGGAAGATTGTATCCACAGATATCCTGTGAAATTAGCCTACTAAATTTCACTAGGAAGTTTGAATGGATTTTTAATATTTGATTTAGAACTTTGTGTATTATAATATTTGAAAATGGTGAAGTTCAAAGGTTTGTATGAAAATATTGGTTCAGCTAATATCACAGGTACCCTCTCTGAACATGAATGGTATTGTAAATCATTCATGTTGTTAATGGTCAAGGATTTTTTGCCCCTTTTCTTGTATTACGTGTGTTTAATAGGAGTAATTATTAATGTCTAATTTCTTATTTATTAAAAAGATAATATTTCACATAAGGAAGCAAGCAATTTAATATTTTACATGATGAAAATTGAAAGGAAGTTATCTAATTTCTTTTTCCTTTCAACAATCAAATATAACTGTAAGAGATTGTCCATTAATACCGGGGAAAATTAGAAATATAGCCTGATTTACAACTGGTAATTGAAAAACAGCTACAGTTTCAAAAATAATTAAATTTAACTACTTTTTCATATAAAAATAAAATCTGAACAAAAACACCCTTGAATATCTGGAGAATTCTAGTATAATATACGGGAGTTCGAATTTTTTACATATGAGATTCCAGCATAGTATACCAAAAATTCATAATGTGTTAGATTTCCAACATAATATGCTGGAGCCTGGAAGTTTATACGCATGAGCTCCATAATCCAGCATATTATGCTTGAACTTTCCATGTTTGAGCTAAACTAGTGGCTATTTTTCAATGACTTTGCAAAAATTAGCTATTTGTTATGAAACAATAAAAGAGAAGAAGAGGAGTATTGGAGAGAAAAATAGAGAGAGAATTCTTATTGATTTGAGATGAATTACAATGGAATAGAACACCTCTATTTATAGGGAAAGAGTGACTTAGCCACCAAGTAATAATCCCTAAAACCACTCTAAAATATAGACATTCACCGTAAATATAATTCTATTTATAACACTACCCATTGAGTGTTTATTCAACAGATAATGTGTCTCGTTAAAACCTTAACTAAAATAAACCCAGTGGGAAAAAATCTAGAGAAGGAAAAAGAGTACACATATCTAACTATACGCCTTTTGGTTGCCTCATTAAAAACCTTGCAAGGAAAACTCAGTGGGACAAAACCTTGTAAGAAAAAAAGAGTACAACGTATATTAGCTCCCCCTGATGAGAGCATCAATTCATATCTTTAAGCCTTTGCATTCCAATCTTGTGCACCGTCTTCAAAAGATTATTGGTAGAGATTTGATAAACAAATTAGTCATTCAACTTTTATGAATATGTTGCACCTTGAAATTATCATTCTTGATAAATATGTCATGTCTTCGTAAAATGTCGTGGAATGGCCTTTTCAATATCTCCATAGAGATTCTCGCTATCATATTATCATGCTTATAGTTATACAAAGATACATATGTGCTCAAATTGCACTTAGGATATAGTACTTCATAACCAAGAACTCTATATGATTTAAGCAATTTAAATCCTTTAGGGATTGTCATTTAAATAGACTTTAGAAGAATATCAAGTTTTTATGGCATACTAGACATCTAAGATAGATAAAAGTGATTGCACACACTATTGACTTTATATTTTCAAGTGCTTGAACTGCAGGTCCAAAACAATACGTCTTTCATATGAAACAAATTCTATTCGAATTGAGTCTCTTTCATTTGGCCAATATTTTTGTGTCTGTATTCGACAGAACTAAGATCCCCATCTATACTTAGCGCTATCATAGATGTCGTCGACGAACATTTTATATTTGTTCCAACATTTTTTTCATAAAGACATAACATATAGATCTTTTCATATTTTCTGGTACCTGAACCTCTTTTGAGATTTTATGAAGTGTTATGTCATGTGATCTCCTAGATCACTTGCCTCTTCATTATGATCATTTGCTCATCTTCTTTATCAAAATTTTTATTTGAAACCGATTTGTCTATATGCTTTAAACGTACCATAAACTTTATCATTCTAGGACTTTTTCTAATAGAAGCATTTGTAGCGAGAATATAGTTACTTTCTTTGGGTAAGCAAATGCGTCTGGTATCCTTTGCAATATATTGCAGATAAATTATCTTTTTATGAATTTCAAGTTCATATTATCTTCGAGGATCTAGAGATACAAATGATAATTCATTCCACATAACTTTTTCTCAACTGTTTATCCTATCTCCCCCTCATGTTAGAAAAACTAACTTGCTTCCTCAACTTTGAAAATCCATCTTTGTGCGTTATGGTGTTAATTAAAATACACATCGTACATCAATAATAATAATAATAATATGGAACTATTTGATTCTTGACCCTGGACCATTTATAAAGAGAGAATGTAATATACTTTCGTATATAACTTATATCAAACTGATACGGATAACTTTGTTCTCATAAGAAACAATTTAGCTATTAAGTGAAGGTACTAAATAAATTATTTTACTAAATAAACTGTAATGTAAACTAACTTATCAAGATGAATTGTCTTGAATAGAAAATCTGGAAATTATGCTCTAAATAAAAATTATTGAGCAAATTACCACGCAAACACCAGGTTGCGGGTTAATAATAATCGCACATGTAACCATCTCGTAGATGCTTCTTATGTGGTATACATGGTAGGTGAATAGGCTCATATTCACCTTTGATATTTCCAACATTCATGGGATTCAATCCCAATTTTAGTTGGTCTATTAATTAATAAGAACAAGCAACATAAGAGAATTCGTAAAGAACTTTCTAATTTTTTAATATTTACCCATGTGAATTCTCTTTTATTTTTGCACATCATACTTGAATAAACATGGATAAACCAATTATGTCAACTGAATTAATTATCAATACTGAAAAACTTCAGGTTTACACCATGACGTGTGCAATTATCAATAAACTCTAAGTTTATTATGATATAAGTTTTTATATCAATAAACTCCTACTTTATTGTGGCATTCTTTTATTTGTGTAGTACAAATTGAAGAATAAAGCGGGTAACTTTTCACATACATATTATCCCGCTACAGATTGTAGTAATAGAAGATATTAATTTTTTTTATTTATAGTCTCAATATAGTCAACCGCTTTCGCGAATACTTTAGAAACTAAATAAGTTTCTTTGAGACTTACTACGACATAATACCTTATTGATAATCAATTTTATTTCTCCAAAATAGTGATAATTGGCTCTTCTAGAGCTCTAAATTAATTTTGTACTACCACATATTCATCAACATCCATATGGTGAATATCTCTTTTAAGAAGAAAGTTATACCATTATGGTCATGGTCAAAATTATAAGCAAGATATGTTTCTTGCATTACTATTGTCCTTTAATAATCACATTGCTAAAATATTTTGACGTACCATAGATACTTAGCCAATGACCATTCATGCCATAACAATGACATTATTTTCTAATTTCATTCCAAACCTCTTTCTAGAGGTGAGTGCGGCATATTCACTACCACTAGCATGTTCATATTCTTTCAAGAACGAATATGTATTCGTAAATCACATGTTGTCACATTTAAATCATGAATGGACCATAATCATCTATATGTGTTTTGCAAAATCTCATGTCAAATCGATGACAAACATTACTTTGAGAGAGTGATGGATTATTTTGAGAATCCTTATTATTCTCATTATCATAATGATGACGCTTATAATTTCGTCTATTGCCACATCCACATTCATTGATACCTTCACGGTAATAATTTTGTCTTCTTTCAGACTTATTGCATATTGCTACCACATTCTCTTAAGGGAATGAGAATGTAGCAAATTCAATGAGACGAGTTTCCACTTCTTGTGCCCATAATCATATATAAATTTGATCATGGCGAGACATAAAGATTTTACCACTTCGGGTGTTATAATTTCTCACAAACTCTATTAGAGTTATAATCAAAATTTATTGTCTTTACTTGTATTTAAAATCAAATTATTGAATTTCAAAAATTTAAAAGAGAAAAATAAGGTAAAATACTTACCTTAAATCCAGAATTTATTCATGAAGTAAGTTCATGTATCAATTGACAATCGTTATGCTCAATATTATGTAAAAGCTGAGCCTCATGCACATATCCCAAAGCCTGGTGACCAAAGTAGATGCCTCTACTCAATTGGTTAGAGTCATGTGCTGATAACGTATTATAAAATAATAAAATAAGAAGAAGAGTATTGGAGAGAAAAGTAGAGAGATAATTCTTATTGATTTGAGATGAATTACAATTGAATGGAGCACCTCTATTTATAGAGAAAGAGTGATTGAGCCACCAAGTAATAATCCCTAAACTCACTTTAAAATATAAACATTTAACTTAAATACGATTCTATTTATAACACTATTTTTTTATTACCAGTCCGAAAACTAGCTAGCTCATGCTACTTTCACGTTAATATTAGAACCAGGAGGAGACTGGGAATTACTAAATGGACCTGTTATGGGCCTCTTAAGTACAAATGTTGGACCTGCAAGAGTCTTTACAACCCAAGAAGTTTTGGAAAGTCGGTTCAGTTGGCCCGGCCCATATAATTGAAGCGAAACTTGTTTCTCAAGTCATCCAACAAACTATACAAGGGACTCCGCACATTTTCTATTAGAAGGTCCTCGAGTATTCTGTAACATTGTGATTGTGATTAGAAAACCACATCCTCTCTACTTCGGAAGGTACGCAAACAAAACTCTACCTCCTTCGATTTTGATTTCTCTGTTCTTAATACTCTCAATTTTCATTCAGAATCTCCACTCGTTAAACATAATCTCTACAAACAGCGATGAACAAAGATAAAATCGCCCAGAAATCTGTTTCTGGGTTTACTTATTTTGCTTTGTGTCGTGGTCGACTTACTTTAATTTTCTTAGCAGCATTACATCAAGCAGTTTATGTGCAGTTTTTCTTTCCTTAGTTTTTACTGTCAAATTTGATTCTCAATGTGATGTTCGTTGGGAGTATTTGGTAACACTTGTGCTTTAACCTTTAGTTCCCGAATATCTTTGTTTTCCGCACAGGAATTACTTTTAAAAAAATTTATCGGCATTTGTAATACTTAACTTAGCACACTAATTTGGTACTGATACATAGTTGTTTGATTGATTGATAATGGATAGTACTTATACCTACTCGGGTTATGGTTCACACATATCCTTTAGTTTCCGGAGGCTTTTGATCAATTATTTGGCCAATTTGACTGTCTTGAGAGTTAAAAGGTTGTTCTATAGTGCCATAGCCTGATTGCTTGAGATCATAAATATTGTGGCTGATTTTTATATATATTCTTTTGGCTGAATTCAAAGTGAATTCTATAGATGTCCTGTTTCTGAATGAAAACAACCTATACATGCTTGTTGAAATTTGGGTACGTCTTAAGGATCAATACCTGCTTATTGCTTTTGATTGTGATATAACTTACTCGTGTGAACCCCGCCTAAGTGGTACTCCTTCTGTTTTAATTTATATGAACCCATTTTCTTTTTAGTCCGTGCCGAAAAGAATGACCCATTTCCTTATTTGGAAACAATTAACCTTTATGCAATGATTTTATAGCCACACAAAATATATGTGCCTCATTTTACACCACAAGTTCAAAAGTCTTAGTATCTTTTTCTTAAACTCCGTGCCCAGTCAAATGGGTTCACATAAATTGAAACGGAGGGAGTATATCTTTTGAGTGTAACAATATCATTGAATTGAGCATCGGACTAAAACAATTGTAAAATCATAAAGAGAATAAGTTTTTGGGCAGTTTGCAACTAATGTTGAATTAGATATACAATATTTTGTCATTGAAGATTGTGGGAGAGAGGGGACCAAAATCCAAATTTAACAAAATGTTAAATATACATGCGGATTAGTATAAGTTTTGAGGATTAGTGTCAGTGGCGGATCTATGTTGTGAATTATGGGTGCTAAAGCAAGCACCCATTATTTTTGGAGCCAAATACCATTACTTACATAGAAAAATTAGTAATTCTTATAAATATAGTAATTGAGCGCCCAGTCCCAGTAGCAATATCTATCTAGATTAAAAATAATTGAGCACGCATGACATAAGGATCCTGGATCAGCCACTGATTAGTGTACTAAGAAGAATTAGTACACAGTAGAAAGGAGTATAAGTTTTGAGACGGTTTGCTACTAATGCTGAATTAAATACAATCTTTCCAAATAGAGCAAAATGTACTGAGGATTAGCCACCTAACTACTTTGGGATTGGGACATGTTTGTAGTTACTGTTGTTGTTGACTTAATTTTTCTTCTTGGCGTATATTTGTGTTATTTGGTGCATGCGAAGAAATATAAGTAATGTAGTTATCTGTGATGTGATAAACCTTACTGTCTAGGTAAGAGCTTTGGATTAACGATATGGCAGCAGAAAATGTCCAAAATGAGAAGACACCATCCCCTGTTTCTCCAAATCCAGCCATGACTTCATGTAGAAAGAAGAAGAACGAAGAAGCGACTTTTCTGGAAGATATCAAGGATCACATTGATGAATTCATCCATGCTTCCATGGATGAACATAAAACCTGCTTCAAGAAGACCATCCAAAAGGTACTGTCAATACTTACATCAAAATTAAGCAATTTACGATGACCCTAGAAAGTATTGAACTTATTATTTCAAATCGACTGCTAAACTTTTTCCATTACATTTCAGATGTTCGGCATGTCAAAAGTTGTTGCAGAGAGGAATGCCAAGGCTAAAGAGGTTGAAAGTTCTCTGCCCCTGCAAACAACATTGACCGAGTAGGATGTTCGGCACCTCTTGATATGATGAACTATAGTATTAAAAGGGTAGAAAAAGAATGAGATATGACAATTCACTATGCTGTCAGTATTTTAGTATGTTGGATGCTTTTGACTTGTAAATTTCACTTTCTTATTTCCAGTGTCTATTTTAGTATAACAATGGTTTTGTGGAACTTGGATTGATTATAAATATTCGTGGAAGGTTTTTAAGATGTACCTACAGACAATATACCGCTGCCTGATACATGAATACAAAACAAATAGATGAATTTGATTCTGCTACGCCTTCTATTGTAATAGGGTCATATGCATTGAAAATTTACTGATCTGATTAATTTAATTTCGCGTCACACGTGGCAAAAAGTTAGAATAAGTGCGATGGAGGGTTACAAATACTGTAGTTCAACAAAATCTACCTAACAGGTTAATACAGAGCAGTTGGCGCTGCATTTGGTGCACTCCATCGACCATCCCAGAATAGCCCCTCTACAGTTTCCCCCATTCACCAAGGCATCCACTTCCCTTGCTTTTCACCCTAAAGCTGGAATATTCATATTCAAATTCTTAGATCTAATCAATTTAAAATCTTCTATTTCAGAGGTATCCAATGCCCCCTTCGTACGAGCTGTCAACTACCACCTCGAAATTTAAAATAGAAAAAAATGAAAAGACAGCATTGCGACAAGAAGATTTGGGAGTTCAAGAAAGAATTATATAAAAATCCATGAGGTTTGATTTATATCACCTCTCTTATTAGGGTGTCAATTTTGTATGAATCTTCGTCTTTATCATATTTTGGAATTCGGAAAAGGGCCATATTTTTCCTTGTACTTTTTAAAAATGGTTATATCTGTTCTTCGTTATACTTTTTTTATATATTTATCCTTATCATTATACTTTAGGATCATATTTGTCCATGTACTCTTCAAAGAGGGTTACATTTGTCCTTCGTCATATTTTTTGACATATTTATCCTTACACTTATACTTTAGGATCATATTTGCCCTCATCCATTAAATCCCCATGTCCCACCTTTCTTTTTCTACATGGTGCCTATGTGGATTTCTTTTTCCTCCAATTTAAATATGGTCACCTATTTAAGATAATGTTCTTTTTCAGCTCCATATTTTTCGGATAGCAGCGGCAACATATTGGCAAACAAGAACTTTGAACTCAAAATCACTAATCTGATACAGGCATACAACTTACAATTATTGCAGTAACCAAATTAAATTACGAGAAGTTGCACAACAATAAAATTAATGACAAAGGTCCGTGCTTAAAATAGAGCACTGCCAGAAGCCTAATATTGTCTAGGATGGTTTCCTCAAACATATTTTTTCTCGAAAAGAAAATATTGCTCCCTCCTCTCATTTTATATGAAAGAATTCGATTACAAGGGTCAAAACATCTAGTTTTTTTGTGATTTGGGTATATAATTTTCATGTTTTTCAAAAATAAAATAAAATTACATATTTAAAAAAGTATATCTAAATAATTCAACTTTTTGGATGGCAGAGTCATGATTTAAAGTTTATGGGTTCTGATCTTGCTCATAGCTCATTTTAGTTATTAAGTTCGTAATTAAATATTTATACATATTTAATGTATTTCTTAATAGAACACAAATCTAAACAAAAGCTATAGAGTTCATTCAAACCATACCTAATACTCTAGCTCCACCCCTTATCTTCGACCTGGTTTAACATAAACCTACAATGACGAATAATATTAGAGTAATGTGAATTATCAGAATGAAGCCACTATATTTTATATATTGGCTGCCCAAAGACACAAATAAGTGCAGACAACCAAATTATGGTTTATGGTTTATGGTTAAATTAAATTATCTTAAATAGTTGACCATATTTAAATTGGAGGAAAAAGAAATCCACATAGGCACCATGTAGGAAAAGAAAGGTGGGACATGGGGATTTAATGATGAGGGCCAAATATGATCCTAAAGTATAAGTGTAAGGATAAATATGTCAAAAAGTATGACGAAGGACAAATGTAACCCTTTTTGAAGAGTACAGGGACAAATATGATCCTAAAGTATAATGGTAAGGATAAATATATCAAAAATATATAACGAAGGACAAATATAACCATTTTTAAAGAGTACAGGGATAAATATGACCCTTTTCCGTTTGGAATTTCTATGAAGTTCATTATTGCTTCCTTCATCACTAGTTAAGTAGGAATATGATTTAAAGGACTAAATGCGTGATCTAATCATAAAAATCAAACAAAATAATGCGGTTTACTAACAAAAAGAAAAGAAAAGAAAAAATATAATTATGAGCAAATTTGTCTATATACAGATTACAATATTACTTGTTTACACAAAATATTAAAAAGATATGTTTGTTTAATATTTAAATCTTCGGAAAAGGGCCAAATATATCCTTATACTATGAGAAATGATTTAAATATACCCCTCGTTATATTTTGGGTCCAAATATACCCTTGCCGTAAGATTATTGGTTCAAATATACCCTTCTTCCGTTAAGTTTGTCCAAGGTGGATATCCAATCCTACGTGGCACTGCCATTTGATGAGGCGAATATCACGTAGAATGCCACCTTAGTGCCCCTAACTCATTTTACTTCTCCCTTCTATTTTTTTCCACTACTAAATGGGTAGGGACGCTGAGTTGGCATACCTCGTGGCATCCACCTTATCAAATATTAGTGTCACATAGGATTAGATGTTCACCTTGACAAATTTAACGGAAGAGGGATATATTTGACCTAATACTATTACGGCAGGTCTATATTTGGACCCAAATTATAACGAGGAATATATTTAAACATTTTTTATAGTATAGGGTTATATTTGACCCTTTTCCGTTAAATCCTTTACGAGCCGAAACCGGAGATAATGTATGCATATTTTTTCTTGAGTTTTCATTCCCTAGTCAATGAAATATTCACTCAGAAACCAAAATTTAAATTAAAATAAAATAAAATAATCATTTCACATTTTTCAGCGTCAGTCCTGGAACGAGTCTCCTGACTTATGGTTTCAAAGGTATTAGTTGGACAGGTTAATTAGCTATCTGTCCATATCTACTAAGTACTATAAAGATGTTCTATGGAGTATTTATTTACCGATTTTTTGTGTTATATTTTGTCGACCTACAAAGCTATTTTAAATGTCTGTTTTTCATGAATAAAGAAAAACAAATACTTAATATAAAATTGTGAACTCATTTTACACGTTTTATTAAGAAGAGTACAACAAGTAATTTATATTGGTAATATAAAATTATTTACAGATTAGGTCACTTACAATCCCCATCGAGATTTGTTGGTAGGTTTATACATTTGTTAGAGTCACGCAAATACTATTGAGTAAAATGATTTTATACAGTTAATTCATAAAACATATATTCTGATGTGAATATTACAGTATATTGAGGTATATGATACTTCACGCGCGCTCAAGGACAAATGCATGTTGATCCAAGGGTGGTCAACTGGTCACCCTTTGTCAAAAAAGTATATTACGTATAAGGTAAAATATTAGTACTTGTTATTGATTAAAAATAGACTTTGAATACCCTTGCATAGCTCACTGGTGAAGGGTGTTCAAAATTTAAACACCCATATTAAATTTCCTGTGGAAATCGACCTCGACTGTTATTGAGTAGGAGAATTCAGAAAGTTTAACATTGTTTTGGGATCCAACAAATGGCTTATATATGTGTGTGTGTACAAATTGTGGATCCCTTAATGCAAAAGTTTTGATATTTTTTTTGGTTGATTGTTCAAATTTTTATACACGAGACAAAACAATTCGAAAGAACAGATAATCCAAAGAAAGACTACAACACACATTAATAAATACACTTTTGTCATATTTTGAATGAGAAAATGGATATTACAAAATAGTGTGGAAGGAATTCAAATGCTTCCTTCAGATAATACATGCATGAAATTCATAACAGCAGCAGAAATACTACTACTTATTAACTTGAATAAACGAAATTAATATACACTTAGATTTTTAAATAGAAAATGCTCTGGATTTTTTTTCCTGTAGCTGGTACTAGCTATGGTTATTTTCTTGCAAGCAAATGCTGTGTAATCGTAGATAAGGCTGCATCTCTTTGTCTCATTACTTGCTGGAGCCATAGATTTTGCATCCTGCATCATATATCCAACGAGAAACATTAAATTGCTATTTCGATAATTAGTTTGGACTAAAAAAAATATGTACTTAGTGTATATAGAGAATATTTGAATCATATATACAAAGAGATACACGAATGACTCTAGGAAGAATATAGGAAGTGCCCCGTGTCAAGAAAGAAAACACTTTGTTTCCTTAGGAGTACTCTATCAATTAGGGCTTATAACACATTTGTCTGGTAGATCAAAAATAATTATACTCATTATCCAAATATATATAAAAAAATATATACTAGTTATGTATAAAATACGTATATTATATGTATATTAGATATGAATATGCAATTTACATTCTCCTTCTATTATTTTGGGATCGGCTACACTGTGCAGATTTTCCTTAATTAATTTAAAATTTGTGTAATATAATAGTAATAGTGTTTCCTAGAATGTAACACCGTCACCCTCCCACGATTGCTTCGTAGAAGGAGATGGACAATATTTTCCCTTGCTTTCTTGCTTGAAACTCGACAAAAAAACAAAAAACTTTCGGTTGATGTAACAATTTAAATCTTTTTTTCCCTCATCTAATGCATGGTTTGAAGTATTGAACTTAATTTGTCTATGTCAGTTTGGCAGGCATAGTCATTTCTAAGCTCAAATAAAGAAAGAAAGTCGTTATATGCAATTAACGAACAATAAAATTATTGTTTTCTTGTAATGTTGGCGTCCGGATAAAGTGAACTTCCAATTTTCATGTCGCTCGACTATTTATCGAGTAAATCTTACTGCCTCTCGTTAGTATAAATAACGAGTAACTCTCAATATCACGGCATGAAATAATCAATCTTGATTTTATCATTGTATAGACAATTAATTAAAAATAATTGTATAGATAATCTATGTATGTGGTTAAAAAAAAGTAAATAGTGATTATGATCGGCTATTTGTGTAAAAAATTTCATTAATTAATGGCATACCTTAGTTGACGCTAATTATTAGTAGTGCCACCTCCAGTGTAGTTAGGGAAAGGGACACCACCATTCTCAATAAACATGATATCATGGACAAGTATTTCATAATGTCGTTTCACTTCTGCAGCAGTTTTGCCTCCTCCAACGGCTTTGGCAACGTTGGACCAACGGTCAGGAGTGTCTTTGTCATACACAGCCAATGCCTTCTCAAATGCCTTGTTTTGCTTTGTAGTCCATGATCCTTGGGCTTGAGAACTAGACATTATTGAACTCGACGCCTGTTTTTTATGCAAAAAGAGACTACTAGTAAAGAGCTGAGTTTGTTGTGCAATAGAAGTGGCAAAGGACTGGTTCTTATATAGGCTCCAGGATTAGAGGAGTGAGGGGCAGGAGTGTGGGGTCCAGAAAGTTATTGCAAGAATTTAGTGATTTGTCTTCCTAGGAGCCACAAGAGGAATACAGCCACGGGCGGAGCCACAGTGTTGGTGGTAGGTTAGTCCGAACCTAGTAATTTTTGTTCAAATTCTGTATTGTATTAAAACTTACAATAAATATATACAAATTATTAATTTGGAACTCAGTAACTTAAGAGGATTATAATCCCGAGCTCATAAGGAATTCAAATTCTAGCTCCGCCTCAATCTGAACACAACTAAGAATACTCGATTAAGTAGCTAAGATTTTTGTCTTCCAACGAGATAAGATTTTGAGTTTATAAGTTTTGAATTCTAATAAACGTAATTTATTGAGTTCTGGATAAATATTTATACATAGTAAGTGGTTCTTTATTGTACGAATACTGGGTCTGAACCAAAAATACTAGGTTCTACCAAACCCGTAAGCAAAATTATAGGCTCCTTACCTTATGAAGCATATGCAAATATGCATGAGCATGAAGAATTAGTATTTTTCAGTTATATCCCACAGAAGTAGTTTTATGAGTGAGTCCCATCTTTTGCTTCACTGAAAGGAAAAACAATAATAACAGTTACCGTATTATACTTTGATCTTAAGCAAGTTGGTGTCGATTATATGAATTA
The DNA here is from genome assembly GCF_000715075.1 of Nicotiana tabacum. Taxonomy (NCBI): domain Eukaryota; kingdom Viridiplantae; phylum Streptophyta; class Magnoliopsida; order Solanales; family Solanaceae; genus Nicotiana; species Nicotiana tabacum. Next base: position 173,827,743 of record NC_134086.1, on the reverse strand, counting down.
TCACAGATGATATTACTTCATCTAAGTTCATCTTAATAAAATTCCGGTATTATATAAGATGCAGTTGAAATATAAGGTACTAGTACTTCTATCTCTCTCTATGTATAGACAAAGACTCCTAGAAATTGAATCTGAAATAAATGTATTGACATGACTACAATTTAATCCTAACGTACATAGATGATTTTCTTTCATTGCACCCATTTTTGAATTTCTGCTTAAATATAAAGGAAATGTCATAAAGCTTTCTATTAAAGCTCTTTCCTTTCATTAGTTTTTGCTCAAAACTAAATGGATATAATACTAAAGGGAGTACTAAAAGTCACATAATCCACATCATAGTCTAAACCTAATTAAGATTTTACTAGTCCTTTTTCTTCCACATATGGCATATAACTAACCTCATCCTATTAGATTTAGTCACATGGTTGGTTTATTGGGATTGCCTAATAATTCTATTATAGTAATTAGATGCACCTAATATTTTTATGTTAGTCCCTTTATGATTAAGCATGTCATATTGCCATTTGACCAAAAAAATCTCATTACCAGAGTGTTATCGCCAAATTTAGTTTGTTTCAAAAAATAATGCTTTCTATATTTTGTAACTCTTGAATTCTAATAATACTTCACATGACATATTTAAAATAATAAGATTCAAAAGATATCTTAGTATAGTAAAAAAAAAAAATTGTTTTAGACAATGAGACTCAACAATCATTTTGACTTTTTAAAATTTTATTACTGTCAAGCTAAGGGGCCGTTTGGCCATACAAACTTTTTCGCTTTTTTTCAAAAATATTTCACTTTTTTCAAAATCAGAGTTTGACCATGAATCTTCAATTTTCACTTGAAGATGAATTTCAAATTTTTTTCGAAAATTTTAAAAAACTCCAAATGGATGTTTTCAAAATTCACATCAAATCACTCACAAAAATTCAAAAACAGCCCAAAATTGTATTTATGTCCAAACACAACTCTAACTTTCAAATATCATTTTCACTTGATTTTTTTTTCACTTTTTCAGAATTTTATAATTCTTATGTCCAAATGCCCACTAACACATCGTCAAATGAAACAAAAAAAAGTGCTTTACCAAAAACAAATACCACAGAAATGAAATGGGGCCTAGATTATTAATGGAGTATTGTCATTTTTAGCCTGCGTTCGAAATTATTTATATCTGATAGTCAAAAAAATGTATAAAACTTGTATAATTTTTGTATATAACCGCAGGCCCTGGCGTCTCCTCCTATGTTCTACATTCCTGTTTTATCTTCCTTCGAAACAGATGTATTTCTTTCAGACCAGAATTTGTAGTAATTCGTAGTATGTTCGTGGATTGTGATACCAGTTTTTGGGTGGTAACTGTTTCGATTTTGTTAATAGCATAAGGATAATCAGCTAATTATGTACTTCTGCATTTATTTCAGTTTGATTTAGTTTTGTTAATTGTAAATTATAAAATGTAAAGGAAAAGGACAAATAGAACTCTAACGTTGGCTTGCCGAGCGAGTGCGACGTTAGACGCCATCACGGTCCGAATGATAGGGATCGTGACAACAACATGCAATATATATATATATATATATATATATATAGTGTCATTTTTTTTTTTGCTATTATTTTTACACTATACAGTGTCATTTTCCATTATTAATTGACCGTACAAAAGATTTCACGAGGATGCAGATGCACTATCTACTCTTTTGTTTTACTGGCTAGAGTTAGCCTTTCTGAACGTACTATGCTCTTATCTTTTCTGTGTATGCAGACAGAAGAGATATGATCTTTTGCGTACAATATTTTGTATGCATAAGTTAGCGGAAAATTTTATTTTGTGTCTTATATAACTGACACTAGTTGTATGAGTCAATTTTTTTGTCTCACAATTTTGTAGACCCAGATTACTGTGGACCCAAAAGTGTAAGATTGAGGTCCACAAATTTGTGAGACAAAAAAAAGTCTCTCATAATACTTTTCATACTTTGTCTAGAAACAACATTTCAATTTCCTAAAAGCACCCACCACTTGTTTCGTCCGTACAATGATGGTGTTATGTTTTACAATTACCAGAAGTGGTTAACACGTGTGACCTACCACTTAACAGAAATGGATTATTGGACCCTATGAATCCTGAGTCCTATTGTTTTCTAGCTAGACCAGTACAAGATTTCATAATTATGAATATGTAGAAAACAAAAGGATGTGTGCTTCATTCATTGTGAAGATTGATGATATTCTTTTACTACCAGACATGATCCTCTGATCGCATTTGCATTATTTACGCAAAGTTCCTTCTTTCAAATCTGCATAACATCTATTTGCAGTAGAAAGTTCTACACTTGTATGGTTTTGATTCTTGATTAGACTCCATGAATCTTTGATATCATAACTCGAATCTCTATTCAATAAAATACTGGAGAGATGTTAGATATATAAACAGACATACTTTAGACTTTAATGGCGCGTATTAAAGCTGTGCAGGACTAGGCCCAAATCAGACAATATCACTAATAGGCTGAGTTGTTACATCATACACAAATTAAGATGTATGGCGGTTTACTTAATTAGCCATTATTTAGTTTTGTACGGGTTATATATTGTGTGGTGCTAATCATCTCGGTATGATATGAGGGATTGCAATAATAATATCTACGTTTGTATCATATTCCTCTGGAAGTAAATCTAATATTCAAACTAAAGTCTGGGAAAGCAACTCAACTTTCAAAATTTAAGATTGAATAAAGTGTATTCAGTGACCCAGGGATCAATAATATTTTAATTAAAGCTTGCGAAGTGCCTAAATTTTTTTATCTTTTTTGGTAACTAATTAAATTATTTTATTAATCACCAAGTAGCAATTACAAAATTATAGCATAGCTAACACAGGCTATTTATCTCTATACTCATCTTACTATACTACCTAAAAACATAGGCTATACACAAAAAATTTGTTCCTAGGAGTGACTCTAACACTAAACTATAACATACCTAAATTTTGTTTCACGCGTTCACAAAGAGAGATTTAATTTGCTGCCATATTGCTGTAGATTTCATTAGGCAAAAATCACGAATCTTTTGTATTTGTTCGATCATCTTTATTGCTAGGGCATATTGATAATTACTCCAAATTGCTCGATTAACTCACTATATAATGATGCTTGGCATAGAACATATAATCTTCACGGAATGTAATGATAATGTTCCATCAATTTTTATTCAGTTCCAACTTGTAGCCTACGATAAAAATGGAATGCAAGTAGGCGGGGAGACGAATATAGCCAAGTGGATCAAGGCGGTGGATTGTAAAAATTCATACTTGATCAAGGCAGTGAATATATATATAATTTGGTCGTCATTTTAAACCTCAAATAAGCATGAATATGAATAAATGACCATTAAAGCTAAAAGGATTCAAGGCGAAAAATATCTGTGTGGAATATTGATTTGAAGTGCAAGTGGACTATATAGTACCCCATATAGCTATGGTCCTGTGTCGGCTGATGAATTCTTCCAAGTAGACTCGACTTTGAGTCCATATATTCTGTTCTAAAATCCATTATATAAACAATTTTCCATTTGATTTGAGTTAACATGCTAAAAGAGAGAATGTAAATTACACTAAGGAGTCGTTTGGTATGAGGTATAAGTAGATATAGTGCTGGTATAAAAATTTAATACCACCTTAATACTTTGTTTGGTTAGCAAACCTGATATAAGTTATCTGGGGATTAAAATTAGTATCGGGATAACTTATACCTTGTAGGGGATGGGGTAATTAGTGCCGGGATAACTTATACCTTCTTCTTAGAAATTATGCAATTGTCATTTTTAATACAACATACCAAACAGTGGATAAAAAACAATATCAGGATAACTAATCATAGCATAATTCATCCCAACATAAGCTGTATTCAAACCAAACGACTCCTAATATGTCATTTAATAACAAGTGGTAGAATTTAAGTTATATTGTATAATTCTCTTACTTGATGATGGATATAGTTTGATTGTAATAATAGGTCAAGTACCATTTTTATAGGTTATTAATTATGTTGTTAAAAAGAATTACTTGTCATTATCTTGTAAATTAAATGGCATAAGTGTATACATTTTGACTTGGATTGTTTCGTAAGTATTCCTTGATTGTATATATTCATCGCTTCCTTCAAATGAAACATAGATAAAAGGAAAATAAGAGAGTCACACACACCATTCATGTACAAATTTATATTCCTGAATTTTGCTTATGGATCATAGTGATATAAATTAAACAGTAGTATTAGTCATAGATGAGAGAGAGTTCCTCAAAAGGGTGAGTAGCTTCTTAACAAAATAGAACTTTTGGGACGAAATGAAAATGATTTGTGGCCCCTTCATCGACGTAGCTCAATAGTCGCATTTGTATGAATCTAAAGAAGGAGCTCCCTCTCTCTGCTCATGATTAGTTGACAATTACTTTCCAATTTTCGTGGCTCTAAAGTAGAAAAAAAAAGGCCAAAAAAGAAGAAGGAGAAAAGTTTCAAGAATATGGAATCAATTAACCGTCGACTCTATCTCGTACGGAAAGAAACATATGTGGAATCCTTCCATTCCTTGGTCTCCTATGGAGGGCTCTAGCCCTATAGGCTGGTCCTTTAATTCTCTACAAGTTGGAGAAGAAGAACCTTAATCCTCCCACTCATATTATGTGTCATGATTCTTTTGTACACGTTCCTTAAGAAAAATTAATTAGCATGGGATTTTGGCTACTTTACCCTTATTTATGTCGTAATATTTAATTTTTCTTCATTGGTATTTAAACAAAGTTATTCATAATTGAGATGTTTATAGTCTTCGGGGATAATTATTACTCCTCCATTCACTTTTACTTGACACATTTTGATTTTTCACGCCCCTTAAGAAATAATAAATGAAGTGCATAATTTACCATGATACCCATATTAATTGATGCATATTTTATTGGATTTGAGAAAATGATTTGAATGAGTAATAAATACTGTGAGTATACATGAAAAAAAAATTCTTCTCTTGATATGCGTAAAGTGACAAGTAAAAATAAAAATGTATTTTTAGTATATATGCCAAGTAAAAGTTAACGGAGGGAGTACTAAGGATAAAAAAGGAAAAAGATAATTAATTTTGTCTTGAAAATCTAAAGTGACAAATAATTTGAGACAATTATTTTTAATAACCACAACTAATAATATGAGATGGAAGGGGTATAATATAATGGTCCACTCTCCAAAAATAATACATTAATTAATCTTTCAATTTTCCTTTTTAAGTCATATCGCTCAAAAAACAGAAAAAACTTTGTTAGCTTGTAATTAACGTCGATTACACAATCGATGAGGAATAAGTGTATTCTTTAGTTAAGAAAGAAGCTGCAGCCGGCTCTTTGAATTTGAATTCTGAGGAATTGAAATTAATACTACCTCCGATCCACAATAAGTGCGCGGGCCCTATGGGCGGGCATCTCCCGCAACGCAAGCACCATTGTTCGACACCACCCAACAAGCAAAAGATTCGTCAGTTCAAGCTGAAAACACATGCATAGATAGTGGTTTAATGCCAAGACCGACGACGGAAGCTCAGGACGGAGCCGTATGAGGCGGAATTTATCTTTGACACACCAATTAAGGAAATACGAACTTCTAGAGAGAAAAAATATGTATTTACTAAATTAACCTTAATTAATTGGTACCTTGACATATTGGAATATGTAAATAGGGGCAAATTATGAAAAAGTAAAATTAATTTCTTCTTGATTATATAAATGGATACTTATTTTGGACTAAAATAAAAGGTAAAATGGATACTTATTGTGGACCGGAGGGAGTATTAACATTATATTGGATGTTAAAATCAGTTGTTTTAGTTACAATTTCAAAAAGATTATTATTTTCCATAATTTATGCGCTTCACTTCAAACCCCGTGATCCTCGTTGCTTTTTCTATGAGCTTTTTTCTTTTAAAGATTACGTTGTCCTGAACGACACTTGTTAAAATGATCACCATAACTATTGACTAAGAAGGTATCCCTGAAAAAGTGGAAAAGTCATCATCGCAAAAGAGAGTAAAATTTCTAAGGAGAATATCAAATTGCATATTGGAACTTTAGTTGCAGAATATACAGTAAGGATCAAAGAATCACTATTAGTTATAATATTCCTGAAAATCTTATAGAAAATGAGAGGACCAATCAGAGGGCTTATATATAAACGAGAATAAAAAGATGCAAGCCTAAAGTTGCACACAAGTTGCACAGAAAGTCGAATATTGGACCTTTTTTTCTATGCATGTCTGGCTTCTTTAAGCTTAGATAAGATAAGGAAAAATGAAATGGAATGGATGGAGTGAATATATGACTTTTGAAGGATGAGAAATGAATGAATATTATATTTTTGCCTTTTGAGCTTTTGCCAATCATAAGACAATTTTTAAAAAATTTTGGTATGTTTCACAATTGTTTGAAATTTCCGTGTATAGTAATAAAAAATATCATCATCAAGTTGTTGAAAGATCAAATAAATTCTCTTCTTCCGAATGTACTCTCTACGCCTACCTCACTACTTTATGCATTTATAATGGTATGAGAACGACACCACCACGTTGGGACCTAATCTTTTGGATTTTGCAATCCCACTAATTAATTTGGAGACAGTAGCTATGGATTTAAAATTTATGGGTTTCGAATTCTAGCACTTTTAAGTTACTGGGTTTTAAGATAAATTTTATACATATTAAGTAAATTTTTCAAGACATATATAAAGTTTGCATCAAAGTTAGTGGACTCGGTCGAACCCCCACCTAAGTCTCTAGCTCCGCCCCTGTGCAGATGTATATGGAAAAGACTTGCAATAGCTAAATGGTGATGGGCAAGCGCGGAGTTAGCCTTTCGCTTACGCGTTCGACCGAACACATAGCTTTGGTCCAAAGCCTATATTTGTCTTATTAAATCTGTTGAATATATTTAAATTATTAATTTAGAATTCATTAACTTAAAATAACTAAAATTGTGAACCAATCAATTTTAAATCTTAGTTTCGCCTATGATGTCGGGCAATATCCATCAATTAGAGACCACCTCACGAACTTAATCCTCCAAACAAAGTACTAAGAAATATTGCACATGTTATTTCCATTTGAAGTTCATAATTACCTCAAAGTCTTGATCATCTGAACTTGTTATTCTCCTCGTCACTTGTACGAAGTAATATGAAACATTGAACTGTTGATTTACTAAACAAAGCGATGTTTTAGATTGTTTTCATTGACCATCAATCAGATATAAACGAGTTTAATAATTTTACAAGAATTCTCTTCCTTGTGAGCCGAATTGTAATGGATACAGTCATGAGATCAGTTGGAGAAAGTGAACAGTATCTCGCAAATATAAAGAAGAAATCGAAATTTTACTTTTGTGAGTTGGCTTCTAATGAATACATTCATGAGTTTAATTGGACAATACAAACAATAGCTCACAAATATAAATGATCTAGTTGTTGATTTTATGTAGGCAATAAGAAAATTAATTAGCCAATAAAAAGATGAGTTATAGCCTTTGAGCAATATTCAAATGTGGTTTACACGGATAGAAATTAGCACGGAGTAAAGCGGAATGTCCCAATTTTTTATGCTCTTAGCAAAATGTCCCCTTTCTTTTTACTTGAACACCATAATTCTTAACTTTAAAGCTTGAAATTCTTGTTTGATGGTGGAAACTAAAAGTTAATGACCGATTTATCGTTAAATTCGTTTGTATGGTGATAATTTGTGCTCAAACTTTTAGTTTAGATGCACATTTTGGTAATTTACGGTAAAAATCTCAAAAATTTATTGTTGGACTTTAGAGAGTATTGAAGAAGATAAATTGGATCCTTTTGATTTGGTGTTATTCTACTAAATTGGTGATTGGGGATTGTTTGTGCTGGTATTTGGAAGCTTTGTTTCAAATTTGAGATCATTTAGAGCAGATTTGGGGCGATTTGATCGAAATTAAAGTTGCAAATTGTAATAACTCTTTGTTAAAACAATCCAGGAAAAAAAAATACAAATCCAATATACTTTAATGAATAACTTAACATATACATAGACAAACTAGTGCATCAACTCTACCGACTTGGTAGAGAAATCCCTGAAGATTAGATATGACAATTCGGTATACTTCAATGAGCAACTTATTAGATAGATAGAGAGTATGGTTGTCCAACGGGACGGGACGGTCCGTCCCGTCCCGGTCCCGTCCCATCCCACTTCATTTTAAATGGGATGGGTCAATGTTAAATGGGACACGGGATGGGACGGGACGACCATTTCGTCCCGTTTGTCTCGTCCCGTCCCGTCTGTCCCGCGAGTTTTTATTATATATTTGTGGAATTTTTGTTGTATTTGGTAAGTATAAGACAAATTCAACTTATGCACCGGCCATTAATGAAATGATTGCAAAATTTAAAATGTATTTTTTCTCTATTCCCCAAGTTTATTTAATTTCTACAATACTTAAACCATTAAAATTAAGAGGTACAAAGGGACTTGTTCGTAAAATTTATCAAAATTTAGCAATTCAAGAAAATGAACAATCATCTCTCGAAAACTTCCAAGCTAACATATATTCTTGTGCTAGAATCTAGATCAATGTTTGATAAATATAAATCTATGAAAATAACATATGGTGAAACTGCTCCTTCTACTTCTAAGTCTAGAGTAGAAGTTCTATAGGAAGATATGAATTGTATAACATGTTTTGATTCCTCTGTTGACGATGAACTTGATTCTTAGCATCGGAGAATGTTTTTAGTGCAACAATATTTCAAATCGGAGATCATAGAGGCCTAATTCAAACAGAAATCTTCCTAGAAGGTGGTTGTGTAGAATAGGTGCTCTTCAAAAGAATTATATTCGTATGTGAGATTTTAAAGTTCTATTAATAAAATAACATGCTCTAAGCGTTGAATTTTTTTTATGAATTGTCTTAGTTACTTAATACTTTGAAATTATATTAAATAAATTATAACTCTATTTTAAATTTACAATTACTAGAATATTTCATTACAAGTCTATTGTTTTAATATTTTATAATTCTTTACTTAGTTTTCTAATTTCCTTTTTAACATTTAAGTTTATTAAATAAGTCAAAAAACTAGTCATTGTAAACTTTAAAAACTTAGTCATATTCAAAAAACTACACTTAAGTCCCGCGAACCCGTCCCGTCCCATCCCATTCCGTCTCGTCCCGTCCCATCCCGTTTGTTAGCGGGACGGGATGGGCCGACCGTTTCATCCCATTTGTCCCGTCCCGTTTCGTCCCGTCCCACCACCATCCCGCTTAAATGTCGTCCCGTCCCATTAATTTGGTCCCGTCCCGTCCCGTTGGACAGCCATAGTAGAGAGTAACAATAGCACCAACTTTACAAGATTGGTAGAGAAATCTTGAAAAGTAAAAGTATGATAATTCGATAGAATTCGATGAACAATTTAATCCGATAAAAAACCTCCTGAAGAGCTTGTGCGGGTCCGGGTTCATTTTTTAAATACTGCACATTTTGGGACATTGCGCTAAGACCACCCCTAAAAGTTCCTTTTGTGTCGATCACCCTTGCAAGGACGTAATTGTTGTGCCCCAAATTGGATTAAATTGAGTTGTGCCTAAATTGATCCATCAATGATTACGTGTCCAGTTCAACCCGCTCAAATTTGAGATAGTTGAACATGTTTGGACAGATTATATTTTCAGTGGCTGAATGTAACAACCCTCATAAATACTACTACTACTACAAACCATTATTTTAAAGAGCCATTATTTATTTATTTTGAAAAAATAAGAGCCATTTTTATTTTTGAAAAAAAATAAGAGCCAGTATTGGTGACCTACCTTCACCAACAGCAAACACATTGACAAGCATACATTTCACATATATGGTGGACTTCAGCCCAATAGTATTGACATTTAACGAAAACCCAATTTGATCGTCACTCTTCAACTACTCATTCGTCGACTGAGGTTGATCTGGAAAAGACAATATCACTAAATCAGAAAAAGAAGATTACAACAACAACGACCCAGTATAATTTCACAGGTGGAGTCTGGGGAGGGTAATATGTACGCAGACCTTACCCCTACCCCGAAGAATAAAGAAGTTGTTTCCAGGAGACCATCGGCTCAAAAAAAGCAACAGGACAGAAAAAAAAGATTGTTTACACTAATATGTCGTGGTGCGACCAAAGTGCCTCATTTTAAATGAAACCTAATGAATGAATTATATGGATTTGGAAGTGCCGAGAGAGTTAGTAAGCAATGTCTTCTTATTTTAAGCCGTCAACGATACTATTTACTAGAATTAATTATTTATGTGTGTTTGACAAAAAAGTGTTAAGCTTTTTGATAAACTAATTAATGAAGAAAATAGAGGATAAATCTTAGCCAAACATAATTAACTCTAGATCTAAACATATTGAACAGGAGAATCAAATGAGACCGAGCTTATATAACATTTCTTAGGATGATTAAAAGACATCAAACGCAAATGATAAGCTTAAATCTTTGATACATTGTTCTGTACTTGTAAGAGTAAAGAAGGAAAGGAAAGAATGTCGTTGATGACTGTAGACAATAAATTTGCGTCGAGAAAATAAAATCAAGACCGAAAAATATCGCAACAATCGTAGTATTTGATTTCGAATATTCACTACTAGAATTCGGCCAAAAAGCAACCAAATATTGGCGACCAAATTTGGTTTGTTAAGAAAAGCGACTAAAGTTGGTCGCCAAACTACCGAAAATAATAAAAAAAATATTTGAAATAATTTCTATTTGGACGCAAATTTAGTCAAACTGTTGACTGGACTGGTCAGACTAGCTTGGTCAAAGATACACTGAGTTTAGCGACCAATGTTGGTCGCAAAAGTGGGACCCACACAAATTTTTTTAATAATTTTATTATTATTTTATAAAACTTATAAAATATAAATATATATAATTTAAAACTTGCGACCAAAGTTGGTCGCTAACTGAAGGATAAGAAGATAGCGACCAACTTTGGTCGCTAAAGTGGGACCCAGTTATAATATTTTAATAAATATATATTTATGTAAAATTTTTATAAAATATAAATAAATATAATTCAAAATTTAGCGACCAAAGTTGGTCGCCAATGTGGGACCCAGTTCTAACGTTTAATAATTTTTATTATTAATTTAAATATTATATAAAATATAAATAAATCTGATTAAATTTTAGTGACCAAATTTGGTCTCTAATTTAAATTCATGTACATTTAGTGACCAACTTTGGTCGCTAAATTAAATTCATTTAAAGTTAGCGACTAAAGTTGGTTTCTATATGGTCAAATTTAAAAATCACTTTTGTGTTTACTATGTAAATGATATAAATGTAAGTCGTTAATAATTTTGTAATACAAGGGATGAATAGTACTACGAAGCGGGCGTGTGTGTCTATATATACAATATATGTACTTACGCTATACTATGCACTAAGTATAAGTATATGAGGTAATACCGTATCGAATATAACTTATATATATATAATATATGTACTTACGCTATACTATACACTAAGTATAAGTGTATGAGGTAATACCGTATCGAATACAGCTTATATATATAATATATATACTTACGCTATACTATGCACTAACTATAAGTGTATTAGGTAATACCGTATCGAATACAACTTATATATATATATATATATACTTACGCTATAATATGCACTAAGTATAAGTGTATGAGGTAATACCGTATCGAATACAACTTATATATATATATATATATAATATATGTACTTACGCTATACTATGCACTAACTATAAGTGTATTAGGTAATACCGTATCGAATACAGCTTATATATATATATAATATATATGTACTTACGCTATAATATGCACTAAGTATAAGTGTATGAGGTAATACCGTATCGAATACAGCTTATATATATAATATATGTACTTACGCTATACTATGCACTAAGTATAAGTGTATGAGGTAATACCGTATCGAATATAGCTTATATATATATATAATATATGTACTCACGCTATACTATGCACTAAGTATAAGTGTATGAGGTAATACCGTATCGAATACAGTTTTATATATATATATATATATATATATATATATATAATATGTACTTACGCTATACTATGCACTAACTATAAGTGTATTAGGTAATACCGTATCGAATACAGCTTATATATATATATATATAATATGTACTTACGCTATACTAGGTAATAGGTAATACCGTATCGAATATAGCTTATATATATATATATATATAATATGTACTTACGCTATACTATGCACTAACTATAAGTGTATGAGGTAATACCGTATCGAATACAACTTATATATATACAATATATATACTTACGCTATATTATGCACTAAGTATAAGTGTACTAGGTAATACCGTATCGAATACAACTTATATATATATATAATATATGTACTTACGCTATACTATGCACTAAGTATAAGTGTATGAGGTAATACCTTCATCAACTCTTATATATATATATATATATATATATATATATATATATAATATATGTACTTACGCTATACTATGCACTAAGTATAAGTGTATGAGGTAATACCATATCGAATACAGCTTATATATATACAATATATATACTTACGCTATACTATGCACTAACTATAAGTGTATTAGGTAATACCGTATCGAATACAGCTTATATATATACAATATATATACTTACGCTATACTATGCACTAAGTATAAGTGTATTAGGTAATACCGTATCGAATATAGCTTATATATATATATATATAATATGTACTTACGCTATACTATGCACTAACTATAAGTGTATGAGGTAATACCGTATCGAATACAACTTATATATATACAATATATATACTTACGCTATATTATGCACTAAGTATAAGTGTACTAGGTAATACCGTATCGAATACAGCTTATATATATATAATATATGTACTTACGCTATACTATGCACTAAGTATAAGTGTATGAGGTAATACCGTATCGAATACAACTTATATATATAATATATGTACTTACGCTATACTATGCACTAAGTATAAGTGTATGAGGTAATACCGTATCGAATATAGCTTATATATATAATATATGTATATATATATATATCGAATACAACTTATATATATATTTGAAATAGCGACCAACTTTGGTTGCTATTTTGGTCAAACGGTCAGAATATAGCGACCAAAGTTGGTCGCTATGTCTAAAAATTCAAAACTGTTTTACCCACCAAAATAGCGACCAACGTTGGTCGCTATTTTAATTACATAACTCTCAAAACCGGGATCCCCTCCCATTCTTTCTAAAAAATTCCCAAAATCCCTCTTTTCTCTCTCACACTCAAATCCACCCCCCCTTCCAACTCCCACCACTAGGCCCCACCCACGCCACCAACGACCACCGCTCAGCTGCCGTCGTCGCCATCGCCTCTGCCGCTGTTGCGTCTCTCTTTCTCCACCTCCTAAAAATTCAAGGTTAGAATTACAAACCTAGGGTTTCAATTAGTGTTTCAATTGTTTATTGTTTCAACCTAGAATTAGTGTTTCAATTGATTATTTAACATTGTATTTTATAGAAACCTAGGGTTTAGATTATATTTATCATTATTTAACATTTTATAGAAATCTAGGGTTTAGGGTATGGGTTGAATATTTAGGCTAGGCTTTATTGAGTATTTCTCCTTCAATATTATAGTAAGCAATAGATACTAATTTAACGTCAAAGACTTGATTCATAGGTAGATATATATTAGGGTATAAATTGAACTTTTAGTTTAATCTTGATTAGTTTATAGGTAGATATTTAATATAGACACATGATAGTATATTTGGATTTTCTCTTAAAGTTCAAGACAATGTTAATGTTTAAGGCCTTAAGCGAATCGTTGCGTGGCTCTTGTTTAAGTACAACGAGTCGCCCACTTTTAGGATATAAATTGAACTTTTAGTTTAAGTTTAAACTCGTAGGATACGAATATAACTTATAGTTTTTAGGTTTTGTTCTTGTGAATTGAACTTGTAGGATATAAATTGAACCTTTTAGGATACGAGTTGAATTTTTAGGATATGAATTGAACCTTTTAGGTATGAGTTGAACCTTTAGGATATAAATTGAACTTAAACTCGTAGGATATGAATATAACTTTTAGGATATAAATTTTGTTCTTGTGAATTGAACTTGTAGGATATAAATTGAAGCTTTTATGTATGACTTGAACTTTTTAGGATATGAATTGAAACTTTTAGGATATGAGTTGAACTTTTAGGAAATAAATTGAACCTTTAGCATATGTATTGAACCTTTAGGATATGACTTGAACTTTTAGTTTATGTTTAAACTCGTAGGATATGAATATAACTTTTAGTTTTTAGGTTTTGTTCTTGTGAATTGAATTTTTAGGATATGAATTGAAACTTTTAGGATATGAGTTGAACTTTTAGGATATAAATTTTAGGATATGACTTGAACTTTTGTGGATATGAATTGAACCTTTAGGATATAAATTGAACTTTTAGTTTATGTTTAAACTCGTAGGATAAGAATTGATGAACTTTTAATTTTTAGGTTTTGTTCTTGTGAATTGAACTTGTACGATATAAATTGAAGCTTTTATGTATGACTTGAACTTTTTACGATATGAGTTGAAACTTTTAGGATATGACTTGAACTTTTGTGGATATGAATTGAAGGTTTAGGATATGAATTGAACTTTTAGTTTATGTTTTGGAATTTTAGATTGCCAGAGGATTATTAGAAGAAGTTGATGACGTTATTAGACAAGCAATAGAACTTCCACCAAGAATAACTAAGACACAGTACCTGGTAAAGTGTGCCTTTAATTGTTCTTCTCATTAGCGATAATGATGATGAGAAGGCAATGGCATGTGTTTCAAATAGTGATGGTGTAGGTAGGAATTTAGTATTTTCTAAGTAGATAAAAGAAGAGCTTATAGAGTAATTCTGTACTTCATTTTCCATGAGGAAAGAAGTTTAATTGAGAGTGACAAGGTTGATGAAGACGAATGTGCTCCGTTGGTCATGGCAATTCCCATAAAGCGGGGATCATAAGACTCTATGATGACAGAGATTATAGGAAGTTTTGTTCTAAATTTTCTTTCAAGTCTGATCTGTACAAGCTTAATGTGATATTAGTGATATTTCTTCGGATTCAGACAATGATTTAACCGACAAAAGTATGAAAATGCTCTTAAAAAGAATTAAAGGTAAAATCTTTTCAGCATCCTTCTCTACCAAGAAAAACATTTTACCTTTAATTCTTTTTAAGAGCATTTCCATACTTTTGTCGGTCAAATCATTGTCTGAATCCGAAGAAATATCACCAATATCATATTAAGCTTGTACGGATCAGACTTGGAAGAAAGTTTAGAACAAAACTTCCTATAATCTTTGTCATCATAGAGTCTTATGATCCCCGCTTTATGGGAACTGTCATGACCAACGGAAAACATTCCGTCTTCATCAACGTTGTCACTATCAATCAAACTTCTTTTCCTCTTGGAAAGTGAAGTAGAGAATTCCTCTATAACCTCTTTTATCTACTTAGGAAATGTTAAATCCTACCTATACCATCACTATTCTGAAACACATGTCGTTGCCTTCTCATTATCATTGTAGCTATAGAGATCAACAATTGATCAAAGACACACCCTGTCAGGTACTGTATCCAAGTTATTCTCTGTATCCAAGTTCATCCCGAGTAATAGTACCACGAGGATAATCACCAAAGCCACCAGACAGCTTTATGATGTCAATGAAGCAAGATGAGCTATTCAATGAAACTCGTATTGTAAAGAAGAAGAAAGAGACTGATTCAGAAAGGAGGGTCGAACCTCGACTATATACATGTAAGTTTTTTACTTTTCATTAAGTATTTGATTTACTTTTATATAAATTTTGAAATATTAATTCAATATATATAATTTTTCATATAGGTTCACTTCACATGCAGCTGACGTGGGAGAATTCATACGCAGTCAACCACCTAATGAATCGGGCGAGGCAATCCAACTTTCGGACGAGGATGCTGAAAGAATACTCCTTGAGTACTTTATATACTTTGAACTAGACAAAAAAATTTAGTTCTATTGTGTTAGTTCTTTTTAGTTCGAATGGGCTTGTAATAAGCGTTAACTTAGTTTTGTTAGCTTAATGTGTTAGTTCTATTGATTGTTGCTTTTAATTGTTGTTGTTGTTGTTGTTGTTGCTGGCATAAAATGCCTGTTTAGGATGTTTGGTAAGCTGGCAGGTGGTGTAGCTGCCAAAACAGGCAGTTTTTGCCAAAAATATACCAAGAAAAGCGACCAACTTTGGTTTCTATTTGGTCGCATTTCACTATAAAAAAAATAATTTTCTGGGCAATAGCGACCAGCCTTGGTCGCTACCTGCCCAGTTTCTATTAAAAAAATACAATTTCTGGAAATATAGCGACTAAAAAAAATTAAATTCTTGAATTTAGCGACCAACTTTGGTCTTTATTGTCCAGATTTTAAAATATAATATTTGGATTAGAGACCAAAGTTGGTCGCTTTCTAATGATTAATGATAAATTAAAAACAACGTATTTCATATGTAGAGACCAACTTTGGTCGCCAAATTTATATTATTAAATTAATATAGCGACCAAAGTTGGTCACTAAAGTCAAAATCAGAATATTTGGTCCTTTTACCTTAGAGACCAAAGTTGGTCGCTAATTAGCGACCAACTTTGGTCCCTAAAATAAAGGGACTAGCAATATTGCGACCAGGCATGTTTGGTCGCTTTTTGGTCGCTTTTAGGCGTATAAGTGGCCAGCTTTGGTCGCTTTTTGTGCTTGCTTTTTACCGGATTTCTAGTAGTGATCTTGAATCTATATTTGTTTCCACGAACGATGATCTTGAGCTTGAGCTTGATTGCTTGAACTTGATCTTGATTCGTTCTTCGTTCTTGAGCTTGAACTTGATTTCTTGAACTTGAACTTGATTGCTTGAAGCTTGAAACTTGTAGAGAAATTTGCGGCGTTTGATCCACGAGCTCTCTCTTGCTTCTTGTTATAACTTCTGGTGTCTTTTCTGAGTTATGAAGACCCATATTTATAGTTGTGGAAAGGAGGAATTATGATAAGAACAAACTCTTTCCGACCAATCAAATTGAAGTGTGACATAGCCGCATTTGATTGGCCAGAACATGTCACTTGCACACGTGGCGCGATTTCATTGTCCATTTAATGTGATTTGGCATGCCTTGTCATTTTGACACATGGCATGTTCCTATTGACTCTTTCGTTTGACTTGGCGTGCCACGCCATGTCATGTATGGCACCAAACTGGGCCTCTAGGAAAATAATATCTTGGGCCTAATGAAATGGGCTCATCACTTTAGCCCAATTAAATGGTTAGCCCAATGAATTAAGACTTATTTATTGTAAAAATAGCACGGTATAGCCAGTTTTCAGACTGGTCATTCAAAAATAGCCAGCGTTTACGAAGTCAATAAAAAATAGCCACTATTTTGCTGCAACAGAGACTGGTCCAGTATAATATACTGGAGTTCGGTGCATCTGTGGATGAACTCCAACATATTATACTGTAATGGTATACTTTGCTGACTCCAGTATAATATACTGGAGACTAGAGCACCGATGCTCCAAACTCCAGTATATTATACTGGACAATTATACTTGCTGGAACTTCAGTATATTATGCTGGAGTTCTAGTGTACTTATGCTGGAACTCCATCATATTATGCTGGAGTTTCAGCATACTTATCCTAGAACTTCAGTATAATATGCTGGAGTTCAAGCATACTTATGTTGGAACTCCGGTATAATATACTGGCGTATTTTCCGGGTTTTGAACAGTATTTTCGCTCAGATTTATCTTTACATGAAAGTGGCTGAATTTCGATTACTTTTGAAACTGGGCTATTTTTGAACGACCAGTTGTAAATCTGACTATTTTTGAATTTCTCCCTTATTTATTTAATCCATCTATATTGGATTTATTTAATTAATCTAATTATATTAGCCCATAATACTTATTTGAACTAATGTATTTAACATATAGTACAAATTATTTTATTGAATTTAAGTTCAATAAAATTTAAATGCTTACAAATGCTCCTGCTTGAAGACTTGTGAAGATTGATTTATCTAATCCTAAAGACTAGCTAGGCTTGAAGTATAATTTTTCCTCCTTTTTCTTTGACTCATGCGCCCGAAATTTTACCAAGCCACTTTGTATGCACAGGTAACAGTCTTCTTTGACCAACTTTGATAATTAATTGACAGCAACTTTCTTCAATGTTACCATTTCTACCTGTGGTATTCCTAATTTCCATTTGAGGAATCATACCTATAGTCTCAAAAATAGACAAAAGATATCACTCTACAACAGTGTACGTGATCATAAGGGGCTACAATTGCTTTCCCATTTCAACTCAAAGTGTGACCTCTTTATTATCAATTGCACGTTAACTCATCTTTTGGAATATGCCACATGTATCTTCTGTTCCTTTTATTTTTTACTCAATCCTTCTTTGACTCAAATATTCAAATATGTCGCCTAGTTAGCACAGAACTAGGAGATCACTGCCCGACCACTCCATCCTTCATAGGAGTACAATTCGACTCCACTAAGGAGATCAAATTCTTCGGCCGTCGTCACTCTAAATCTGTAGTCCCACATCGAGCCCATAATATTTCATGCCACATCTTGATAACTATATAAACCCCTATGCTCGTATTTGTTGAGCATCAATTCTTATTATCTGTAAGTCACTTGAGTCGATTTTTTTGTGAACTCGAAAGCATTAATGCGAAGGTAATTTGTTCTTCTTTTTTTGTGCTTTTCTTCCTTTATTGGCTTTTTTTCCTTTTTTGTAGGTCAAACCAGAAGGATATGTTCTTGTTTAACGAGATGTTCCATGCATGAAGAAGACAATCTTGGGGTGTGAGGGGATGAGTACTCATCCTTGCCTGAATATCGGAGAGATTACTCTCAATGTGCCCCGACTATCGGAGAGTTTACTCTCAAAATGACCCGACTATTGGAGAGATTACTCTCAAAACGACCCGACTATCGGAGAGATTACTCTCAATGTGGCCCGACTATCGAAGAGATTACTCTCAATGTGCCCCGACTATCGGAGAGATTACTCTCAATGTGGTCTGACTATCGGAGAGATTACTCTCAATGTGGCCCGACTATCGGAGAGATTACTCTCAAAATGATCCAACTATCGGAGAGATTACTCTCAAAAGGACCCGACTATCGGAGAGATTACTCTCAAAATGACCCGATTATCAGAGAGATTACTCTCAAGGCGGCCCGACTATCGGAGAGATTGCTCTCAAAATGACCCGACTATCGGAGAGGCCAACTTAAGGTGCAAAGGGACTCATATGTCCACCTTAAGATTGGAAAGTTATAGTTCCTTTTAAGGACAAACCCACAAAGAGGCCGACTTAAGGTGCAAAGGGACTTATATGTCCACCTTAAGATTGGAAAGTTATAAAGCTTCAACTCGAAGACTTCATGGACTTGATGACGTCGACTTGAACACTTGGAACCTTTTGAAGATTATGTGGACTTTGCAGACTTCAACTTGAAGACCGACAAACCTGAAGATTCGGTGGACTTTGATGTTTCAATCCAAAAAATTTGAGGGCTCAAATACTTCCACTTGAAGACCGACAGTTTGAGGACCTCCACTTGAAGACTTCGGCTTGGAGATCTGGAGGGCTTAGATATCTCAACTTAAAGGGTGGCAAACGTGAAGACTTCAACTTGAAGACCGACGAACTTGAAGATTTCAAATTGGAGACTTTGAGGGCTTAAATGTTTCAACTTATCTTTTGCTTTACATTGTTCGACTTTTATCTTAGTCGCATAATTTTCAGCTTTAAACGCTTGAAACAAAAGATACATATTTTATCGTAGGAGAGTCCAAATAATGAACCATTTAATTTCTCAAAAATTAGACTTCAATATCTAAAATATATCTAAAATTTAGAATCAAACACCTTCAGAATCACCACGGATAGTATTTTGAATCCAACTTTACATTCCACCACGTTGAAAATTTCAGATTTGCGCAGTCTCACCAAAAAGATCAAATCTTGGTGTAGAAATATCAAAATTGTAAACCGTTTGATTTATTGAAAACTAGACTTCAAAATCTAGAATATATTTAAAATTCTCAATCAATACACTTCAGAATCATCCCAAATAATATTTTGAAATATTATTTTTTTGCACCACGCTATCAATTCTAGATTTGCGCAGTCTTACCAAAAAATTCATATCTCGGGTTACAAATATCGAAATTGTAAACCGTTTGATTTCACATAAATTAGACTTCAAGATCTAGGACATATCCAAAATTCTCAATCAAAAAGCTTTAGAATCGTCCCAGATAATATTTTGAAATCAACTTTACATTGCACCATGCTATTAATTCCAGATTTGCGCAGTCTCACCAAAAAAATTCATATTTTGGTGTAGGAACGTTGAAATTATGAACCGTTTGATTTCTTGAAAACTAGACTTCAAGATATAGAACATATCCAAAATTCACAATCAAACAACTTCAGAATCGTCCTAGATAATATTTTTAAATCAACTGTATATTGCACCACGCTATCAATTCCAAATTTGCGCAGTCTCACCAAAAATTCATATCTTGGTATGGAAGCCTCGAGATCGGAAGATGTCTTACTTGCCATCAATCGAAATTTAAGAGCTATATTCTTACATATATCTTGAGTTCAAGTCTCACTGAATTTGAAATGTTGTGCCAAGCAATCTTTTCCTTATACTTGTGTTTCCTTTTGATGCCTCTCTTCTCTTCCTTGTTTTTTAGGCAGAGGGCGGACTTGGAGACCAACGAACTTGAAGGTTCGGCGAACCTGAAGACATAGAGAATCCCTGACTTCAATGCAAATACTTGACATCCTCCTAAAATCGGCCCATTGAAAATATCAATTTACCATGGAGGGTTTCCCCTTTTAAATCAAATGAGATCAAAGTTCAACAGGAGGATGGCATTTCAGCTTGATCTTACATTCCTTCATACTTCATTTGAACAACAATTGGGGCAATATATATCTTTTATACTTATGCGACTGAACTTAGAATGAAACTCTAAGCTACCTACATACCTCGGTGAAGAGGATCAAGTCATATCGTAGTTCAGATTAGGTGATTTTTTTATATTTATTTTTATTTTTTTATGTCCTAACTTTTTCCTAGGCCGCGTATTTCGAAGTTTTCAACCTAGCGGACTCCTTTTTTTTTGTAGGGGGTCGTACATAGTTTAGACTCATGCGGGCTAGGAGTATAGCAACATGTAGTTTAGGCTCATGCGTCAAGGAGTGTTGTAACTTCAAGCATAATACTTCTTCAAAAACTTGTCATTGATAGGGTCGATTCTCATGCCATCTGCAACAACCAGCTTGTAAGTCCCACTTGAGTAAGCTTCTTGTATAACATATGGCCCATCCCATTTTGAAGTGAACTTCCCTAAAGGTTTATGGGAAGTAATTATGGGTCTTCGTATGGCAAGTACTTGATCTCCTACTTGAAAGGATCTCGGGCGAACCCTTTTATTGAAGGCGCGAGACAATCGAGCTTGATAACATTCAAGACTCTGTTAAGCTCCCAACCTCTTCTCATCAAGAGCCTCCAACTCTGCTAATCGAAGTCAAGCATTTTCTTCATCAGTGATCCCTTCTTGAATAGCCAGTCGTAATGAAGGTATTTGATGCTCAAGTGGCAAGACGGCTTCGACTCCATAAACCAGTGAAAAAAGAGTCGCTTATGTTGGCGTGCGGTGAGTCATCCTATATGCCCATAGAGATTCTTCCATACGGTCATTTCAATCTCGTTTGGATTTGGAGACGACTTTTTTTAGCAAGTTTCATAGAGTTTTGTTGAATGCCTCAGCTAGACCATTGGCGGCAGCATTGTACATCGAAGAGTTACGTTGCTTGAAGCCAAAGAGATCACAAATCTTATTCATCAACCTATTATCGAATGGTTTTCCATTATCCGTTATTATGTAGCGAGGAATGCCAAAGCGATAAATAATGTTTACTCGGATGAAATTGGCAACATTTTCCTTCTTTACTTCCTTGAGAGCAACAACTTCAGCCCATTTTGAGAAGTAGTTGGTTGCAGCCAGGATGTATAGGTGCCCACCCGAGGACTTTGGTAGTGGTCCAACAACATCCAATCCCCAAGCGTCAATCGGCCAGGATGCCACAGTTGGGTGCAACACTTCAGGAGGTTGGTGAATAAAATTCGCATAGAATTGACAAGCCTTGCATCTTCGAGCATAGTCCAAGCAATCTTTTAGCATCATTGGCCAATAATATCCCATACTTTTTATATGGAAGTGGAGCTTTGGTCCAGACTGGTGTGACCCACATACCCCAGAATGTGCTTCTTGCAAAACTTGGAGTGCTTCATCTTCCCCTAAGCATCGCAAGAGTACTCCCTCAAATGATATTCTATATAGGGTATCTTTGTAGTAAAGGAAGCGATGTGTGCGACGACGGATTTCAGTTCTTCTCTGTAGATTTTCTGGAAGTATCCCATAGCACAAGTAGTCGATAATGGGTTGTCGCCATTCTTCTCTCTCGACTTCAGAAACAGCAACAAGATGCTTGAGTTCATTTTTTCACCTTCAGCATCATTTGGCGGCGGTACTACTCATTTTTGGCAGACAGTAACTTGCGCTTGATCAGGCAGGGTTAAAGATGAAGCTAAGGCAGCTAAAGCATCCGCCTTCTTATTTTCTTTCCTTGGCACATGCTGAATAGTCACATCACCGAGCCATCCCATTAATTTTTTTGCGTAATCATGATATGGGCGTAGTTCAGGCTTCTTGACCTCGTAACTACCTAAAAGCTGATTAACCACTAACTGAGAGTCACCAAAGACTTGCAATTGCAACCGCTTCATTTCGACAACAATTTTGAGCCCAAGTATTAGTGCTTGATACTCAGCAATATTGTTAGAGCAGAGTTGCGTCAACGTAAAAAAGTAGGGAAGAATTTCACCTTGAGAAGTGACAAATATTACACCAGCACCAGCTCCTCCGCGATGTGCAGCACCATCAAAGTACATCTTCCATGAAGGCTGAACTTCGATGGCCATGGCGTCCTCATTAGGTAGTTCGTCAGTTAGCTCCCAATCATCAGGCATAGGGTGATCTACCAAGAAGTCCGCTAATGCTTGTCCTTTTATAGCCTTCTGAGGGATGTACACGATTTCAAATTGTTGAAACTGGAGGTACCACATTGCTAGTCGATCACGAATTGAATAGTATAACATAGGAAGTTCTTTTATCCATACCGCCCCAAACTTGGATTCCTGACCCATAAGGACAGGTTTTGACATCACGAACTTGATGGGATTTGCCTTAGAAACAAGACGAACAACATGAGCTTGAACGTAGTGCTTCAACTTTTGAATTGAGAAGACTAGCGCCAAACACAACTTTTCAATTGGCGAATAATTTAGCTCGTTCGGTGTCATCATCCTGCTCAAGTAGTAAAGAGAGTTTTCTTTCCCTTCACTATTTTCTTGGGCCAACAGTGCTCCAACAGACCTTTTTGGTGCTGCAATGTATAGTATCAATGGCTTTCCAGGTATAGGGGCTGCTAAAACTAGAGGCTTCATCAAGTAAGATTTAATGCTCTCAAAGGCATTACTGCACGCTTGGTCCCATTTGAAAGGGACACCTTTATTCATAAGGTGACTGAATGGTTGACACCTCCCAGCTAGGTTCGAGATGAATCTCTTAAGGTACGCTAACTTTCCTTCAGACTTTTCAATTCATGGATATCCCGAGGCTCAGGCATTTTCAAAATGGCATCCACTTTGGCTTTATCAATTTCGATCCCTCGATGTCGGATAATGAAACCAAGAAACTTTCCAGAAGTAACTCCAAAGGCACATTTCAATGGATTCATCCTAAGTTGGTATCTCCGGAGCAATTCAAATACCATCCTCAAGTCCTTCAAGTGGTCGCCCTTCTTTGTTGATTTTACCACCAAGTCATCAACATAGCAATCGACATTCTTGTGGAGAAGATCGTCGAAAATATTCTGCATAACCCTTTGGTAAGTAGCACCAGCGTCCTTCAAGCCAAAAGGCATTACCTTGTAGCAATAAATATCCTTTGGGGTACGGAATGCAGTAAGCTTTTCATCTTTTGGTGCCATGTGTATTTGGTTATAGCCTGATGAACCATCCATAAATGGCATTGCCTCGTACCCAGTAGTAGCATCGATCATCAGTTATGGAATGTGAAGCGGGAACTCATCTTTCGGACACGCATTGTTAAGATCCCTAAAGTCAACGCACACTCGAATCTGGCCATTTTTCTTCCTTACAGGGACAATACTTGAAACTCATGTTGGGTATTTGACTTCACGAATAAAGCCAGCTTCGATGAGCTTGTTAACTTCTATTTCAATCAAGAGAACCAAGTCTGGCCTAAAATGCCTTTGAGCTTGTTTAATAGGGCGAGCACCATTTTTGACTGCAAGGTGATGGACTGCTACTTTCAGGTCTAAGCCAGGCATCTCTTTGTAACTCCAAGCGAAGACGTCCCTGAACTCCTACCAATCTCTCAAATACGGAAGTTCTCACAGTTGATTTTCCAAGTCGGTCAAAGAAAGTAGGCCTGTTAGAAGCGGTAGATTTATCTTCTATAGTGATATAATTGCTACTCACCCTTCTTATTAAGATGCACACTGGTGACGGTTGCTTGTTTCCCAAACCTTCACGTGGTTGTCTCGTTACAGCTTCTGATGGTAGCTTCCCTAACTTTGATAGCTCTTTAGAATTGTATCCAAATTTTGCAAATAGCCTGTAAGCATTAGGATCAAAACCTTCATCTGTTCGCTTTGTAGGGAGTGCCACATTCTGCCAATGATTTTGGGCCACAAACCCTGCAAGCGGCATTGAGGATGACTTTACTGCCTCAATTCGTTTGACCGGAAGAGTTAACTCCTTTAGTATATTAGCTTGGAGATTAGATGATTCACATTCATCTTTATTCCTTTTAGGGATATATTGGAGAGAACGACTTACTTTTTTGCCATAAGAGGCAATACCCCCTTTATGAGATTTATTCACATTGGCGTGTACCTCCTCAGTAACAGCTTTGGCTTTACCAATAGTTACCTCAACTCTTTTGGTTATGGGCTCGTCATTCTTGCTTTTCATGCCACCATCAACTTTTAGCTCCTTCACAATGTGGTTCTTCAAGTAGATCTTTTCATCGGCGAAGTGTGACTCAGCCTCGGTGAATAGCTCATCATCAACAACTATCTTCTTCTCGACTTCACCCTCAGAGTATTTCAAACATTGGTGGTAGGTAGATGGAACCACTTTGTTCTCATGTATCCAAGGCCTTCCAAGCAAGACGTTGTATGAAGTCTTTGCATCAATCACATGTAGCCATGCACTTGATTGCATATCTTCAATAGTGATTTCCAGCCTGATCGCGCCTATGGCTCTTTGCCCCCTTGGTTGAATCCTTGGATCATCATATGACTTTCTAAGAGTTTGTTCATGGGAATACCAAGTTCTTTCACAGTGTGGATTGGCAAAATGCTCTTTGAGGATCCTTCATCAACCAAAATTCGATTTACCCTTTCATCAAGCATATAGCCAACCAGGTACAATGGGCGGTTATGAGGAGTATCACCTAGCAAAAGATCGTCATTTGTGAACGTGACCTTTTCCTCACAAACATTAACTTCTTTAGGAATGGACTCGATGGGCTTTTCCGAAGCTGGTGCCAATGGTAGGTCATCACTCTTTTCTTCCCCTTTGTCAGCATGGCAACAAGAGGCATCAATGCCCTCATGGAAAATCTTCGTGTGGAACCAACTTGGTAAGAACTCCTTCAAGGTCACTGGATGTTGTGGCTTTTGAGGATGGTGCACCTCCACTTTTTCTTTCTTCAAATATTTAACTGGATTCCATCTCCTTGGTCTTTTCACCATCATTTTCCTTGTTGGTTGTTCTATTGATTCTTTTCGTGGGCTCCTTTTGTGGTGCATACGATGAGTCACCAATGTCCAACCTTCATCATCGTCAGGTTGATTGACTTTAGCTTTGTCTCTCTCCAGTAATTCTTCATCTTTACTTTCTTTAAAACCATA
Organism: Nicotiana tabacum; assembly: GCF_000715075.1. Taxonomy (NCBI): domain Eukaryota; kingdom Viridiplantae; phylum Streptophyta; class Magnoliopsida; order Solanales; family Solanaceae; genus Nicotiana; species Nicotiana tabacum. The sequence continues at coordinate 173,801,507 of NC_134086.1, read as the reverse complement.
TAATTCATCAAGACTGAATGAGCCAAAGGTGATAGAGACTTGGTTTGCACTTGCTTTCTTATCTTCAAGCATGATCTTCTTTTCGCGAGCCAAGTCCATGACTTTGTCCTTGAAGATAAAGCACTTCTCCAGAGGGTGACTTACAAGTCGGTGATATTTGCAGTAGTTTGGGTCATTTGTTTTCCCGGCTTCATTTGATCGCTTCATTTCCGGAAGCTCAATAAGATTTAACTCGAGGAGTTCTTTGAAAATGGCTGGCATATCAGAATCCAGAAATGGGTACTCCTTATCTTGTATTTCTTTTAGAGTCATCTTCCCACTTGGCTTATCTTGAAAAGAATTGGATTTCATACTCTGCTTCTTGCTCTCCTTCGTCGTGAACTTCACAGGTGACGTGTTGACATTCATAGCTTCTTTACTTTCAGACTTGGGTAAGAACTTGCCCCACTTCCTGACTTCTTGCTTGTCATTCCCTTTGCGAGGTTCATAGATGGGTAGCCTTTCATTTCCAGCGGATGCCATGCTCAATTCCATGTCATGGGCACGATTTGCAAGTTTTTCAAATATGCCAGGCTTGATACCTTGCAAGATGTAGTGCAATCCCCAATGCATGCCTTGGATGAACATCTTTATGCCCGAAGCTTCACTAAGCCTTTCTTTGCAATTAAGGCTTGCATTCCCCCAACGATTGATAAAGTCGATAACGGGTTCCCCCTTTCGTTGACGAGTATTTGTAAGTTCTATCATACTCACAGTACGTCTCGTACTATAAAAGCAATTGAGGAACTCTTTCTCTAGTTGATCCCGGCTATCGATAAATCCAGTATCGAGGTCCGTGTACCAGTCAAAAGCATTTTCTTTTAGCGAGCGGACAAACTGCTTGATGAGGTAATCTCCATAAGTCCCAGCATTGTTGCACGTCTCTACGAAGTGTGCAACATGTTGCTTTGGGTTACCTTTACCATCAAACTGTTGAAACTTTGGAGGTTGATAGCCAGCAGGCATCTTCAACATATCGACCTTTACAGTGTACGACTTTGCATATGTAAGGGAGGATTTGGCAGCAACTTCATATTTGTTCTTAATGGTTCCTTCGATGAACTCCTTCAGTTGATCGATTGGAATCATCCCTTCAAATGAAACAGGGATAGCCTTAGTAGATGCTGCTTGTCTTAGGGGAGGATCAATCTCTTGAACTTCTAGGAGTTTGTCGGGTGCATGGATGGATTCCTCTTCCATCAAGATTCCCACCCTATCTGTTAGCTTATCAATTCTAGCCTCTTAATTTTGTATGCATTTGGTCAAGCCAGCGATCGCTTCCGTCAAGTTTGACAATTGCACCTCCACAGATGAAGTGTTTGTCACCATGGCTTGCATGATTATTGTGGACGATGGAGAGTAGCATGGATTTTCACACAGATTGATCCTTGATTGGCTCAGTCTATGTGGTGTAAGTGGGGAGGATCCATCACTTGAAGCATCATCATCTCCCTTCACAGCAGAGTGCTTGGATCTGGAGAGGTCAAGCAAAGCAAGAGTTTTCTTGATCTTTTCAGCAATATCGCTTCCTCCTTCAGGTGCGTTTGTGGAAGATCTTGCTCCTTTTGAGGATGAAGATTCGAAAATAGGGGTTGATGCGGACGGCATTTGGGGTACTTATTGTCCTAAAGAGCTTGCTTTGCTCCTCGTAACTGGTCCAAAGCTTCCAAAGGTAACATCGAGGATGCTTTCTACATCAGCATAGAACCTGGAGTTAGCAGCCTTGGTAGAAGTTGAACCGGAGATGATTTTCTTTGAAGCCATTTCAATGTTCTTGAACTTTGGTGATTGAAAGGTTGAGATGAGAGGCAGAGATTGTCCCACTAGGCGTGCCAGAATTTGTAGACAATAAATTTGCGTCGAGAAAATAAAATCAAGACCGAAAAATATCGCAACAATCGTAGTATTTGATTTCGAATATTTGAGTGTACAATCTCTATGAATCCTCTGATTCTTCTTTTTAATAGTAAATAAATTCAAGGGCCTTTGAGCTTGATCTTGAATCTATATTTGTTTCCACGAATGATGATCTTGTTCTTGAGCTTGAGCTTGATTGCTTGAACTTGATCTTTATTCGTTCTTCGTTCTTGAGCTTGAACTTGATTTCTTGAACTTGTACTTGATTGCTTGAAGCTTGAAACTTGTAGAGAAATTTGTGGCGTTTGATCCACGAGCTCTTTCTTGCTTCTTGTTATAACTTCTGGTGTCTTTTCTGAGTTATGAAGACCCATATTTATAGTTGTGGAAATGAGGAGTTGTGATAAGAACAAACTCTTTCCGACCAATCAAATTGAAGTGTGATATAGCCGCATTTGATTGGCCAGAATATGTCACTTGCACACGTGGCGCGATTTCATTGTCCATTTAATGTGACTTGGCATGCCTTGTCATTTTGACACATGGCATGTTCCTATTGGCTCTTCCGTTTGACTTGGCGTGCCACGTCATTTCATGTGTGGCACCAAACTGGGTCTCTAGGAAAATAATATCTTGGACCTAATGAAATGGACTCATCACTTTAGCCTAATTAAATGGTTACCCCAATGAATTAAAACTTATTTATTTAATCTATCTATATTGGACTTATATAATTAATCCAATTATATTAGCCCTTAATATTTATGTGAACTAATGTATTTAACATATAGTACAAATTATTTTATTAGATTTAAGTCCAATAAAATTTAAATGCTTACAATGACTATGAGATCTATCTTTATTGATTCAACAATGACGATTACAAAGGTTTATAATCAAAATCTAGGTTTTTGCTTTGTTGTTGGGGTCTCCTCCCGTTCTTCTGTTCTTTTTTTTCTTTTTGGGGGCATATATCTCATGTCTCTAGCCCTCGTATATATATATATATATATATATATATATATATATTACCAATCTTCCCCTTTATCTAACGATTTTTAACCAGCATAACCCCTCTTGACTATACTCTTCCTTACTCGTTCAAGAATTACAACATATATTCTGTCGTGCAAGCCTTCTGATGGCTCGATCTCTCACCATTCCTTTTAATGATAATCCACTTGTGATCGGATTTTGACCCTTATAATCTGTATATTTGAGAGACGTAATTATCTTCTGGAAGAAAAAAATGATGATTTGAGATTTGGGTTTAAATGTTTTGTCGTGTGAAATTGTGTTGATAGGTTGGCTAATCGAACTGGCTTTTGTTGAGCAGGGGTAATTGTGAAACTAGTTGGATGTAACCGATTTATGATTTTATATATTTCCACTAAGATAGTAATAAAAGGTAGCATATTTAAAGTCTATACCTATTGTCTCAAAGGACCAGCAAGTATACTGTTAGCCCTTTGACAAAGGTCCTCGGCAGGTGTAGGTCGTGACAAGGATTTTCATGATGGCCTTGACACATAACCTGAAAAATGGGGCAACATCATGAAGGGCTGCTCGGCATGACGGACAATGCGGGGTTCGACAAACGCACCTTGAACGGAAGCAAGGCGCATTTTACTTAGATGTGCGGATTGGCAAAACAATGGCAAGGCAAAGCCATGTCAAGCAGGGGCAAAGACATGGCAAGGCAAGGCAAGACAAGGCGGGACAAGCAATGACAAATGATACGGGCAGATTTGATCAAGCCGGGGGCGACTTGACATGGGCGGGCAGCTTTGACAATGAACGTGTGCGGCTAAGTCAGTGGATGGCGAGCTGTGGCAATGACATTGGCGCGTAGCAGTGTCAAAGGCAAGGTTGGGCGTAATGCCAGCCTTGGCACAAAGCAGCTGGGCAAAAATCAGACCAAGCTGTGCATAAGCAGCAGTTGGAAAACATGTGCCGAGCACATGGGAAGCAGTTGGCAGTTGCAACCTCTTCCAAAACATGTTGATCATGGCCTAAAAGTGTGCCCACGTTTTTGTACTTTGTCTTAACTTGTTGCCCATCAGTTGGGGCTTGTCAACTGATTGTAGCCTTATAAATTCTTGCCTAGGCTGTCCAAAACGGGGCAGAAACTTAGTCTAAGGCATTGTGAAGCCAAATACGTCTAAGTCATTTCCTAAGGGTGGGGAAAACCATTTTAGGCCAGGGAATTAGGGAATTCTTTGTCTTGACCATAGGGTTGGCTATTGTGTTCTTGTATTCACTTATTAATACAAGTTGGGAAGAAATTCTTGTATATTGTGTGTGCCTTTATCTACTATTTTTGCTGCCTATTTTCATTCTAAGTTCAAACGTCCCTAAAAATAAAACTAAGTGTTGACTGCTGCACGGAGGTGAACCTCGGGCTGAGTTCCAGTGACACAAATCACCCTTGTGATAATTGGTATCAGAGCGTGGCTGGATCGGGGTGAAGACACAACATTCAGTGGTTGAATTTTGTGAAGAATGGCTGGTGGCAATGCAAAACTGAGGGAAAAGGTTACTGCATTAGAGGCACTCGTCGGAACTGTTGATGGGGATTAATTTCTGACTATCTTGACTCGTCTCGCCTATCTTGAGGCCGAGATGAACAGACTGAGCTAGGAGTGCACAGATCTGATGAAAACGGAAAATAGGTTGTTGCGTCGTGCTGTTGGCAATGATGAAGCACAGCGTGGAGCAGATCGTACAAAGGTCAAAATTCCGGAGCCTAAAGAGTTCAATGGTGCAAGGAGTGCCAAGAAACTCGAAAACTTCCTGTAGGATATGGAACAGTACTTCCATGCTGCCAAAGTGCAAGATGAAGACAAAGTCCCCATTACGACTATGTACTTGGTGAATGATGCAAAGCTGTGGTGGCGTACGCGCGTGGCAGATGATGTAAGTGCTGGTAGGCCAAAGATTGACTCTTGGGAAGGGCTAAAGAAAGAGTTGAAGGGCAATTCTTTCCTAGCAATGCGGGCTGGATTGCTAGAGACCATTTGAAGAAGTTGAAACAAATTGGAACGGTCAGGGATTACGTCAAGGATTTTAGTTCTTTGATGCTGGATATTAGCAACATGTCTGAGGAAGACAAGCTGCATAATTTCCTTTACGGGTTGCAGTCGTGGGCGCAAATGGAACTCCGAAGGCAAAATGTGAAAGATCTTCCTAGTGCCATTGCTGCTGCGGATGCGTTAGGTGATTCCTGGTTGGGACAAGATGGTTCTGATTTCTCTACTACTTTAAAGTCCAAAAACGGGAACAAGGACAAAGTAAAAGAGTGGAGGAAAAACGAAAATGACAAGGGTAATGCTGTTGAGGGCAATGGCAATGAGAAGGGAAAGCAATGTGCTGGTCCTTCGACAAACAAGGGACAAAACGACAAGTTTGATGGCTGTTTTATTTGCAAAGGGCCACACATGACGAGGGATTGTCCAAGAATTGAACGGCTTTCAGCGTTGTTTGATGAATAAAAGAGTGAAGATGAGCAAAACGAGGAAGAACATGGGCAAACAACAGCATATTTGGGACCAATGGTGGTGCTGAAAAATGCGGAAGCTGCTTCGTCGAGGACGACGAATTCTTCTGGTGGGGGTGGTTTGTTAGCCCCTTGACAAAGGTCCTCAGCATGTGTGGGTTGTGACAAGGATTTTCATGATGGCCTTGGCACACAACCTGAAAAATAGGGCAACATCATGAAGGGCTGCTCGGCATGACGGATAATGCGGGGTTCGACAAGCGCACCTTGAACGGAAGCAAGGCACATTTTACTTAGATGTGCGGATTGGCAAAACAATGGCAAGGCAAAGCCATGTCAAGCAAGGTCAAAGACATGGAAAGGCAAGGCAAGACAAGGCGGGACAAGCAATGACAAATGATATGGGCAGATTTGATCAAGTCGGGGGCGACTTGACATGGGCGGGCAGCTTTGACAATGAACATGTGCGGCTAAGCCAGTGGGTGGCGAGATGTGGCAATGACATTGGCGTGGAGCAGTGTCAAAGGCAAGGTTGGGCACAATGCCAGCCTTGGCACAAAGTAGCTGGGCGAAAATCAGACCAAGTTGTGCACAAGCAGCAGTTGGAAAACATGTGCCAAGCACATGGGAAGCAGTTGGCAGTTGCAACCTCTTCCAAGACATGTTGATCATGGCCTAAAAGTGTGCCCACGTTTTTGTACTTTGTCTTAACTTGTTGCCCATCAGTTGGGGCTTGTCAACTGATTGTAGCCTTATAAATTCTTGCCTAGGCTGTCCAAAACGGGGCAGAAACTTAGTCTAAGGCATTGTGAAGCCAAATACGTCTAAGTCATTTCCTAAGGGTGGGGAAAACCATTTTGGGGCAGGGAATTAGGGAATTCTTTGTCTTGGCCATAGGGTTGGCTATTGTGTTCTTGTATTCACTTATTAATACAAGTTGGGAAGAAATTCCTGTATATCGTGTGTGCCTTTATCTACTATTTTTGCTGCCTATTTTCATTCTAAGTTCAAACGTCCCTAAAAATAAAACTAAGTGTTGGAAAGGCTGAAGTCAAGGCTGGGCTTGACTGCCGCACGGAGGTGAACCTCGGGCTGAGTTCGAGTGACACAAATCACCCCTGTGACAATACCAAGCATGCTAATCTCAAGTGCTCTTGGTCATTTTGTACACATTTTTCTATTTCTGACAAAGGTCTTCTCTTTTTCATTTCCTTTTCTTTTCGTGTGCAACCATTATGATTGACACTGCAATAAATTCCTTGTATATCAATTGAAAATGTAAAGGAACTTTAGAAAAGAAATACTAATGTTAAAAAAAACATTATAATATTAAATGAATTGTTATGAATAGAATTCTATTTAGAATGAATGTCTATCTTATAGAGAGTTTTATTTTGTGACTAAGTCATTTTTCCCCAATAAATAGAGGAGTCCTACCCTATTGTAAATCATCCCAAAAATTCAATAAGAATTTTCTCTCTCTTTCTCTGCAATATTGTTCTTCTACTTTTATTGTTTTATTACACGTTATCAGCACGAGACTCTACCGTCTCAAGAAGCTCTTTGAGAAGATTAAGGTAACTTTTCTCCTCTTTTTAATTATGACTGACATTATGAAAAGAAAGTTTGTTGCCCTTGAAATTTCGAGCAAGAACTATATGACATGGGTGTTGGATGCTGAAATCCATTTAGATGCAATGGGTCTTGGAGACGCCATTAAAGACAAAACTAAAGCATCCACCCAAGACTGTGCTAAGGCCTTGATTTTCTTACGCCATCACCTTGATGAAGGGTTGAAAATAGAATATCTCACAGTCAAAGATCTACTTGTTTTGTGGAATGACTTAAAGGAAAGATATGACAACTTAAAGTTGGTCACTCTTCCACAAGCACGATATGATTGGGCTCATCTGAGGCTCCAAGACTTTTAAGTCTGTTTCTGAATATAATTCTGCAATGTTCAGAATTACTTCTAAATTGAAACTTTGTGGAGATACTATCACTGATTATGATATGCTTGAAAAAATGTTCACAACGTTTCATGCCTCCAATATGGTCTTGCAACAGCAATACAGAGAGAAAGGTTTCAAGAAGTACTTTGAGTTGATTTCTCTTCTCCTTGTGGCTGAGCGAAATAACGACTTGCTCATGAGAAATCACGAAAATCGACCCACTGGGTCTACACCATCGCCTGAAGTGGATGAGGTGTATTCTCATTATACTAAGCGTGGAAAAGGCCGTGGCCCTATTCGTGGTCGTAGTCGTGGTCATGGTCGTGGTCGTGGCCGTGGACAAGGAAGAAATTTTCCTGGTGTTAATCAGCCCCCAAAGAAAAATAACCACCAAAAGTGGAAAGGGAAAGATGAGAAGCCAAAGACAAATGGTTCAGAAACCGAATGTTATCGTTGCGGTGGAAAAGGGCATTGGGCAAATATTTGTCGTGTACCAAGACATTTGGTTGAGCTTTATCAAGCATCTCTAAAGAACAAAGGCCCTGAAGCTAATTTTGTCTCTGACAATAATTTTGACATCACCCACTTGGATGTGGCAGACTTCTTTGAGCGCCCTGATGGAAAAATAGACCACTTGATCGGTTATGGATCCGTGGTTAAAGAAGATTAAGTAGTCTGATTTTATTTTATTTTGCTTATTCGTATTAGTTAGCAAATAAACATCATGTAATTATCGTAGTTTACATGAGTAGTAGTTTTAATTAGTATGTAGAATTAGTATAATCTGTCATTGAATAAAGTTTGATAGTGGTCAAAATTTGTAGTCGGTATCAGTTGAAACTATTTGCTAAAGTTTTTAAATCAACTGACACTATACGAATTTTTAAGCCAGGCGTGAATCCATGTTTGCTACTGTAATGCAGCAACATAAGTTAGTTTTTTCATCTCCACTAATCGGTGCTAAACGACAAATAAAAACAACTATTATTCGTTAATTAAGAGCATAACTGTCTAACCTTCAACTCCTCCTTCAATAGTTTCAAGAGCATCATATCCGTAAAGTGCATGCCTTCTGAAAACACACTCCGTACCAACATATATTGGTCCTTGTATACCATCTAAGCCTTTCATGTTAATCTGTAAAGAATTTCAAGAAATTTTGTTTTCTAATCAAGTTGTTCAATCAAAGATTGTGCCTTACGGAATTTTTTTCTTTATCTCTGAAAATACTAATATTTATTCGTATATTTCTTTTTGTATGTCAACCTATGGGAAGCAAATATGGATATTCCACAAAGCAAACTTGGATCAAGTTCAATTGTAAAAATATTTGTTTAATTGATTCATGTACGACACATACAATATTCAAAGAGAAGAAATATTTCTCTCATTTAAATATGTGTAAGGCATATGTTACTACAATTTCTGGTAGTAGTAAATTAATTGAAGGCTCTGGAAGAGCTACTATAACTCTGCCTAAGGGAACAATACTTATCACAGAGAATGCAATGTTCTCCTCCAAGTCCAAGAGGAACTTGTTGAGTTTTAAAGATATCCGTTGAAATGGATATCATATTGAGACAATAGATGAGAATAATCTTGAATATCTCATCATTACCAAGAATTTCTCTGGCCAAAAGAGGGTTATTGAGAAATTCCAATCTTTATCTTGTGGCCTGAATTGGACAAGAATTAGTGCAATTGAGGCACATTCTACCGTAAATCAAAAGGTTACTGATTCCAATACTTTTGTACTTTGGCATGATCGATTGGGACACCCTGGATCAATTATGATGAGACGAATTATAGAAAACTCAAATGGGCATTCATTAAAGAATTTAAAGATTCTTTTAAATAATGAATTTTCTTGCACTTCTTGTTATCAAGGCAAGTTAATTATTAGACCATCACCAACAAAGGTTGGAATTGAGTCCCCTGCGTTTTTGGAACATATACAAGGGGGCATTTGTGGACCTATTCACCCACCTAGTGGGTCGTTTAGATAATTTATGGTCTTAATAGTCGCATCTTCTAGATGGTCTCATATGTGCCTATTGTCATCTCGCAACCTCGCGTTTGCAAAATTAATGGCACAAATAATTCGACTACGGGCACAATTTCCCGATAATCCAATTAAGTCTATTAGACTTGATAATGCTGCTGAGTTTTCATCCCAAGCATTTAACGATTATTGCTTATCAATTGGGATAAAAGTGGAACATCCTGTAGCTCATGTTCACACTTAAAATGGTCTTGCAGAGTCTTTAATTAAACGTCTGCAATTGATTGCAAGACCGTTACTCATGAAAACGAGGTTGCCCACTTCTGTTTGGGGTCATGCCATTTTTCATGCAGCAATGTTAGTTCGTCTCAGACCGACAAATTATCATAAATATTCCCCGTTGCAACTAGTTCTGGGTCATGAACCTAATATATCTCATTTAAGAATTTTTGGATGCGCAGTATATGTGCCTGTAGCACCGCCATGTCGCACCAAAATGGGTCCGCAAAGAAGGTTAGGAATATATGTTGGGTTTGAATCGCCCTCCATTATTCGCTATCTTGAAACATTAACGGGGGATTTATTCACTGCTTGATTTGCAGATTATCGATTCGATGAGACACTTTCCAAAAATTAGGGGGAGAAGTTGGTGAAACCAAACGGGAAATTTTGTGGAAAATCCATCATTATCTCATCTTGATACACGTGCCTCTATTTGTGAAAAAGAGGTGCAAAAGATTATCCATTTGCAGAGAATAGCAAATCAAATGCCAGATGCATTTACGGATTTGAAAAGGATAACAAAATCACATATCCCTGCAGAGAATGTTCCAATCCGTATTGATGTCCCCGTTGGAAAATCTTCTAGTGTCATAGCTAATGAGTCAAAATCACGCCTAAAATGTGGTAGACCATTAGGTTCTAAGGATCGAAATCCTAGAAAAAGGAAAACAAATGATCAAAATGACACTACGAAAGAATCTTACGAAGAAATCCATGATTTAATAAATTCTAAGAATCATGAGGAAACCACTGAGCCTGAGACTCAAGAAAATAAGGAACTATCAATAAATCCAATCGATATTGAGACAAATTTGAATCGATTGGATATAGTGGTGGATTATGTCTTTGCATATAATGTTGCATCTAGCATTATGCAAGAAAGTGAGGATCTTGAACCTCAATCTGTTGGAGAATGTCGACAAAGACTAGATTGGCCAAAATGGCAAGAAGCAATTCAATGAGAGTTGAATTCACTTGCAAAACGTGAAGTTTTTAGGCCTCTAGTCCAAACACCTAGCAGTGTTAAGCCTGTTGGCTATAAATGGGTCTTTGTACGCAAGAGAAAGAGAAAAATGAGGTACAAAGATATAAGGCACGCCTTGTTGCACAAGGATTTTCATAAAGGCCTGGTGTCAATTATGAAGACATATTCACCCGTTATGGATGCTATAACTTTCCGTTATCTCATTAGTTTTGTTGTCCATGAAAAGCTTAACATGCATTTAATGGATGTGGTTACCGCCTACCTTTATGGCTCACTTGATAATGAGATATTCATGAAAATTCCCGATGGATTTAAAATGCCAAACGCACATAATTCAAAGTCCCGGGAAATGTTTTCAATCAAATTGCAAAGATCGTTGTATGGTCTAAAGCAATCAGGACGAATGTGATATAATCGTCTTAGTGAGTATTTATTAAAGGAAGGCTATATAAATGATGTCATTTGCCCATGTGTTTTTATAAAGAAAACAACATCGAAATTTGTTGTATTTGTCGTATATGTTGATGACATAAACCTTATTGGAACTCCTATAGAACTCCAAAGGGCAATTGATTATTTAAAGAAGCAATTCGAGATGAAAGATCTCGGAAAGACAAAATTATGTCTTGGTTTGCAAATCGAACATTTGGCAAACGGAATTTTTGTTCATCAATCTACCTACATAGAAAAGGTATTGAAACGGTTTTACATGGATGGAGCACATCCATTAAGTACTCTGATGGTTGTTCGATCACTTGATGTGAATAAGGATCCATTCCGACCTCAAGAAGAGAATGAAGAGCTACTTGGTCCTGAAGTACCATATCTTAGTGCAATTGGTGCACTAATGTATCTTGCCAATACTACAAGGCCTGACATTACTTTTTCAGTTAACGTCTTAGCAAGATATAGCTCTGCTCCCACAAGAAGACACTGGAATGGAATCAAACACATATTGCGGTATCTAAAAGGGACTACCGATATGGGCTTATTTTATGGCAATAATTGCAGTCCTGATCTTATTGGTTATGCTGATGCTGGGTATTTATCCGATCCACACAAGGCTCGATCTCAAACATGTTATGTGTTTACCTGTGTAGGCATTGTCATATCTTGGCGATCGACTAAGCAATCAATTGTGGCTACTTCATCTAATCATGCCGAGATAATTGTTATTCATGAAGCAAGTCAAGAGTGTGTGTGGTTGAGGTCTATAATACATCTTATTCGAGACAAATGTGGTTTGAGATATGACAAACTACCCACGATTTTGTATGAAGACAATGCAGCATGCATAGCTCAATTAAAGAGAGGATTCATAAAAGGAGATAGGACAAAGCACATTTCACCAAAATTATTTTTCACACATGATCTTCAAAAGTATGGTGATATCAATGTGCAACAGATTCGTTCAAGTGATAATATGGCTGATTTGTTCACAATCTCTACCGACATCAACCTTCAAGAAGCTAGTGCAGAAGATTGGGATGCGAAGGCTCAAGGATGTGAATTGATGCTCTCATCAAGTGAGTTAATGCGCGTTGCATTTTTTTTCCCTTACAAGGTTTTATCCCACTGAGTTTTCCTTGCAAGATTTTTAACGAGACAATCAAAAGGCGTATCTATGTACTCCTTTTCCTTTTCTAGAATTTTTTTCCCATTGGGTTTTATTTTATTTAAGGTTTTTAATGAGGCACATTACTTATCGAGTAGACATTCAAGAGGGAGTGTTATGAATAGAATTCTATTTAGAGTGAATGTCTATCTTGTAGAGAGTTTTACTTTGTGGCTAAGTCATTTTCCCCCTATAAATAGAGGGGTCCTACCCCATTGTAAATCATCCCAAAAATTCAATAAGAATTTCCTCTTCAATATTGTTCTTCTACATTTATTGTTTTATTACATGAATCACATTATGTTCCTTACGAGACATCCAATAAAACCAAAACTGATACATATCCAAATGGAGCGACAAATAATTAGTTCATTAGTACATAATTACATGGTATTGCTAATTCTAACGCAAGATGGTTCTACGTTTAAGGCCTTTGATCTTTAAATTAATGCTTTCAGCCAAATTATGGATCTCACTCTTATATGATATAGATGTTCAGTAAAATAAGTAAGCAGATCTGATTCAGCTTCAATCCACATGACCATAAGCTTGATTAGATATTTTCTTTTTACAGCGACGAATACTTGGATTAATAGGCGCATAGACTGACATAAAGGGATATATCTCCATTTACTAAACTAAATAATAACACACACATGAATTGTTAATTGTAAACGGTAAATCTTCATTCACTTCATTCCAGAGAACTTTGTAAATACAGATCCACAACGTAACATCACGGTAACAATCTCACGGTCAAAAACGAGGACAGTAGCAGGAACCACAGTAAACCATAACGGAACTTCAACCAAACTTAGAACCATAAATTTCAAACCAAAAAAATAAATCTAAAGGCAACGGAAAATCTAACTCCTCCAGTTTCCTTCAGAGCCACCACCGTAACCACCTTCACGACGGCCACCTCCATAACCGCCGCCGCCACCACCACCATAACCACCTTCACGGCGGCCACCTCCGTAACCGCCGCCACCACCGTATCCACCTTCACGACGGCCACCACCTCCGTAGCCTCCACCGCTACCACCACGGTAACCGCCACCGCCTCCACCTCCGCCGCTTCCGCGAGACTGAGCTTCGTTGACGGTGATGTTACGACCGTCAAGGTCCTGGCCGTTCATCCCTTCAATAGCGTCCCTCATGGCTTTCTCATCCTTGAAGGTAACAAATCCAAATCCTCTAGATCTACCAGTTTCTCTGTCATTGATAATCTGAAAAATTCAAATATCATTAAAAAAACACATCAGATCTAACCAGATCTACAACATAACATCCAAAAATAGGTAAATCCATAAAATATAAAATAAAAAAAATAGGGGAGAAACATTAAAATCGATCTATCTTCATCTCTTGTATAAACAGAGGAAGACGGAACGTACCGTTTCGGGGAAAGTGGAATAATAGTAACAAACAGTAACAGTAACAGATAAACCAGAGAGTAGTAACAGTAACAGTAACAGAGAGAGTAGTAACAGATCAATTTTTCCAGTAACAGAGGGTCAACGAAGCCGATTCAAATCGGCTCGAATCCGATCTCTGCTCTGTTTTGCAACAGACCTTCGAGTCGAGAATTTCGCCGAACTGAGAAAAAGCCTCCCCAAGTGTTTGGTCGGTGGTAGCCCATGCTAGCCCACCGACGAAGCACCTGTATTCAACTTCTGCCATTTTTTTTTCTGATTAATAAGAAGAAACCCTAAAAATGAAGTAAAGAGAGAGAGCTGTGGTGAAGAGAGTAGAAAATGCCGGTTTTTATAGGCTGGTTGAGGAGCCTGGGTTTGGGTCTAGGGCTGGTTAAGTTAATCGAGCACGGCGGTTATTTTCCTAACTTCAATACAACTCGGGTTAGGGGTCTGGTTAAAAAAAGTTGTCCGTTTGGTTACGGAAAAAACTCCGTTTCTCGCGTATTTTTGTCACTTTCTTCAACTTGTTCTGACACACAAATAATTCATATTCACTGCACAGTTAGAATAATACCACAAATGTTTTAGATGTAAGTTGGCCAAATACGTACAAAGACCCTTAAACTTGGCACAAAATTTCATTTTTGCACCTTATCTCAAGCATGTTCCAATTGGGCGCCTCATGTACTCTTAAACTGTGTCATTTAAACCCCTCTTGACTTGCCAACAAAAAATATTGAATGCGTGAACTATACGCGTGTGATGTGGCAAAAAGGTCAAATGAAAACAAGCCAAGTGGCTCTGAGTAAAATTTCTGAGCTAAAAAGAACACTATTTTGAAACAGCCCATGAACCCCACGACCCTTTTATTGCCATTGCGTCATTTCTTCCTGGAATCCCTCTCCTCCATAGAACCCCTCACCATTTCTAGACCAGCTTCTCCCACTCCCCCGTGCACACATCTATTTTGCCTTAAAGACTGCTGGATTGTCCAGGGCGATGAGTATTTAAACTTCAGGAGAAAATTTAAACAGAAAGGGAATAGGTTGCACTTGAGTTTGGTTTTAGTTGAGTCTTTGAAAAACTAGTTTTGGAGAAATAAAGAAAATAATGAATGTTAAGACTAGATTTTGAGAACGATTTGTTAAATGTACGAGTTAGTTTTTTTAAAAATCTATATCTACAATAGATTGTTTAGTTCTCCAAAAGCATTTACACTCAATCTTGAAATTCCAAACTTTATTCATGCTTCTAATTTTGGTTCTTGAAAATATTTAGAGTACAGTTTTACTTTATGACACGAAATTATCACATCATTATTTAATAGGAAAATGTCCAATAATATCTTTAAACTATTGGATATAGCTCAATTTTGTCCTCCGTTAGCAAATTGGGCTATTAATATCCCTCATGTTAGCAAACTGGACCAATAATGTCTTCATTTTAACGGCAGTCCACATAAGCCTTCTCAAAGGCATTAATTAGCTGATGTGGCATCCACATAAGCGGATATCACTTAAGTTTGCTCCAATAACCCATTAGCCCATAAAACAAATACCCAGTTATCAATCAAATATTATTGGACCTTTTCCCATTTTTCCCATCATGAAATATAAGATCAAACATAACAAATAAGCCTGATCAAAGATAATCAATCAAAATATAGAGAAAAATAAGAATAAAAATTTCAGACCCAGATGCTACAGTATCATCATCTTCAGAAGAAGAGGAACAAGAAAAGAGACCATCAAAAAAGAAGCCAAAGCTCACTGTTCATGAAAACTTTCAAGGTAAGGTAAAGATTGGGTTCGAAAAAGAAAATAGGGAGAATATTGTGCTGAATTTAGAAACTCATTTAACAATTGGAAAATGTCCAATAATATTTGATTGATAACTGGGTATTTGTTTTATGGGCTAATGGGTTATTGGAGCAGGCTTAAGAGAGATCCGCTTATGTGGAAGCCACGTGGATGTCATGTCAGCTAATTAATGCCTTTGAGAAGACTTATGTGGACTGCCGCTAGAATGAAGGCATTATTGGTCCAGTTTGCTAATGTGAGGGATATTAATGACCCAGTTTACTAATGGAGGACAAAATTGAGCTATATCCAATAATTCAAGGATATTATTGCACCTTTTTCGTTATTTAATGGACATTACTGTATAAAAAAATCAATGAAGCTTTTCCAGCAATGAATCTGGGAAGATGAAGTATAATGAAGCTGATCTTTTTTATGAGAAATTATTGAAAAATATATTTATGAGAAAATATATGGAAATTTGTTAGGAAATTATTGGTGAAAACATAAAGTGGAAGAGAGGAAGGTGATGGAAGTTGTCAAAAAATTCGCCGGACTTCAATGTGTAGCGAGCACATCATGCCACATTAGCATGAAAAGAATCCAAGTTTAGGCAAAAGAGTAACTTAGCAAACCATTTCACGCGCTAAAAAGATGGGTAAAACACGCATCATGCCACATCAGCAATGCGAGTTTAAATGACACAGTTTGAGCATACATAAGGTGCCCAATAGGAACATGCTGGAGATAAGGTGCCAAAATGAAATTTCGGGCAAAGTTTAGGGTCTGTGTATGTATTTGGCCAAACTTCCATTGAGGTCTCGTTTTCAAAATTACGTGATAAACCAAAATACACATTTTAAGTCAGTGGTGTGGAACATCACTGTCTCTACTACTGGTTTTGGCAATATGCATGAACTTAATAGGAAGTAAAATCTTTTTTAGAGTTCCAACTCTATGTATATACTAGTTCGAATTTCAAATAGAGAAAAGTACTTACAGGTTTAGTTATTTGTTATACAATAATAAGTTCGTGACATGTTTTTTGCATATGATTTATTGATTAATCGTGATTATTTAATATGTATTTTCATGTTATTATTTAACCGATTATTAATATAATTTGATATCTGTATAAGAACGGAAACAAGAGACCAATAAGCTTTTGTAACTCAGTTGGTTAGAACACCCTCTTAGTAAGTGAATTTAATAGCATTCTTAGAATACAAGTGATACAAGCTGATAACAGTTGAATAGTAACTAAAAATAGTAATTAAATAAGTTATAGTTACGTATAACAATTAGGCTCTAAATTATAGTACTTTAGGAAAATTCTTCATTGTAATAATATGCGACTGCCGTTAATTTACGCTGGCAACAACAGATGACCTTTGGTGGCTAACCAGGGTTAAACCTGGGTTTGAACTTCCAAGATATTTTAGACAAACCCCGCCTGGCACGGCGCTGCCCATAAAATATCAAGAGATAAAGATATTTATACAGTAAGCTCCGTGTTGGTGGTTTATGCTTTTGTACAGCTGGGTCCACCAAATTATTGATTTAAATTACTTACTCCAATTGCAATTTGATTCTTGTGGATTCAGATTTGATTTTTTTAGACAATCATACCTTATATAATATTTAATATTATTGTGAATCTAGATTTAAAGACGAATAGGAGTAAGTGTCCTTAACGTTGAGACTTGGGAGATAACAGAAGAAGCAAGATGACCTCATTATGTCCACACAATTGCACACCCTTTATAATAGGAAAACTTGTATTTAATAATGCATAAACTATTCTCACTTTCATCTTCCCCTTACTCGTTATCTCTATTGTGTTACTACATATTAAAATCCTTTTGGCATAGTTGAGTTCAACTATCATGATAGCAAAAAACTTATTAAATTTTATGCCTTGGATGGTCCAGGCGTCTAGTGTAAAATTGATAATTCTTTCAATCCATACATCTAATGCAATAAATAATTTTAACATATTCTCGAACAATAAATTTCCTGGTAGTCAGGCCGCTACTTATAAACAAGAAATAAGTAAAATTATTTACCTTGATAGATAGCTCTATAATAAAATATCTTATATTTTATTATTTAAAACTCAAAGTTTAGTAAGAGGGAATTATTACTAAAATAATTTTTAATAACATGAAGATTAAATCTTTTATAGCATGTGAATTTAGTTCAAGTTGTCTACATGCTTAGTCCTAAATTGATTTACATCATATGTAATAAATAATTCAAAAATATGTAATGACCAAGCACGTGACATAAAAATAAAATTCAACATTCTTCTAACATATTTAATCTATATATCACATATATCACAAAAAACTAATTCATGCCAGAATATCATTATTAATTAACATCTCATGAACTAATAACAATTAAAAATAATAATAGAATCATGTAACCTATTATAGATTCTCATCGTATCTAATACAAAATTTCAAATTCAAGTTATGAACTATCTCAATAGTTATATGAATACATATTTTATCCACAATAAATAATATCAGCATTCAAACGATTTGACTATTGCACAAGACACATGTATTATGGTTTGAACTCTTCAAATATAATATTAAAATATTTCATAAATAAATTTTAGACACAATAAACCACGACTCTAATACCACTGATGGATTGCGTATAGGTGTTCGTAACACGCAGCGGAAGACAATAACAATCCTAGGCAGATCTTTTCGTGTTTAAAATGTATTTTCATGTCAAAGATCGGATCTAAGACGTACCTGGTGAAGAGAGTCTCGTTTAAAAACTTCTTCGATAGTACGAAGACTCTATGCGTATCTACATCGAGACTGATTCTTGCTATCAACTCTTTGATCAACGAAACCCGCGAACAAATTGAACGAAAAACTTGTGCTGAAATTTTTCTCAAAAATCTCAACTCAAAGTAGAAGAACAAGAAACACTTTCTTGTAATTGTATTTTCTCTCTTGGCTTTGTATTACACTATCACTTTCACAAAGTTTTTTTTTTTTGAGAAAAATTATTCGGCAAATTTTCTCCATCACCCTTTATATAGCATCACCTATAAAGTCTTTTCCTATTTGGTTGAGGTAATGATTTACTTAGGGTAAGTTTATTTCAAAAATAAACTTTGTATAATTTTTCCACAAAAATTCGAATCTCATTCAAATGGGTTTTGCCGAACAGTCAGGTGATTGTTCCAACTCAAAATTGGAAATTTTCATATTATAAAATATTAATCCCATGCCAAATGGGATTAATTGCACGTGAATTAATCCAATTCCAAATTGGAATTACTTATCAAGCCATTTATTAATATTATATTTATATACATCTTATACAAAATAAATATTAATTATATATATATATATATATATATATATATATATATATATTTCAACCAAGAGATATAATTCAATTTCTATTTAAATAGAAAATTTTAATTTGTTCACAATATTAATTATATCCTCTGTGCTAGCAAAGAATATAACAATATTTTATTTGGACTAATAACTTTATTTATTTGACTAATTAAATTCTCTAATTTAATTGTCAAATAATAAATTAATTAATCCTTAGCAAAGATCAGAACACTCGTTAGTGTGCGACCTCATAGGTTCAATACTAAGCCGGTAGTAGATTGATCACATCAATATACTAAGCAAGAGTGGCGTCTAGCAACACTCCTTAACGACCAGATAGCATGAAGTATACAATTTACTCTCAAGAACAAGTAAAAGAATAATGTAGTAATTTGTTCTGTCCTTATAGCTCTGGGTCACCCTAGAGTATGGTTCAACTGTCAAATCCTAATAGGTGACCAACTATGTGTTCATGTCAAATATAATCGACCATTGAATGACCTAAGAACTCTTTTCTTCTTTCATTCAATTGCCCTGGCCAAGGTCTTAATTTGGTCGTTTATAATTCATGACAACATGGAGCTTAAACTCATTACCAAGAGTTGACAGATTCCATCTTGATCAATCATTAATTCTACAAGTATTCAATCGTGCCCAATATCCTTTCAACTATTGTCCTAGGGCCATAGGTGTCTAGTATCAAAGCACAACAAATAACTTGTCAGTTACTATACGATCTCAGGTCAAAGGAAATTCTTACATCACATTCTTCAAGAGAATATCCTATTGACAGTTTATAGTAATTCTAACCATTAGGAATTGTCCAATGAATCGGTTCAATGATCATATCTCTATATGCATCATCTATCTACGTGATTTAGTTAATGAGATCAACTAATCTTTATCCCATAAAGACGATCACATAAATATTGATCTAACCGGATTACTAATGCCCAAACTAATAATCCTACGATCAAGAACAAATTTAGATTAAATTGTAAGAGACTTTGCTCTCATTATCATGATATCTATCACGATGATCAGTCTTAAAATTTATTCATGGACCTTATCAAATTAATCAAACAATTAATAATAACTATGATAAAAGAATGCCATATATTTTTATATTAAATAACGTTCACAAAAATATGTTCAAATCATCAAATATGAGATTGGATGTAGGGCATATCTACTATATCCCTAACAGCTGTGTCGCTGCTCTCTTTTGAAGAAGAAGAAGAAGAAGGTGAAGCTATGGGTGAAGGGAGATGGGGTTTTCATGCTTGTTCATGGCTACCCTTTTGGAGAAGAAGAGGCTGTAAAACTAAAATTGAAGAAGATCCTTCATGTTCTCTCGCCTCTCTCTGTTTTTGCTCGTCTCTTCTATTTTTCCGGTAGTGGTAGTAGCAAATAGAGAGGGAAGGGAATGCCAGCAAGGTTGGAACTTGATTAATAGAGTTTGAAAGGTGGAATTCGTTGAATTTTTAATCAAGAGAAAAGGTCTATTTTTGGGTGGTGTCAAGCTGGTCTTTCCATGAAGAAGGAAGCCATGCTTTTTAGAATCAACCCCTGCCCAGATTCTGTTTTCGTCCCCTTCCCCGTTCTTTTTCTCTTCTCTCGTTCTCCTCTGTCTAAAAAAAATGAGTGATGGGTGAGGTTTTGAGGTATATAAATGGATAAGTTTTTAGGTGTCAGAAAATGGGTATTCTTGTTAAGAGAATATTGTATTATCCTAGTTGTAAATGTGCACAGAAGGGTGAGGTGGCATCATTGGTTCAAGAAAGCATCAGGATTTTCAAGAATAGTTAATTTTGGCTTCAAACTTCCTCTAAAAACTGCTTCTTGTTATGAAACAAAGACTATAAAGTAAAGACAAGTATAGAGAGAAACTGATATATTATTCGAATTCAAACTGATGTACATAATGAACTGAAATCTCTTTTATTTATAGAAGAAAAGAAGCTGCTCTGTAAGCTGCTGTGTAAGCTGCTACTACAAGCTGCAGTGTAAGATACTATAAGTTGTTGTGTAAGCTGTTACTACAAGCTGTTGTGTAAGCTACTGCTGTACCAGATATGGATAATCTTCTACTGAGAGAAATATTTATCCATAACGGAGTACTGAATGGATAAGCTTATTATACTCGGTATGGATAATCTTCTACCGGGGGTAATATTTATCCATAACTGGGTACTGAAAAGATAAGCTTATTATACCCGATATGGATAAACTTCTACTGGGGGTAATGTTTATCCATAACCGGGTACCGAAGTGATAAGCTTCTTCAGGAAGCTTATTTCCAATATAGTACTAAATAGATAAACATATTTACGGTGGAGTCCCATATGGATAAGCTTATTCAGGAAGCTTATTTACAACGGAGTACTAAATGAACATCCATAATATAATATATTTATAACACTCCCCTTGGATGTTCATTAAAAAGATAATGTGCCTCATTAAAACCTTACTAGAAAAAACCACGTGGGAAAAAAATCTCAGTGAAGGAAAAAGAGTACACATATTTAGTAAGACGCATTGCTAGGTGCCTCATTAAAAACCTTATAAGAAAAACCCCATGGGAAAAACCTTAGTAAGGGAAACAGAGTGTATCGCGTATTTTACTCCCCCTGATGAAAATCTTGTTTCAAATATTTGAGTCTCCGCATTCCAATCTTGTATACCATCTTCTCAAAAGTTGAAGTTGGCAAAGATTTAGTGAATAAATCTGCTGGATTATTACTTGAACGGATTTGTTGCACATCAATGTCACCACTTTTCTGAAGATCGTGTGTGTAGAACAATTTTGGTGAAATGTGCTTCGTTCTATCTCCTTTTATAAATCCTCCCTTTAATAGTGCTATGCATGAAACATTGTCTCCGTATAATATTGTGGGTCTTTTATCACATTCCAACCCACATGTTTCTCGAATGAATCACTGATCTCAATCATATGCATTCCCTGCTTGCCGGTTTGAAATCGAACTTTATGGGTATCGGATAAATAACCTGCATTACCAATATGATCTGCACCACTTTTGTTAGCATTAGCAAGATAAATAAGTGCACCATCTACACCGAGATAGAGTATTTCAGGACCAAGGAGTTCTTCGTCCTCTTCTGGAGGTCGGAACAAATCCTTATTTACTTCAAGTGATCGAACAACCATTGGTGTACTCAATGGGTGCGCTTTGTCCATGTAAAAGCGTTTTAAGACCCTTTCTGTATAGACATATTGATGGATAAAGATCTCATCTGCTAAATATTCAATTTGCAGACCAAGACAAAGTTTTGTCTTTCCAAGATCTTTCATCTCAAATTCTTTCTTAAGATATTCATTTGCCTTTTGAAGCTCTTCTGGAGTTCCAACAAGATTTATGTCATCAACATAAACAACAAGTATAACAAATTCTGATGCCATTTTCTTTATAAAAATACATGGACAAATAACATCATTTATGTAACCTTCTTTCAGCAAATATTCACTAAGGCGATTATACCACATGCGCCCAGATTGCTTTAAACCGTACAAAGATCTTTATAATTTGATCGAGTACATTTCTCAAGACTTTGAATTATATGCTTCGGGCATTTTCAATCCTTCAAGGATCTTCATATAGATTTAGCCAAATAAGTCATATAGGTTAAGACTTGTATCTAAATGGTACGACATCTTCAAGTGTCTGGACTGCTAGTCCGATCCTCACAATCGTTTACAATATTGTGCACTATATTGTATTAAATGTATCGTCGATGATCATTTTGTGTCAGTTCCGAAGCGACATAACTTGTGGAGATCTCATCACTTTCTTTATTTTCAGGTACCTCAACTTTTCCGGGAGTTTCATGAAATGTTATGTCGTGGGCTCTTCTAGAGCATATTTCCTCCTCATTATAATCATTTTGATCATTAGCTCCTACTATTTTTCAAGGATTGTTACCTTTGGAACCGATTGGTCTACCACGCTTCATGCGTACAGTAAACTCTATCCTTCAAGGACTTTAATTTTAATAGGAGCATTTGCAGCTGAAATATGATATTTAATTTTAGATCAGCAAATGCTTCTGACATTCGACTTAAATTATCTTCTAAGTGAGGATCATGATAATTCGATTCATATAGCATATTTTTCAACTGCTTATTCCATCCCCCAAATGTTAGAAAAACTAACATATATCCCCAATAATCTTTGGGAAACATATCTTTGTGTATTATGGTAGAGAAATTAATCATATACCACGCAACAAAAGATAGTAAAAATATTTGGTTTCTGATCCTAAACCAATTGTGAAGGGAAGACTTATCATATATTGTTGATCTGATGCATACAAGTGCTGCTATATGCAATTTAGAAAATCTTAGACCAACACATGAAGCTTTGTTCTCATAAGCAATGGTTTAGACATTAATAGGAGGTATTCAATGCTAAACCAGCTTGGATATAAACCAGCATTATCAAGATGAACTGTCTTGATTTCATAATCTGAAAATTATGCTCTTAATCGAGAAAAGCAATTCCAAATGCCAAACTGCAGGTTGACAATAATTACACATGTAACCATCTCATATATGCACCTATAAGTGGTTCACATGATAGGTGAACGGGTCCATATTCACCTTTTATATATTTCAGAATCAGGGGTCTTAGTCCCAACTTTAGCTGGTATAATCAATTCATTATGAGAACAAGCAATACATGAGAATTCCTGAAGAATCTTCTAGTTCTTTAGTATATGCTTATCTGAATTCTCAAATAGCTCATTTAAAAATGGCAAATGAAAACTTCAAGTTTATCATGTCATGTGTTGTCTCTTAGTAAACTTCTGGTTTACTATGGCATAAACTTTTGCTTTAGTAAACTTCTGGTTTACTGTGATACATGATATAGTACAAATTAAAGAATAAGGCAGGTAACTTCTCACATACATATTATTTTACCCCCTATGATTGTGGAAACATGAAGATTATCAATCTTCCAATCATTTGTAGTCTCAATATGATAGCCATTTGTATTAGTAAACTTCAGGTTTACTACAACATATGTTTTGACCATAATCATATAATATGAATGACATATTTGTATATAAGCTCTTCGAGAGCCTTAATTTATTATCCACAATCTAATATTTATCTGGCACTACTGGTGTCATGTATTCTTTAGGCAAATATTTAGCTCTTCAGGAGTTATTGATACATTTTGTACTATCAAATATTGCTGAGACACTGCTGGTGTCATGAGAGAAATCACAATCAAATAAACAATGTAAAACAATTGTTTAAGCACACGAAAACTCTTCTTCATAATATTTTTCCACTTCAGGAGGTAATTTCAACTGTGTTACTTCTTCAGGAGCAAATTTAAAATACGAAATATTGAGTATATATTCTCTCAACTATATTAACTCTTCTGGAGGTGAATTGTAATGTATTCACATCAAGAGCGCGTTCATATTTACCCGACTTATTAGTATTGTCACATTCACTTCAGGGAATGGATTAATGTTATCAAAAGTTCTCATCCTTCAGGAAATCGAACATAATTATCTGAATGCGCATTAATCACATCAAATTGTGATGCCTCAACCTCTTTTAAAATATTTACTATTTCAGGAGCAAATCGAAACGTGCATTTAATATAGAGAATATTTATGTAGCTTATCTTCAATTGTAATTATAGAAAGCCTAAATTATCACTTCTGGTGATCATAGACATATACCACTTCTGGTGGTTAACAAAATATAATTACAATGAGATATATGAAATATAACTACTTCTGGTGGTTGTATATTTCTTGCAAACTCTGCTAGAGTTTAAGTTGATCTAATAATATTATCCATATTCTTTAAAATGACATAAATAAGATATATTATAGTAAACATCATTATCAAATCATAATTTTTCTTTATGTACAACAATTACATAACCATACTATCTATTACAAATAACAAAAATTAAAATATTTACATTTCTACAGATTCACCACCGATTACATGACTTTTTTCTCCTTCTGG
Source organism: Nicotiana tabacum (assembly GCF_000715075.1). NCBI lineage: Eukaryota > Viridiplantae > Streptophyta > Magnoliopsida > Solanales > Solanaceae > Nicotiana > Nicotiana tabacum. Next base: position 173,776,678 of record NC_134086.1, on the reverse strand, counting down.
GAGTGCAAAGTAATCAGCTACATCCAAATGCATGAAGTCTAAATTATCTTCAGAAATAAAATTTGCTTCAGCATTTTTCTCTGTCTTCTTCAGGGAGGCTTGATAAAGCTCAACCAGGTGCTTTGGCGTACGACAAGTACGTGACCAGTGCCCTTTTCCTCCACATCTATAGCATGCATTTTCTACATTTGGCGCTTGCACCGCTTCATGCTTTTGTTCCTTCCTTTTCCACTGCTGGTGGTGAGGAGGCTTCTTTGGTGCATTATTATTACCATGATTGGGGTTTCTTCCCCGACCACGGCCATGACCACGACTGGGGCCACGACCTCTTCCACGTTTAGCTTGGTGGAAGTTCGTCTCATTCACTTCAGGGAATGGACAAGAACCAATAGGTCGGCTTTCATGATTTTTCATTAATAGCCCATTATGTTGCTCTGCTATAAGAAGATGTGAGATAAGTTCAGAATACTTTTTAAATCCCATCTCTCGATATTGCTGCTGCAGGAGCATATTCGAGGCATGAAAAGTGGTGAAGGTTTTCTCCAACATATCATGATCAGCAATATTATCACCACATAACTTCAATTGGGAAATAATTCTGAACATAGCAGAATTATACTCACTGATAGATTTAAAATCTTGTAGCCTTAGATGAGTCCAATCATATCGTGCTTGTGGAAGAACGACCATCTTCAGGTGGTCATATCTATATTTCAAATTATTCCACAGTATGACTGGATCTTTAACAGTAAGATATTCCATTTTCAGGCCCTCATCAAGGTGATGGCGTAGGAATATCATTGCTTTGGCACGGTCTTGGTTTGATGCCTGATTTTTGTCTTTGATGGTGTCTGCCAGACCCATCGCATCAAGAAGAATTTCAGCATCAAACACCCAAGACATGTAGCTTTTGCCCGATATATCCAGGGCTACAAATTCAAGTTTAGAAAGATTTGACATTATTTAGGAAAAGAAAGTTCTTACCTCAGATACTTTCAAAATATTTGCTCGAGATGGTAGAGCTTCGTGCTGATAACGTGTTATGAAATAAAGACTATAAAGTAAAGACAAGTATAGAGAGAAACTGATATATTATTCGAATTCAAACTGATGTACATAATGAACTGAAATCTCTTCTATTTATAGAAGAAAGGAAGTTGCTCTGTAAGCTGCTACTACAAGCTGCTGTGTAAGCTGCTACTACAAGCTGCAGTGTAAGCTACTATAAGCTGCTGTGTAAGCTGCTACTACAAGCTGCTGTGTAAGCTGCTACAAGCTGCTGTGTAAGCTGCTGCTGTACCAGATATGGATAATCTTCTACTGAGAGCAATATTTATCCATAACGGAGTACTGAATGGATAAGCTTATTATACCCGGTATGGATAATCTTCTACCGGGGTAATGTTTATCCATAACTGGGTACTGAAAAGATAAGCTTATTATACCCGATATGGATAAACTTCTACTGGGGGTAATGTTTATCCATAACCGGGTACCGAAGTGATAAGCTTCTTCAGGAAGCTTATTTCCAATATAGTACTAAATAGATAAACATATTTACGGTGGAGTCCCATATGGATAAGCTTCTTCAGGAAGCTTATTTACAACGGAATACTAAATGAACATCCATAATATAATATATTTATAACACCACTTAAATTTTCTTATTTTGCTCTTACTACTTCCGTTCTTTCTCTTTTCTTCTAATTTTGATTTTTTCCCTTTTGCTTTTTTCACGTTTCTTTGCTTTCTGTTTTTTTTTTCTTCTTCTTCTTTTTTTCTTTTTGTTTGTTTTAAATTTTTTTCTTTTGAAGATGAAATAAAATTGTTAACTTATCTAAACTAATGGGATATTAAAAGAAAGAAATAAAATAATTTTTATTCTAAAAAATAAAATAAAATCTAACTACTTAATATTTCATTAGAGGCCTACAACTTTTAAACTAACCTAAGTAAATATAGATATATTTTTTTGAACTTTTTTCTTCTTATCTTTTTTTTTTGGAAAATAAAATGTCAAAATTATTTTTATATTTTTTTCAAAAAGTAACACTAACTAGACAAATATTAACTAGTTAAAATAAGAGAAAATATTTTTTGTAATTTTTTTTATTTTTGTGATAAAATAAAGCAAAAGAGTCAAAACTAGTTAAAATAACGATATTAAACCTAAACTAAATATCTAAATACTAAAATGTGTAAAATTTTGGGGAGGGTCAAAAATTACATATCTACAGCTGCCCCTCTTTGACTGGAAACACGAAGAGTTTTCAGATAAAGAACGACGAGACATGTTTTTTGACCCGACCCTTATTTAGAGAGACCAAAAACTAGGAGCAAAGAATGTGACCGAGCCCTGGTATCTCAGTTGCCCACATATCTTTGGCTATAAAGGAATCAAGCCACGTATAGTTCAGAAGTAAGAACAGTGATGGAGTATACCGAGGTGGAGAGCCGATTGAGGTGCCGTTCCGTCGAGGTTCCGGTCCACGGTCCCGTTATTACATCAAAATCAAAATTAAAAAGACTAATTAAGCCTACCAGCTACGAGTTACAAGATTTCTATCTATGAGTCTTCCGAAGCTTGATCTTGAGTCTTGGTTGGTTCTTCATGCGGACTCTGATCTGAATCTTGATGCTTGTTAGCTGCAGGTGCTGGTTCATTCTTTTTCAACTTCTCGGATCAAAGCGGGACATGCAAAGTTTGTGACTTCAATCACGTCTTGAGCATTCCATAACTTTTCTCTACTTCTGCACTTTGAGTTCACTTATTTTTCTTTTCTTCTTTTCTTCTTTTCTTCTTTTTTCTTTTATTCTAGATTGAGACTACTTCTTTTGGTCGTCTCGAACCCTATGCCTCGAGGTAAAACCTGCTCAGACACTAAAACAAACAAACGAACGAAATTTTTCTGCCCCAGTTTTTACTAAGAAAATTTCGTGAGTTATTGTAACAAAATTCTAAACTACTTCTTTATTGAAAGCAATAAAAGTCAGGATTGTGTATCCTTGAGAAAAAGAGATTAGGGAGTGGAGACCCTATATCTAAAATGAAATCAACTGGGGATTGGAGGCCCTAAGTTGGAAAGATTACCAGGTTATGCTGGCGTCAACTAAGGAGTGAGACCCTATGTTGGAAAAGATTGCTAGGTTATGCCGGCATCAGCTAGGGAATTGGGTCCTATGTTGGAAAATATTACCAAGTTATGCTAGCATCCACTAGGGAGTGAGATCCTATGCTGGAAAAGATTACCAGGTTATGCTGGCATCCTATATTGGAAAGTGAGACTACTGAATTGTGTACCTATGCTAAAATGAACCAAGAAGGATTCTTTTATTTTTTTATTTAATTTTTTTGAGAAAAAATATTTTTAAACAAATTGCCCCAGCGCTTTTTTCAAAGGCATGAACAAAAGACCTTTTTTTTAATCGAGACATCCTCTTTTCTTTTCTTTTTTTTTAATTTTTCTAGGGGAAAATTTATCAGACTAGGTTTTTATATCTTAGGAGAAAAATTCGTCAAACTAAGATATCTATCCTAGGAGAAAGTTCATCAGACTAGGTTATTTAATTTATTATCTTAGGAGAAAGATTCATCAAACTAAGATTTGATCATAGGAGAAAATTCATCAGACTAGGTTTTCTATTGTCACGACCCAAACCGATGGGCCGCGATGGGTACACGGTATCTCACTCAACCGAGTACCAACGTAACGTATCTTTCTTATTACATCATCATATACAAGTGACATACGATCCTAATAGGCCAACATAATTATTTATAACTCAAGACATAGGCCGACAAGGCCGTACAATCTTTCACGTACACGACATATGTCTACAAGCCTCTAAAAGTACATAAATACCATAAAGGTCGGGATAGAGTCCCGCCATACCAAACAATACACGTCTAAATCATACCAGCCAAACAAGCAACTCCGAAGCAAATGGAGCGCACCAACATCTTCCGCTGAGCTGATAGCATACTTGGAGGGCTCTCGACCTGTCTATCGGGACCTGCGGGCATGAAATGCAGCGTCCCTAGACAAAAGGGACGTTAGTACGAAAAATGTACTGAGTATGTAAGGCACATAAATAAGTACTTAACAGATATGGAAGAAATATAGAGTACTTGACTCAGCTTGTAAATCTAAACAACTCTGTAAATCATGAAATGCTTTTAGCGTCATGCATATGCGTATGAATTTCATGTCGTGCATAGGTACATGTCTCATAACATCATCAGCCTCTAAGGTCATCCCATCATATCATATCGGCCACTATGGGCAAAATCATCAACGTATACCAGCTGATCAGGTGATGGTGCGTATATAACGCCATAACCTTTCCCATATCACATATACATATATATATATATATACATAGATATATACGCGTATATAATGCCGTTTGAATCATATTTCAGCCATTGTGAGCAGCATCATCAATATATACCAGCTGATCAAGTGGTGGTGCGTATATAACGCCGTAACCTTTTCCTATATCCCATATACATATATTTACATATATATATATGCGTATATAACGCCATCTGGTCATGGGTCAATGTACATGTATAAATGAGTGAAATGCATGAAAAATACATAATAATCTCGATATTCCTTCCGGATAAACTTTTTCAACTGCGTATTATTCTGAGACCCATGAACAGAAGATAATAATAATTCTCATGGAGAATCAAGAATATAGACACCCCTACTATTTCTATGAATAAAGTAATTTATGAAAACTGTGTATTTCCTCATTTCTTCAGTATGATTTGGACCATGCCAAAAGAAAGAAGGGATAGCCTTAACATACCTGGAGTAGGAAAAATCCGTATGATATCCTTGAAAAAAGTTACACCATACTTCGTTAGAACCGCAAATTCCTCCATTACTAAAATTCTAAAATTTCTTGTGGATTTGTTGAAATTATTGAACCATGTTGTATCACGTTGCCTTCTTCAATTCTCAGAAAGTCACGTTCTTCCTTGATTTTTTGAAAGATGGAAAATGTTTTTTTCAATGTTTTGTTTGAAGCCTTCTTCAATCTTTAAAAGTCACGTTCTTGCTTTGTCTTTGAAAGATTGTAAATGATTTTTCAATGTTTTGTTTGAAGCCTTGAGAAATGACTTGAAAGATTTGAAACACAACTACTGTTCTTAGCATATTCAAGAATAGCTAACGTTGTTCACCTAATTTTCATTCTAAAGTCTTTGATATGGAAAAGACATTGAAATGTAGTGAATGTCTAGTATATGCCACCTAATTAGAAATGAACCTTAGTCATTTCTTTAAGGTTTGGCATACTGCCACATGGGGAAGGGGGATAGATATTTAATCTTTATCTATTTATTAGGTAATTAGATAATGTCCCGTTATCCGGTAATTAATCAATTACCCGCATGATTTAAAAATTACCCCAAATTACTTAAAATTTTATTTATTTTCATAATACTTATTTATCGCTTGTTATAAATAGCGTAAGTACGTTAACGTCAAGATGATATCATCTCCGCGTCTACATCGGTTAACTGAAAATGAAATTATAACGTACGATGATGCTTTAACATACGAAAATGCAAAATATAATATCTCATTTTCGGACTTTCATCACATTAATTATGTCGTACTTTCACGCACGAAAACCTCGGGTGTAACATCTATCTTAGGAGAAAAATTCATCAGACTAAGACATCTATCCTAGGAGAAAGTTCATCAGACTAGGTTTTCTAATTTATTATCTTAGGAGAAAGATTCATCATACTAAGATTTTGATCCTAGAATAAAGTTCATCAGACTAGGTCTCTTTTTTTCTTTGGTTATCTTAGGAGAAAGATTCATCAGACTAAGATGTTTATCCTAGGACAAAGATTCATCAGACTAGGTTTTCTATCTTAGGAGAAAGATTCATCATACTAAGATTTTGATCCTAGGAGAAAGTTCATAAGACTAGGTTTCTTTTTTTTCTCTTTGGTTATCTTAGGAGAAAGATTCATCAGATTAAGACATCTATCCTAGGGGAAAGTTTATCAGACTAGGTTTTCTAATTTTTTCTTTGGTTATCTTAGGAGAAAGATTCATCATACTAAGATGTTTATCCTAGGAGAAAATTCATCAGACTAGGTTTTCTATCTTAGGAGAAAAATTCATCAGACTAAGATTTCGAACCTAGGAGAAAATTCATCGGACTAGGTCCCCCTTTTTTTTGTTATCTTAGGAGAAAGATTCATCAGACTAAGATTTCGATCCTAGGAGAAAATTCATCAGACTAGGTTTCCTATCTTATGAGAAAAATTCATCAGACTAAGATTTCTATTTGGAGAAAATCCATCAGACTGGGGCTTTTACCCTAGGAGGAAAAATGCGAGTGCAATGACAACATTTTATGCACATTAGCAAGACAAATAAAGGCAAAGATTTGAGAAACTTCCCTTTATTGGCTCTTCTATACTTTTTTTCCTTTTTTTTTTGAAACTAATATCCTTGCACTGCTTTGTTCCTGTTCAAACAAAGAAAATTTTGTCAGTTTTGAAAGTGGTGGTCGGTTTGTGGCCTTGAGTCTTGAGCAGCTTGGCTTTTGCTCTATCAGCTTGAGTCGATATCAAGAAACTTTTGTTCTGCACCAACTCTGATTGTTTCACACCCAGTACCATTTGTATTTGCGGCTCAATCAGCCTTATCCCTATTAGGAATCTTTGCTTGGGTGACTTTTTCTGATATCTTGAATGACTTCCTATTTTTTTAGCAATCTATTTGTCAGAGAGAATCACAAGTTATCTTTGTTTGCGCTAAGTTGGCTGACAAGAGTCTTTTGGAGGAGCCTTTGCATGAATCCTCAAGGCATGTTGAAAGTAACAACTGAGTGTGCTGGCAAAATTTACTTTGTGCAACTAAAAAGCTGGTAGCAGATTTTGAAATATTTTCTTACTTGTTTTGACAAGGACGGATTCAGAGTGAAGGGATACAATGATGCAAATAAACAGTATTAGCAAGAGATGCCCCCTATCGGGAAGGATAGAAGGAGGATTTTTTTTAATAACTAGCCTTAGTGATCATGACATGCATTTTGGACTTAACAACCGATCTATCAAACTGACCAAATCTTCCCTTCTACTATTCTTATGACTTTGAAGTCAGGCTTGTTCGTGCCAATCCTTTGTATCGGCTTTATGACTCACTTTAGACTAGTGGTGCCTCGAGGGGTTTTCACCAACAAGCCTCTCTCATTTATTTATCTCTATTTATCGTCGCCTTACAGTTCCCATGAAGGTTTTCACTAGTAAGACTCTCTCATTTTTCTTTTGCTTTCTTGTGTGAGCAACCTGACAGTATTACTATGTCGTGTGACAACTGTTGCTCATTGCATGCATCTCTTGGTATTCTTGAAGGTTGATCGGGAGGTCTTTATTTGGAAGGCTTTTGGATAAGGCTGGAAAGGAGGGTCGGCATGAAGGCTCAAAGTAGACTCAAAATGGAGGGTTGTAGACTTATATCTCTTGGAATCGACTCTTTCAAAAGTGAAATAAAATCTTTGCACCCGTTTCAGATATTGGGATTTTTTTTTTGAAATCTTATTTGGTTGGACCGAATCGTTAGGCTGCCTACGTATCCTGTTTTTTAAAGGAATCAGGTCAAACGTAGTTCAAAGATTTGACCTAACTAATTTTTTTTTCATCTTTCTTTCTGTTTCTTTTTCCTTTCTTTTTTCTTTTTGTTTTCAAAACAAGTTGCCCCAACTTCTATTTTCTGTGGGCATGGACCTTTGACAATTCTTTTTCTTCTTCATTTCATTTTTTTCACTTGAACTTTCTAAATTGTCCCAGTTTGTACTCTTGGGACATGGACTTTTCTCTTTCTTTTTTCTTTTTTTTTTTTATTTTTTTTGGACTCTTGACTCTAAACTTGATTCCAAAAGAGGGTGGTCAAATAAAATAACACAGGCTCAAAAGGAGTAACAAAGGGTATAAAGTGTTTGGATAGCAGAAAAAGCGCCTCCCAACCTCGAGAATGCCAATTATAGTATCTTTTCGCGATCACAACATTGATGAACATGTTTGTCTTCTTGGTGTGTCGTGGTCACAAAACACTTTCCATCCCTTAATGTCAAACTTTCTAACAAACTTCAATTGATTAAACATCATCAAGCCCGATCTTCACAATGATTTGAAGGTGAATTTTACTCGACCTTAATTCCAAAGTATTTCAACTCTTTATTCATCCTCAAAAGTATTTTTTTCAGTTATCCAAGTCCAGATTAAATCAGTTTCTAAGATCTGGCCAAAATTTCCGCATGCATGTCATGTCATTAGAACTAGCGAGAAAAGAACTAAGAATAGAATGACACAAAAGGAAAAGCTGTATTTCATTGAGTAAAGGATGAAAGGATTTGACAACAAGACAAACAACCTAAAATTCGAGTTACAACCCTAAAATAACCCATATAATGAAAATAACAACAAAACAGAGAGATAAGACTCACACAAACAGAATAGAGGGATAGAAGGGTTTGACTCAACAAAACAAATAAAATATGGATCACAACCCTGAAATAACCCAGATAATAGAAAAATATCAAAACAAACTACCAAGATCCCTTCCTAGTAAGGAGAGAATAACTTTTTAATTGCTAAGCTTGACATTTAGCCACAAATTTGCTTATCAGAATCACCATGGCCTTCTCCAATTTCAGTCGACAAGTTCCCGAGAGGATTCTCATACTCCATGTCACCAGACATCATCCCCACAAAGTGTGCATCATCATGTGCAGGTAAAGGATTCTGCGTGATATTCTGGGTGTCACTGTCTTGGATCACAAACAGATTTTCTTGGATCAACCTTTCTATTTCTCTTTTCAAATTCTGATAGCTTTCAACATTGTGCCCCTGAGCATTAGAATGGTATTCACACCTTTTAGAATGGTCAAAGCTTCTCGCACGTGGGTCCACATGATTTGGAGGAATAGGTAAAATCATGTCATAATGCTTTAATTTCTCAAATAAGCTTGCATAGGACTCTCCTATTGGTGTAAAACTATCTTTTAACCTTTGTTCCCTTCTATACCCCTGGCTTGAATGTGGGTTATAGGGCACTTGAAAATTTTGTGGAGGATAGTGGAGATTTTGTGGTGCTCGCGCTCGCCTTCTAGGTGTTTTGGTGGTTGGACAACATACTGAGGTGGAGCAACAGAGTATTGTGAGTTCTGAGGTGGATAGTAGTGCGCAGGAGCATCATCGGAAAACAGACGAGGCTGGTCATACCTTCGAGACGTTCTCCTAGGAACTCTTCTCGACCCTGATATCATCATGATTTCTCTGTCCTTCTCCTTCGTGTCACTAAAATTATCAGATTCAATATGGCTAGCCTGAGTTGCGGCTTTGAGGACTGCTTGACTTATAATTTTGCTTGTCTTAAGACCATTCTCAGCCATTTCCCCCATTTTGATTGCCTTCACGAAGGATTTACCCACTGCGGACATCATGTTTTGAAAATAATTTGGCTCTTGAGCCTGAAGAAAGACAATGATTAGCTCATGGTCATCCATGGGTGGCTTAACTCTAGCTGCTTGCTCTCTCCATTTAATGGCATATTCCCTGAAACTTTCAGTTGGTTTCTTCTTCAAGTTTGAAAGGTAATTGCGGTCTGGGGCGATGTTGATATTATATTAGAACTGTTTGACAAAGGCCTGTGCTATGTCATCCCAGACATACCAGCGAGACGTGTCTTGATCCATAAACCATTCGGATGCTACTCCCGTAAGGCTTTCCCCAAAATAAGCTATTAGCTATTCTTCATTTCTTCCCGCACCCCTTAGTTAATTGCAATACTTTTCAGGTGGGCTATATGGTCTCTATGTCCATCATGCTTTTCAAATTTGGAGTCTTGAAACCAGAAGACAAATGGACATCGGGGAACATACATAGATCCTTGAAAACAATACTCTTCTGACCTGCCAACCCTTGTATGTTTTTCAACCGTTGTTCTTTGCTTTTCACTCTTTGGGTCATTTCTTACTGTGCCATATTTCGGGCAGACTTTTCAATGTTTGAAGTAAGATCGAACAAGTACGAGTGGTACTCAAGAGAGTGGTACTGCTCTTGCTGGGTAGCAAATTGTGACTCATGACAAGGCTGTCCTTGGCCATTGGTCCATGCTTGACATATTTTGGCCATTTGATGTTTCAGTATTCTATTTTCCTCAAACACAGTAGACTCTTGTCGAACCCTCTGACCTTGAGTCTCTTGAGCACTTGTAACAACTTCGATGTCAGTTATCATTTTTTCTTAGATCTTGTGTTGTCCGCTTACCACAAACCGACCACCTGTACTTTCTTCACAATTCAAAACAAGACATGTTAGAATGGACTCAGTCAGTCCTTATTATTATCATCATTTTTTTCTTTTCCTTTTTTTATTTTTTTTCATTTTTCATTTTTCATTTTTTTTGGTTGATCGAACCTAATGTAGGTTGCCTACGTATCATGTGGGAACATGAATCAGATCTTGCGTAGCTCGGGAAGATTATGAATAAAGTAACTAAACTAACTCTCTTTTTTTTTGAATTTTTTAATTTCACTTTTTTCCTTCTTTTTTTTTTGGAATTTTGAAAGGAAAACTTCTAAAGAAGAAAGAAATTCTTTTTTCAAATTTTTGGACTTTTATTTTGAGTTTATGAAAGAAATACTTCTAAATAAAAAAGAAAATATTTTTGAATTTCGAATTTTCGTTTCAATTTTCGAAAGAAGAATGAAAATATTTTTGGATTTTTGATTTTTTTTCTAAATTTTTGAAAGAAATACTTCTAAAGAAGAAAAAAAAATATTTTTTTGGAATTTTTTTTTTTGAATTTGTGGGGAAAAGACTTCTAAAATAAGGTAGAAAATATTTTTTTATTTGGGGTTTTCTAAAGAAGGAATTAAGAATATTTTTTTTTTGGATTTTTGAAAATTGGGGCCAGAACCGATGAGGTTTGCCTACGTATCTCACATTCGGTGAGACTCCGACCCGTGTAGTTCGGTCAATTTTGACGGACAGGAAAAACATGACTTTTGAAAAAAATCACTTATTTTCTTTCTCTTTGTTTTTTGAAAATTTCGGCAGAATTTCAAATTTGGAATACCTACCTCTCACTCTTGATTTTTTTTCTTTTTCTTTCCCTATTCTAGAAACCGGTCAACATACAAGCAAAACAAATGGATACGCAAGTAGTACGTAAAATGCATCAGGATGGTCTTTTAATTCGCGTACACTTGTCCTAGACAGACCCAACCCCAGTGTTGAGTCCCCAAAGCTCAAATTACTAAAAATAAAGACATTTCCAATATGTTTCTTAAATCCAAGTCTTGTAACCCAATATTGTTTGGTCTTTTGATCCAAACCCCACAACATTTCAAATAATTGGTTTTCTTTTTAATATAAACAAATTAAAGACCATTTCAACACATTTCACTCCAGTAACATCACCAAATAATTGTTGTTGCACCTACATTTCAACACTTTTGAACCTATCTAACTGCGTTTCACTTCAGTAACTGACTATCTAACTGCGTCACCAAAGACCATTTCAATACTATCAATTATGGGAACGCAGCAAGCATGAGAAATTAAAACCAGTAGCTACATAAATAAGTAAAACAAACATGATATAGTCCATAAAAGTATAAAGTAAATATTTGCAAATATCAACGATCTTCACCCTCACAACTCAAAGGAATAACCAACAGAACATTATGAAGATGAACAAAACTAAACAAGATAACAACTAAAATCATGCTGACACAAAATAGGCACAAGCTAATTGAAAATAAACACCAAACTATTATAAGCCAAGAGAAAACTAGCAAAACTAAGGAAATGTAGGAAACAGACCTTGTATAAGTTTCAAAATATCAGCAAAAAAACATCTCAGCTGGTTTACAAAGAAGATTGAGCCAATGATACCGGACACCAACAGATCCGTTAACCAAAGACCACGCCGGAAACTCGAACTCGACAGACCCTCGAACTCACACATCAAAACCTCCTCATGTATTGGTTTGTAGACTGGTTTCAGGTTGAAGCAGTAATGGGCGAGAGATGGGAGGTGACGATAGTACGGACGAAGCTGGTGAGAGATCTGGTGGGTATGCGGCTAAAACAGTGATGTTTCACATGGGTTTTTTGTCTGTGATTAAACGCTGGAGTTCACTGATTTTTATCTAGGTTTTGGCTAGGATTTTGGGGCGTTTATGGGGCTTGACTATGGTTTCCTGGTGTGATGAAGATGAAGAGCAGTTTTTTTTTGGTTTTAGATGGTGAGAAACGACTGCTCGTTCAAACATTGAAGAAGAAGATCAGCGCTGGGGGGGTCGATGAAAACGACGTTGATTTCTTAGGTCCTAAGGTCTAAGCTTTAGGCTGCTTTTTTCCATCTTTTTGTTAGGTCAGTTCTTTTCTTCTTTCTTAGAGTAAGGAATCTCCAGATCTAAAACGTGACCCCCCCCATTTTTGCTTTTTCCGTTTTTTCCAGCTCCCCTCCTTCTATTCGTTTTTTCATTGTTGCTATGTGTGTGCTTTTATAAATTGTTATATTTTGGTGATAAAGCTAGTGTGTGGTCCCCCCTTAAAAAGAAAAGAACAGCCCAGGCAAGTGGAATATTCTGATCATGGGTAGTGGGGTCGAGCCGACTTTACACAAAAGTCTACCACCGCCTAGCCTCAAAGTTAAAGGTCCTCCGAAGTATTTTGACCCCTGCTTGTAACCACTCTGGAATCGTAACCGTGATTGCCAGGTATGAAGCTAACCACGGACGAACCTCCTCACCCATTGCCAATTTTTCATTGTAAAGGGACTCATCTTCTTCATTGAACCCTAAGTATTCATTTAGTGCCTTCCCTGTAAATACCACATTTGTGTTTCGCACTTTGGTCACTTTATTGCCCTTCAAGATATGGGCCACATTGCTATAAAACTCCTTGACCATGTGCTCATTCTCCTTCACACAATTATCTTTAAAGTTCTCCCAACCCACTCGAGCTCGAAACTGTCTATGTACATTGGGGTGTAGGGGTAGAAGGTCTCTGTCAATGAAGCTCCTCTCAAGAATCAACTTTCGTGCCGGCCACCATTTCCTAAACTTGTGGAATGCCACCTAGCTGACGAATCTATCTTCCCAAACAGTGGGATTTCTAGTCCGGTCACTACCCCCAACCTGAGGCACACCACCCCCAGGTAACTCCTCATCTCCCTCATCACCTCTAGCACCCTCTCCAGATATTGAAGTTGTTAGAGAGGTAGAGTATTCATCCCCACTACCTGTTGTTGAGCCCTCAAATGACCCAGAAGAAATTTTGATTGAAGCTTGATCATCGGGAGACAAGGGAGAAGTGTCTCTATGTATAGACCTCTCCGGATACGGGATGTATAGTGGAACTGAATCTGAAGAGATCTCCCAGGAGGGCTCGTACTCACTACCCGAGTTGTCAATGGCTCTGTCAGCCATTTTTATGGCCTTCCTCATGTCTTTGATGTTTTTTCTAGCCTGGGGAGTGAGTTTTACCATCCTTTGCTTCCCTCCCGGGTAAGAATCACCTTGGCTAGGTTGTTTCGAGCCTTTGCCTCGTTGTTTAACCATTTTCTACAAGCACAAACATCTAGCTTTGTTAGTATCAGCACAAACAATGAATCAGTTATGGAAAATGAATTTCAGAATAGAAACCCAAAAGTTGCAGAAGATGTTGCAGACACAATGCACCGCGGACCGCACAAAAAGGAGTGCGGCCGCACTGAAGGCACCACGGACCGCATAAAAGCTACCGTGGTCCGCATTGGGGGTAAGGTCTTAAAATTCATCCTCTGAATCTCACCACCGCGGTCCGTACAAAGTAGCATCGCGGCCGCGCTGGGCAACAACACAATCTTTCAGAACATAAGCATTGCGGTCCGCACAAAGTGGTACCACGGACCGCATCAGAGCACTGCGGACCGCACAAAAGGGACCGCCGAGGGTGTTAGCCAAGGCACTGAGTTAGGGTTCATGGGTCTTGCCTTTTTGTTTATGTTTTCACCTAACTTTGTCCCTACTCAATTTACCCAGTTAATAATACTCCTCAGGCACATAAAAATTAACAGTTAAACTAAACTATCATCAAAATTGAAGAATTACGGGGGGGGGGGGGGGGGGGGTCTACACAGTTAATAGAAAAGGCCATAAAATAAAATTAAATAATTAAAATAACAAGAAGTGGTTTAATTGTTACTATGTATTTGAGAAGAAGTGAAGAAACACAATGCAAACAAGCTATTACGAAGAAGAGGGAAAATGAACAATAATTTTTAGGTCTCATAGAATCAATTTTGAAAAAAGGTAACCCGTGACCCCTGAGGTTTATTTATAGAAAAACTTGTGGGGCCCGGTCATGCCTACCAGCGCGGCCGCACAAAACGGACCGCGGACCGCGCTGGGTTTGTTCAGAAGAAGCTTGAGAAGGAAACCTCCGTGGTCCGCACAAAACAGACCGCGGCCGCAGAGGTCCACCGCGGCCCGCACTAAATGGAATGCGGTCGCGGTGACAATCTTCAGAGAGTACCTCACTTGGCCTTCACCAGTGCGGACCGCACAAAGTGTAATGCGACCGCACTGGCAACTTCATAGACTGTTCAATTTTTCCAAAATATTTTGCACTGTATCAACACAATCCCTGTAATATCTCACAACCAATTAGCTCAAAAATCAATCTTACACTACAAAGAAAATCAAAGAAAACAAGATGAAAAAGACATGGGTTGCCTCCCAAGAAGCGCCTGATTTAACGTCGCGGCACGACGTATGTTACCATCACATCACTTTAGATGAAGAAGTGTCACCACATGGCTGTCATCAAATTTTCCAAGATAATGCTTGACCCGGTGCCCATTAACTCTGAAAATTTCACCATTTTTGTTCCTTAGATCAAGAGCACCAAATGGGGTCACAAACACAACTTCAAATGACCCACTCCACTTTGACTTTAGCTTACCCGGAAACAGACGTAACCGGGAATTGAACAAGAGAACCATATCTCCAACCTTGAACTCCTTACCCCAAGCATATTTGTCGTGAATGTACTTCATTTTGTCCTTATACAAGGATGAAATTGAGTAGGCATGGAATCTAAACTCATCGAGCTCATTGAGTTATTCAACACGAAGATTTGCCGCAACATCCCATTCCAAATTCACCTTCCTCAAAGCCCACATGGCCTTGTGCTCTAACTCAACCGGAAGATGACAAGCTTTTTCAAACACCAATCGATATGGAGACATACCAATCGGAGTTTTGCAAGCCATCCGATAAGCCCATAGAGCGTCATCCAACTTTTTCGACCAATCGGTCCTATTAGCATTGACAGTTTTTGACAAGATGCTCTTAATTTCTCTGTTGGAGACTTCCACTTGACCACTAGCTTGAGGATGATTGGGGGTAGAAACCTTATGATTGACACCGTACTTGGAAAGCAATGTGTCGAAAACCTTATTGCAAAAGTGAGACCCCCATCACTAATAATCGCACGAGGAGTGCCAAACCTTGTGAAGATGCTCTTTTTAAGAAATGCCACAACACTCTAGGCTTCATTATTAGGCAAAGTCATGGCTTCAACCCATTTTGAGATATAGTCAACCGCCACGAGAATGTAAGTATTCCCACAAGAGCTAACAAACGGACCCATGAAATCGATGCCCTAAACATCAAAGATATCCACTTCTAGAATCGTATTGAGAGGCATCTCATCCCTTTTTGAAATTCCGCCAGCTTTTGGCACTCATCGCATGTCTTCACTACATCACCCGCATCTTTGAACACGGTGGGCCAATAGAATCCACAACTAAGAACTTTTGAGGCGGTCCTCACCCTACCATGATGGCCACCATAGGGTGAAGAATGGCAAGCCTCTAAGATACTCAATTATTCTCCCTCCGAGACACATCTACGAATCACACCATCCGTGCAAATCTTGAACAAGTATGGCTCATCCCAATAGAAATCCAAACTATCTCGCTTGAGCTTCTTCCTTTTACTTTGATTAGAAGAGAGCTCACATGGGATTATTCTGGTCACAAGGTAATTGGCAATATCGGCAAACCATGACATATCCTTCATTGACATCGCAAAGAGTTGTTCGTCGGGAAATGAATCATTTATCTCAAGGCCGTCACAAGGCCTCTCCTCCTCCTCCAAACGGGACAAGTGGTCCGCCACTTGATTCTCACTACCCTTCCGGTCAACAATTTCTAGATCAAACTCTTGAATAAGTAACAACCATCTCATCAATCTCGCCTTGAAGTCTTTCTTGGTCATCAAATACCTAAGGGCAACATGATCGGTGTGCACTATAACTTTGGCTCCCATAAGGTAAGGTCAAAACTTTTTCATAGCAAACACAATAGCCAACAACTCTTTCTCGGTGACTGTATAGTTCCTTTGAGCCTCATTCATGGTCTTGCTTGCGTAGTACACTGAATGAAATATTTTGTTGATTCTTTGGTCCAAAACAGCCTCAACCGCAACGTCACTAGCATCACATATGAGCTCGAAAGGCAAGCTCCAATTTGGTGGGGTAATGATGGGGGTAGAAGTCAACTTGAGATTGAGAAGCTCGAATTCTTGCATACAACTCTCACGAACAAGAACTTTGCATCTTTCTCTAGCAACTTGCACAAAGGGTGTACCACTTTGGAAAAATCTTTTATGAACCTCCGGTAAAAACCCGCGTGCCCAAGAAAACTCCTCACCCCTTTGATAGAAATAAGGGGAGGAAGCCTTGAAATCACCTCTATCTTGGCTTTGTCAACCTCAATTCCTTACTTCGAGATTTTGTGACCCAACACTATACCCTCTTCAACCATGAAATGGCATTTTTCCCAATTGAGTACGAGGTTTGTGTCTTCACACTAGGCCAATACTCTATCCAAATTTTTTAGACACTCTCAAAAGAATCCTCAACCACGCTAAAATCATCCATGAAAACTTCCAAGATATCTTCCACCATGTCGGTGAAAATAGTCATCATGCAACGTTGGAAGGTTGTTGGAGCATTACACAATCCGAACGACATTCGAGAGAAAGCGAATGTGCCGTAAGGACATGTAAAAGTTGTCTTCTCTTGGTCCTACGGGACAATTAAAATCTGATTGTACCCCGAGTAACCATCCAAGAAGCAATATAAAGCATGCCCCACAAGAAAATCTAGCATTTGGTCTAGGAATGGCAATGGGAAATGATCTTTTTGGGTCACCTTGTTTAGCTTCCGGTAATCCATACATACTCTCCACCCGGTGACCGTGCGAGTAGGAATGAGTTCATTGTTGTCATTGGTCACCACAATCATACCACCATTTTTCGGCACACATTGCACCGGAGAAGTTCAAGAACTGTCAGAAATAGGATAAACCACACCGACGTCTAACCACTTGATAACCTCTTTCTTCACCACTTCTTGCATCGCCTCATTTAATCTTCTTTGATGCTCCAAGGAAGGCTTTGCATCCTCCTTCAAGATGATTTTGTGCATGAAAAATGCCGGGCTTATTCCCTGAATGTCAACTAGAGTCCATCCAATTGCCCTTTTTCGCTTTTGAAGCACAGCCAAAGTGGCCTCAACCTGCATGTTAGTAAGGCAAGAAGAAAGAATAACTGGTAAAGTAGAATTTGAACCCAAGAATTCATACCTGAGGTGTGGAGGAAGTGGCTTCAACTCCAACACCGGTGGCTCCTCAATTGATGGCTTTATTGGTGGAGTTTTCCGATTTTCAAGATCCAAAGATAGCTTCCGCGGCTCAAAATAATAAGAGCCCATCCCATGTAGGGCATTGACACATTCCACTCTACTAGCATCATCATTGACATCCATGATCAAGAGCACTGCTTCAAGAGGATTTTTCACGTTGATCATACCACTAGTATCATCCATAATCACTATTGTGACAAGGTCTACAAACGAGCACACCTCGGTGCTATTGGGCTGCTTTATAGATTTGCAAACGTGGAAAACGACCTTTTTATCTCCCACTCGGAAAGTGAGCTCTCCCGCTTCAACATCAACCAATGCCTTCCCCGTTGCAAGGAAAAGTCTGCCCAAGATAATAGGAACCTTATAGTGCACCTCACAATCCAAAATCACAAAGTCGGCCGACAATATGAATTTGTCCACCCGGACAAGCACATCATCAATAATGCCCAAAGGTCGCTTCATCGATCGATCCGCCTTTTGAAGTTTCATTGAAGTTGGCCTAGGTTTCCCGATACCCAAAGTTTTGAAAACCGAGTAAGGCATCAAATTGATACTAGCTCCTAAGTCACAAAGAGCTTTGGAAAAATCCGCACTTCCAATGGTGCAAGGAATGGTGAAAGCACCGGGATCTTCAAACCTTGGGGCCATTGAATGCACTATAGCACTAACTTGGTAAGTCATCTTTATAGTTTCACAGTCCATAGAACGCTTCTTTGTAACCAAGTTCTTTATGAATTTTGCATAACCTGTCATTTGTTCAAGTGCCTCCACCAAAGGCACATTAATAGATAAGCTCTTCATCATGTCAATGAACTTTTTGAACTGATTATCATTCTTCTGCTTTACGAGCCTTTGAGGATAAGGTGGAGGTGGCCTTGGCAGAGGAGCCTTGACCTTTGGCACAACCGGCTCGGGCATGTCAATCACGTGTTCCCTAGGCGGGTTCACGTCATCTTGGGTTTCTACCTCGGCCTCACCAATATCAATCCTCACATCATTGTTCACATTCTCTTCAACCACATCTTTAATAATCAAAGGTACATCATCATCCCGCAACTCAACATCTTCATCCACAACTTGCTTTTGCTTTGAGGCATTCACATCACCGCCTTTCCCATTTCTTGTTGTAACCGCCATCACATGATTGTTATTTACACCCTTCGGGTTCACTACCGTATCACTTGGTAGAGCACCCTTCGGGCGAGTATTCAATGACTGAGATATTTGGCCTAATTGCACCTCCAAGTTTCGGATAGAGGTGTTGTGAGAAGCTAACTGTGCATCTGAATCTTCATTCCTCTTCATCATCTGCTCGAACATCATTTCAATTCTACCCATATCATTACCAGAGGAACTAGGACCTTGAGAAGGGAAAGGGGGTGGATTGTTCGGTTGTTGGTACATTGGGGGCCTTTGAAAGCCTTGCCCCCGGTTGCCTTGGTTTCCATTATTGTTCCACCCGTCTTGATTGTTGTTGTTGCCCCAGTTGTTGTTATTTCTATTCCAGTTGACTTGGTTGTTGTTCTGATTACCCCAATTGTTGTTTTGGTTATTGTTCCAATTGCCAGCACTTTGTTGTTGATTGCCCCAATTTCCTTGGGGTCGCCATTATTGGTTTGAAGAGTTGCCTCTATTGCCTTGATAGTTGTTGACATATTGTACCTCTTCACTTTGGTCATCATAACCATCATTTTGACACCCATCATATTCATCAACAAATTGCTCAGAATTTCCTTGATTTTGTTGCCTCCTTTGCCTTCTTTTGTTGACAAGCATACTAACACCCTCCATGGCATTCACTTGGCGAGGATTCTGAACTTGTTGCAACTGTGCCTTAGCTAATTGATTCATCGTAGTGGTAAGTTCAGCTATCGCTTGCCCGTGATCATGTAATTCCTTGTGCAAATGGATAACCGTAGGGTCACCTTGAGGAACATTTGCTCTACTCTGCCATACTGAAGAAGTGTCCGACATTTCATCAAGTACATCACATGCCTCCTCATAAGAAAGTTTTATAAAATTGCCCCCAGCCAATCTCATGCAAAGGTTCCGTTGGCTCTTACTTGAAGGCTAATATTTCATCTCGAAGTGCCGCCATATGACTAGGAGAGAAGAATTTGGCAATAAACTTATCCACCAACTCATCCCAAGTTGTGATGGAATGGTTGGGGAGTCTCTCGAGTCAATCCAATGCCTTTCCCCGAACTGAGAACGGGAAAAGTCTCAATCACAATGCATCCTCGGACACATTCGTCCGTTTGCTCCCCCAACATGTATCTACGAACCCTTTGAGGTGTTTGTAGGTATTTTGATTTGCAGCGCCCGTGAAGTACCCATGCTGCTTAAGTAAGGTCAACATCACATTGGTTATCTGAAAGCTGACCTCCCGGATTTGGGGTGGGACAATAGCACTTGCGTAGCCCTGGTTCGGTAATACTCTGGGAGCCACTCTTAGAGGAACCTGGGGAGGATCTGGAATATTGTCATTTGGATTAGCATTGGCATTCCAGCCTCTCCGTTGACCTTGAGGTGCAAGAGGCACCTCATCTTGCTCAAGATCATCTACCTCCTCCCCCACTATCACATTTCTAAGAGGATCATTAGCGTTGTTTAAAGCCATGTTGGTACCTGAGTAATGACACAAACAAATAAGTAACAAAGAAAGAAAGAAGAACAATACCCAAACCTAACTAAATAGATAGCCAAAACCTTTAGCTCCCCGGCAACGGCACCAAAAAGGGATCGCTGCCAACTCCACACTACTAAAAGGTAGGAAGAGAGGGTCGCAATAGCTTTTACCTGATATGAGGGTCGGGATCGATTTCCATAGGGAGCTAGGAATGGAGTCGAGTATCTATCTAGACGAGAGTTGTGTATTTGTTCCTAATGTCACTTCCATACATTTTTGGGTTTTCGATTATAAACTACTATTATCAAATTATTAATTGAAACTAGATTATGCTATGAGATAATTGTTAAGTTGTATCTAATGGGAATATGACATTGCCTAGGTGGCTAATTGACGGGTAGATATTACTAATGTTTGATTGACATAATTGGGGCTTATGCTATAATCGTTGCACAATTTTATCCACTCTCACACCTCTCGCTAGAGAGAGTGATTTTGCCTAATTGACTCTCTCGAGACCAAATGGGTAGGCAAATTAGCTCAAGCAACTAGGGTTCAAGTTGGGTAATTACTCTCTCGAGGTTTAACCCTTTAATTGGGACTATCAATTCTCTTGATTCCATCCCAATTCCTTGTTGGGTCAATTTTGGAGATTTAGGCTCTCTTTCTCAAGAAGAACCAAGTCAACTTAGCACAAACCAGTGTTTGCAACCACCAATTCATATATTAAACCATAAAATTGACCCAAATAACAAACACCCATAGTCAATCTAACAATAGATGGCAACACCCATCAATTACCCACACTAGGGTTGAGCCACAACCCTAGCTAATGGGTTTAGCTACTCATGCTTGAAGAAGAAAATAGAGAAATAGATGAAAAACAAGGCATATTAATTAAATGCTAAATTAAAATACAAGAATCTATCGTTAATTTGAAGCTAAGATGCAAAAAATGGCTACAGATGAAGTTCCCACGAGCGCAGCTAAGTTCTGGATATATTTGATGACCTAAAAATGGTAAAATGTTCTATTTATACTAGGCTGGAAAAACTGGACAAAAATACCCCTGCGGGGTCAGCGCGGGCCGCATAAAATGGACCGCGACCGCACTAGGCTCTTGGACTTCAATTAATTTTGGTCTCTCTAACTTGGGCTCCGCGGACCGCTTAGAATGGAGCGTGGCCGCGGAGGCAGCTGTCGTGGTCCGCACAACCATGACCGCGGACTGCATTGGCATTTTCCATCTCTCTGAATATCTCTTCCGCGGACCGCACAAAAAGGTAGTGCGGTCGCGAAACCTTTACCGCGGCCGCAGTATGTGTACCGCGGTAGCGTTGCCTGAAGCCTGGTTTTTGTCATCATTATGAATCACCTAGCGCGGCCGCATATGACTTTGTGCGGTCCGCACTAGGCCTGTTTGCCCTCAATTTACTTTGTCTTTGATACTTGAGCAGGTTTCACTCCTTTTGAGCCGATCTTTGACATTTCGTCACTTTGTCGATCAAACCTGCAATGAAGAACAACTTATGAGCCTTTTGGGACTATTTTGTAATGATTTATAATCAAAGCATAGGCAAGAAGGAGCATGAAACTCGTTAAAATCCCTACTTATCACCCGATCCAATAGAAATGTAAAATGCGCACTGCCGAGGGTCGAACGGCACGAACCATAGATGCATGTATTACCCCGCTCGCGTGTCATACATGCGACGCGGTCAACATAAATAAACAAATACCCCGCTCGCAAATCATACATGCGATGCGGGCACACATAGATACACACAGTCAAAAAACCAATCAAGAGTTTATTCCAATAAAAGCCAATTCTCTTTTAATGATTTAAGAAAATGAAGTTTAATATTTTTAGAAATTCATTTACCAATTCGATGAGATTTAAGCAATTTAAGTTGTCAATAAGTTTACAAATAATCCAAGTACAACATGCTTTTGGGTCCTAGACTACTCGGACAATAGCATAATAGTAGCTACGTATGGACTCTCGTCACCTCGTGCGTACGTAGCCCCCACAAATAGAAGCACATAACCAATTAACTCACCTATGGGGACAATTACCTCTTACAAGGTTAGAAAGGAGACTCACCTCACTCCGAAGATCCATAATCGGCATTCCACGCCCTTCCGAAGACTTAAATTGATGCACAACGCTCCAAAACTAGCCAATAATTATGCAAAATCCATTAATATATGTTCAAGTACTCATAATAATGTAATGTATAGCAATTCTTAACCCCAATCGAAAAGTTGACAAAATTGCCCTCGGGCCCACGTGTCCAAATTTTGAAATTTTTTGAAGATAAACTTTACCCATGAAGTCACGAACTCAAATATATGATTTTATCTAAATTCCATACCCAAAATCGTGGTTAAATTCCAAGAATATAAATTTTCTAGGTCTTCCTCAAACCCCATAAATTTCTACCCCCTTTACATGCTAAAATCCATACAAAATCGTTATATTTAACTCAATATAGGTGGGGTTAGCTTACTTTATCATTGATGATGAAAATCCCTCTTGAAGCTCTCCAAAATCGTCCATACCCAATGAAAAATGGGAGAAAAATGACCATCCCACGATTTTTAAAAGAACTCACTGCCTCCAGCACTTCCGCATCTGTGGTCAGGGGACCGAATCTGCGGTCCCGCATCTGCGAGAAGATGACCGCATCTGCGAAATGGGGAGAGAAGGCTGGGACCGCTTCTGCGGTCTGGGGGCCGCATCTGTAGCTTGGGAGCCGCTTCTGCGGTTCCTGGCCTGGCTTGCTTGGGCCGCTTCTATGATGCAAGGACCGCTTCTGCGGTCTCGCACCTGCAGTCCACCAACCGCAGGTGCGGTTATGACAGAAGCAGCAACCTTCAGCCCTTCTCAAAAATCCCATTTTTGATCTGTTAACCACCCGGAATCCACTCGAGGCCCCTGGGACCCCAACTAATCATACCAACCAGTCCTAAAACACATTACGGACTTGCTCGAGGCCTCAAATCATATCAAACAACGCTAAAATCACGAATCGACCTCCAATCCAAGCTTTATGAACTTTAGGAGTTCCAACTTCTACTTTCGATGTTTAAACCTAGCAAATCACGTCCAATTGACTTCAAATTTTGCACACAAGTTATATTTGACGTTATGGACCTACTCCAACTTTCGGAATCGGATTCCGACCTCGATATCAAAAAGTCCACTTCCGGTCAAACTTCTCAAAAACCTTCAAATTCTATCTTTAGCCAAATGACTTCACAATGACCTGCGGACCTCCGAATTCACTTCCGATCGCGCTCCCAACTCCAGAATCACCATATGGAGCTATTCCTAGACTCGGAATCCCAAACAGACATCAATAACATAGAAATGCACTTCAACCCAAACTTATAAAATTTCTTCCAAAGTGCTAGCTTTTACAACAGGCGCCCAAACACTCCCGGGTCATCCAAAACCCGATCCTGGCAACGCCCAAGTCCGAAATCATCATACGATCCTACTGGAACCTTCTGATTCCGATTCCGAGGTCATTTACTTAAAAATCCAATCTTGGTCAATTCTTCCAACTCAAGGCTTTAGAAATGAGAATTCTCTCTCCAAATCAACTCTGAACTTCCCAAAATTTAATTTCGACCACGCGTACAAGTCATAATACTTGAAATGAAGCTGCTCATGGCCTCAGACTACTGAACGACGCGTTAGAGCTCAAAACGACCGGTCGGGTCATTACACTTCAGGCTCAAGAGCCCGATTACTTTCAAAACATGGTGTCTGCAGTGGGTAAATCCTTCTCGAAAACAATCAAAATGGGGGAAATGGTTGAGAATGGTCTTAAGACAGGTAAAATTATAAGTCAAGCAGTTCTCAAAGCCACAACTCAGGCTGTCCAGATTAAATCTGATAATTTTAGTGACACAAATGAGAAGGACGAAGAAATCATGATGACATCAGGGTCGAGAAGAAGCCGTTGGAGGGCATCTCGAAGGTATGACCAGCCTCGTATGTTTTTTGATGATGTTCCTGAGCACTACTATCTACCTCAGAACTCACAATACTCTGTTGCTCCACCTCAGTATGTTGTCCAACCACCAAAACACCCTAGAAGGCGAGCAACAACAACTCAAAACCTCCAGCAGCCTCCACAAAATTTTCAAGTGCCCTATTACCCACATCCAAGCCAGGGGTATAGGGGGGAACAAAGGTTGAAAGATAATTTTACGCCAATAGGAGAGTCCTATGCAAGCTTATTTGAGAAGTTAAAGCATCATGACATGATTGCACTCATTCTTCCAAATCATGTGGACCAACGTACAAGAAGCTTTGACCCTTCTAAAAGGTGTGACTACCATTCTAATGCCCAGGGGCACAATGTTGAAAGCTATCGGGATTTGAAAAGAGAAATAGAAAGGATGATCTAGGAAAAACTAATTGTGATCCAAGACAGTGACACCCAGAATATCGTGTAGAATCCTTCACTTGCACATGATGATGCACACTTTGTGGGGATGATGCCTCGTGACATGGAGTATGAAAATCCTCTCGGGAGCTTGCCGACTGAAATTGGAGAAGGCCATGATGATTCTGATGAGCAAATTGTGGTTAAATGTCAAGCTTAGAAATTGAAAAGTCATTCTCTCCTTACTAGGAAGGAATCATGGTAGCTTGTTTTGATATTTTTTCTGTTATCTGGGTATTTCAGGGTTGTGATCCAGATTTTATTTGTTTCATTGAGTCAAACCTTTCTATCCCTCCATTCTGTCGATGTGAGTCTTGTCTGTTTGTTCTATTGCTATTTTCATTATTCGGATTATTTTAGGGTTGTAACTCAGATCTTAGGTTGTTTGTCTTGTTGTCAAACCCTTTCATCCTTTACTCAATAAAATATAGTTTGTCCTGTTGTGTCATTTTGTTCCTAGTTCTTTTCTCGCTAGATCTACTGACATGACATGCATGCGGAAATTTTGGTCAGATATTAGGAATTGATTTAATTTGGAATTGGATAACTGGAAAAAACACTTTTGAGGATGAATAAAGAGTTAAAATACTTTGGAATTAAGGTCGAGTAAAATTCAACTTCAAATCATTGTGAAGATCGGGCTTGAGGATGTTTAATCAACTGAAGTCTGTTGGAAAGTTTGACATTAAGGGATGGAAAGTGTCTTGTGACCATGACACACCAAGAAGGTAGACATGTTCATCAATGCTGTGATCGCGATAAGATACTATGTTTGGCATTCTCGAGGTTGGGAGGCCCTTTTTCTGCTACCCAAATACTTTATACCCTTTGTCACCCCTTTGAGCCTGTGTTATTTTCTTTGACCACCCTCTTATGGAATCAAGTTTAGAGTCAAGAGTAAAAAAAATGAAAAAAAAAGAAAATAAAAAGAAAATAAAAGTCCATGACCCAAGAGTACAAACTAGGACAATTCTTAGAAAATTCAAGCGAAAAAAATGAAGAAGAAAAGAATTGTCAAAGGTCCATGCCCTTAAAAAATAGAAGCTGGGGAAACTTGTTTTGAAAACAAAAAGAAACAAAAAAAAGATAGAAAAAAAGAAAAAAAAAACAGAAAGAAAGATGAAAATTAGTTTAGGTCAGATGTTTGAACTACGTTGGACCTGATTCCTTAAAAAAGGGATACGTAGGCAGCCTTACACGGTCCGGTCCAACCAAATAAGAATTCAGAAAAGAAAAAAAAGAATCCAAAAAAATTACAGTATCTGAAACTGGGGCAGCGATTTTATTTCACTTATGGAAGAGTCGATTCCAAAAGTTGTAAGTCCATAACCCCCTTTACTTTGAGTCTATTTTGAGCCTTCATGACGTCCTTTCTTTCCAACCCTATCCAAAATCCTTTCGAATAAAGACCTCCCGATACGCCTTTAAGAAATGCCAAAAGAAGCATGCAATGAGCAACGGTTGTCACATGATATAGAACATTGTCAGTTGCTCACACAAGGAAGCAAAGCAACAAAAAAAGAGAAAAAATGAGAGAGTCTTGCTAGTGAAAACCTTTACGGGCACTGTAAGGCGACGGTAAGTAGAGAAAATAAATGAGAGAGACTTGTTGGTGAAAACCCCTCGGGGCACCACTAGTCAAAAATGAGTCGTGAAACTGACACAAAGGATTGTCACGAACAAGCCCGACTGCAAATATCATAAGAATGGTAAAAGGGGATGCCTATATCCGCTATCTCTCACCAGCTTCGTCCAAAATGTCGTCGCCTCCCATCTCTCGTCCATTGTTGCTTCAACCTGAAACCGGTCCACAAACCAATATATGAGGAGATTTTGATGTACGAGTTCGAGGGTCTGTCGAGTTCGAGTTTCCGGCGTGGTCTTTGGTTAACGGATCTGTTGGTGTCCGGTATCATTGGCTCAATCTTCTTTGTAAACTAGTTGAGATGTTTTTTTGCTGATATTTTGAAACTTATACAAGGTCTGTTTCCTATATTTCCTTAGTTTTGCTAGTTTTCTCTTGGCTTATAATAGTTTGGAGTTTATTTTCGATTAGCTTATGCCTATTTTGTGTAAGCATGATTTTAGTTGTTATCTTATTTAGTTTTGTTCATCTTCATAATGTTCTATTGGTTATTCCTTTGAGTTGTGAGGGTGAAAATCGTTGATATTTGCAAAGATTTACTTTATATTTTTATGGATTATATCATGTTTGCTTTACTTATTTATGTAGCTATTGATTTTAATTTCTCATGTTTGATGCGTTCCCATAATTGATAGTATTGAAATGGTCTTTGGTGATGTTACTGGAGTGAAACGTAGTTAGATAGGTTCAAAAGTGTTGAAATGTAGGCGCAACAACAACTATTTGGTGACGTTACTGGAGTGAAATGTGTTGAAATGGTCTTTAATTTGTTTATATTAAAAAGAAAACCAATTATTTGAAATGTTGTGGGGTTTAGATCAAAAGAGCAAACAATATTGGGTTACAAGACTTGGATTTAAGAAACAGATTGGAAGTGTCTTTATTTTTAGTAATTTGAGCTTTGGATTATTTTTTTTCTTTACTCTTTGTTTTATTACTTTGCTTTGTTCGCTAGTAACATGTTAGGTCGACCACACCCGGGTAGGCGAACCTTTAGGCACGTTTTGAATTTATTACCGTGATTGTGGACACATTCGCGTTACATAATTACGATTCCTTAAGGATAGTTTAAGTTGTGCCATAAGCAAATTAAATCATCTATGGCCCTCACAAATGTTATAATTTAGATATTAAAAGTGAACTTCGTAGTTTGCTTTAGGCGCGTTAATTATATAATTACCATTGCTACTACTAAAATCCGGGTGTACATTTCATGTGACCCGGTTCTAATTTCCAACAAGGTTAAATAGAACGTGTCTTAAATCACGGGTGCATTTCATGTAGCGTGGCTTGCGACATGTTGTAAATAATCTTGAATTAATTCTTTAAACAAATAAAAGCGGTTATAAAGTTAAAAAATGCACATAGGTTTAAAAGTGTTTTAAAACAGATAATTAGGCAAATATTAATAGTTAAGCGACCGTGCTAAAATCACGAAATCCGGGAATGCCTAACACCTTCTTCCAGGTTAACAAAATTCCTTACCAGAATTTCTATGTTTGCGGACTGTAAAACAGAGTCAATCTTTCCTCGATTCGGGATTTAAAACCGGTAACTTGGGACACCATAAATTATCCCAAGTGGAGACTCTGAATTTTAAATAAAATAGTCCTGTTTCGATTGTCACTTAAATTGGAAAAACTCCTCTATACCCCTCTCGGGGTAGAAAAGGAGGTGTGACAGAGTTGTAATCTTGTTATTTGCTCTTTATTGTATTTCCTAGTTTGCTTTCTTAGAAGCTTTGTCTCAGGAACAAACCAAAATTCGTAAACTTTCGAGTTTATGTTGTGACTAGGAATAGTCATAAGTTTAAAGCCTTTGTAACTAAGATAGTTATAGAGTGGCTTGTGGTGGGTGCATCACAAGTTAGTTGAAGTCTTTGCAATAGGGTTTTTGCAAAGTAGCTTGTAATAGTGAGATTGCAAGTTAGTGAAGTTAAAAGCCTACAAGAGTAGGTCGTGGTTTTTTTATCCCCTTGTGTGGGATTTTTCCACGTAAAAATCCCTTGTCTTCTTTATTTTCAGTTTTTATAGCATTCTCAACATCATCTCATATAGGCTCAGGTACTCTAAAGTTTGGTGGACTCATACAAACTAACAGTTATCTCTTATGTGAAGGCTTAGCGTATGGTCGAGAAGGGGTGTCTAGCTTAGTTGGCTTATTGTCACGACCCTAAACCCGAACCCGGTCGTGATGGCGCCTCTTGTGAAGACAAGGCCAGCCAACTAGACCCAATTCACTTGTTAAAGCAGTTAAACAATGTAAAAGCAGGCTAAAATATGATTTAGTGATAATAAGTAGTGGAAATACAACCCGACACAGCCCTAACCGGAGTGTCACAAATCACGAGCTCCAGGCTGCGAACACCAACAACTACCTAAAGACTCCTCGAAGATCCGCCTAACGCTGGAATGAATCAGCACTCAGGAGCGGGACCAGCTACGCCTGAATCTGCACACGGGGTGCAGGGAGTAAAGTGAGTACTCCAACTCAGCGAGTAACAAATGAAAACAATGATTGAAAGTAAGAAAACACGTAAGGCATACGACATTCTATAATGAAGCAGTAAAATCATTTAAAAACAGTAAAACAATGAAAAGTCAAGAAAAATCCTCTTTTCAACAAGTAAACAAGTAATTAACAGATAGTTAAGGTAAAGTAAACAAATAGCAGTTCGCCCCTCGGGCACAGTATCAACAAATTTGCCTCTCGGGTAACATCTCAGAACAATA
Organism: Nicotiana tabacum; assembly: GCF_000715075.1. Classification (NCBI taxonomy): domain Eukaryota; kingdom Viridiplantae; phylum Streptophyta; class Magnoliopsida; order Solanales; family Solanaceae; genus Nicotiana; species Nicotiana tabacum. The sequence goes on along the minus strand of NC_134086.1, from coordinate 173,747,466 downwards.
CCAGCCCCTCGGGCTCAATCTCACAACAATATCAGCCCCTCGGGCTCAATTTCACATCACAATGGGTACCCGGGCTCACTTGGGGTGTGCAGACTCCTGGAGGGGCCCCTTACGACCCAAGCGCAATACCAAGTCATCTCGTGGCATCAAATCTAGGCCCTCAACCTCATATCAATCTAGCCACCTCATGGCGTATATATCTCAGGCCCTCGGCCTCAAATCGGTATCAGTGTTTCCTCACAACTAGGTCATCGTCCTTACTCAGTCAAAAATCCTCACAAGCCCCTCGGACAATAGTAAAACAGTGTTTCTCAGCCCAAACATCATTTAAAATATCATTTAAGTCTTAAAACTGAGTAAACATGGCTGAGTATGAAAAAAGTGGGAAAATAACATGACTGAGTTCAAGTATAAAGTCAAAATAGTGAGGAAATATCAATAAAAGCCCCGAAGGGTTCAAATAGTTGGCCCTAGGCCCAAATATAGCATTCAGCCCAAGTAATGAGGATGGCAAATAGTTTTCATTCAAATACGCGATAAAATCATCAATCGGGACGGACCAAGTCACAATCCCCAATAGTGCACGACCCCACGCTCGTCATCAAGCGTGTGCCTCACCTCAATATAGCACTATGATGTGCAAATCCGGGGTTTTAAACCCTCAGAGCATCATTTACAGTCATTACTCACCTCAAACTAGCTAAATCTCTAGCTCGCAACGCCTTTACCCCTCGAATCGGCCTCCACGCATGTCGAATCTATCCAAAATCAGAACGAGTATGTCAATATATGCTAAGGGAACGAAGCCCAAGCGAAAACAATCAATAAAGGGCACAAATCTCGAAATTATCAAAACCCGACCCCCGGACCCACGTCTTGAAAATCAAAATTTTTTACATCAATAGATTTCTCATCTCCCCACGAGTCTATGCATATCAAAAATACCAAAATCGGAGTTCAAATGGCCCCTCAAATCCTCATTTTAAGGCCTCTTAAACTCAAGCCCTAATCCCCCATTTTTAGCCCTTTAATTCCTTTAATTACAGCCTTAATCCGTGAAATACTACCATAGAAATGTGTTTTAGGTCCAAAATCCTTACCTTAGCCAAGTTCCCTTGAAATCTCTCTTTCAAATCGCCCAAAAAGCTCCAAGCCGAAGTCCATAATTGGTGAAATAACCCAAAATTCGCGTAGGACTCTTTTTAAATTCTTCTGCCCAGTTGTTCCGCATCTGCGGCTCCATCACCGCTTCTGCGGTACCGCATTTGCGGTAAATCCTTTGCTTCTGCGGAATTCACTTAAGAGCCCAAAAGTCGCATCTGCGATATGCCTTCCGCATCTGCGGCTCCGCAGATGCGGCCATCCTTACCGCTTCTGCGGTCACTGACAAATCCTCATAATCCACTTTTGCAGCCACTCCATCGCATATGCGGCACCGCACCTGCGGTCCCCAAACCGCATGTGCGAAAACACTAGAAGCAGCAAAACTTCAGCAACTGCAATAACATCTCAACTCCTCCGTCAACCATCCGAAATCCCCCCGAGGCCCCCGGGACCTCAACCAAAAGTACAAACATAACCCTATACCTTATTCAAACTTGTTCCAATCATCACAACACCTCAACCAACACCAAATACCAAAACACCTCGGATTCAATCCTAAGTTTCTAAAATCTTCTGAATTCTGCTTTTGATCAAAAACCCAACCAAACCACGTCCGAATGACCTGAAATTTTACACACACATCCCAAATGACACAACAGAGCTACTGCAACTCTCGAAATTCCATTCTGACCCCTATATCAAAATCTCGCCGACCAACCAAAAATTGCCAAAATATCAACTTCGCCAATTCAAGACTAATTCTACTCTGAACCTCCAAAACTCGTTCCGCTCACACTCCTAAGTCATGAATCCCCTCTTGAAGCTAACCGAACCCTCAGAACTCACATCCGAGTCCTCTAACACATAAGTCAACATTCAGTTGACTTTTCCAACTCAAACTCCCTTAAAAGAGACTAAGTGTCTCAAACCTTACCAAAATCATTCTAGATTCGATCCGACTAACCCGATACCATAAACACGGATAACAAAGCATAAAGAAGTAGAAAAGGGGGAAACTGAGATGTAACTCATGAGACGACTGGCCGGGTTGTCACACTTATGTCCGCAATTCTAGTGTAGAGGTTCCTTCCATGGATTCAGTACCAATTTTTCGAGGGTTCCTAGAAGTATTTCCTGTAGAACTAACAGGGATGCCACCCGATAGGGATATTGACTTCTATATTGACTTGGTTTCGGTCACTCAGCCCATTTCTATTCTTCCATACCGTATGGCCCTTCCAAAGTTGAAAGAATTGAAAGAACAGTTGCAAGATTTGCTGGATAAAGGCTTCACTAGAACTAGTGTCTCGCCCTAGGGTGCGCCCATGTTGTTTATGAAGAAGAAAGATATGTCGATAAGGATGTGTATAGATTATCTTCAGTTGAACAAAGTCACTATCAAGAACAAGTATCTATTGCCAAGGATTGATGACTTATTTGATCAGCTTCAAGATGCCAAGCAGTTTTCAAAGATTGATTTGAGGTCTGTCTACCATCAATTGAGGATTAGGGCATTCGATGTCCCTAAGATAGCTTTTTGTACTCGATATGGGCATTATGAGTTCCTGATTATGTCATTTGGCTTGACAAATGCCCCAGCAACATTTATGGATTTGATGAACCGGATGTTCAAGCCTTACCTGGATTCCTTTATGATTGTGTTTATTGATGATATCTTGATCTACTTCCGCAGTCGAGAGGAGCACGAGCAGCATCTTTGGATCGTACTTCAGACTCTAAGAGACAACAGTTATATTCCAAGTTTTCAAGTGCAAGTTTTGGTTGGACTCAGTCGCCTTCTTGGGGCACGTTGTATCAGTAGAGGATATTCAGGTGGATCCTAAGAAGATTGAGGCCGTCCAGAACTAGCCTAGACCTACTTCAGCCACAGAGATCTATTATTTCTTAGGATTGGCGGGTTATTATCGTCAATTTGTGGAGAGGTTTTCATCTATAGTAGCCCCGTTGACCAGGTTGACCCAGAAGGGTGCCCCGTTTAGATGGTCAGACAAGTGTGAGGCGAGCTTTCAAAAGCTCAAGACGGCTTTGACTACAGCGTCGGTATTGGTGTTGCCTACAGATTTAGGATCGTATACTATATATTGTGATGCATCTCGTATTGGTCTGGGTGCGATATTGATGCAGGGTGGCAAGGTTATTACGTATGCTTCGCGACAGCTGAAGGCACACGAGAAGAATTACCTCGTTTATGACCTAGAGTTGGCAGCCATTGTTCATGCGCTGAAGATTTGGAGACACTATCTTTAGGGCATGTCATGTGAGGTATTCACGGATCATCAGAGCTTGCAGTATTTGTTCAAGTAGAAGAAGCTCAATCTGAGGCAGAGAAGGTGGTTAGAGCTATTGAAAGACTGAGATATCACCATCTTGTATCATCTCGAGAAGGCCAATGTGGTGGTCGATGCTTTGAGTAGAAAGTCAGCTAGTATAGTCAGCCTTACGTACATTCCAATCGATGAGAGACCTCTTGCATTAGATGTTCAAGCCTTAGCCAATCAGTTCGTGAGGTTGGATGTTTCTGAGCCCCGCCATGTTCTAGCTTGTATGGTTGCTCAGTCTTCTTTGTTTGAGCATATTAGAGATAGGCAGTATGATGACCGTCGTTTTCTTATCCTTAGGGACACAGTGGTGCCAAGCAGGTTACTGTTGGAGATAATGGAGTTTTGAGGATGCAGGGTTGTGTTTGTGTGCCTAATATGGATGTACTTCGTGAGCTGATTCTTGAGGAGGCCCACAGTTCCCAGTATTCTATTAACCCGGGCTCCGCCAAGATGTATCAGGATTTACGACAGCATTATTGGTGGAGGAGAATGAAGAAAGGTATCGTTGCATGTGTGTCTCGGTGTCTAAATTATAAGCAAGCGAAATGTGAGCATCAGAGACCCGGTGATTTTTTTAGAAGTTAGAGATTCCTGAGTAGAAGTGGGAGCGTATCACTATAGATTTTGTTGTTAGACTCCCACGGACTTAGAAGAAGTTCGATGCAGTTTGGGTCATTATGGAAAGGCTGACCAAGTCAGCGCATTTCATTCATATGGTAGTTACTTATTCTTCAGAGCGGTTGGCAAAGATTTATATTCGCGAGATCATCCGTCTTCACGGTGTGCCCGTGTCTATCATTTTTGATTGAGGTACGTAATTCACCTCGCATTTCTGGAGGGCAGCGAAATGTGATTTGGGCACGCGGGTTGAGCTGACCACATCATTTCATCCTCAGACATATGGTAAGTCTGAGCACACTATTCAGATATTAGAGGATATGCTCCACGCTATTGTTATAGACTTCGGAGGTTCGTGGGATGAGTTCTTGCTACTAGTGGAGTTTGCCCACAACAACAGCTATCAGTCGAGCATTCAGATGGCTCCCTATGAGGCATTATATGGTAGGTGGTACCGATCGCCAGTTGGATGGTTTGAGTTGGGGGAGGCTCGATTATTGGGTACACAGTTAGTACAGGATGCCTTGGATAAGGTCAGGATTATTCAGGATCGACTTCGTACAGCTCAGTCCAGGCAGAAGAGTTATGTCAACCATAGAGTTAGTGATATTGCATTCATGGTCAGAGAGAGAGTGTTGCTCCGGGTATCACCCATGAAAGGTGTAATGAGGTTTGGAAAGACGGGCAAGTTGAGCTCTAGGTATATCCGGCCTTTTGAGATCCTTGAGCGAGTAGGAGAGATGGCCTACAAACTTGCATCGCCACCTGGTTTATCAATAGTGCATCCGGTGTTCCATGTGTCCATGCTCCGGAAGCATCACATCGATTCATCCCACGTGTTAGACTTCAACATTGTGCATATTTACAAGGATTTGACCTACGAGGAGGAGTCGGTAGCTATTCTAGGGCGGTAGGTTCGTCAGTTGAGATCAAAGAGTTATCCTTCAATCTGAGTGCAGTGGAGAGGTCAACCCGTAGAGATAGCTACATAGGAGTCCGAGTCAGATATGCGGAGTAGATATCCCCATCTTTTCACCAGCCTAGGTACTTTTCTATGTCCGTTCGAGGACGAACTTTTATTTTAGAGGTGGAGAATGTGATGACCCGATAGTTTATCTTATGATTTAGAACCAAACTCAGTGTTTTGAAGCATTTAGAAACTCATTCTAGCCTTTCTCAATTTGCGTGCGCAATCCTGGCATTGACCCAAAAGGCTTATATGCTAAAAGCTGATAAAAATAAGAATTTTTGCCTTAAAAGTTCTTATTTTGCCTTAAAAGTTAATTTTGGTTGACTTCAGTCAATAATTTGAGTAAACGAACCCGGACCTGTATTTTGATGGTCTCGGTGGGTTATTATTGAAATATGGGACTTGGGCATATGCCCGTAATCGAATTCTGAGGTCCCTAGATCGAGATATGAATTTTTATTGAAAATTAAAAGTCTGAAAATCTAATGGTTTTAAGAATCGATTACTATTTGTCCTTGTTAGTATTGGGTCCATATTTTGGTTCTGGAGCCCGGTACAGGTCCAATATAATATTTATGACTTTTTTGCGAAATTTGGTGAGAAGCAGAATTAGTTTGACACGATTCGGATGTCCGGTTGAAAATTAGAAGTTTCAAAGTTTTCTTGAAAATTTCATTTGATTTGGTGCTAAATTCGTAGTTCTAGGTATTATTTTGGCGATATGATCGCACGAGCAAGTTCGTATGATATTTTAAGACTTTTGTGCATATTTGGTTTGAAGCCCCGAGGGCTCGGGTGGGTTTCGAATAGGCTACAGAGTGAAATGAACTTAGAAATCATAGTTGGTGTGCATCAGACCAGCAGATCATGCATTTGGGACATCTGGCTCGTAAATGCGAGCCTCGCATTTGCAAAGAAGACCCCGCATTTGCGTAGTTGGTCTGGGGGAAGGGATCTTCACATTTGCGGAGAAGGAGGTCGCATTTGCGATCCTCCAACATCGCATTTGTGAACAAATTGTCCGCATTTGTGAAGGTAGCAGAGATGCAAGGAGTTCGCATTTGCGAAACTTTTCTCGCATTTGAGAAGCCTAGGTCGCATTTGTGACATCTGCAGCTGTGAAAAAGTGACTTAGACTGGATTTTTCTCCCATTCTTCAAATTTTCAAAACCTAAAACACAAGAGGCGATTTTCCAACGAACTTTTCTTCCCCAAATCATATGTAAGTGATTCTAAACTAGTTTTTTTCAATCTTTCACTACATTTTTCAAGATTTCAACCTAGAATCTAAGGTTTTTATGGTAGAATTGGGGAATTTGGGTAGAAACTAGGGATTTCGAAAATTGGGGATTTTGACCTCAAATTGAGCTCGGATTCCAAAACCAATTATATATCCGGGCTCGGAGTGAATGGTTAATCGAGTTTTGGTCCAAATTTCAGGTTTGGACCAAGCGGACCCGGGTGTTAATTTTTGTTGACTTTTTCAAAATGGCCTAAATTGAATCCTTTGCAATCGTGGGTAGCTAAGGCTTAAATTGAATCGTTTGGTTGGTATTTTGCTAGATTCTATTGGTCCGGAGGTTTGTTTGAAGGGAAAAACTGTGGTTGAGCTTTGAGTTTGGCCATTGGAGCGAGGTAGTGTCATGGTTAACCTTGGCTTGAGGGATTAGGTATTATTTGCTTATTTACTATGTGTTTGAATTTTTGGTACAACGTATAGGTGAGGTAACGATTACCTATGCGTTGTTGTCAAGTTATAGCATGTGAGTGAGTCTTATTCTTGTAATTGATGTTTTCTTTGATCATATTATCCATGCTTAGACTAGTTACTCGTTATGTTGAGCATTCTTATCATGTTTACGGGCCTTGGTATTGATTGAGTATTGATTCAAAGTTGAGGTTGGTATTGTGGAACCAAATGTTGAAGTAAGACTTGTTATTTTCATTCCTATCTCCCTATTATTATTGTTTATTGTTTTGGTAGGGGGAGTGTTAATGCACGAAGGGTGATGTCGTGCCATGTTTTGTGAGTGATAATGCACGAAGGGTGATGTCATGCCATATTTTGTGGGTGATAATGCACAAAGGGTGATGCCGGTGCTATTCCATGTTATGAGAGAGTTAATGCACGAAGGGTGATGCCGTGCCGTTTCAATTGTTTCGTATGGTGAGGTTGAGAGTAAAAGCATGAAGGGTGATGCCGTGCAGTTTCCTTTACCATGTTAACTTGTTTCTATTTGTTTAAGGCATATTGGTTGATCAAGTCCTTATCACTGCTTTAATTCTTTATCTTGTGATCCCCTCAGCGTGTCCCCCTCCCAATATTACTTGTCTTGTTTCTTTTATTGCTGTTATTGGTATATATATTGTTATACTACATAGGTTGGTTTTGTAGGTGTCTTGTCTTAGCCTCGTCACTACTTCGCCGAGGTTAGGCTCGACACTTGCTTAGTACATGGGGTCGGTTGCACTGATATTGTACTCTGCACTTTCTGTGTAGATTTTGGTACTGGACCGAGTTGATCCTAAGTTTAGCTAATGGCTTCATCTTATCGGAGACCCAAGGTAGTCCTGTTGGCGTCCGCAGGCCCTAGCCCCCTTCTATTCATTCTCTTTACTGTTTCATTTGTATCTGTCACGATCGGAATTTTTCACCGTCGGGATCGTGATGGTGCCTACTCTTGACAGCTAGGCAAGCCAACAGATACATTCTAACACCTTATTATTAACCCAAACAATAATAAATAATAACTGAAGCTAAGCAGATATAAAGTGCGAAAGTTACATAACAGCTCAAAGTTCTAAAACAAGACTACCCCAATGATCTGGTGTCACAATTTCACAAACATCTAAGGATTTCTACAAACACTAGTTTAAAAGAAATACATCTGTTCTCGAAATGAAAAGTGTAACACCTCAAAATTTTAATAATATTTGCACTCTTGATTGAGCATTTTTATAACGAGGAGATATTTTACTTTGCACTTCCTAAATGTTAAATTGACAATATATGAAAATTTCTTACTTTAGGTTGTGTTAATATTGACAAAGAAGCTTCATGGTGTTGCTATGTGTAACACCTAATATTATTTTGATGAATTGTTATTAAATACATTATATAACTAAGTTTTTGTGCTGCCAACCTTTTGTATTTATCTAAATATATTAGTAATTTGGGCGGCCACATTTTTCATACTTATCCAAAGTTTAGATATAACTTTGGAAGACTCGTCTATCCATATCTTTCTCTTTTGTTTCATTCTTGCAAGACAAAAAACAAAACCACCTACCCTTTCTCCTTCTTAGCCTCTAAAAACTTCATGAAACCACCATAAATTTCTACTAAATCAGCCGGCAAAATTCGTTTTTTTGGTGAAGATCAAGTTGCTCCTCTCTTTTGTGGTAAGTTTCTAAACTCATTTTTACACTAGAGAGCTATTAGTGTTTTCTACATATCGTTTTATACAGAGCTCCGATTTAAGTGATCCAGAACTTTCTGGAAATCTATTTCATAGATCTATAACTCTTATGAAGGAATGGAAATCTAGTTTTGCCGGCATTTACCCGAAAAAGGATCAGAAAGTACAGAGCAGGTGCTGCACAGATTTTAGGTTTTAGAAATACTCCATATACTACTGTTAGTAATTTTATCATAACTTTCTGTAAAAAATAGACATGGGGTTGATTCAAGATGTTCTGAAACTCTAATACATATATATACAACTTATATGAAGACTATATAGTCTAGTGTGTCCGTTTAGATCTTCAAAATTGAGCTACAACACGAAATAGTGATACTGTCCGGAATTTCTGTTTCAAACTTTTTTGGGTAATTTTCACCAATATCATGTTTAGTTTGACATGTTAAATCACTGAACTTATTTGGATATTTGATTATGTATTTAAGGTATATAAACCCTTGAAAAAAATCAAAGGGAAAGTGTTTGGGGAAGTGAACGGATTTGGTTTGTTTACGGTGTAGACGATTCGAACATCCCCAAGTTGTGATTGAACTGTTTTGTGGTAAAACACCAAGGTTTGTGTTTAAACTTTGTACTCTTTTTGCTTGTTGTAATATTTTTAAATAACCTAATATTTATTTTCTTGTCTTCAATTTATATTGTTATATTCGTATTATATCAAGTATTGTCAGATATTTGCTAAATCGCCCATTTGTACGGATTGTTTGATCATTTTGCATTCTTGTTGGGACTATGTCCTTCTTGTGGCAGTGACTTTGTCATTCCTCTTGGCATGCCTCTTGATTTGGATCTTTTGTCATCTTGACTTTGGATTTGTAGTTCGTCTTAAATTATGGAACTTGTCCGTGTTAAGTGCGAACTAGGAAGCCATTTTTAATATGGTTCTTGATTCTCTTGACTAATGGGTTTTGACCCTACTTGATTTGGGGCTTCGGTCCATCTTGATATCTGATTATGCTTAGTGTGATGGCATGACGTATATATTGGGCGAAAAATGGATATTTGGTAAACTCTCTTGGATTGATAGTATACGCTTTCTCGACTCTTGAACATTGTTATTGATATTTGGAAACACTTCAAAGTTTGATATTTGATATATTTGATATATTTGTTCACTTGTTTTAAATTATGTTAAATTGAGCTGACTATAACTAAAAGGGGAATTGGAGAATTTAATGACTCCAAGCGTAAAATTTATACACCACTAAGCTTTATGCTTAGCGATAGTTGTTTTCTATTGTAGGTAATGTACATGATGAAATCTGAAGATGGGCATTATGAAGTAGTCTTTTGGCAGCACTTATGGAGATCACATTTGCATATGCACCTTGGTTTTGCATAGTTTTGGGACATGTACATGATATATATATGTCACATTTATGTATGTTATTTGGAGGCATGTTGGATTTTAAGACCAAAATCTTGTAACTTAAATTTGGTAACTTGTTTTACTGTATATGTATGTGTGTCACATTTATGTATGTTATTTGGAGGCTTGTTGGATTTTAAGACCAAAATCTTGTAACTTAAATTTGGTAACTTGTTTTGCTGTTTTAGGGTGTGTTAATAACTCAAGTCTTATAATATGCTGAATTTACACTTTCTCTTGTAAATATGTACAAAAGAGAAAACTAGTTTCCTTTTTATATACCCGATAGTTTGAAATTTATGTACAATACAAACTTGCAGTGATGTTGAATGAAAGTATAAATTTATTAGGAAGTTGCTTTAATCTGTTGATTGTTCAAGAAGGGTTATATCACCTTATGTTAATATTTTAACATTGTATTTCATTTAAAATAAAATATGAAGTGTATTTTTAAAAAAAATATTGCACTTTGAACCTTTTCGCATGGGCCTATTTCCGCTACTAAATTATTCTGAATAGTTTTAACTAATATCTTTTTAATATTTTATAAGTAGTAAATTAGATTTGTTTCCTAAGTCGCACCCTTCCAAAGGGGTTGCTACAAAAAGAGACAGGAAATCTAAAAAATAAGGAAGGGGACTCCAGGATCTGCGAATGCCGGTAGATCTACCTCGGGTCTCCTGTGCACTGAAGGCAGCCACCCAAACTCTACTCACGAGGTCCGTCACCGAAATCTACATAGAAAGTGCAGAGTGCAGTATCAGTACAACTGACCCTATGTACTGGTAAGTGCCGAGCCTAACCTTGGTGAAGTAGTGACGAGGATAGGACACGACAAACATCATAAACCTGTGCAGTTAAACAATATACTAACAGAATAACAAGCTACATAGAAATTAACGGGAAGGGACAACATGTTATGGGTGTACCAGAATCAGGAATCACAGTAGTAACGGAAATTAAACAATTAGTGCACTTGAAACGATAACAGCAAATAATCACAGTAAACAGAAAATGCACGACATCACCCTTCGTGCTTTTACTCTCAATCCTCACAATGCAATCAATAATAGAAATGTGCACGACATCACCCTTCGTGCTTTATCACTCTTCCTCACCATATGAATAATAGAAATGTGCATTGCATCACCCTTCGTTCTTTATCCCTCTTCCTCGCCATATGCATAAATATAAATGTAAATGTGCACAGCATCACCCTTCGTGCTTTATCGCTCTTTCTCACCATATGCATAAATATGAATGTACACGGCATCACCATTCGTGCTTTATCACTCTTCCTCACCATAAGCAACAACAGAAACAATAACAACCCGGCAAGGGCATCTTAATCAAATAACTTCATTTCATCATTTAATTTCACAACAGAAATCTCAAATTGATCCAATACTCAACCAATATCCAAAACCAAGAAAACAAAGTGAGACTTGTTTAACATGAGTAATAACTAGTTTCAGCAAGAACAATACGTATAAAGGAACACAACGGTCACAAGTATGAGAATCACTCACATGCCATGACCCGACAATGACGTATAGATACTCATCACCACACCTATATGTCGTACTAAACAACTAACAAGTAGCAAATAGGGAAAACAATACATATTCCCTCAAGCTAAGGTTAGCCAAAACACTTACCTCGATTCCATGGCCACAATCAAACCTCAATTATCGCTTTACCTCTCGGTTTCACATCCAATCCGCTTGTATCTAGTCATAATAAACTTAATAATATCAATAAATACTAGAGAAATCAATTTCAATGCTAAATTTTAGGTTTCCCAATATTTTTCCCAAAAAGTCAAAACCCGACCTCGGGCTCGCATGGTCAAAACTCGAAGTTCAGACCAAAATCCCATTACTCATTCACCCCCGAGCCCGGATATACAATTGGTTTTGGAATCAGGCCTCAATTTGGGGCCTAAATCCCCAAATTTCGAAATTCCTAAATTCTACCCAAAAACATCGTATTCCCCCATGAAAATCCCTAGATTTTGTGATGAAATCTTGTAAAAAGATGGAATAGATTGAAGGAAATGAGTTATAAATTGTTTACCTATGATTTGAGGAAGAACTCTCCTTTAGAAAATCGCCTATGGGAGCTTAGGGTTTGAAAATTTGAGAAATGAAGTGAAAATCCCGTCAAAACTTGTTTTTGAACAGTTGCAGGTATCGTATTTGCGATCGCATGTTCGCAAATGCGACCAATGCTTCACAAATGCGAAGCTTGGCCTGACCTGCTGCCTTCGCAAATGCGAACAGATGTTCACAATTGCGGCCACTGTTCAAGTCGCATTTGCGACGATGAACTTCGCAAATGCGAAGGTCCCCTGCCCAGCCCAGTCATCACAGATGCAATGCTTCTTCACTATTGTGGTGCTCGCATTTGCGAACCAGACTTCGCAAATGCGAAGTCTGCACACCTGCAATACCAAAAAAAATTCTTTAAGGTCCAAACACTCTGTGGCCTATCCAAAACTCACCCGAGCCCTCGGGGCTCTAAACCAAACATGCACACAAGTCCAAAAACATCATACGGACTTGTTCGTGCAATCAAATTGCCAAAATAACATCTTAAACAACAAATTTAACACCAAAACTCATGAAATTTTCAAGATAGTTTAAGCTTCCTATTTTCTCATCCAAAGGTCCGAATTACGTCAAATTACTTCCGTTCCTCACCAAATTTTATAGATATGGTTTGAATATTATAACGGACCTATACCGAACTTCAGAACCAAAATATGGGCCTGATACCATCAAGTTCCCACACTATTCAATTTCCATAAACTATTATATTTTTCACTTAACAATTTTTTTCAAAAATTCATTTCACGGGCTAAGGACCTCGGAATTCAATTCTGAGCATACGCCCAGGTCCCATATTTTACTACGGACCCTCCGGGACCGTCGAAACACATGTCCGATTCCGTTTATCCAAAACATTGACCGAAGTCAACAAAAATCATCTTTTAAGCCAAAATTCATTATTTCTAAAAAATTCTCACATAAGGGCTTTTCGGATAGACGCCCGGACTTCACACGCAATCAAGGAGAATGAAAATGAGGTTTTTAAGGCCTCGAGACACGGATCCGACTTCTAAAACAAGAGATGACCTTTTGGGTCATCACTTCTCCACCTCTAAAACAACCGTTCGTCCTCGAACGGACATTGAAAAGTACCTAAATCGATGAAAAGATGGGGATATCTGCTCCGTATATCGTACTCGAACTCCCAGGTAGCTTCCTCGACAGGCTGACCTCTCCACTGCACACGAACTGAAGGGTAATTCTTCGATCTCAACTGTCGAACCTGCCGGTCTAGAATAGTTATTGGCTCCTCCTCATAGGTCAAATCCTTGTCCAACTGGACAGTGCTGAAGTCTAACATGTGGGATCGATCGTTGTGATACTTCCGAAGTATGGACATATGAAACACTAGATGCACAGCCGATAAACCCGGCGGCAACGCAAGTCTGTAAGCCACCTCTCCCACTCTACCAAGGATCTCAAAAGGCCCGATGAACCTAGGGCTTAGCTTGCCCTTCTTCCCAAATCTCATCACGCCCTTCATGGGCGACACCCGAAGCAACACTCGCTCTCCGACCATGAATGCCATATCACGAACCTTACGGTTGGCAAAACTCTTATGCCTGGACTGAGCTGTACGAAGCCTGTTCTGAATAATCTTAACCTTATCCAAGGCATCCTATACTAAATCTGTACCCAACAACCGAGCCTTTCCCGGCTCAAACCACCCAACCAGCGATCAAGACTGTCTAACATATAATGCCTCATAGGGGGCCATCTGGATGCTCGACTGGTAACTGTTGTTGTAGGCAAACTCAGCTAACAACAAGAACTAATCCCAAGAACTTCCAAAGTCAATAACATATGCTAAGAGCATATCCTCCAAAATCTGAATAGTTCTGAGGATGAAACGGTCTGCTCAACTCAATACCTAACTCATGTTGTACTACCCTCTAGAAATGCTAGGTAAACTGCGTACCTTGGTCAAAAATGATGGACATGGGCACACTATGAAGACGAACGATCTCCCGAATATAGATCTCGGCCAACCGCTCTGAAGAATAGGAACCGCCACAGGAATGAAATGCGCTGACTTGGTCAGCCTATTCATAATAACCCACACTACATCGAACTTCCTCTGAGCCTCTGGGAGTCCAACAACGAAGTCCATAGTGATACGTTCCCACTTCCACTCAGGAATCTCAATCTTCTAAAGCAAACCACCAGGTCTCTGATGCTCGTACTTTACCTACTGATAATTCAAACATCGAGCTACATACGCAACAATATCCTTCTTCATTCTCCTCCACCAATAATGCTGCCGCAAGTCCTGATACATCTTAGCAGCACCCAGATGAATAGAATACCGGAACTATGAGTCTTCTCTAGAATCAACTCACAAAGCCCATCCATATTAGGCACACAAACTCGACCTTGTATCCTCAAAACTCCGTCATCGCCAACTATAACCTACTTGGCACCTCCATGCCGCACTATGTCTCTAAGGACAAGCAAATGAGGATCATCATACTGCCAATCTTTGATACGCTCAAATAATGAAGAACGAGCGATTGTGCAAGCTAGAACATGGCTGAGCTCAGAAACATCCAACCTCACGAACTGATTGGCTAAAGCCTGAACATCCAAAGCAAGCGGTCTCTCACCAACTGGAATATACGCAAGGCTGCCCATACTGGCTGACTTCCTACTCAAAGCATCGGCCACTATATTGTCCTTCCCATGAATGATACAAGATGGTGATATCATAGTCTTTCAATAGCTCCAACCACTTCCTCTGCCTCAAATTTAGCTCTTTATGCTTGAACAAGTATTGCAAACTCTTGTGATCCGTGAACACCTCACATGACACGCCATATAAATAATGCCTCCAAATCTTCAGCACGTGAAGAATGGCTGCTAGCTCCAAATCATGAACTGAATAATTATTCTCGTGAATCTTCAATTGGTATGAAGCATATACAATAACCTTGCCATTCTGCATCAATACCGCACCAAGTCCAATACAAGATGCATCACAATATATTGTATATGGACTTGAACCTGTGGGTAATACCAACACTGGCGTCATAGTCAAAGCTGTCTTGAGCTTCTGAAAGCTCGCCTCACACTCGTTCGACCACCTGAACTAGGCACTCTTCTGGGTCAACCTAGTCATCGGGGCTGCTATAGATGAAAACCCCTCCACGAACCGACGGTAATAACCCGCCAAACCCAAGAAACTCCGAATCTATGTAGCTGATATGGGTCTAGGACAATCCTTGACTGCCTCAATCTTCTTAGGATCCACCTGAATACCCTTTTCTGATACGACGTAACCCAGGAATGCTACTGAACTCAACCAAAACTCACATTTCGAAAACTTAGCATATAACGGGATGTCTCTCAGAGTTTGA
The DNA here is from genome assembly GCF_000715075.1 of Nicotiana tabacum. NCBI lineage: Eukaryota > Viridiplantae > Streptophyta > Magnoliopsida > Solanales > Solanaceae > Nicotiana > Nicotiana tabacum. The sequence continues at coordinate 173,732,117 of NC_134086.1, read as the reverse complement.
AGAATGACTTGAAGGTGTTGCTCATGCTCCTATCGGCTGGGGGAGTGGATCAAGATATCATCAATGAAAACAATCACAAAGGAATCCAAATAGGGCTTGAACACTCGGTTCATCAAATCCATAAATGTTGCTGGAGCATTTTTCAACCCAAATGACATCATTAGAAACTCATAATGCTCGTACCGAGTGTGAAAAGTTGTCTTAGGGACATCGGATGCCCTAATCCTCAACTGATGGTACCAAGACCTCAAATAAATCTTCGAAAACACTTTGGCACCCTGAAGCTGATTAAATAAATCATCAATCTTCAACAATGGATACTTGTTCTTGATGGTGACTTTGTTCAACTGTTGATATTCTGTGCACATCCTAATCGACCCGTCCTTCTTCTTAACAAACAACACTGGCGCACCCCAAGGCGAGACACTAGGTCTAATAAAGCCCTTATCAAGAAACTCTTGCAATTTTTCTTTCAATTCCTTCAACTCTGGTGGGTCCATACAATGTGGAAGAATAGAAATGGCTTGAGTGCCTAGAGCCAAATCAATGCAAAAATCAATATCCCTGTCGGGTGGCATCCCTGGCAGGTCTGTAGGAAATACCTCTAGAAACTCCCGAACAACTGGTACAGAATCCATCGAAGGAACCTCTGCACTAATCACGGACATAAGCCAAATAAACCAAATACCCCTTCTCGACCATATGCTGAGCCTTCATATAAGAGATAACCTTGCTGGTAGAATGACTAGGAGTCCCTCTCCACTCCAATTGAGGTAACCCCGGCAATGCTAAGGTCACGGTCTTGGAGTAACAATCCAATATGGAATGATAAGGTGACAGCCAAATCCACCACATCGAGAAGTAGGAGATCCACGCTAGTCTCAAGACCTCTAATAACAACCATACACGAATGATAGACACGATCTACAACAATAGAATCACTCACCGGTGTAGACATATATATAGGAGCACTCAAAGAATCACGAGGCATAACCAAATACGAAGCAAAATAAGATGACACATAGGAGTATGTAAACCCTGGACCAAACAAAACTGAAGCATCTCTACTACAAACTAGAATAGTACCTATGATAACTACATCGGATGACTCAACCTCAAGCCTAGCTGGAAAAGCATAACATCGGGGTTGGGCCCCACCACTTTGTACCACATCCTTAGGACGGGTTCCTGCTGGCTGGCCTCCACCTCTAGCAGCCTGACCACCACTTCTAACACCTCAACCTCTACCTCTAGCTGCCTGACCCCTACCTCTAACTAGTTGAGCGGGCGGGGGAACACCCGATGCCGGAACCATGATACGAGAACCCTGATGTTGAGAACTGCTCGATGCTTGAGGGAAAAATCTAGCAATATGCCTCGTGTCGCCACAAGTATAAAAAGACTTCGGTTGCTGAGACTGATGACCCTAAAACTGACCTTGACGGCCGGAGTAACCACCCTGAAAACTTTGGAGGAAAGGTGCACTGATAGGAGCTGGTGGTGCACTGTAGGGTAGCTGATCAGAATACTGCATATGAGAACCACGACCACCTAAAGCACTATGAGAAGCCTGAAGTGCTGAATGAAATGGCATGGGAGGATGGCCTCTACCAAAAGAATCCTTGCCTCCAGACGAGGCACCACTGAACCTGCCAGAATGACAAGACCTCTTGTCAGACCCATGGCCACTCCCCTGAGCTAAAACCATCTCAACTCGCTGACCACATTGGCCGTATCCTGAAAAGAAATTTCGCTTCGGTATCTTTAGCTATCTGTAATCTAAAAGACTGAGCGAGTCCCTTAATAAACCTCCTCACCCCCTCCCTCTTGGTGCGGAGTATAAGAAGAGCATGACGAGCCAAATCAATAAATCTCATCTCGTATTGTGTGACAGTCATAAAACCCTATTGAAGATGCTCGAACCGCCTATGGTACTCCTCTCTCTAAGTGACGGGAAGGAACTTCTCGAGAAATAGCTGCAAAAACTGGTCCCAAGTGAGAGTTGGTGACCCAGCTAGTCTGGCCAAACAATAATCTCTCCACAATTTCTTGGTGGAACCTGACAGACGAAAAGCAGTGAAGTCGACCCCATTGGTCTCCACTATCCCCATGTTCCGTAGAACCTCGTGACAAATGTCCAAATAATCCTAGGGATCCTCTGAAGATGTACCGCCATAGGTAGTAGTGAAAAGCTTGGTAAACCTATCCAATCTCCACAAAGCATTAGAAGACATAGCTGATCCATCACTGGCCTGGGCTACAACACCCGGTGGAACTACCCTAACTGGCTGAGCTGTTGGAGTCTGAAACTGGGAGCCATCTACTCCGGAGTGCGAGTAGCGGCAGTCTGTGCTCCTTCCCTAGCCTGAGAGACGGTTGGTGCTACAGGAAGTATGCCTGCCTGAGTGACACTCTCCATAAGGCCCACTAAACGAACCAGAGCATCTTGGAGTACCGGGGTAGCGATGAACCCCTCTAGAACCTGAGCTGGGCCCGCTAGAACTATCTGGGCCGGAACCTCATCATCAAACTCTACTTGAGGCTCCACCGCTGGTGCTACTTCTCTAGGCTGAGCCCTGCCCATGCCTCGGCCTCTAGCACGTCCTCAACCTCGTCCTTTGCCCCTCGTAGGAGCTGCTGCTAGGGGCTCGGGCTGCTGATTAGCTGATGAAGCGGTACATGTTCTCGCCATCTGCAAAAGAATAGTGTAGAAGTACAATTAGCATTGAGAAATCAAATCGCACGACAAAGAAGAATAGATGTGAAGTTATTCCTAAACTTTGTACCCTCTAGAGGGTAAGCACAAACGTCTCTGTACTGATCCCTCAGACTTTACTAAGCTTGTCCGTGAATTGTGAGACCTAGGCAACCTAGTGCTCTGATACCAACTTGTCACGATCTGAATTTCCTATTGTCGGGATCGTAATGGCGCCTACTCTTGAAAGCTAGGCAAGCCAACAGATACATTCTAATGCATTAATTATTAACCCAAACAGTAAAAAATAATAACTAAAGCTAAGCAGATATAAAGTGTGGAAGTTACATAATAGCTCAAAGTTCTAAAACAAGACTACCCCAATGATCTGGTGTCACAATTTGATGAACATCTAAGGATTTTTACAAACACTGTTTAAAAGAAATACAATTGTTCTCAAAATGAATAAGGAAAGATAAAACATAAGGAAGGGGACTCCAGGGTCTGCGAACGCCGGCAGATCTATCTCGAGTCTCCTGTGGACTGAAGGCAGCCACCCAAACTCTATTCACGAGGTCTGTCATCGAAATTTGCATAGAAAGTGCAGAGTACAGTATCAGTACAACTGACCCCATGTATTGGTAAGTGTCGAGCCTAACCTCGATGAAGTAGTGACGAGGCTAAGACATGACAAACAACATAAACCTATGCAGTTAAACAATATACTAACGGAATAACAATAATAGAAGCTATACAGAAATTAACGGGAATGGACAACATGCTATGGGGGTACCAGAATCAGGAATCACAATAGTAACGTAAATTAAACAATTAGTGCACTTGAAACGATAACAACAGATAATCACAGCAAACATAAAATGCACGGCATCACCCTTTGTGTTTTTACTCTCAATCCTCACCATGCAATCAATAATAGAAGTGTGCACGACATCACTCTTCGTGCTTTATCACTCTTTCTCACCATATGAATAATAGAAATGTGCACGGCATCACCCTTCGTGCTTTATCACTCTTCCTCACCATATGCATAAATATAAATGTAATTGTGCACAGCATCGCCCTTTGTGCTTTATCACACATGCTTTATCGCTATTCCTCACCATATGCATAAATATGAATGCGCACGACATCACCCTTCATGTTTTATCACTCTTCCTCACCATAAGCAACAAGAGAAACAATAGAAAACCGGAAATGGCATCTCAATCAAATAACTTCATTTTATCATTTAATTTCACAGCAGAAATCTCAACTTGAGCCAATACTCAACCAATATCCAAAACTAGGAAAACATAGTGAGACTTATTTAACATGAGTAATAACTAGTTTCAACAAGAACAATACGTATAAATGAACACAACGGTCATAAGTATAAGACTCACTCGCATGTCATGACCTGACAACAATGTATAGATACTCGTCACCACACCTATACATCATACTAAACAACTAACAAGTAGCAAATAGGGCAAACAATACATATTCCCTCAAGCTAAGGTTAGTCACAACACCTACCGATTTACCTCTCGGTTTCACTTCCAATCCACTTGTATCTAGTCATAATTAACTTAATAACATCAATAAATGCTAGAGAAATCCATTCCAATGTTTAATTTTAGGTTTCCCAATATTTTCCCCAAAAAGTCAAAACCCGTCCTTGGCCCGCTTGGTCAAAACTCGAAGTTCGGATCAAAATTCGATTACCCATTTACCCCCAAGCCCGGATATACAATTGGTTTTGGAATCCGACCTCAATTTGAGGTCTAAATCCCCAAAATTCAAAATTCTTAAATTCTACCCAAAAACACCCAATTCCCTCATGAAAATTCTTAGATTTTGTGATGAAATCTTGTAAAAAGATGGAATAGAATGAAAGAAATGATTTAAATGTTGTTTACCTATGATTTGGGGAAGAACTCTCCTTTAGAAAATCGCCTATGGGAGCTTAGGGTTTGAAAATTTGAAAAATAAAGTGAAAATCCCGTCAAAACTTATTTTTGAACAATTGCAGGTATCGCATTTGCAATCACAGGTTCGCAAATGCGAAGCTTGGCCGTAGACGATGAACTTCGCAAATGCGAACAGATGTTCGCAATTGCGGTCAATGTTCAGGTCGCAATTGCGACGATGAACTTCGCAAATGCGAAGGTCCCCTACCCAGCCCAATCATCGCAAATGCGATGCTTCTTTGCATTTGCGAGCCAGACTTCACAAATGCGAAGTCTGCAGACCTGCAATACCAGAAAATTTTCTTTAAGGTTCAAAACACTCTGTGGCCTATCCAAAATTCACCTGAGCCTTCGGGGCTTCAAATCAAACATGCATACAAGTCTAACAAATCATACGGACTTGTTCGTGCAATCAAATCGCTAAAATAACATCTTAAACAACGAATTTAACACCAAAACTCATGAAATTTTCAAGATAGCTCAAACTTCCTATTTTCTCAACCAAAGGTACGAATCACGTCAAATTACTTCCGTTTCTCACCAAATTTTACAGATAAGGTTTGAATATTATAACGGATCTATACCAGAATCCAAAACCAAAATACGGGCCTAATACCATCAAGTTCCCACACTATTCAATTTCCATAAACTATTATATTTTTCAATTAACAATTTTCTTCAAAAACTCATTTCTCGGGCTAGGGACCTCAGAATTCGATTCCGGGCATACGCCTAGGTCCCATATTTTACTACGGATCCTCCGGGACTGTTGGAATACGGGTCCGGGTCCGTTTACCCAAAATGTTGACCGAAGTCAACAGAAATTATCTTTTAAGACAAAATTCATTATTTCTTAAAACAAATACACACAAGGGCTTTCCGGATATACGCTCGGACTGTGCATGCAAATCGAGGAGAATGAAAATGAGGTTTTTTAGGTTTCGGAACACGGATCTGATTTCTAAAATAAGAGATGATCTTTTGGGTCATCACAATATCGAAAATAGTTGTATTTCCTTCAGATAAATTACTTGTAGTTAAATCTTAGAAGTTCGTGGATTGTGAAGCCAATTCTGGGTAGTTTTGTATAAATATTAAGATTGTTATGGATTTCTGCACTCTTTTTAACTTGTTATGGTTTAACTGTTGTTAATCACTGAAATGTTTAAGAATTTGGCTTAATAATCTCTAATGTTGGCTTGCCTAGCAAGTGAAATATTAGGCGCCATCACGGTCTCGACGGTAGGAATTTCGGATCGTGTCAGATCACAACTCATCTGAATAGCCCAAAAGGAAACTTCTAAAATCTGTGTGTTGTCGTGGAGTATTATCACTTTTAGTCCGCGCCAGAAACTATTTACATTTGGTAGCCGAAAAAGTGTATAAAATTTGCATATATATATATATATATATATATATATATATATATATATATATATATATACATACATACATACATACATACACACAAAATATATAAATTTTATATTTTTCTGTTATTATTTTACAGCGACTATTTAGTGTCATTTTTCCATTGTGCCATATCGATAAGATGAACATCATTTTGAATTATCCTTTTTTTAGTTGTTGTAGTTGGCACATAGTAACTCTATCCCACTTTAACATAATAGTCACATTTATCCTATGACCAGTTATAATTTGAGTAGAAGAAAATAATCCTATAATGATTTAATGAATTTTATTTACTGAGTTTTGTGTTATATTTTTTCGATTTTCCATTAAAGGGGACATATATAACTATGGGATTTGAAGTCATAATACTGCAATTTAGATTGTATTTTCCTAGCAGATAAAAGCACTCTTAGAAATATATCAAAAGTATTTATTAGTATAATAGTAAAGTTAAATTCATTTTATGAAATGAATTCACAAAATAAATAATTAAAAGATTATCTTTTGTTGGTAGATAGACAAAAGTTGATAAATTCATCTAGCATTGAAAATGGGACCCCTAGCATGTTCAAAAACCTTTTTGCTTATTCTCCTTATTGTAGATTAAAAAATTATAAAATTATAAGGGATATTGAAAGAAGTAGTTAAATAAATAAGTTTTCTCTCTCTAGGCTCTCAGCGCATGTTATGCTAACGTACGCCGAGCAGCCATGGCAAGAAAGCGAAGACGACCTAAACGAGATCCGCTCGTGACGGTCGGAGAAGCGATAAGTGCAACGGTAATTGCAGATACACTAGGTAAAGGAACTACTCAACAAGTAACCACCCCAATTGGTAGCTAATTTCAACCTAGTTCTTAGAAATTAGGTTCTCCAAGCAAAACTACAGGACCGACAAAATGGCTAAATCTCAATGCAATACAGATGAATGTGACTTCGTCGCCATGTGGAGGCACGCCGGTAAGTGCTAAAATGGGAATTATGAAGGACAAAGGAGAAATAGCAGAAGATGAGCTAAAAACGAATGGAACAGTAACAATAGAGGTGAATGTTGATCCAAAGACACATGCAGAGGCACCGGTGCTGGGGAACACATGGGTCAACTTGTTTGCTGGTAATAGATCTTTAGAGAATGGTATAGTACTATCTTATATTCCACCAGAAATAGTATATGGAAATATTGTGGTGAATCTAGATAAGGATGAAATTGATTCTCAAACTAAAAAGTGACAGTGTGCCTTAATTATCTATGTAATTGGGAATACACTAGGATATAAATTTATGGAGAGGTACATAGCTCAAAATTGAAGTTGAGTGGTAGCTCCAGATCTGTTCTTACATGAAGAAGGTTATTACATAGCTAAGTTTCATATGCTTGGTGACTTGAAGGATATCCTCTATGGAGGTCCATACACAATCAATAGTAGACCAATGATTCTAAAACAGTGGACTCCTGATTTTGATCTTAAAGCAGAATTTCTGACTGAGATACCATTGTAGATTACTCTACCTAAGATACCAATGAGCTACTGGGGAAATAAATTTTGAGTCAATTGGCAAGTGTTATTGGAAAACCATTATTTGCAGATGAATGTACAACAAAGCAGACACGTATCTCTTATGCTAGAATTCTGGTGGAAGCAAATATCACTAAAAACTTCCGATAGAATTAACAATGCAAGAGCCTTCAGGGAGAATGTTCCAACAACAAGTGGAGTGTTAAGATTGAGCATGACTGTGAATTGACTAAAAGAACAAATAAAGAAGAGCAGTCTAAATAAAGGAGAAAGCAGGGTAAAGTTACCACAAGATGGAAAATTAAAGTGTAGGGACAACAACAACCAATAGAGCAAAAGGATGGAACAATCAAACCACTAGTACAAGAAGCTAATATTGTGCCAACAGTTGCTGAAATTAATGAGACTCATGCAGTAACAACAGATAAAGGTAAAGTAATTGATAGTCAAAGAACTGAACAGATGGAAGAATGGTCTATGTTGCTAACAACAATAGAATATATGTGATTGGGACATCATCAATACCAACTAAGAATGGATTCCAAATCTTACAAAGAGAGGATGAGAGAATTGAGAACCCTATTCCACCTGATAGGGGGTGGAACAATCATACAAAAATGACTTGGTTAATTTGAAATAGTAGGTAATTGAATAAGAGGTATAAACAAAAAGAAATAAAACAGTACATAAAGGATAAGCATATCAAGTTGGCTGGTCTAGTAGAAATAACGGTAAAAGAAGCTAAAACAGGAAAGGTGATTAGTAAAATAACACCAGGATGGAGCAGACTTATTAATTATGAACATGCAGTAAATAGAAGTATGTGGATTGTATGGGATGACCAAATGTATGCAATGCAACCACTTGATAAGCAAGATCAGTTCATTCACTGCCAAGTGACAGGGAAACAAAATGGACTACAGTGTTATCTCACTGTGGTATATGGACAAAATACAGCTGATCGAAGGAAGAATCTATGACAACATATCAAAAGAATAGCAAAGGCAACTAATGAACCTTGGATAATAGGGGGAGATTTCAATGCACTACTCACTCCCCAAGATAGAATGTCTAAGGTGTGTAACTACTGCAGACATAAGGGAACTTGCTGAACTGTGCCATAATATTTGCATTGCAGAGCTACCATGGAGAGGGGATTACTTTACTTGGACTAACAAACAACATGGTGAAGACAGAGTTTGGAGTCAAATAGATAGGGTGTTTGGAAATGATGTATGGATGATGAACTATGGCCATCTAGTTACAGAATATGGGGAACCTTATATCTCATATCACAATCCTATGTGTATCAATATAAGGCAACCTAGGACTCAAACTAAATGCCCTTTCAGATTTTTCAATGTGTGGACAAATCATCCAACATTCAAGATGATAGTTACTGAAAGTTGGAGCAGGAACAAAGAAGCAGGGAAAATGAAGAATATTTGGCTCAAACTTAAAGAGATGAAAAGTCAGTTTAGGCATTTAAATGCAACTGGATATAGAGGAGTAACTGAAAAGATAAAACAAGCTAGACAAGTTGTCTCTTACATACAAATCCAGATGCAAACAAACTATTCTGATCTTCTACAAGAACAAGAGAAGGAGTGGTTGCATAAGTTGGAAACATGGTCACTAGTAGAGGAAGGCATACTACAACAAAAGGCTAGAGCTAATTGGATCAAATTTGTGACGATCGGCCAGTCGTCTCATGAGTTACCGCTCTGTTTCTCCCATTTTTGCTTCTTTATGCTTTGTTATCCGTGTTCTATGGTATTGGGTTGGTCGGATCGAGTCCGGAAAGAGTTTGGTGAAGTTTGAGACACTTAGTCTCTTTTAAGGAAGTTTGAGTTAGAAAAGTTAATCGGATATTGACTTAGGTGTTAGAGGGATCGGATGTGAGTTCTGATGGTTCGGTTAGCTTCGGAAGGTGATTTTTGACTTAAGAGTGTCATCGGAGTGGGTTTTGGAGGTTCGGAGTAGATGTAGGCTTGAATTGGCGAAGTTGAGATTTTGGCGATTTCCGGTTGGTATGCAAGATTTTGATATAGGGGATGGAATGGAATTCCGAGAGTTGCAGTAGCTCCGTTGTGTCATTTGGGATGTGTGAGTAATATTTCAGGTCATTCGGACATGGTTTGGTTGGGTTTTTGATCAAAAGCGTATTTTGGAAGATTTTAGAAATTTAGGCTTAAATCCGAGGTGTTTTGGTTGATCTGATGTTGTTTGAAATGTTTTGATGATTGGAACAAGTTTGAATAAGTTATTGGGATAAGTTTGTACTTTTGGGTGAGGTCCCGGGGGACTCGGGGTAATTTCAGATGGTTAACGGAGAGGTTGGAACCTTGTTGTAGCAGCTGATATTGCTGCTTCTAGTGTTTTCGCATCTGCGGTTTGGGGACCGCAGGTGTGGTGTCGCACGTGCGAAAGGGGAGCCGTAGAAGCAGATTTGGGAAGAATAGTCAGGGACCGCAGATGCAGTATATGGACCGCACCTGCGGAGTCCATATGCGGCGTGTGGACCGCAGATGCGGAATCTGGTCTCTTAACTGATTTCCACAAAAGTGAATGCCAGACCGCAAATGCGGTACCACAGAAGCGGTTGGGGAGTCGTAGATGCGAAAATGTCTGGTAGAACATATAAGTTATTCTATTTCGCGAAATTGAGCTATTCCACCATTTTTTTACTTCGGCTTGAGAGCTTTTGGACGATTTGGAAGAGGGATCTCAAGGGAACTTCGTTAAGGTAAGGATTTTGGACCTAAAACACATTTCTATGACAGAATTTCATGGATTAAGGCTGTAATTAAAAGAATTAAAAGGTTAAAATAGGGGAAATTAGGGCTTGAGAACTTAGGCTTTTACTTGTGGATTTGAAGGAACATTTGGGGTCGGATTTGAGAACTTTTGATATGTATGAACTCATGGGGAGATAAGGACTCTGTTGATGTGAAAATTTCTGATTTTTGAGAAGTGGAACTGGGGCTCGGATTTTGATAATTTCGGGATTTGTGCCCTTTATTGATTGTTTTCACTTTGGCTTTGTTCCCTTAGCATATTTTGATGTTCTCGTTCTGATTTTAGATAGATTCGACGCGCGTGGAGGCCGATTCGAGGGACAAAGGCATCGCGAGCTAGAGATTTAGTCAGTTCGAGATGATTAATGATTGTAAATGATGCTATGATGGTTTGAAATCCTGGATTACACATCGTAGAGCTATATTGAGGTGAGGCACACGCTTGATGACGAGCGTGGGGTCATTCACTATTGGGATTGCGACTTGGTCCGTCCCGGTTGATGATTTTACCGCGTATTTGATTGAAAACTATTTGCTATCATCGTTATTTGGGTTGAATGCCATATTTGGGTCTAGTGCCAACTATTTGAACCCTTCGGGGATTTTTATTGATATTTCCTCACTATTTTGACTTTTACTTGAACTCAGTCACGTTATTTTCCACTGTTTTACTACTCAGCCACGTTTACTCAGTTTTAAGACTTAAATGATATTTTAAATGATGTTTGTGTTGAGAAACACTGTTTTACTATTGTCCGAGAGAAATTAATTCATCTATCTAGAAATCATGTATAAATTTAACTGTACCGTTTTACTGATTTGAGGTCGAGGGCCTGAGATATGTACGCCACGAGGTGTCTTGTTGATATTGATATGAGGCCAAGGGCCTAGTTTGATGCCAGGAGATGGCTTGATATTGCGCTTGGGTCGTAAGGGGCCCCTCCAGGAGTCTACACACCCCCAGTAAGCGCAGGTACCCATTGTGATGTGAGATTGAGCCCGAGGGGCTAGTATTATTCTGAGATGTTGCCCGAGGGGCGGATTTGTTGATACTGTGCCCGAGGGGCAAACTTCTATTTGTTTACTTTACCTTAATTATTTGTCAATTACCTGGTAACCGGTTGAAAGAGGATTTTACTTGATTTTTACTGCTTTACTGATTTTAAGTAATCTTTTCTGCTTCATTATAGATTGCCTTTCACTTTACGTGTTTTCTTACTCACGGTTGTTATTTACATTTCTGACTCACTGAGTTGGAGTACTCACTTTACTCCCTGCACCCTTGTGTGCAGATTCAGGCATAGCTGGTTCCGCTCCGGAGTGCTGATTTCCTCCAGTTCCAAGCGGGCCTTTCGGAGATTACGAGGTAGTTGTTGACGTCCACGGCCCCGTGTCTCTACTCCTCTATCATTTTTGTTCCTTTTCAAACACTTGTAGTAGTTATGACTTTAGCAGACTTGTATTATGGTAATAGATGCTCGTGACTTGTGACACCCCGGTTAGGGCTGTGTCGGGTGTATTTCCACATTATTATTGATATTTTCCGTTGTTTAGCATTATAAATAATGTTTAGACTATTTCTATGTTGAATAACTATTTTGAAAAGTGATTTGGGTACAATTGGCTAGCCTTGTCTTCATGAGAGGCGCCATCACGATCGGGTTTGGGGTTAGGGTCGTGACAAGTTGGTATCAGAGCCTAGGTTACATAGGTCTCACGAGTCATGAGAAGGTTTAGTAGAGTCTCGCGGATCGGTACGGAGACATCTGTATTTATCCTCGAGAGGATGCAGAACCTTTAGGAAAAACTTCATATTCTTGAAATTCTTGTCGTGCGAACTTGTTGATCCGACTACTAAACTTCTGTTATTCTATTCCCTCACAAATGGTGAGGACACACGCTACTGGTCGGGGTGGACGACCCCCAGTACCACCAGCTATGGCCACCAGAGGCCAAGGACACGGTCGTGGCCGTGGCAGAGGCATAGCAGAGAGGGCAGCACCTGTGGATCCACCAGCTGCCCCAATTCAGGACCAGGCCCCAGCTATGGACGCTCCAGTAGCACCAGCTCAGGCACCAATTGTGCCCATTGTGATTCCAGGTCTTTAGGAGGCCTTGGCACAGATCTTATTAGTTTGCACTGGCCTGGATCAGGCAGTTTCAGCCACTACAGCCACAGCTACTTCATAGGTCGGGGGAGGCAATAAGACTCCCGCCGCTCGCACACCGAGTAGGTCGTGCAGGGACTTCAGACGCTGGGGGCATATCCAGCCCAGCCGGTTGTAGCTGCTCAGGATTATGTGGTTCATGTCATGCCGAAAGATGAGCAGTGTAGGTTGGAGAGGTTTGGTAGATTGCAGCCTCCGACCTTCAGTGGTGCAGAGGGTGAGGATGCCTAGAGCTTTTTGGATAAGTGTCAGAGGATGCTTCGTACTGCAGGTATTCTGGAGACCAGCGGGGTCGCTTTTACCACCTATCAGTTTTCAGGAGCTGCTTTCACTTGGTGGGAGGATTTTGAGAGGCGTAGGCCTGTTGGTGCAGCACCCCTTACCTGGCAGCAGTTCTTCGTTCTCTTTCTGGAGAAGTATGTGCTGCAATCTCGCAGAGAGGAGCTTAGCAAGTAGTTTGAGTGGTTGCGTTAGGGGAATATGACCATGTCGTAGTATGAGTTGAGGTTCTCTGAGTTGGCTCGTCATGCCATCTGGTTGGTCCCAACAGATAGAGTGAGGATTAGGAGGTTTGTTGATGGTCTTACTTATCAGCTCCATATTCTTATGACCAGGGAGAGGGTGACTGGTGCTACCTTCAAGGAGGTTGTGGATATCGCCCGTGAGATTGAGATGGTTCACCGTTAGGAGCGAGAGCAGAGGGAGGCTAAGAGGCCTCGAGGATCTGGCAGCTATAGCGGTGCTCCTTCGAGGGGCCAGTTTTAGCACAGCAGAGGTCGTTCATTCAGGCCTGTTCAGTCAACTCGCCCAGGTTATCGTGGGGCATCTTCGGGTCATGGTTATCATGGGTCTCAGCAGGGCCAGTCATCACTCAGCGCCCTTCCAGCTTAGAGTTTATTCTGTGCTCCATCGGTTCAGGGCTCTTCTATGCTGAGTGCATCTGCTAGTCACTCTGGTGCGAGGGGTTCCCTTCAGTCCCCTTCTCCAGCACCTGGGAGTTGTTATGAGTTTGGCGAGATGGGCCACATGTAGAGGCAGTGTCCTCGTCGTGTTGCTAGTTTATCCCAACAGAGGGGTCAGTCATCGGCTTTAGAGCCAGTTGCTTCATCACCACCCGTTCCGCTAGCTAGGGGTGGAGGTCAGTCAGCCAGGGGTCGCCCCAGAGGTGGAGGTCGATTAGGGGGTGGTCAGGCCCATTTCTATGCACTCCCAAGCAGACCCGATACTATTGCTTCAGATGCTGTTATTATAGGTATTGTTTCAGTCTGCCACAGAGATGCCTCTATATTATTTGATCCCGGTTCCACCTTTTCTTATGTGTCATCATACTTTGCTCCTTATTTGGGTACGCCCCGTGAGTTTCTTGCTTTACCTGTTCATGTATCTACCTCGGTGGGCGATACTGTTGTTGTAAACCGTGTGTACCGGTCGTGTGTGGTGACTATTGAGGGTCTAGAGAGTGGATCTATTACTATTGAGCATGGTGGATTTTGATGTCATTTTGGGCATGGATTGATTATCTTCGTGTCATGTTATTCTGGATTGTCATGCTAAGACAGTCACATTGGTTATGCCGGGTGTGCCACGGATCGAGTGGCGAGGTGTGACTGATTATGTTCCTGGTAGAGTGATCTCATTCTTGAAAGCCCAGCGTATGGTTGGGAAAGGTTGTCTTTCATATCTAGCGTTTGTGAGGGATGTCAGAGCTGAGGCTCCCAGTATTGATTTTGTTCCAGTTGTGAGGGATTTTCCCGATGTGTTTCCTGCAGACCTGTCAGGCATGCATCGGATAGGGATATTGATTTTGGTATTGACCTGGTGCGGGGCACTCAGCCCATTTCTATTCCGTTGTATCGTATGGCACCAGCGGAGTTGAAAAGATTGAAGGAGTAGCTTCAGGAACTCCTAGATAAGGGGTTCATTCGGCCTAGTGTGTCACCTTGGGGTGCACCGATTTTGTTTGTGAAGAAGAAGGATGGCACAATGAGAATGTGCATTGATTATAGACAATTAAACAAGGCAAAAATTAAGAACAAGTATCCTTTTCCTCGTATTGATGATTTATTTGACCAGCTTCAGGGAGCGAGGGTGTTCTCCAAGATTGATCTCCGTTCAGGTTATCACCAGTTAAAGATCAGGGATTCAGATATTCTTAAGACGACTTTCAGGACCCGATATGGTCATTATGAGTTTTTAGTGATGTCTTTTGGGCTAACCAATGCCCCAGCAGCGTTCATGCATTTGATGAACATCATGTTCCGGCCGTATCTCGATTCGTTTGTCATAGTCTTTGTTGATGATATTCTGGTGTATTCGCGTAGTCAGGAGGAGCACACGAAGCATTTGAGAGTTGTGTTGCAGAGATTGAGGGAGGAGAAGCTTTATGCAAAATTTTCCAAGTGTGAGTTTTGGCTCGGTTCAGTGGCTTTCTTGGGGCACGTGATGTCCAGCGAGGGTATTCAGGTTGACCCAAAGAAGATCGAGGCGGTTCAGAGTTGGCCCAGACCGTCCTCAGCCACAGTGATTCGCAGCTTTCTTGGTTTTGCAAGTTATTATCGTTGGTTTGTTCAGGTATTCTCATTTATTGCATCGCCTTTGACCAAGTTGACTCAGAAGGGTGCTTCATTTGTGTGGTCGGACGAGTGTGAGGAGAGCTTTCAGAAACTTAAGATAGTTTTGACCACAACTCCAATGTTGGTTTTCCATCAGCTTCAGGTTTATATACCGTGTATTGTGATGCTTCGAGAGTTGGGATTGGTTGTGTATTGATGCAGGAGGGTAGAGTTATTGCTTATGCTTCTCGTCATTTGAAGCCCCATTAGAAGAACTACCTCCTTCATGATTTGGAGTTAGCCGCCATAGTTCACGCTTTGAAGATTTGGAGGCATTACTTGTATGGCTATCTTGTGAGGTGTTTACTTATCATCGCAGTCTTCAGCATTTGTTCAAACAGAAAGATCTTCATTTGAGGCAGCGAAGATGGTTGGAGTTGCTTAAAAATTATGATATCACTATATTGTACTATCCGGGAAAGGCCAATGCGGTGGCCGATGCTTTGAGCCGTAAGGCAGCGAGTATGGGGAGTTTGGCATATATTCCAGTTGGGGAGAGACCTCTTGCAGTTGATGTTCAGGCCTTGGCCAATCGGTTCGTAATGTTGGATATTTCGGAGCCCAGTCGGGTGTTGGCTTGTGTGGTTTCTCGGTCTTCCTTATATGATCACATCAGAGAGTGCCAGTATGATGATTTGCATTCGCTTGTCCTTAAGGACAGAGTTCAGCATGATGATGCCAGAGATGTGACCATTGGTGAGGATGGGGTGTTGAGGATGCAGGGCCGGATTTGTGTGCCCAATGTGGATGGGCTTCGGGAGTTGATTCTGGAAGAGGCTCATAGCTTGCAGTATTCAATTCATCCGGGTGCCGCGAAGATATATCAGGATTTGAGGCAGTACTATTGGTGGAGAAAATGAAGAAAGACATTGTGGGATTTGTAGCTCGGTATCTCAATTGTCAGCAGGTGAAATATAAGCATCAGAGACCGGGTGGCTTGCTTCAACAGATGATTATTCCCGAGTAGAAGTGGGAGAGGATCACTATGGACTTTGCTGTTGGACTTCCACGGATATTGATGCTTCTGGCATTTTCGCACATGCAGTTTGGGGACCGCAGGTGCAGTGCCGCACGTGCGGAAGGGGAGCCGCAAAAGCGGATTTGGAAGAATAGTCAGGGACCGCATATGCGATATATGGACCGCACCTATGGAGTTGTAGATGCGGCGCGTGGATCGGAGATGCAAAATCCAATCCCTTAAGTGATTTCCACATAAGCGGATGCTAGACCGCAAATGCAATACCGTAGAAGCGGTTGGGGAGTCGTAGATGCGAAAATGTCTGGTAGAACATATAAGTTATTCCATTTCGCGAAATTGAGCTATTCCACCATTTTTTACTTCGGCTTGAGAGCTTTTGGACGATTTGGAATAGGGATTTCAAGGGAACTTCGTTAAGGTAAGGATTTGGACCTAAAACAAATTTCTATGGTAGAATTTCATGGATTAAGGCTGGAATTAAAAGAATTAAAAGATTAAAATTGGGGAAACTAGGGCTTGAAAACTTAGGCCTTTACTTGTGGATTTGAAGGACCATTTGGAGTCGGATTTGAGAACTTTTGATATGTATGAACTCGTGGGGAGATAAGGAATCTGTTGATGTGAAAATTTTTGATTTTCGAGAAGTGGGCCCGGGGCTTGTGTTTTGGTAATTTCGGGATTTGTGCCCTTTATTGATTGTTTTCGCTTGGACCTTGTTCCCTTAGCATATTTTGATGTTCTCGTTCTAATTTTGGATAGATTCGACGTGCGTGGAGGCCTATTTGAGGGGAAAAGGCGTCGCGAGCTATAGATTTAGTCGGTTCGAGGTGAGTAATGATTGTAAATGATGCTCTGAGGGTTTGAAACCATGGATTACATATCCTAGTGCTCTATTGAGGTGAGGCACACGCTTGATGACGAGCGTGGGGTCATGCACTATTGGGGATTGCGACTTGGTCTGTCCCGGTTGATGACTTTATCGCGTATTTGATTGAAAACTATTTGCTATCATCGTTATTTGGGCTGAATGTCATATTTGGGTCTAGTGCCAACTATTTGAACCCTTTTCGGGGATTTTTATTGATATTTCCTCACTGTTTTGACTTATACTTGAACTCAGTCATGTTATTTTCCGTTGTTTTACTACTCAGCCACGTTTACGCAGTTTTAAGACTTAAATGATAGTTTAAATGATGTTTGGGCTGAGAAACTCTATTTTACTATTGCCGGAGAGGCTTGTGATGATTTTTGACTGAGTAAGGCTGAGAGCCTATGTTGTGAGGAAACACCGATACTGATTTGAGGCCGAGGGCCTGAGATATGTACGCCACGAATGGCTTGTTGATATTGATATGAGGCCGAGGGCCTAGTTTGATGCCACGAGATGGCTTGATATTGCGCTTAGGCCGTAAGGGGCCCCTCCAGGAGTCTGCACACCCCCAGTGAGCGCGGGTACCCATTGTGATGTGAGATTGAGCCCGAGGGGCTGGTATTGTTCTGAGATGTTGCCCGAGTGGCGGATTTGTTGATATTGTGTCCGAGAGGCGAACTTCTATTTGTTTACTTACCTTAATTATCTGTGAATTACCTGTTTACCGGTTGAAAGAGGATTTTACTTGACTTTTACT
Organism: Nicotiana tabacum; assembly: GCF_000715075.1. Lineage (NCBI taxonomy): Eukaryota > Viridiplantae > Streptophyta > Magnoliopsida > Solanales > Solanaceae > Nicotiana > Nicotiana tabacum. The sequence continues at coordinate 173,714,338 of NC_134086.1, read as the reverse complement.
GCACTACTGATTTTAAGTGAATTTTACTGCTTCATTATAGATTGCCTTGCGATTTACGTGTTTTCTTACTTTTAGTTGTTATTTACAATTGTTACTCACTGAGTTGGAGTAATCACTTTACTCCCTGCACCCCTGGGTACAGATTCAGGCGTAGCTGGTTCTGCTCCGGAGTGTTGATTTCCTCCAGTTCCAGGCGGGCCTTTCAGAGATTACGAGGTAGTTGTTGACGTCTGTAGCCCCGTGTCTCTACTCCTCATTTCTGTTCCTTTTCAAACAATTGTAGTAGTTATGACTTTAGCAGACTTGTATTATGGCTATAGATGCTCGTGACTTGTGACACCCCGGTTAGGGCTGTGTCGGGTGTATTTCCGCATTGTTAATGATATTTTCCACTATTTAGCATTATCAATCCTGTTTACACTATTTCTGTGTTGAATAACTATTTTGAAAAGTGATTTGGGTACAATTGGTTGGCCTTGTCTTCACGAGAGGCGCCATCACGACCGGGTTCGGGGTTAGGGTCGTGACAAAATTGGGAGATTCCAACAACATATTCTTTTCTGCAGTTATAAAGGAGAAAGCAGATCACTGAAATACAAGAATTATCAGGTAGTTTTATCACAGAGTCAGTAGCCATCAAGGAGGAGATAGTTTCTTTCTACAAGAGTCTGATGGGATCTAGTGCTCATGTGCTACCGGTTGTTTATATGATGGTGATGTGAAATAGCCCAACTTTAACACAACAGCAGGAACAAGAATTGAGTACAGAAGTAAATTATCAAAAGATATAAGAGGGGATGAAATATATAAGTAGTGATCAGAGAATAGGTGTATGTAGTAGGAAAAGAATTCTTTCATATAGGTGTAATGTTTCTAGCAATCAATTGCACTACCATTACTTTACTGCCTAAGATTCCTAACCCTGTGACAATCAAGGACTTCAGACCCATTGCTTGTTGTACTGTATTATACAAGCTGATCTCAAAAGTCATTGCTGGCAGATTACAGAAGGTAATGCCACACATCATTTCTGAAGCTCAAACAGGGTTTATTCATAGGAGGAAAATTGTTGATAACATCATATTAACTCATGAATTAGTCAAGGCTTACAATAGAAAACATATTTCTCCTAAATGTATGTTGAAGGTGGACATGATGAAAGCCTATGACTCAGTGGAATGGATATACTTGGAGCAACTTTTGGAGTACTTATGCTTTCCTATAAAGTTCATATAATGGGTGAAAATATATATGTCAACAATGAGCTACTCGTTCATGATTAATGGGGAATTGACAAAGCCTTTTGTAGTTGCCAAAGGACTTAGACAGGGTGACCCCATGTCACCATTTCTGTTTGTAATTGCAATGGAATACTTAAGCAGACTACTTAGAGGATTGAAGCAAGTCAAAGAATACAAATTCCATCCAAGGTGTGGCAAGCTCAACATAACTCACATCAACTTTGCGGATGATTTGCTTATGTTTGCCAGAGGTGATAGTAGCTCAGTTCAAGATTTGCATGACTGCTTCAAACAATTTTCGGCTACCTCTAGATTACAAGCTAACCTCACTAAGAGTGCCATTTATTTTGGTGGAGTGACACAGACAGAACAGGTTAGGATTCTACAAAATATTGTATATTCATTAGGGAGCTACCTTTTAAATACTTGGGGATTCCTTTGGATACAAAGAAGATAACTGTACTGTAATGGCGACCATTGACTGAGAAAATAGTAGCAATAATATCTTATTGGACTGCTTGGAAGCTGTCTTATGCTGGTAGAGTGAAATTAGTACAGACATTTATATTTGGCATTCAATCTTATTGGGCTCAACTATTCATTATGCTAGCAAAAGTGATGAAATTAATAGAGGCCTATTGTAGAAGCTACATATGGTCTGGCACTAATACAATTACAAAGAGACCATTGATAGCTTGGGATAAAATGTGTTTACCTAAATCAGCAAGAGGCTACAATCTGATGAATCTTCAAGTATGGAATAAGGTAGCTATCACCATAATTCACTGGGACTTGGCTCAAAAGAAAGAAAAAACTTGGATAAGATGGATTCATACATACTACATCAAGGGACAAAGTATACTGGAAATGAATATCCCTCAACAGGCAAGTTGGATGGTGAGGAAGATTATTGAGGCTAGGAAGATAATGCAACAAATGCCAGAAGTAAAGCAAACACAAAGTGTAATTAAACAGATTTATCTAGGCCTACTGGGAAGTCATAACAAAGTGGAGTGAAGATCTTTGATGTTTCAAAATGAAGCTAGACCTAAAGCAGTATTGACATTGTGGATCCAATGCCATGGAAGAATGTTAACAGCAGATAGATTAACGAAATGGGAAATCCAAGTAAGCCCATGATGCAGTTTATGTGGTATTGCAGATAAATCACATCTGCATCTGTTTGGTGAATGCAGCTTCTCCAGAATAGTATGGTGGAGATTACTCAGATGGCTACAAATATGTGATGCTCCAGTGAATTCTTGGTCACAGGTGATTACATGGTTGATTATGCAATCCAAAGGAAAGTCGTGCAAAGCAAGACTATTGAAGATGATGTATGCAGAATACATTTATGGGATTTGAAAAGAGAGGAACCACAGATTTTTGAAGAACAATCAAGGAGTGAAGAACAAATTGCTAGAGAAGTGGCATGCATATGAAACATTAGAGCACAAGGGACAGTAAGAACAAAGATGCATCAGCTTTATTTCTAAAGACAAAGAGCAACAACTACAAAAGTCCAAAAGGCAATGTTAGTTATAGAAACTTTTTGTACTGCATATAGTATAGGTATAGTGATAGAAGAATGTAAAGATTATAGCAACTCGAGAATGACTTTGCTGGTTTGTAATGATATTCTTCACAAAAATATCATGGGCGAGCTTTTAGTCAACTTTCGTTTTTATCGGACTAAACATCAATACAAGTATGAAAAAGGAAAAAAAATTAAGAAAAAATTTCGCAAACGTAGCAGCAATAGGTATTTTACATACAAGGCAACTAAATAATTATATTCCTAGCAGAAAGATTTAAACCCTTACCTACAATCACGCATCTAAAGTGTTCATTTCCTTAAATATAAAACCAAAGGGTTTCAGTTGTCCATATAATAATGGAATTGTCATTAATTATAGTTTTATTGGTATTTTCTCTCTATTTCAATTATGGTAACTTCGGGAGAAGGTGGGCGTAGCCCCCGTGGAGGACAAGATGAGGGAAGCAAGACTCAGATGGTTCGGGCACATTCAGAGGAGGAGCCCTGATGCTCCGGTAAGGAGATGTGAGCGGCTAGCTGTGGTGGGCACGAGGAGAGGTATAGGACGGCCCAAGAAGTATTGGGGAGAGGTGATCAGGCAGGACATGGCACGGCTTAGGATTACTGAGGATATGGCCCTTGACAGGGAATTGTAGAGGTCGAGCATTAAGGTTGTAAGTTAGGAGGTAGTTGTGAATATTTCTTCGGCGCATCAGAGTGAGACTTGCCAGTTAGGTTTTAGTCTTAGGATGTTAGTGGTTTCTATTGATGCCGGTCTTTACCTACTGGTTATTGTTTTACTTTCCATCTATTTCGTGTTTTTTATATTGCTGTTATTTTATTATGATTCTATTGATAGTACTAATATATCGTCTCTTATCGTCTTCTTGAGATGAGGGTTTCCTGGAAACAGCCTCTCTACCCCTCAGGGTAGAGGTAAGGTCTGCGTACATACTACCCTCCCCATACCCCACTAGTAGAATTACACTGGGCCGTTGTTGTTGTTGTACAATTATGGTAACGTTTTATTTGGTGGTATAAATGCGAATACTTTCATAATAGTGCATATTTTGATGAATAAGTGATCTTTATAATATTACCTATTATACATATTATATAATTTGTATAATACATTAATATTTATTAATTTAATAAGTATATTATAAAGTATAAATTAAATATTATTAGTATAAAATATTATTTATTTGGATATACATAGTATATTCTTTTCTCAATAAATGTATATGACGTATATTCAGAATATTAAATATAATATAAAATATACCACATATTTAATGTATAAATGTTATATATTTAGAACACATTATAGTTGTTTAAATATTATATAATATTACTATTATATATAAAGTATAAAAATGACTCATGAATGCTTCACGTTTAATGTCTTCCATTTTATTTAGTGACTGAATTTTGTGGCAGGTAGAGAAACTAGTGAAAAGAAAGAGAAAATCAAGGCATAAAGAATTTTTAAATTTATTATGACAAATTTATGGTAAAAAATAACATAAATCTTAAAATTTATTATAGAAAGATATGATGAATTTGTAATAATAGAACATAAAATTATTAAATAAAAAACATGTGGTTACACTAAATTTAAGTTACATTACTTCATACATGCTTATAGATCTAAATGTCCAAACAATTAGAAACTTTAAAACTTAAAGAAGAAAAATACTAAAATTCCCATTGTGCAACCACGTTAGAGAGGGTATTATTTTTTAGATATTATTTTTTCAGAACCTTTAATATATTTGGATAAGTTTTATTTATGGAAGAGAAGAAAAAATTATGGAAGAAAGAGGGAAAAGGAAATGTAATAAAAGTGTACTGATGTAGAAGGATCCCTTAGTTAATGAATTACCAACGTGAAAATGCTCAAAAGGTAAAAGAATGTGCTAGTATTGGAATAAACAAAGATTACTACCATTTATGAGAATAGTTTTTAAAAAGGGAGCAACCAGGTAAAAATCTCTATGAAAAAAGAAATAAAGTTTTTTTGGATCAAATGTATAACTGACATGAATTAAGTTGTATTTGTACCCAAATAAAACATCTGAATACTTATCTAGAGTAAGAGTTGGGCCTCTACTCGAGTTTGTAATGCATATATATAGGCTAGTTATTTGGGCTTTTTTCAAGTTATATGTCACGACCCAAAATCCACTAAAGGTCGTGATGGCGCCGAACACCACTGTCAGGCAAGCCAACCAAAATACTTAATTAAATTCTTATCTTAAAAATTTTGAAAACAGAAATTTTCTCCCAATTCAGATATTAAAAGATAATCCTTTCGAAAATAAATAAAAGAATACTTAGAAATAAGTACAGAATACCCCATAATCATTCCAGAACCCAGTGTCACAAGTGCATGAGCAATTTATAAGAAATAATGTAATACGACAACCATCCGGAATACATATTGGACAGAAAATAAATACAGTAATCTGAAAGAGACTTGATGGATGCGGGTTGCCTCGAAAAATGCAGCTCACATAAGTCTCCGTATCAATCATGCTGCTACGCTCACTACAAAGAAATCATTTGTAGCTTGTACAATAGGCCTCTACCTAAGTCAACAGGAGGCTACAATCTGATGAATCTTTAAGTATGGAATAAGGTAGCTATCACCAAAATTCGCTGGGACTTGGCTCAAAAGAAAGACAAAGCTTGGATAAGGTGGATTCATACATACTACATCAAGGGACAAAGTATGCTGGAAATTAATATCCCTCAACAAGCAAGTTGGATGGTGAGGAAGATTATGGAGGCTAGGAAGATAATGCAACAAATGCCAGAAGTAAAGCAAAGACAAAGTGTAATTAAACAGATTTGTCTAGGCCTACTGGGAAGTAACAATAAAGTGGAGTGGAGTTCTTTGATGTTTCATAATGAAGCAAGACCTAAAGCAGTATTCACATTTTGGATCCAATGCCATGGAAGAATGTTAACAGCAGATACATTAACTAAATCGGGAATCCAAGTAAGCCCACGATGTAGTTTATGTCGTATTGCAGATGAATCACATTTGCATCTGTTTGGTGAATGCAGCTTCTCCAGAATAGTATGGTGGAGATTACTCAAATGGCTACAAATATGTGATGCTCCAGTAAATTCTTGGCCACAGGTGGTTACATGGTTGATTATACAATCCAAAGGAAAGTCGTGCAAAGCAAGAATATTGAAGATGATGTATGCAGAATACATCTATGGGATTTGGAAAGAGAGGAACGACAGATTTTTGAAGAACAATCAAGGAATGAAGAACAAATAGCTAGAGAAGTGGCATACATATGCAACATTAGAGCACAAGGTACAGTAAGAACAAAGATGCAACAGCTTCATTTCTAAAGACAAAGAGCAGCAACTACAAAAGACCAAAATGTAATGTTAGTTATAAAAACTTTTTGTACTGCATATAGTATAGGTATAGTGATAGAAAAATGTAAAGATTATAGCAAGTCGAGAATGACTTTGCTGGTTTGTAATGATTGCTTTGGTGATTAATGGAAAATATAATTACCAAAAAGAAAAAAAAAGAGCGAACAGGAATAGGTTAGAAATTAAAGAGATATTCTTCACAGAAATATCATGGGCGAGCTTTTAGTCAACTTTCGTTTTTATCGCGCTAAACATCAATATAGGTATGAAAAAGAAAAAAAATTAAGAAAATATTTCACAAACGTAGCAGCAATAGGTATTTTACATACAAGGCAACTAAATAATTATATTCCTAGCAGAAAGCTTTAAACCCTTACCTACAATCACGAATCTAAAGTGTTAATTTCCTTAAATATAAAATCAAGGGGTTTCAGTTTTCTATCTAATAATGGAATTGTCATTAATTATAGTTTTATTAGTATTTTCTCTCTATTTCAATTATGGTAATGTTTTATTTGGTGGTAAAAATGCGAATACTTGTATAATAGTGCATATTTTGATGAATAAGTGATCTTTATAATATTACCTATTATACATATTATATAATTTGTATAATACATTAATATTTATTAATTTAATAAGTATATTATAAAGTATAAATTAAATATTATTAGTATAAAATATTATTTATTTGGATATACATAGTATATTCTTTTCTCAATAAATGTATATGACGTATATTTAGAATATAAAATATACCACATATTTAATGTATAAATGTTATATATTTAGAGCACATTGTAGTTGTTTAAATATTATATAATATTACTATTATATATAAAGTATAAAAATGAACTCATGAATGCTTCAAGTTTAAAACTTTCATTTTGTTTAGTGATTGAATTTAAAACTTTCATTTTGTTTAGTGATTGAATTTTGTGGCAGGAAGAGAAACTAGTGAAAAGGAAGAGAAAATCATGGTATAAAGAATTTTTAAATTTATCATGACAAATTTATAGTAAAAAAATAGCATAAATCTTATAATTTATTATAGAAAGATATGATGAATCTGTAACTATTATATTCAAATGTAATAGAAAATAAAATTATTAAATAAAAAATATGTGGTTATACTAAATTTAAGTTACATTACTTCATACATGCTTATAGATCTAAATGTCCAAACAATTAGAAACCTTAAAACTTAAAGAAGAAAAATACTAAAATTCCCATTGTGCAACCACGTTAGAGAGGGTATTATTTTTTAAATATTACTTTTTTAGAATCTTTGATATATTTGGATAAGTTTTATTTATGGAAGAGAAGAAAAAATTATGGAAGAAAGAGGGAAAATGAAATGTAATAAAAGTGTACAGATGTAGAGGGATCACTTAGTTAATGAGTTACCAACGTGAAAGTGCTAAAAAGGTAAAAGAATATGCCAGTATTGGAATAAACAAAGATTACCATCATTTATGAGAATAATTTTTAAAAAGAGAGCAACCAGGTAAAAAACTCTATGAAAAAAGAAATAAAATTTTTTGGATCAAATGTACAATTGACATGAATTAAGTTGTATTTGTACCCAAAAAAAAACATGTGAAAACTTATCTAAAGTAAGAGTTGGGCCCCCACTCGAGTTTGTAATGCATATATATTGGCTAGTTATTTGGGCTTTTTTCAAGTTATATTTGGGCTACCATTCGAGTTTGTAATGCATGTATATGGGCTAGTTATTTGGGCCTATCTCAACTGGGCTAGCTATTTGGGCCTATCTCAAGTAATTATTGGGACTCCACTCGAGTATGTAATGCATGTATATGGGCTAGTTATTTGGGCTTTTCATGTATATACACGCAACTCACGTCTTAGTTCTCAGATGAAAATTCGGGGGACGTTTTTAGTTAATGGAATTTTTAATATTTAAAAGATAGTGCTGTCAATTTGGCAAATATAAACTGAAATTAAGAAATTATTTTGCATACACAATTAATGATAGTCAAATATACTTAGTGGGGCTAATAATCTAATAAGGTGGGCTGTCCCTTTCAGTTTCTTTCATTTTCTAAAAATCCTTACGGGCCTAATGGGACCAATGGCTATGTCGACAACAACAACATATTCCCAGCATATTAGCTTTCGTGATTAATCGTTCTCTCTCTCTCTCCCCTCTCATTCTGTCGAGAAAATAACAATTTTTTATCCAAGAAAATATCCAACTAAAAGAATAGCTGATAAAATGTTGAAATAAAGTTTCAATTTCCGATTTCTCGACAAGATTGATTTGTATTAGAGACTATTTTCCTCTTGTTAGACTTTGGAACAATGACAATAATGACGTATGACTATGATTAACTTTATGTTTGGAAACTAAGAAGAGAAATGAAATTCATCAACGTCTTGAGATTGTTTCTCTCAAAATAATAGCAAACTCTCTCTCTCTCTCTCTCTCTCTCTCTCTCTCTCTCTCTCTCTCTCTCTCTCTCTCTCTCTCTATATATATATATATATATATATATATATATATATATATATATATATATATATATATATATATATATATATTTATTATTTCACTTGAACAGATTTATGTCAAAATTTTGGTACTATAATTCTAATTAGGCAGGTGATTTGTCACTCGGTTAACAGCTCATTTACATTTTTCTAACTGCTAAATCTTCCAAAAAAACTATATATAAAGAGAACATTACCTTATTTAAAATATTAAATAAATAATTTTTTTTTAAAAAAAAAAACTAAAAATGTCATAAGTCGATATGCTCTTGGAAATGTTCACAGGGATATTAATGGACCCCCATAAACCAGTGGGGACTGGAGGCATAAAGAACTTGCCTTTAAAATATCTGCACTCCTCTTTATTCTTTGCTCTATTTATCTACTGATTTTGACGTGGTCTTACTGATTAATTAATAATTAAGCTTACACGAAATAGACATTTGTTATTTTTTAAAATTAACAAGAAGATGAATTATATTATATTAACAAAATATATTGTTGACATTTTGATGATCAAACAGTGACATGTCTACTTGACCATTTAAATCCCAACACCTCCATTCGCCCCACAAAAGAAAAAAGAAGAAGAGGAAAATAAAATAAAACTAAATTAAATACGAGTTCCCTCTGACTCTTTTCCATTTATTATCTTCCTAGAAAAATAAAATGCAAATCCCTCTGGCTGGAAAATGACTTGTGTACCAATTTATTCTGTTACTTTGTTTTGTACTTTAGGCCACTGAAATAAATAATTGAAGGCTACGGATTTAATAATATTTTATAACTTCCATATAACATTAATCATTTTATTTTTGAAATACATTCCACTATGCAGTACTAAATAAAACGAAAAAGGTATGTCAACTACATATGTTTTGGTTGGTGAGAGGAGGAAAACAAGGGTTTGAAATATTAAAGAAGACAGAAAGAAAAGAAAACGAAAAGGACTACAAATTAAAGTTCTCCTTCTATTTTTCATAACTTGTTTGAATGAATTTGTTTAATTTCAAATGTAGTCTAACCACTAAAAAAAATTGTGCACCACGATTTGTTCAGATCTGAAATAGATTTTGAGTTTTTTCTCAAGCATTCCTCTTCATCGGAGTGTGTTGCAAGTTGACCCGGACATAAAATTACTCTCTATGCAAGAGTAGCAAACTAGCGGGTCAAAATGGTTATGGGCAGATCGAAAATGGATAATGCAAAAACGGAAAGATTATCCGAATCGAACAAAAATTTTAACCAGCATATCCATATTATCCATGGCTTCTTGAATATGATCACTTTTGGGAGAATTTCTAGTTTCCTAAACTTGAGGAACCCCCCAAAGGCATTACAAATATAAAAGCTAAACATATTAGTTGTCCATTGGTTATCCATTTTCTAAGTAGATAATACAATTTTCGAAAACGAGTCAAATATACCTTTGTACTATCAGAAAAAGTTTAAATGTACCCCTCGTTATACTTTGAGTCTCTGTTGTTATACTTTGAGTCCAAATATATCCATATCGTTATACTATTGGTTCAAAAACACCCTTTTTCTGTTAAGTTTGTCTTAAGTGGACATTCAATCTTACGTGGCACTGACATTTGATGAGGCGGATGCCACATGGCTTGCCACCTCTGCGCCTCTAACCCATTTTATCCCTCATAATTTTTTTTTCACCACTAAAATTTCCTTGCCCCCACCACTATTGCCACTGCTACCGCTACCATAAAAAATATTGTATTCCAAATTTTAGTCTTTTATATATGGATTAGGGGTGTTGAGGTGACATGTCATGTGTCATCCACATCATCAAATATCAGTGCCACGTAGGATTGGATGTCCACCTTAGGCAAATTTAACAGAAGAAGGGTATATTTGAACCAATAGTATTACGGCAAGGATATATTTGGACCCAAAGTATAAAAAAGGGTATATTTAAACCTTTTCTCATAGTAGAAGGGTATATTTGACCCTTTGACGTATAATTTTTATCCATAATTGACCCATTTTTAAAAAATTCATTATCCAACTCATTGTTTAATAGATAATATAGGTAGATAACGGTTTCTTTTCATCCATTTTGCTACAACTACTCGTATGTGTACTAACACATTGAAACGATAACACCAAAAATTTGGTAAGTCAGAATTTTGAGAAACAATATTAGTCGATGGAAAAGGAAATGTAACAAACATATAGAGTGCCTAACTTTCAAGTTGAAACACAACAACACAAGAATACTATAGGGCAAGTTGTTGGAAATTTGAAAAGAGGTTCCGTGCACATTATGTTTTAGTTGCCCGTTTACCACTGACCATGTCATAACTCCGATTTTATATTCTATAGTAGGAAAATATTTATATATTAAAGAAAAATAAATTAGTAGAGAAATAACTAATCATTACCAATATGAGTTGTTAACGAATCTGATTATGCACGCCATTAGTCTAAAGGTGCGTTATAAATGAGGCCTGAACTAATATATTGTCATGTCGCTTGACAAAATATTTTGTTATATCATGTTTTAGAAGTTATCAAAGACCCTAATTTCTTTTCAAGTATGGCATGATATATATGTGTGCATATATAGTTGGTTAATGATTTATTGATTTTACCTTTAAAGTGTTACTTGGGCATTTAAGGCCGATATATAAATAATACTACTTCTATATTAATATTGAAATACGGTGAAATACTGAATAGCTTGTTTGTGGATCAATTTTATAGTGTAATGAAGATTTTCAATCACAAATTTTAAATTTTTGTTTATGTGAGATTATGTATAAATACAACTTTGACTTTTAAAAAATTTTCGTTATTCACACCACTACTTGATGAGTTGATGTTCATCACTACTAATGAGGGGCGGTCCAAAGAATTTTGTGGCCTAAAGCCAAATTTTATGAGGGGCCTTAACTTTTTTTAAAAAAAAATTATTATTTTTATTTGAAGTTTATTTTCTAGTTTTGTTTTAGATGCAAAGTTATTTAAAAAAAAAATCAGTCTCCGGTAAGTCTTTTTCAATTGACAGTATAACTAATCCATTTAACTTCTCTTGAAACATTGTTGATCTTAGTTAAGATTTTATCAATTTTAAATTTAAAAAACTTCTTTCCACTGAAGTAATAGTAACGTGAGTTATTAACATTATTCTATATGCAATATAGGCATTTGGAAAAGAATCAAATCTTTTTATTTAATTGAGTATATCAATTAAATTATTATTTTCTAATTGTACTGTTTTTCTTAATACGTTTAATTTAGAAAATAAATCTAAACCGCCTATATAAGATTGATGATTATACTTTACGGAACATTCAAGATTAAGACAATATTTTTCTAATTTCCATCATCTAGTCTCAGTTTTTTAACGCTAAGTAGAAACCCAAAAATATTTTTGTATGCTTTGAATTGTTTAAATCGATTTTGAGTGAAAAATAGTCTTCTCCACTATGTATAAAAAGTAATCAACTCTGAAGGACTCTTCTAGGGATTTTCAACATTCTCATCAAATTATTTTTTCCTATATATCACACGTTTCTTATGAAATTCGGGTTCGATATTCAGTTCAAATGCAATTTCCTTGGCAGAAATCACAACAGTTGCAAATCCTTCTTCTCTATATTTGTTAAGAAAGAAATCAAAAAATTTCACTTCACATAACTTTTTTTTAGTTTATATATAATCTATTAGGTGTAACATAAAATGGGGCCCTAAAAAATATAAGGCCTAAAGAAGTTGCTTTACCTTTACCTGCTATAGGCAAGGGTCACCCCTGCTACTAATGAGGGGTTATTTTTATAGTAAAATGTATTTTCACCAATATACCACGCAGCCTGGCTTGTCATTTATCCGTGGTTGTTTGGTGCTGTCTGACCTTATGACAAACATTAACAAATCCTAGAAGTTGTTATACAAATTACTGGTCATATTTATTGTTTATTTTTTCTAGTCATATACATTAATTATACACAATTATATATATATATATATATTGTACCTCCATCGGCTATTTTTAGTTTAAAAGGTTGGGTGGGCGGATATTTGGATTAATTTTCTTGGGTGGCGGAGCTTGAGTTTCTTCATATATATATATATATATATATATATATATATATATATATATATATATATATATATATATATATATATATATATATATGCTATTTATTTTTCGTTTAAGAGATTAGTTGAGCAGTTATTTGGGTTAATTCTTCAAAATAATTTGCATTGATTAAGACTAATGACTGTCACTTATGCATTTGTTTAAATATTTTAAAAGCAAATGAAATTATCTCTCTTGACCAATGTTTTAAAAGGCTTGACCGTAGGGCGAGACGTTTTACATAAGCCTCAGCGAGGCATAGCCCCGAGGCACGGGGCGTAAGCCCTATGGGTATTTAATTTTTAATAGTTTATAAAATAATATAATTGTAGTAACTATTTATGAATAGGTAAAATGGCATAAAAATGGATGAAAACTATAAATATGTGAAAAATATATATAGATGTTCTCCATCCCCACAAAAAATTAGTCAAAATAATCTATTATACGCGACTTACAAATACAGGTAACTTGAGTCGAAAAGATAAAGTTTTCTATATGGAGGAATAAAAAGGATGACTAACATACAATTTGAACTTTGAACTTGCTTCAATGAAAGAGAATGAAGTTTTCTTTGTATTTGTAAAAAAAAAGTTACTATTCGTTGCTTTTGGGAGATATAGCGGACAAGATAAAGAATTGAGAGAGACCATAAATTAAGGCTTCAATCAATAAAAAAAGGTCTTGACTTTTAAATTTAATATATTTCAATTCCTTTTTAAAACTTTTGAGTAATTACAAGCTAGCTTCTGAAAATTTGGGTATTATATGAAGGACTTATTAAACAAAATTTATTTTATTTGATTACGCCTCACTATAAAAAACGCGACTCAAACGCCCGGATGTACGCCCCAATTATTGGGCGTACGCCTTGAGACTTTTGCCCCAAACATCGTCTCAGGGCATTTTTGGTGCGCCTCGAAAACGCCTTTTAAAATAGTGCTCTTGAAAATGAATTTCACTAAGTTGCATAGTTTATCCATTAGGCATCTTACAAAAGGGGAAAAGCAAAAAAGAAAGGAGCGAGGAACATGATAAAGAGAAAGTAGAAGAATAAGAAGAATCCATAATCATAAAGGTACTAATTAGAAGTAGTAGTGGTAGTTTACATCTGTCAAATGAGCCACGTGCTATAGATTAAGCCACTCTAATTATCATGCCAATCATTAATCAAATTAGTTAAATAATGCAAAATGACCATACACTAATCACTAATGAAAACAACTTGTAGAATAAGTGTCTGATTAACAAAACAATAATCGCGTATCTCACTTTTGCGGTCCATGACACCAGAAACTATTAGCTAATTAATGGAGTTGTAACAACTACTACTACACCCCCCCCTCCCCAAACCCCCCACCCCCACCCCATTTTTTTTTTTGGCCTTTTTGATTGCTGGTCCTTTGCTACTTATATAGCCTATGGCTTCTTTTTCATCTTTTTGTATAGAAGTAAATTTTTGGGGCTGCATGTTCAAGGGTGTCCTGTAAATACAATATTCTAATGGCACTTTAATCTTCTAAGTCACAGACCTGAAATCTTGGGGCCACCACACCACACCACACAATGGTAATTTACAAAATTATTTTTAACATCGTGGTATGCAATGGCGAAGACGATGAAACAAAATAGAATAAGAGACAAAATGGATACATAATCAGAGATATTTGACATATAAGTAATAATTCTTACATTATAATCTTCATAACTAATCCGTGATTCAACTAGGTTCTTTCGAAAAAGAAAGAAAGAACACAAAAATAAATATCATGACTCACGAGAGAAAGAAAAGAAATAATAGAAAAATGGAGAATAAAAACAGTATACGCATTAACGTTGATAATAACGTGTCGCTTCATTTCTATATATTAAGTAACATGTAAAAGTAGTTACAGTAATTGGCACAGATGCAGCTCTTAGACAATGAGTCCGTCCGAAGTCGTGAAGTATATATATAAATTTTTGACAAGTGCGTGTGTGCAAAATTCACTAAAAATTTAACAAATATTGGATCTAGCTACTTAATTTAAAAACTACACAATTTTTATACTAAAAATCGATTCATCCATGAAATTTAAATCAAAGACGTATCTGAGTAACCTAACAGTAAGATTCATGTATAAAAAAAGCTGATTTGGGAGACGTAGTCTCGAGTTTATTTTAGAGGTGGAGCCAGGATTTGAAATTTATGAGGTCTGAATTTATCATCGAAACCTATAGTACGTCTTAGTTCCTGCGCTTGCAATTAAATAGTTATATATATTTAATAGATTTTTTAATACAAATACAAAGTCTAAGTAAAAATTATTGAGTTCGTCCGAACCTATTAGTACTCTAGCTCCGCCCCTAATTTATTTGATGTGGACGGACCATCTTTATATATAGCTTCTAAGTCTTATAAGGAACAATTGTTTGTCCGTCAACTACCACTCTCCTTCTAAGAAGTATGTAGTCCTTAAAGCTTGGGTGATTAGGTGTACCACTTGCTGCCTCACTAGTAACTAGTAATAACTACTAAATAATACCATACACATATAATGTCATATATAGTTGTCATGTTACTATATCCATAATTTACAAGCTGTATGTGTTGGTGGCATAATATACATAATACATGTATATAACTTAACAAGACCTAACTCAGAAATATTGTTCTTTCTCCCTCCAATCAAGTCTTCACCTAAGTAACTATACTCTATACATAAAAATGCTAAAGTTATACACACTAGTTTGAAGAATTTTTACAAAATTAGGTTATCTTTACATATTTAATTAGCAGGTAATTTGTATTATTTTTAAAATTATAAATTTCGCATTTTAAGGAAATTTATAACCCGTAAATATATCCTTTGAATAACCTAATAGTGTAATTCTTCATGCTAGTTGTATACTTAACTTATACTCGATTAAAATTGCTGCCAATTTACAACATCATAATAGCACCCTTTACGGGGAGGAAGGGATTAGAACGGCTATTATTAAGTTTTGATTCGCAATAATCGAGTGATAATTAGTACTGCGTAAAACTCTTCCACAATATTACTAATATAATTTGTACATAAATAATGCAATGTTTCATTTCTGCTTAAACTCTGCATGCCCAATGCGACATAATTATTCGTATCTAATACTATTAATTAGACTTTGCATTACTAATATCGGTATAATCATGAGGCGGAGGTAGGGTATCCTTTACGAGATCGGCTGAACCCACTGGCTTTTGCGTATATTCTGTATTCGTATTAAAAAATCTATTAAATTTATATTAATACATAATTGCAAACTCAATAACTAAAATATATTATTGGTTTGGTGTCAAGTTCATTAGAACCCACAAACTTCAAGCCCTAGTTCTGCCTCTGAGTATAATTTACGTACTGATATTTTAAGTGTGATAGAGCGCGAAATAAGAGAATGTGCATTAAGAATATCTTGATAAATATATATATATATATATATATAATATATATATATATATATATATATATATATATATGTACTCACATAATTAGTATATGCAAAACATTTCTTGTATTATTTACCATATCACAACCCTTAAGTACACATTAAAGTTTGAATCCCCACCTAGTTAAGTGTAAAAAAAAAATGCAAGATTAGGAAAATACTAACAATTTGTTCAATTAAGGTTGGTACGATAGAAAACATCTTCTAGAATTTTTTTTTTTTTTTTTGAATTTATAATTTGGTTCATATATCCAGAGGCAAATCCAGGATTTAAATTCTATGGGTTCAATTTTTAAGATTTTTAACATTGAACCCATTATATATTTAAAGCTATGGGTTCAAATCTATTATTTTTGCAATTTTAATGAATTTTTACACATAAATTTCTACTCTTCGTCAAAAGTTATGGGTTCAATTGAACCCGTAACTCTCACACTGCATCCGCCTCTGATAGTATTAGCAAATCAAACAGCGTTGACTGTTGTAAATAGAGTTTATGCATATTAAATACTTATAATTAACAATACCAAAAATTACTTATTTTCCAGAAAATATACTCTGATATGCCAAACACACTTAAATTCAATCGTTTACTTTAATTTAACAAACGCGTTATGTTGGTAGTACTGAAAGTTGAGTTTACAGAAAGGCAGAGACAACGTCCCTATAAGAAGTGTTTGATTATTTGGGACAAAAATGTTCATTTTTTGGGACTAAATGTAGGTTTCTTCTATTTTGAGGGAGTGGTCCACCAAGTAAATTAATTTTATCACTTTTTATTATTTTTGCTTGTTTAAACCCTAACATGAACATGACACAAAGTAGCCTGAAATATGAGTTTGTACAAATACTTTTGCCTTTTTGTGTGAAAAGAGCCAAGGAAAATTAAAGGAAGTATATATTGCTGTCTTTTACTGGTTGTTGTTGACATCTGAGGTTGGATAAGAAGATGACCATACTGCTATCAAATCCAAGAAAAAAACAAATAAATAAATAAAAGAAAAAAGAAAAATAGAGTTGACCATCATCATATAGTGTTTGACTTCATCATTGCTTCAATTTTGCTCCATGCCCCCATAATATATTGCACACACTACAACAAAGGCTCCACCATTGTCTTTGCACCATTTGTTCTTAACCTTTAATTAATGTTCAACAGCATCAACTTTTCAGATTTTGAGTATAAATGATTTTTAAAAAAGTGTTGAGTTTGTTAGAAATATAAATTATTAGTCCCTCCGACCCAAATTATCCGTCATGATTTCTAAAATAAATGTTTCAAATTATTTGTAATTTTAGAAGTTCAGGAGTAAATTAATTCTTTTTCGTATTCTACCCTTAATATTAATTGTTCTTAAAGACTACAAATACCTTAATTATGAGTAAGTATTTAACGCAAAGAAATTATATCTTAGACATAAATAAAGGTAATATAGTCAAAAAATTTCCTATTTAATATTTTCTTAAGGGACGTGTAAAAGAGAAACGCGACAAATAATTTAAGACGTAGGAAGTACAATGAAATAAATTTAGAATTTAAACTTGACAAGTTCAATTTTTATGTTCTTATTACTAAATCGGTGCACTTGAAATTATGAAGTTAAAATTAATATTTATTAAAATTTTAGTAATTTTTGTTCATATACTAAAATTTTGTATCGAAAATATTGAGTTCAGCTAAATCTATAAAAGACATAATACATTCTCGCACATAAGAAAAGTACGTAGGAAAAAATTTCATCACTTTAACTAGGCTTAGTTCTAAAGCTCTAGATTCCAATTAAGTGATATGGTTGGAACGATAATTATTACTTACTTCAATTTGAATCGAGCTGCAAATTATTTACAGTAGTAATTACTTTGCTTAGATTTAATTAAAAAATTTGCTTTATGACAAGTGTGTGCGTGTTTATGGATGGTACTATGGCTGTCCAACGGGACAGCCGTCCCGTCTCGTCCCAATCCCGATCCGTCTCGCTTCAAGTTAAATGGAATGGGTCAATGTTAAACGGGACACGGGATGAGACGGAACGGCCATTTCGTCCCGTTTCATCCTGTCTCATCGCGTCCCGCCAGAACTTTTTTTTTATAAAAAAACTAGTCGTTGGGCAACGGCTTAAATTGCAAAAATAGACATTGCCAACGGTCCAAACAGCCCCTACCCCCTCCTCCTGAACAGCCCCTACATCCCCCCCCCCCCCAACTTTTAATATAACCCCTAATGATTTTAAAATTTAAAAAGTATTTTTTTCTTATTCCCGAAGTTTATTTAATTTCTACTCTACTTAACCCATCTTTAAAACTAAGAGGTGCAAAGGGACTTGTTCGTAAAATTTATGAGAATTTAGAAATTCAAGAAAATGAACAACCATCTCTCGAAAATTGTCAAGCTAGCATATATTCTTATGCTAGATCAATGTTTGATGAATATAAATCTATGGATACAACTGGTTGTGAAACTGCTCCTTCTACTTCTAAGTCTAGAGCAGAAGTTTTATGGGAAGATATTGATGATATAACAGGTTTTGACTCCTCTATTGATGATGAACTTGATTTTTATCTTAATCAAGGATTGGAAAATATTAAAGACAAAAAAGACAAGGAACAACTTTTGTCATAGTGGAGGGAGCATGGCAAGGCTTTTCCAACACTTTCAATTATGACCCGAGGTATCCTGGCTATTCAAGCATCATCAGTAGCATCGGAGAGTGCTTTTAGCGCGGCAAGATTTCAAATTGGAGATCATAGACATTCATTAGCGGAGGACAGTCTAGAGATTTTCGTATTATTCAGAGATTGGATTAATTCAAAAAGAAGAAATCTTGGTTTTGAAAAATTAACCACTAGGGAAGAAGAAGAATACAATGAGATATTTACCACTAGGAGCGATGACGGCATGGAGCTCATGGAACATCAATCAACATTGCCAATTCCAGCAGAATGCCTGAGAGATATTATTGATAAGTTACAAAGAAGCTATACAGGAGCTTACAAATATTAGTATGATAATTTGTAATTGTTAATAAGAGGCCTAGTTCAAACGGAACTCTTCCTAGAAGGTGGTTGCGTAGATTAAGTGCTTTTCAAAAGAATTATATTTGTATTTGAGATTTGAAAATTCTATTAATAAAATAAAAGGCAATCGTTGAATTTTATTTATGAATTGTCTTAGTTACTTAATAGTTAATACTTTGAAATTATATTAAATAAATTATATCTCTGTTGTAAACTTATAATTACTAGAATATTTCATTACAAGTCTTTTGTTTTAATATTTTATAATTCTTTACTTAGTTTCTAATTTTTATTTTAACATAGTAACATTTAAGTTTATTAAATAAGTCAAAAATCTAGCCGTTGCAAACTTTAAAAACATAGTAATTTTCAAAAAACTTGACGTTTTTTAAAGAAAAAAAAATACTTAAGGCCCACGAACCCCGTCCTGTTCCGCCCCGTCCCATCCTGTCCCATCCCGTTTGTTAGCGGGACGGGATGAGCCGAACGTTTCGTCCCGTTTGTCTCGTCCCGCCACCGTCCTGCTTAAATATTGTCCCGTCTCATCCCGTTAATTTGATCTCGTCCCGTCCAGTTGGACAACCATAGATGTACAAAGGAGTTTATTTTTTCAAAATAGAGTAGCATGATGTAGCTAGATTAATAAAAACCAACAACTAAATTCTCCACTATGACGTTTGATTATTTTGGTCTACTTTTCATGAATAAAATATTATCTATTATTTATTTGAACCAACTCGATAAAATGTCATAATGAATTTTAAAAAGGTTATCAATGAAGATGAATTCCTTTCAAAATATAAATACGGTAGATGGATAAAGGATTACATGAATTAATTTTGTGAAATCTTCTAAATATTGCAATATCTCATCTTTAATGATCATCTGCAAACAATATTAGAATCTTTGAATTAACAAATTAGAATCTTTGAATATATGAAAATATTTTGCTTTGACCAATAAATACCATTTCATTAGCGAGGAAATTATTATACATATGATGTTTTCAAGGAAAATAAAATGTTCGTGATTTTGCTACACATTAATTGTAACAATAATAAAACGGCTTCAAACATGCTTATCATTATCTTTCAACGGCTCATGATAAAACGGCTTCAATAATGTTAATTAAGTGTAATAATTACGTGAGAAGTTTTACATGCAAGAACTTACAAAGTCGCAATAATTATATTAACTAATAATTACTTATCTACATTTTTCTACTTGCGTCACTAATTATATTATATAAACCAAATTAATATTTTAAATATTATGCTTTATCAAATATTGATGTATATTGTATAAAAGGAAATAATAATATAGATCATGATTTAATAATATGCTAAAGTACTTTTTGAGATAAATCCAAGCACGTCCAAAGATGTTTCCTTTGTTTATATTAAAAAAATTAATAACAAAATGTCTTACACATGCTTCCTATCATTCAACTCTTTTTTCCACCACAAAAGCAACCAACTCTTCGTCAGCGCTATTAAAAAATTCGAAAATGCTAATTCTGCTGTAAATAAATAATTATAAAGATCTTCAAATTTGTAATCCACTTTTAAAGTGTAAAAATCACATAAAAGAAAAGTAATTAAAAAAATCCCATAAAAGCTGCCGAATCATAACACTACAAGATACTCACTACTGATCTACCAAAACAGGTGGGAAAAAGTAATAATTACAGAAATTATTAGAAGAGAGATTCTAGTGAGAGACAAACCAAATTAAGTTATTAATTAAATGCTTATCTAATTTAGAATTAAAGTAGTTGTTTTTAGCTTAGCTGTTTTTTGCAACTTTTCCGTAGTCAACTAAACCCTCAACCCCCACCCACCCACCCCTCCCCCAACCCCAAATTCCGAACCCAACCCATGACTAAGCCCATGGCTCGAGACATAGATAGAAGATTTATTATTATTTCTAGTTCGCGTCAGAAACTATTTACATCTGGTAGCCAAAATAATGTATAAAATTTATATAATTTTTGTATGTAACATACAGAATGTGTGTGTATATATAAATATATAATATTTTTTTGGCTTAATTTTTACGGCGGCTATATAGTGTCATTTTTTCTAGATAGAAACACACATTTTCAGACCAATGTTTGATAATCTTTTTGAGCCTAATTAATTTAGATTTGCATCGCATAAAACCTAAAAACAAAAAAACTTTTATTATTATGGCTCGAACTCGAGACCTCTAATTAAGACAGAAAATAAAAAAATACTACTATGAACTCTTTTTTTTGGGAACTTTTTGTCAGAATAATTGCCAAAAGGGGTAAAAATTTTACCCATACAAAAATACTAATCTTTTTTTGGTTGATTTGTAAGAGGGGATTACAGTAACAAGAGTACAGCAGTGTTCCAATTAATCACAGAGAGTGCTTGACTCAGACCAGCCTTTCACTTTCTCTCTCTACATCTACTTCTCTCTCTCTTTCATTCACACCACTTTCTCTCTGAAAAAAAAACCCAAAACTTTTGACCATTTTTTAATCATCTCTCTTACCCATCAACCGAAGAAACTGAAAGAAAGAGTTGGTATAGAGAGAGATATAGAAACAGTACTTACACAGCACTCGTTCTTTTTTCAAGAATCAAAAAAAAAAGAAAAGCTTTTTTTGTGATTCATTCAAAAAGGTAAGCCCTTTAATTTCCCTGATACAGAATGTATATTCCCTTTTATATCAAGAATCGTTTATATATGTGTATGTGTGATTGTAGAGTAGAAAAAAGGTGAGAATTTTCAATTTCGAAGTTAAATGAAGGTTCAGCTGAAATGTTGCACTTAAAGGGCAGAGTGGTTTTGTTTTGTTTTGTGTTTTTCTTGCTGTTTGACTCAACATTTGAGCAGGGTGTTGTCAGTTCTTTAGCTGAGAAATTTGCTTTGCTTCAACTGAGATCTTCATTAGGGTTAAGAGCCAAAGAATGGCCTATAAAGGGTAACCCTTGTTTAAACTGGACAAATATTGTTTGCAAGAATGGTAGAGTTACTGAGATCAACATATCTGGTTTTAAGAGAACCAGAGTTGGGAGTCAAAACCCTCAATTCTCAGTTGATGCCCTCCAAAATTTGACCTTTTTGGAATCTTTTAATGCCTCCAATTTTGCACTTCCTGGCTCTATTCCTCAATGGTTTGGTCTTAGGCTTACATCTCTTAGGATTCTTGATCTTAGGTCATGTTCCATTATTGGTCCTATTCCTTCCACTTTTGGCAATTTGACTAGCCTTTCGATTCTTGATCTTTCGAATAATAAGCTTGTGAGGTCCATTCCTACTGAATTTGGTTCTCTTCAGAACCTTACTTTGCTTGATATGTCCTCAAATTTCTTGAATGGGACTATTCCTCAAGAAATTGGGAGTTTGCTTCAGTTGAAGTTCTTGAATCTGTCTGGTAACAGTTTATCTTCTTTGATTCCTGCCCAACTCGGTAACCTTTCTAATCTGGTTGACCTTGACCTCAGCTCCAATAGTTTAACTGGACAGTTGCCTGATGCTTTGTGGTCAATGCCTGGGTTGCAATTTCTAGATGCCTCTGCGAATAACTTCACCGGCGTTCTGCCAAATGTTAGTTCCATTGTCAATGCCACCAGCGCAGTGTTTAATCTTTCTCAGAATATGTTTTATGGAAATTTGCCGTCTTTAGGCAGAAGCTTCAGTTTTCTAGATCTATCAGGAAACTATTTTCAAGGCAAAACCCCTGATTACGGACAAAGCAATGTGTCAGTTAATAAAAATTGCCTCCAAAATGTAACAAGTCAAAGGAGTAGGAGTGAGTGTGCATCTTTCTATAGCGAGCGGGGCTTGTCGTTTGATGATTTTGGACAGCCAAATGCCACAGAGCCGCCTCTTCCAGCTCCCAAATCCAGCAAAAAGAGTCACAAAAGTGTAATCATATTGGCGGCCGTTCTGGGGGGTGTTGGATTAATTGCACTTGTCCTTATCTGTCTAGTTCTGCTGTTTGTTTGCACCCGCAAAAGGGCTGCCACGACTCAAAGAGCCACTGAGGTTGGGCCAGGTCCGGCCAGTTCAAGTCCACCGCCGCCTCCCGGAGTATCATTGAATTTTTCAAGTTTAGGAGATGCATTTACCTACCAGCAGATTCTTCAAGCCACAGGTGAGTTCAGTGATTCAAATCTTATGAAGCACGGCCATTCAGGTGATCTCTTCCGTGGTACCCTAGAAGGCGGGACACTTATAGTCGTAAAAAGAATTGATGTGCGCTCTGCAAAAAAGGAATCATATTTGTCAGAATTGGACTTCTTCAGCAAAGTTTCTCACTCTAGATTAGTTCCTTTTATGGGACATTGTTTGGAGAATGAGAATGAGAAGTTTCTGGTCTACAAATATATGCCAAATGGAGATCTATCCAGTTCTTTATTTAGAAAAAACAATTCGGATGATGATAGTTTGCAGTCATTGGATTGGATAACAAGACTGAAAATTGCTATTGGAACTGCTGAGGGCTTGTCTTATCTACATCATGAATGTAACCCGCCTCTAGTGCACAGGTATCAAGGCCTTGTCATATTGCATTTCTCTTACTTCCACGTGCCGCCACTTTTATGGTTAATATTAGAAATTGTTAATAGCTATGCTAGACTTACTTCTGTGATTTACTACTATTGGATTTCCATGTTTGCAAGTGCATTCATATCTCACTCTCATAACTACAAGTCTTCGTTTAAACATTGTGATCATAATCTTGGAAGAGTTGCAGCTACTCTTTCTCTATGTATTCCTTGGTTGTACATAATTGGTGACTTCTTCGTAGACGCAAAGGTAATAAAGGATATGCCTGTTAATTTAATAGTCTGGAAGATAATCCCGGACTTTGATGATTTAATCAAAAGCTTTCCTTACTAAAGTTTCCCTGATATAACGTTGGTGTCACTATAACATCTTGTCTCTGCAATGTTACCCCTGGAATGAGTGCATGATTGCTTTCCTGTTTTGTGAGTCACTATGGTTTACTCTAAGCAATTAGGCCAAAATCATTCTTCATTACTATTGGCGACCAAGATGTAAATCAACTGCATCTGTTGCACTCTAATCCAACCAGGAAACTTCAAATTTTCAATTCGGAAGATTGTATGCTAAACCAATAAATGGAAAAGAAAAAGTTGGAATTAGTTGGTTAGTCGTATAAGTGGCCGTTCAGTTTTTTCATTGTTAGCAGCAAAAACTTGTTTCTGTTCTGAAAAAAAAAAAGCTACGTCTAAACCCAGAGGCGGATCCATCATTTAAAGTTTATGGGTTCCTACATCATTCTCAAGTTAATAATTGGGTCCATAATCAAATATTTATAGATATTTAATAAATTTTTTAATATACATACAAGATCTGGGCAAAAGCTATTGGATTCCGGGAACCCGCATCTTAGCCTCTAGATCCACCACTACCCAGTCTCAAACAAGTTGGGGTCGGTTAAAGACTTGTTTCTGTTCTGATTGAGTAATATTGCCATGAACATCTAATCATCTCATTGAGCCCAACAAAGTTTCCCTTAGTTATATGTGGAAATAAGGACGTACAAAGTGGTACACCATCACAAGAGCGAATGGCTGTTTGAGAGCGCCCTTTTTGGCTAATGCACGTTGGAGATACTAGGACAATGCTCTGAATGAAAGCTATCGAAAATCGTAGTGTATTTCGTATCTCTGAACTAGGTAGGACGAGATTTCAATTGAAGGCTCTCCTAAAATTTTCAACCGAAGATAGTTGGACCAGTAAATTCAGTGCAGTACGGGCTCTATGCACGTTAAGGATCTTTGCAAGTTTATGGATGTGTGCCACATCTGGTTGATTGAAACCGAATTACAAATGGCAATATTAGATATCCGCTCTCAGCTATTAGCTTATCGGGATTTTCAAAAGGAGACGGGAATGAACAGTAATTCATGGTTGATGGTTTCTGATTTGTTATGAGTTGGAGATTTATTATGTTTATTGCTTCATTTATTATTATAGAGAGTTTACCATGTAAGGGCCAGCCTCCATAATATCTTACCATGTAAGAGCTAGCCTCCACAATATCTTGGAGGTGGAGCTTGAATCTATCAACTTGAGGGCTTCCCTTTATGTTTTTATGAGCTACATCTGCATGCAATAAATTTAAGATACGCTTAGTAAACCTAAAACTTGGGCTTTCAGGGGTTATGGTGCTATATATCGTCAAGAGCCATGCACTTATAAAAACTTTTATAGCTCTGCTTTTGTAGTTGCATGCATGGCTGCGATATCTCCAATCTAGCCAGTTTCTATATGTTTTAGATTCGGTACGAGAGATGTGGCCATAGATTTTGATGACATTAAATTTTCTACTGTGCTGGGATATTGTGAATACACAAATAGAAATTCTTTTAACTACACAAGTAGAAATTTACTTCTGAAACTAAGAACGGTTTTGTTTTTTATTGTATAAAGTTTCATTATTACTAATAAACCTTCTTGAGCATCATAGTCGTCATACAATGCTCCTTATTTTTTGTACCTTTTATCTCCATGGTGCCCTTTTAATGTCAGCTTGGATATTTTTAAAAATAATATATTGTTGTATGGCATTATCAGCTTATTCTCTTCCTTTCTAACAAACATATTCTGTTTATTGAGTCAGTCAGTGTTCAATACTCCTCACTTCTCTCACACTGTTCATCTGCATGTTTTCGGTTTAAGCAATACCCTTTCATGGGACATTTAATAGACTTTCCTCAACCAAATTTCTGTTCCCGAAGGAATTATCAAAAGGAGATGCTTCCCTAAATGTCTACATAGTTTTTCTGCTGTAATTCACCATGAAATCCTCAAGGTTTTAATTGCATGAGTTAGTTTTTTGGATTCAACTTCTTCTCTCCCTGCCCCCCCCCCCCCCCAACACACACACCAAAAAAAAAAACCTTTTGTTTCTGTCAGAATTACTAGTGCACCTCGTGGTGACAACTCTCCTTTTTCCTTCGCCGTACCTATTCTTGCAGAGATGTCCAAGCAAGCAGCGTACTTCTTGATGATAAGTTTGAAGTGCGGTTAGGGAGTCTAAATGAGGTCTGTGCACAAGAAGGAGACACCCATCAGAACAGAATTTCCAGGCTGCTCAGGCTGCCACAGTAAGTATTTTATAAACCTATTTGTTTCTGTTAATGATGTATGTAACTTTTCTAACCATCCTTTCTTTTAGAAGACAAAACTAGTTTACTACTAGCTTGGACTGTGGTCAATAATTTCTTTTTTCCATTATGGATCTTAACATCAGGCGGTTTTATTGTTAACATGCTTTTCTTAGTCTATCAGAAAAGTGATAAGGCGTGGATCTCCGATTTGATGTTATAGAAACTACTTGTTTCATCTGGTGTATTTTTAATTTTTATTAGCTATGCTATAAATGAGAATTCTAATGTTCATGCAGCAATCTTACTCTTAACCTTATCATCCTGCTATCTGTTGGCTCTAGCTTTGTTTTTAAATTATGAACTTGTAATATACGCCCTGGCTAGTGTAGTTCGAATGATAGTGATCATGCAGTTGTATATAATCTTTAGTTCTTCACCGTATTCAAGTTACTAGGAGCATTGTAAGTAACAGTGAGTCTAGTCTGAAAGACCGTCACACACTTGTTACTTGTTAGTTACTTGTTCTATCCCTCCATAAATTATTTCTTTTCTATGTAATATGAATATTTTTGCCTGTGCCGTACTGAAGAATTGGTTCGGAGTCCTATGTTAGATGCCAAATTTTTTAGGTCTTCTAGATTTGATCTTCATGGCTTCTGTAGAAACTTTTCAGATTCTCTTAGTTTACGCCATTGATCAGGATTACAGTCAATCACTATCCAGATTGATTTAAAAGTGTGAATATTTTTAATAATTATAGATGTTGGGTTAAATAAAACTTACTTTAATGATTGATATAGATAAGTCTCTTTCTTTTATTGCAAATTACACAAAAGGAAACTTTTATTGTGCTAGACGTAGATGCATCAGGGACAAAACCCTCTGAACACTGTGTCACAAGTGATAGCTTCTGTTGTGTTTTAATAACTTAGAATTTATATCCTTTTGAGTTATCTTGAATTAAATGATCATACAAAAATTTGAATTTTTTTGACGTTATTCCACTTCTAAGTAGGCCTGACACTTACGAGAAATAGATCAAGAGTGTGTACCTGAATAAAATAGTCTGGATCTGTTTCTGTTGGTAGGTCATTTCTTTTTCGTGTTATTGACGTTACGCCAAGTATGTCTCATATTAAGAACATTATAAGATACAACCCACTCGCTCTAGCCATCCCATAAATCTATCAAATCCTCTGTACAAGGATGGATTTCCTGTTTGCACTAGTGTCTTGAGGGGTGAACCAAATATAATTATAGAAATATGGGAAATGGTAATATTCTAAACTCATGCATTGCGACATGATATCTGGCTGGAATATGAGAAGGGTGCTTTGGATGTCTGTTCTTGAGTTAGGCCAACTGTTGTGAACCTTCCACTATATTTAACTTTCAGTTTATCCGTTCAATCGGACGGTTTCCTAATTTTCTGTGTCTTTTTCTACTGGGCAACAGAGTATTAGGGTTAAGAATCAACCTAACTCCTTTTCCATAACCTTCTCCCTAGTAATGTGTATTTCCAATGTTATGAGTGGTTATTAATTTGTTTTTTTTTAGCTTATCATCTAAGCTTGTCTGTTGCGTTTTAATACTTAGACTTTCAACCTGTACTGCTTTATAGTTTTTACTGCTATTTGACATAGTTTTCTCTTCCTTATTTGCAGGACATCAGAACAAGGTGCATCAGGTATGTGCAATTTTGTTTAGTTCTACTTCTCGTAAATAGACTTTACGCAAAATATTCTTAACATATCCTCTATCAACTTAGTGTTCGTAACAACTCAAAATTGTAGGTAACATTTCCCATCTTGTTATTGGTGGGTAAGATCTCAAATTGGTGTAGGTAACAAAATAAAAATAGTAGGCATTCATTGGAAGCCATGAATAACTGAAATTCTTAGGTGGAGATTTCCGATTGAACTGAATCCGAAAGAAAGTAAAGGCCTGGACAGTACAACATTTTTATCTTGAATGTAGACAAAAAGAGCTAAGTATTAGATGGCAATGTTTTGCTTTACCTTGCCAAATTACTCCTTGTAGCTCAAACTATCACTAAGCATTACTTCAAAGTCTACTTTTCTCTTCCTAAGCTAATATTCTTTTTCCGGAATGGACAGGTACAGCTAGTGCCACTTGTGCGTATGATGTCTTCTGTTTCGGAAAGGTTTTGCTAGAGTTAGTAACTGGCAAGCTGGGAATCAGTGCATCCAACGACGCCAGCATGAAGGAGTGGTTGGATGGTACATTAAAATACGTTAGTATATATGATAAAGAACTTGTCACAAACATAGTGGATCCTTCCCTAATCATAGATGAAGATTTATTAGAGGAAGTATGGGCGATGGCTATTGTTGCGAGATCGTGCCTCAACCCCAAGCCTTCGAGGAGACCGTTAATGAGATATATCCTTAAAGCTTTGGAAAATCCTTTGAAGGTAGTTAGGGAAGAACATACCAGCTCAGCAAGACTTAGAGCAACTTCATCAAGAAGTTCGTGGAACGCTGCGCTGTTTGGCAGCTGGCGTAGCTCCTCAGATGTAGCGGCGGTACCTGCAATCCCAGCATCTAAGTTGGAAGGAACAAGTAGTTTGAAGCAATCGGGAACAACAGGTTCTCAAGGAAGTGGTCATAATGGGGACAATGGTCATTCTTCATCAACTAGACGACAGTCGAAAGAGATTTTCCCTGAGCCGTTGGAAGAGCAGGATGTAGAGAGACCACATGAGGAGTAGAAGAGAGGTGATTGTGATTTATTCTTTGTTAATAATGCAGCGCGGTGGTCTGCATTCGGGTGCCTTCCCCTGTACATTCTCTGTTTTCGGAAGCCATTGTTTTTGTTACATTGGGTAATGGAAGTTGGCAAGAGATCCTTGTTCAAAGGAAACTTTGAAAATGGAGATATTGGGTTGTTTACCTGGGACATCAACATCAAATTGTTTATTGGGGTTTTGGGATTTTAAAGTTTTTTTCTTTTTTTTTTTGTATTTTCTGGGGATAGAGTTGGGACAACAGGATTTAGCAAGTGGTGGTTCTTTGTTTTGGGGGCTTATGTTTCGTTCCAATTCTTTCTTATAATTCTTACTCTTTTACTAATCTCTCCATGGAATGTAAATTATACAGAATCTTTCATTTTCCAAATGGAGGAGAGAAAAAAAGCATTTCATTGATCTTTTCTTCTTTGTTGCTGAACTGTTTTGCTTCTTAGAGTTGGAAGTCAAATTATGCCAACTTAGTTCAAACATTCCGACACAACGGTTCTGGTCTACCATTCTTTTGTTAGTTTGGCAGGTAGTTTTGCACCCAAATGTGTAGTCTAGCCGTAGCCGAGGGTCTATTGGAAACAAATTCTCTATTTTTACAGGGTAGGGGTAAGGTCTGGGTACTCACTGTCCTCCCCAGAGAGTCTATTGTAAACAAACTCTCTATCTTTATAGGGTAGGGGTAAGGTCTGGGTACTCACTGTCCTCCCCAGATCCCACCGTGTGGGATAATACTAGATATGTTATTGTTGTTGTGTAGTCTAGCCGCCAATAAAGCGAGTAAAAATAATGGGAGATCTGTTCTCAAATCCAAACAAGAAAAATAGACAAATGTGTACTCTAGCCGTAGCCGAGGGTCTATTGGAAACAAATTCTCTATCTTTGCAGGGTAGGGGTAAGGTCTGGGTACTCACTGTCCTCCCCAGAGAGTCTATTATAAACAAACTCTCTATCTTTACAGGGCAGGGGTAAGGTCTGGGTACTCACTGTCCTCCCCAGATCCCACCGTGTGGGATAATACTAGATATGCCGCCAATAAAGCGAGTAAAAATAATGGGAGATCTGTTCTCAAATCCAAACAAGAAAAATAGATGCTACGTAACTTCTTTTCATCTACCTAAGTATTGGTAAATAGAGTTACAAACAAAAAGGTCCCACCGAGATTTGAACTCGGGTTACTGGATTCAGAGTCCAATGTCCTGACCACTAGACCATGGGACCACACTGTGTTAGCTGCTTCTCGCAATCCTTAGTTTTATTAAATGTTTCATGGAAGTTCTTTAACTACACCCACTAAGAAAAGAAAACTAGGTCGTTCAATTATATTTTGCAAGCTCAATAAACCCCGTCCATTTCTGATGTCCTATTATATCATTGACTTGTAATCAAGTTGTTAATCGAGCTTAAAGATTTTAACGTCCGAATGATTTTTCCATTTTCTTTATCAATTTTTGTTTAGAAAGAAAAAATCAAAGGTTCACATGCATTTGTTGCGAGTTTATACAGTGATTAACCACTTACCTTAGTGTGATTGGAATTACCAATCCACAGGTTGGAGTTGGAGAAACCAAGAGTAAGTGTTAAATTGAAAACTGTATAGAATAGCCTAGCTACTCTGGTGATAGCCATAAATAGCGTCAATACTAAATACTGTTGCTGAATCATACTCTCCAATTCACTATTGACCCAGCACTCCCTGCAACTTTAATGCATTAAAAAGAAAAATGAATGGTATTGAAGGTTTTGGGCAGAGTGTTACTGCTATTTTAGACTTTTTGGCCAAAAACCATCTGTAGACGTCAGAAATTGATGTTGCCTATGCTAAGGTTTGTTGAAATTTTTCCAGACAGTTGGACCATAAATCATAAATTATCCTTTTTAATTTTGGCTGGTGTCCTTATTTTTTACCTGAGTATTGGAGCACCTCATAGACAGCTAATTGAATGCAAGTCTTACAACATCATGGTTTGTAGAGATATGCAGAGATTTCCAGACCAGCAGACAAGGAAAAAGAAATTCTGCACTCATAAATTTGGAGTGGGGCTGAATATAGCTATTGTCAGATCAAGGGGCTGAATGTGTAAACACATTTCAGAATGTACACTGAAACAAGATGTCATTCTAAACTTTTTTCCAATAACAATGATTTTCTGGATCACCTTAGGCACACATCTTGACTATTCCACTAAATACCTGCTACTTCTCACCCGTATAGGTACGGATAACTTTGCTAACTATAATTGTTTTTGTCTCTTTTAGGATTTCAACCATGTTTTCTCATGATTCTCACTCGCTTCGATGACCGCTAAGCCACACCCTTGGTACAATCACTTGCTAACCTATCCCTTCCTAAATGATCATTCTTAGAGAAAACTTATTATCTTGAATTCGGAGAAAACTTATTATCTTGAATTCAACGCCTTGCCAACAGAAATTAGCTCAATGATTAATAACAAGCATCTAATGACACTTTTGTCCAAGCAGGAAACCTGGAACCTGCATCTGTTTAACATTTACCAGCAATTCTTTGGGAAAATGATATAAACAAGTTTTGCGAATGACCAGCCTGGAGCTATGTGATTCTATACACAGGTGCAACACTTCCTTAGTCAAAATTGTGGACAGTTGAGCTAGAACGAAAACTATTGTTGGATTGGTGTCATTAGCTTGACTAGCATTCACTCAAAGAAATGAGAAAGTTGAGAGAACAATATTCTCAATTCATCAGAAACAATTCCTTCCACTTAGCTCACCAGAATCACTAACAATATCAATAAAAGTCATAAATTTCTTCCTCCAATTTTCTATCTGGAGATTTTCATTAAATGCAAGCTTACCCTCTTTCTCTCAAAACTAGAAGGTAGCAGCACAAACTTTAAACAAGCTAAAGAAACACCGTCTTAGAGAACACCTGTTAAGGAATCATAAGTTTGGCAATAGTATACTTGCTATTCTTCTTATCCAAAATGGCTGCATGTGCTCGATTTAAATAACTCATCAGCCTGCAGCACGAGCACTGTCAGTACCATATGCTAATTGAGATTACAATGTGCATCTTAGAAAAGCTATATGGTGTTTTGGCATCTTCAGGATGATTGAAACCACATTCATAGGCTGAATTTTTTTCAGATAATTCAAACAACTAGAAGAAATGGAAAAGGAAGATCGACTCTAATTTACGAAACTAGTGGACTCATCAAAGGTTTTGTTGTCAGTAAACTTCAGTATGGTGGGATTGTTTTTTGCTAGCCTGGTGCACGAAGCATCCCGTGTTCACATAGGATCCGGGGAAGGGCCGCGTCCCAAGGCGAATTTGATGTAGGCAGCCTACCCTAATGCAAGCATCAGCGGAAGCCACGGCTCGAACCCGTAACCTGTAGGTCACACAGAGATAACTTTAATGTTGCTCCAAGGCTCCCCTTGAAAAGGCATAGAATTGAATACTCTAAAGAATTTAATTGAATGTTCTAAAATGTTTAATTTCCTGAAACTATTTATTGTAAGAAAAAGAATAAAGAAAAAAATATTTAGTTTGTTGAAACTAGGGTAAAGGAAGAAGGATGCGTGCAGGCAAAGCATCGAAAAGTATGCTAAGTCCTATAAAAGTTGTTTATTTTTGGGCAATGTGTCATTTAGCAATTGGCTTCATATTGTTTATACGCACATAGCCAGAGACCAAAACCATGTTCTGCTCAAATGGCTCGCCATCATGATTTAAATGTCAAATGCCAGAAATTCCAAATCAAACCATAAGAAGAATAATAATCTTGTGCTAACATCTACAAGGTCTCGGGACAGATTTCCCTTCCCCAAAATAAGCAAAAAGGAAATCAAAGAGGCACTTCAAACTTATTAATCAACAAAAAATCATCCGACCATAATGATTTGACATAGTGCACATGCCCTTGGGGAGTCTCATTTTCATGTACATGTCAATTTGGTGATGCATGCCACAATGTAACAGATACAACTAGTTAAAAGAAATATCCTTATAGGCACCAAAACACTTTCTTATATTCACTTCAAGTTACTTCCATTTTTCCTTTTTCCTCCAAATGGGATAGAACTTAGAACGTCACAACTCACAACTCCATCGAGAAACGATGAACAGTTCAACTTGCAACCAATGTAGCTCTCTGAAAAATCTCGTGTGGAAATTCAAGGACCAAAAAGTAAAGTTCAACAACTTGGTTGACAAATCCTGCCCAGCTCATGTTCAACCACTACTGGCTGACTGATTATATGAATTGTCCTACAGTACTTACCACAGTCAAACGTGTGCTATCGACCTTGCCAGCCACTTATTGATGGAACTCCCATGAATGAATTTGCAGCCCTTTCCATTCTGAACAAGAAAAAACTGTTAGCATCTTGACCTATTTCTGGTGATTAATAAACAAAAGAAAGATAATGGGTGTAGAAAGTACTTAGAGATTTCTTCAACTGCCTTCACCACTTCTGAAGAATTTGTCTCAAGAACTTGACCTCCCAAAATAATCTCATCTAATATAGCATGCACCTAAAAAGCCTCAATACATCAGCAAACTCTCAAACATGAAAATTGAAGTTACCGAAGTTAGGATGTCAACGCAAATCAGAACTTATTGACAGGCCAATCTCTTTTTTGTTCTTGGATAAGTTACAACTTATTCCTAAGAAGAGTAGTAGTAGTACTCAAATTCATAAAGTAAAACCTATCAACTGACTTCAAAAGAAGTAAACTCCATGTCTATGTTTCACCACCCATCAGTTCTTATATTTCAAATCCTCGGTGCATCATAAAATTAACTTGCTGTAAATCTGATAAACTTAAGCATCCCTTCGTTTCCAGAAGGGCCCACTTACTACTCATCATTTAGCCACGCTTCTTAATCAATGTTATTTTAGGGACAGTTGACTTAGTCCAGTTGAGATTTTTGGCAATTAAGACAGCTCCCGAGGTCTTAAATATTAGGACACCCGAAGTTTTAGTGCAAGTAAC
Organism: Nicotiana tabacum; assembly: GCF_000715075.1. Taxonomy (NCBI): domain Eukaryota; kingdom Viridiplantae; phylum Streptophyta; class Magnoliopsida; order Solanales; family Solanaceae; genus Nicotiana; species Nicotiana tabacum. The sequence continues at coordinate 173,680,208 of NC_134086.1, read as the reverse complement.
AAACTAAATCACAAGTTTCTCATCATTGATTATGTCAAATGCAAATAAGACAGTTGTTCTCTGATATAAAACCCAAAGGAATCAGATCTCAGAACAACTACATGCCTTTAAATGATACATGCTTTGTGATACTAAAACAAAGAGAGAAGACTGACCTTATTAAAATTGAATACTATATCAAGTTCACGTACATTGCTGAAACACTTGTCCATTGCCTCGACAAAAACTGAAATTGTCAACAACATATCAAGGTAGTAAATCTTGGAGACCGACCATATGTGCATTTAAGTAAAAAGCCAATGCTTGGAATATGTCCCGGTCTTCTAAACCAGGTTGTTTAATCGTGTTCAGGTCTTCCATCATAAGACAATGCAAATGCACACACTTATTAATGCAGCATTAATGCAGACTCCCAAAACATTAATGCAGCACTCTGTCCAAATTTTAGATCTTGTTGAAAATTGGTACTGCATAAGCACTTAAACAGACATGGATCTCAGACCGCCATAATATATAAAATGCTGAAAGTTACATATTTCTTCTCATATCCCATGTTTATACTATTTTAGTAAGGGAGACATGTTTGCTAAAGTTTCTTTACAGCAAGTAGCACTTTTATTCGATTGGTATTTTGCAGCCAGCCGAAACAAGTAAGAAATCATTTTAAAGCCTCAGGACAAGTTTGTTCCCTCTCAAGAGTTCCGTGCCTGAACTATCAATACAAAGGAAGAAAAGCAAAAAAAAAAAAAACTTCAAAAATCTATCAAAGAAGAGAGATTTAGCTCTTCGAATAACTTAAATATAATTCCTCCTTGGATAATGAATACTCTAACTTCCGCGGTTCTTCAATTAAACAATCTATTTTACAAAAAGATAACTTCAAAGTTAAAGGTATCTGAATCGGTATGACCAGAGCCTGAGTATATACCTTGCATGAGATCAAGCATTGCAAGCTCATTTTCGGAGCTGTCAAATATGAATACAATATGTAGTGTGGCATAAGTCTTGTATACAAGCCGAGTATCCTGCATGTGAGGAGGCACAATATGTGAATATTTCTAGGTTTTTCTTATGTTTTACATGTATTTTGAGGGATAATAAATACAATAAAGAAACCAAACTCAGAGAGATACAGAGAGAGTAGACAGGAAAAACACATACTGATCCAAAGAGGGAATCAACCTTGACGAAGTTGCTTACATTCTCTGCTCTACTGCTTAAAACTGCACTTTAACACAAAATTGTCACAACAAATGATTCACAAAATATGAACAGTGTACAAATCACCACAGAAAGAAAAGAAAAATATGAAACTGGCAGTGCATTAAATCATTTCTTTAACCCACCACAGTAAAAATAAAATAGTTTATTATGGATTAGATTTACAACCCAATCATTAGCAAAATATGTATCAAGATCCAAAAATTCCATCTTTATTCTTAAACAAAAAAAGAAATACATACTAAAACAAAACGAAGAAAAAAAAAATGTAAGCACAACCTCCGAAAATTCTTCGAATAAGCTCTTGTTGTTTCTCTGCAGGCTAACCTTACATTTCAAGTAACAATTGATTTAAGAAAGAAGTAAATTCACAAAATAAAAAAATAAAAAAGGACCTTAATATATTGTTCTTTTTTTTTAAAGTAAAAGGGTTAAGGGAGACTGACATGATAATCGTAGAATTTGACAAGACGAGGCTTGCCCTTATCGTTCATTACGATTACTCCCTTTATCATCCTTTAATTGATTCCAATTTTCAACTGATCGTCTCCTCTGTGACTTGCTTCTAAATCTTATGTCTGGTGCTCTTTAAAGTTTTGGTTATTACAGTCACACCCCCAAATTTGGTGAAACGCATATTCAAGCACCAGTTTCTTTTTAGCGTTGCCCAATTGAGTTTTTATGTTTTCTTATTAATTACATGTAACAAAAATATTTCCTATACCTTTCTTTAACATTTCTACCCTGATTTTCTAAATTTGATATGTATTTGAAGTTGTCATGGTTTGGCATTTGGAAGCCTTTTTTGTATTTCAGAAAAGGGTCAAAAATACTCCTAATATACTAAAAATAGCTTACAAATGTCCTTCGTTAACCTTTTGATCTAAAAATACCCTTAACGTTTTATTTTTGGCTCACATATACATATACCCTTGAAACTAATAGAACGTAGATGGTAAATTTGGGCACTTTAGAATATTCATGTGACATTTTTTAAGCTTGCCACGTGTATTTCTTGTAAACAAAATTAAAGCCCACCCATTTTCTTATAACCCAACCCACCGAAGTCCCTATAACCCGTTAGCGGCTTCCCTCTTTTTCCAGAATTTATTTCAATAATGGAGATAAGCAAAATAGACCCATCTCATTCTTCTCCTTCTCCCCGTCAGATAACCATAAATTTTCTCTTCTTCTTTTTTTTTTTTTCATTCTATCCATATATAATCAGTAAAAAAAAGATTCTAAGAAAAAGAAGAAGAATCAGTAGTAGAAGAAGGATAAGATGAAGCTATGGGACAGGTGAAGAAGAACTAGAAATGAAAGCTGAAGAAGTGGAAAAAGAAATATCCGATAGAACTCTTTAAATTGAGATGTTTTGAGAGATCTGAGAAACTGTTGAAAAGATTCCAGTTCAATTCAATAATTTTTCAGTTACAGATGACCATTTTATTTTATTTTACAGATGACAATGAAAGCTGTTGAGAGATCCGATTTACAATTTTATTTTTATAACAATTCAACTTCATCTTCATGTTTCAAGATCAAATCTATAAAATCAATCTAAAACGACTATGCGATTCACAAATAAATAAGCAAAATCTTCATCCTCCTAATCCCATATCCAACCGAAAGAAAGACTATGGCGGCAAATATAATTAGGATGGAAGACATCGGAAATAATGGGGAGAGAACTGGTGTTTGAAGAAAGGAAGTTTTTGTTTGAAGAGAAAAAATTAGGCAAAATACATAATTTAGCACCTTAATTATGAATCAAATCTCTGTTACACACTTTTTGTGGACAAAAATAACTTTACACATTCAACCTTTTCGGAGTATATTCAATACACACTACTTTTATATTTAAGCATCTCAGAAAAAGAGGCCTGTCACGCACCAATAATGTAGTACCATGTGTCATTAATTTTGAAATAAAATAAATTAATGTGAAATTACAAATATACCCCTAAACTATTCTCCCTTCCATCCCTTTCTCTTCTGCACCGAATCTCCATTGATGCCGACACCATAAAAAATCCACAACTATCACCTTTCAATTATAAAGCAAAATTAGGAACTCAAATACATTAATCACGAGTTTGTGAGTCCAGATTCAAATCTAACGGCATCTCAAAACTCCATTAAAGTTAGTTATAGCCAAATCCATGGTTGCTCGATTCACGGTCATCTTCTCCGATAAAATAAAAGACTAGGTATTTTGACAATTGATTATGGCCAGAATCTGTGGCATTATTCAGTGCAAATAAGCAACCAAAGTGATGAAAGCGCAAGCAACAAACAACAACTTTATAAAAATGGCATGTAAATAACAAATAAAATCAGTTAATTCTCGGCATCTTTTGGCTCATCTCTAATATCCCTCAACACCAAATTAATATTCTACCACATTAAATTTGTGTCTTAATTTGTTACTACTTAATTATGATTCAAACCCAGATCTATAGAATTCTCTTAGATATAGATTTCTTTTAACTTTCTTTATTTCTTCCAAAGCCCTTTTATATTATTGTTATTCTTAAAATGGTGGACAGAGAAGATGGTGGAAAAGGGGTGGGGAAGAAGATGAAAATGGGAAAGGAGGAAGGTCAGCAACAAATTGATAAGGGCGGGGTTCTGGGGAAGAAGAACAGGGATGGGTGAGTTAAAGTGAAGGGAAACAAAATAATTTTAAAAAGCAAAAATTTAAAATTTTAACACGTGTCCTCTAACTAAGAATTGGGATAAAAATTTCTACAGTTTAACGCACTTATAATTTTTGTTAAACACGCGCGTGACACGTAGCAAAAGTAGTGTGTATTAGACATACTCTGGAAATGTTGAGTATATAAAGTTATTTTCGTCCACAAAAAGTATATAATAGGGATTTGGTTCATAATTAAGGTGCTAGCTTATGTATTTTGCCAAAAAATTAAGAATTTACTAAAAGGATCAAAAAAATTCTTATTTGTGTTTGAGTTGGCAAGAATACTATTGAGTATTTTAGATGATAAAAAATGAATCCAAGTATAATAAAATGGGTGGATGATAGGGACTCAGATGAGTTGGGTTATAAGATTATGGGTGGATTTTAATTTTATTTATAAGAAATACACGTGGCAAGCTTAAAAATGCCACATGGATATTTTAAAAGGTCAAAATTTATCATTCATGTTTTGTTAGTTTCAAGGGTATATGTAAGTCAAAAATGAAACGCTAAGAGTATTTTTAGACCAAAAGGTTAATTGAGGGCATTTGTGATCCATTTTCACTACGTGATGGGCATTTTTGGCCATTTATGTAGTATAAATTATAAAGTGATTATGTAGTATAAATTATAAAGTGAATATGTAATAGTACACCTAAATAAAAAGTATTTAGTTGTCAAAAACTTAATACTCCCTTTAATTTAATAATTAATAATTTCACCAACTACAACTAAAACAGATCATATGATTTTGCTAGTCTAATTCGAGAATATTGGAATATAATGTACAACGAAATAAAATTTACACTACCACATATATACTATTTATATTCAATAATTGGTTTTAGCATCTTTATCATTTTGTTTTATTTTGTGTTGTACTTTTTTTATTTGTTAAAAAAGGAATAACATATTTTTATATTAGAAAAGTCGTAACTTTAAATTTTTTATTTAATTTTAATCTTATTAATATGCTCTTATAGCCATAAAAACTGCATGGCATGTTAAGTATCCTATGAAATGGAGAAAGTAATTTTGTTTCAAATGCATCCAGTGGAAATACTAGTATATGGTTGGTAAAGTGGTAAATACTCGTTTCTTCATAGTAAAAAAATATTAAATCGCATAATTATTAAGGGAATAATTTGAAAAGCCTAATGGTTCCAAGTGCAAATTATATTGGTTTCTCGTACTCAAGTATAGTTTTGACTAACTTCTTGGGTTTTAGTGAAAAATCAAAACCCCTTCTTCTTTTCACTACTACTAGTATTAGCTTAGCTTAGAACTATAACGAGATATTTACAGAGCTTTATCCAAATTCGAATTTCCTCCATTGAAGATGCTTTGTGAGCTTCATCACCATCATTTCTCTTTCACTCCACAATCCATAAAACAACATCAAACTACTCTACACACCATTATACACTTCTCTCCAAAAAAACATCGTCTTTTTCCCATTTTTTCCACCCACCACCCCAACCAGCAACCCCACCACCTTAAAAACCAAGAATCTGATACCAACACCACCACTACCTTAAATAATGAAAAGGGTGTCACTCGAAAACACAATTCAAAATCCTCAGCTGTACTCCTCCGTTACCTCTCATCAAATGATAATAAACCGGAAGCATACCAAGAACCGGTTCCCGGTTCAGCTGAACCGGAGAAACAAGAATGTGCTGTACTAGAAGAAGATAAAGAGAAGGTTCTAGAAATGTCATTAATAAGGAAAAGAACCCCTCAGTTTCCAGGTTCTATTTATGTTCAATCAAATATCTACTCTTTGTTTGATCCTAAAAAAGGAAGTCGCTTTAATGATGATGATGATGATGATGAGATGTTAATTAAGGCACTTGAGATAAGGAGGAAAGTGACAGTTGAGATTTTTAAAGAAGCAATGAGAAAAGGCAGATTTGGGATTACATATTCGACCAATTTGGTTTCATATTTGGATGATTTTATAGATTATGTGATGATTCAAGCTGCTTCTATGAAACAAATGCCTGAGTTCTTGGATTCGTCGTTCAATGTTCGTGCTAGAGCCTTCATAGATGAGTCTGGCATCGTGCCAATTGTGAGGTACAACAGATTATGCACATTGAATTTTGACTTCACACATTTTGCTCATTGAGCTCAATAATAAAAACTAATCCTTGCATTATTTGCATCGTAAATACGACGTTTGGCGTCTGGTATAAACCTCTGCAGTACTAATACAACTTTTGTTTTACGTTACAAGAATCTATATATAACTAGGGATAGAATATAGAATAAGAACATGTGTCATGAGAATATTAGGAAAGGTTAGTTTCTTGACTTAAGTATCACAATCTCTGTATGACAATTCATGTATTATTATTCATCAAATAGCAATTTCATGCATTATTTACCGTGTAAGGATCCATGTATTACAAACATTGCATAACTAGTGTGTGAATCAAACTACTCCTACATATCTTGCAGGTGGTTGAAACACAATGCATTGTCATATCCGCAAATTGCGAACCTCATTTGCAAGTCCAGAGGAGATCTTGAATCCATAAGACGTTTGGCTGAGTGGTTGAAGTCGATTCATGTGAAGGGAAGATTTATTGGGCTTGTAATGATTAGAACTAAGGAGAATGTATTAGGTCGGAGCTTGGAAGAATTGGATGAGATCGTCGAGTATTTGGAGAACAAGGGAGTGAAGAGAGATTGGATAGGATATATTGTAGGCCGATGTCCTGAAATTTTGTCCTTCACCACCGAAGAACTAGAGTGTCGTACACAGTTCTATTTTGATATGGGAATGGATGAGAAGGATTTTGGAACAATGGTTTTTGATTATCCTAAGGTGCTTGGCTACTTCTCTATGGAAGAGATGAACCAAAAGGTGTCTACTTTAACTCATTTCTTCATAATATTCATTAGATATATGTGCTCTCTTGTGTTGTTTTTCCCTTTTGTGGTGTAAAATGAACTGAAGAATCATCTAGTTAATGTCTACGGCATGTCACTTTGGTGATTTAAATTTTAGACTGAAAGCTTATATTCCAATTTTTTCTTGGTGAAACATGACTATACATTCAGGTTGCATATCTTAAGGAGTTTGGCCTCAGCAATGAAGATGTTGGAAGATTATTAGCTTTTAAACCGCATTTGATGGGTTGTGGTATTGAAGAAAAGTTCAAGCCTCTTGTCAAGTACTTTTATTACCTAGGGATTTCAAAAGACGGTATGAGAAGAATTCTAGTTACCAGACCGGTGCTATTCTGTGTTGATTTCGAGAACACCATTGTCACTAAGGTATATTATTACTTTTGGCTTGTGTGAAACTACATTAGGTGTTGGGCCATCAACATACAAGTACTTAAACCTCAATCTATGAGGCAACTCGGTCTTTTCGCAATAATTTGAAGTTTTTGTTGACAACTCAAACTTCTGCAGTGCATTTTATCCCTTCGAATCAGAACGATATAACTAGAATTTCTTTTTTGCTTTAAGATATCTCCTTTCCCTTTTTGTTTTCCTTGCTAATGACTTACCTTCTCAATTGCTGAAGGTTCAATTCTTACGAGACATAGGTGTCCAACAAGATGCTATTGGCAATGTGCTAGTCAGGTTTCCCAGGTTACTCACTTTCAGCCTCTACAAGAAGATACGCCCAGTGGTCCGTTCATATCCCTTTTCTGACTGTTTATATTTCATCTGAATTGTCTAAACAATGTTGGCCCTCTGTCGTTCTAGTAAATATTTGGTGATAGTGCCATGCTTATAATGGATCACATGAAGAACCTAAGCCGTGATTTAGGAATCAAATCAGAGCGACTATACAATTCTATCTCGTTAATGCTGTGTTGTTGGTTACATCTGTTTACGGTCTGCCTCCTACTTAAAGAGTCGGAGCACAACTGATATTGGATTGGCTATCTTATAGGTCATATTCCTTTTGACAAAAGCTGGTGTCTCCCAGAAAAATATTGGAAAGGTGATAGCTCTAGGACCAGAGCTTCTAGGATGCAGCATTGCCAATAAATTGGATCACAATGTGAAGTATTTTCTTTCCCTGGGTATAACTCTCAGACAATTAGGTGAAATGGTTGCTGATTTTCCCATGCTGCTAACATACAATATAGACGTCCTTCGCCCCAAGTATCGTTATTTGCGAAGGATGATGGTTCGGCCTTTGCAGGATCTTATTGAATTCCCAAGGTATTTGGCATATGCCATCAACAGAAGTGTCCTTCCAACTTTGTTTTTTTTTTTTTTAACGATAAAGTGCAGTATGATATTCCGTTATTCTGCTGAAAGTGACATCTATTTTGCAGGTTTTTCAGCTATTCACTCGACGAAAGAATAGTTCCTAGACACAAGATTATGGTGGAGAGTCGTATAAACTTCAAGCTTCGGTATATGTTGGCAAGCACAGATGATGAATTTAAACAGAGGGTTCAGGCTGCTGTTGAAAGACGCTTAAGATTTGAATCCGGCGTCATATATGATAAGGAGGCAGATACTCAAATTGATTGCTCCATCGAAAAGTCGCCTTTTGATTTTCAAACAGCTGAGATACTAGAAGAAAACACAGATCTCTCATCTGATTACAAAGATTTACCTACTGCACATATTCTGAATTCTGCATAACATCAGAAAATAGTATATAGAAAAGTGACATAAAATTGTGAATCTTACTCTTTTTTTTCTTTTTTTTCCTATTTGGTAGTTTAATAGGATAATATTCCTCAGCACCTGCCCTTGAAAGATTTGGAGCTAATATCACTAGATAAACAGATTAACTACTTCTGACAATTTAAGCCTAACATTTAAGTTGGAATATTAGAAACTTACAAAGTTTTCACTGCATCTAGGTAGGTTGCAGGTAATTCGTGTGTGCTACTTACCAAGAGAACTGCATCAATGCAAAGCTTTTAGTTGTATCTGTTATTTGTATCAGTTTTGCCTTTACTCTTATAGTTGGACGAACAAATAAAAGTAACTATATGTTTGCTGCATAAAAGAGTTTGCAAGAAGTAGATCTGCGAGCTATCATATGTTAACCCGCAATCTAAAGCAACCTCGGATTGCACAAAGTTTGCTAATCTGGTTCAAATTCATGATTGTACAAGCAAGTATTATGAGGGATTAAATGAGTCAAAATCCAGTGACAGCATCAAACTTGAATACAACTTCCATCCATTTGAAATATAATCTTCACATTTGTATCAACAATCTCAACTGTATGTAGAAAATTGTCCATCTACAATAAATTCCGGTGAAAGTTGTCCCACTGTAAAACAAAAAATGACCTCAACTAGCTGGCCCTGCAGAAAAAATCTATCTCAAAACAATCAAGAATGTCGACGCGTGCTAGAATGGACCCACAAGCCGGGAATGGTATGAGTTACTGAAGTCCAAGCCGGCATATTGGATTCTTTTTTAGTTCAGCTAGATCCACCTGCAAAAACCAACAGGAAGGTCAAACATTGGCATTGCCGAGAAATCATACCAAAATATATAGTTGATTATTTGCCAATTATACCTTGGGACCAAAAAGATCTCTGATGTTGTCATATCCGTAGAGAATCATGGTAGGCCTGGTGCACGAATACAAGCAAAATAAGCTTCCATGAAGCATGTGGACATAAGTTTATCTACATGGAATGAGCAATATAAACAGAGCATGTATAGCATAAGTCATAACTAAGAGTAGATCTTACGCCACCGGTCAGGTTTTTCAAATTGTAGATACATCCTTGTCAACTGATCAACCGACATGCAAGCAGAAAACTTTTATCCAAACCAACAAAGAGACCATCTACCCTGCCTCATGATTACTCAACTACGACCAGCTAATCAGGGTACTATAAAACTACCAACCCGTAGTTGTTCCTTTTCTCTCTCCCCCTCCTTCCCCTGCACCACTCTTCTCTTTCCATCTGAAGACATCACCAAGACCTGCAAACGACTGCAGCAACTACACCAAAGCCTCAACTAGCACGAATCATGCCAAGAATTGCATTCAGATACTATTGCACGCATTGCATGAGAGCACCTTAGTCATTGAGGCTTTGAAGTGTTCAGCAGTAAATAATTTGAGTACCACTAAAACCAAACTGACACCTTCTTTTTCTCTTGGGACCCCCTTCCGTTATGCCACAAAACTCTCCAACTTGCTTATTAAACATGTAAATAATCTAAGGTTCAGTAAAAATGCAGGGTAAGGTTGCATACAATAGACCCTTGTAGTTCGGCTCTTCCCCCGACCCCGTGCATAACGGGAGCTTAGTGCACCGGGCTGCCCTTTTTTCAGTAAACAATTTGAGTATCATTAAAACCAAACTGACACCTTCTTTTACTCTTGGGACCCACTTCCGTTATGCCACAAATCTCTCCAACTACATATTTCTTGTTATCCAAGAAAATTAAACTTTGCAATCTTTCTTGCTACAGTCAATGCTTTCAGGTAATATGACTAAAGAAAACAACGAATGCAAGTGTTGTTTTACTATAGCTATCAGTTTTCCTGACGGGTTAATTATTAATAAGTTCAAACATGAAACAACTCACAACTCCATCAACACCACTCAGCAATATAAGTACACAGTTAATTAAAATTTATAAATAAGAACATGATGCTGCTAACAGTTTGTGTACCTCTCAAGGGAAAGGCCCCAGGCAATAACCCGAACATCTTCTGGAAGCCCCATGGGAAGCAGCATTTCAGGCCTAAACATACCAGAATTGCCAACTTCTATCCATTTCTGTAAACCTTCATGGTAGCTGACAAAACAAAAGAAAATGAAATTAATGCTGAGTTGAAAATTTGTGCATTCGCGTCACGTATACTACTACAAACCTGAAAATTTCCATGCTGGGCTCAGTATAGGGATTATAAGCAGGTTTGAACCGAAGCTTGGACATTCCTGTAATTAGGAAAAAGAAAACAAACGTTAAATTAGCCCTCTAAAAGTTAAAAAGTCATGTAATTGAGTTGGACAAGATATTGCTGCAAGCTATATCTTTTGTGTGAAACCCAAAACTTGATGCAGACATTTCTGTACCAAAAATTGAACACAAGCAAGAATACAGCATAGTGTTGATTGGTACCTAGACGAGAAAAGAAGTCATGAAGAACACCAATCAGGTCACCAAGAGTAAGTCCACGGTCACATATTAAGCCTGGAATGAGAAACAATGACAAAGAGTTCATGCAACTGTTAATAGGAACAGAACGCAGATAAAAAACAAGACATACTTGAACAATTACCAAACACAACATAGTTTCACAAAGTATCAAGTTTGAATATGAAAAGATAGCTAGATATGACCTTATTTACACTACAGGATTTACACAGATGCAGAAACATGTTTCAGAAGTATGTAGACTAAAGGCTGCTTTTTGTAATTTTCTGTACCATCTTGGTAGCTTATTAATAAAGTTTTACCTTATCAAGAAAAAAATATGTAGACTAAATCTAACTCAGGCTTCTGCTAATGCCAGTGTTAAACTCAACTTGGTTAGAGATCAATATGCTTTCAGTTTGATAGCAGACCAACTGTACAGTCACTCAGTAAGTCATATAACAATAAACATGAAATCTAAAAATAAAAACAAAGGTGAAATGACTTGCTAATTGAAAAAAGAAAGATCTTTTAGCTGGTAGACAGAATAGTTTCAGACTTTCAGTAACTTCCCAACCTTAGACGGAAGCTCCAACCCCCAAAAGAAATCCTCTTCTTGAGAGCAGAAGATGTCAAAAACTCAACAAGTTCACACTAAGAAAAAATGTCGAGCCCTAAATTCTATCCCCCCAATGTCGTACCTATCACCTGTGAGCTATGATGCAAATACAACAACCAATTTTGGTGTCATACTAATATATAGTACAAAACAAATAGTATCAAAAAGCCTTTGAATTATTGGAGATTGTGTAACTTTTGGTTTACGACATAACATTCTGCATTGCTAATTTAAGCTTTGCATAACTAGCACAACATCCAGTTTTCGGCATAAAACTATTGATAACTAATGCAGTGTTTGGTATGTCTTAACCATGCATTACTAACACAACATATGCGAGAATTTATGTATTATTTTATGCATTAAAAAATAGAATAAGAAATACATGTATAAGCATATCTAAAGACAAAAGCCCTCAACAATTGACATAACAATCCTTGTATTATCATTCCCCATATAATAATCCCTACATTATTATTCACCTAACTATCCTTGCATTATAATATTTTTATAACTAGTCTGTGAACCAAACTCATCCCTAATTGTGATACGTGAAGGGGTAGTGCTCTTTGATAATGTGGTGTCAATCTGTCAGGGTAAGCGATAGAAATACCTGGACCTACTTTGCCAACCTAAAACAGAAAGAAACCAAGCAATGCATCATACAGTATCTAAAGGAAGGCTCGTCATAATTCTACCATGAGGAACACAACCAATAGACAATAAATCAGTTTTGCAGGCACTTCAAGGACCAGTCTCTATTCTAAGCTTAAGGTTTGCTACCATAGAACAGCAAGAGGAGAAAAAATATATATCAAGGAACCCGTAAAATATGGATGTAACACGAAATTGTATAACTAGAAGTAACCTTCTATCTGGTGAAATTCAGCAAGATGTGTCTTATCAACTGCTTCATTTCTGAAAACACGATCAATAGAATAGTATTTCTTCGGGGAGAACGGCTTCTGCAATAAGACGTCATACGGATAATTAGAAACCTCACTATGTAGAATATACATGAAATATTGATTCTGGATACGGTAAGCGATTCGGACCTGAGCCAATGCACACAACATTCTTGACGAAACAGCAGTAGTGTGTGTCCGCAAAAGATTCTTGTTTGCTTCCTCTCTTTTCCAATCACACCCATATCTAAGCAAGAAACATCATTAAATACTGTACGTGGGTGTCAAAATCTTGACCAACGTGGGTGACACTGAATTCAGGATCGGCAGTATTATAACATACCCCCTAGATTGGTAACCACCAGATTCATGAACTTGTTTTACGCGCTCAACATAATCTTCTGGAAGCATCTTTGTAGTGGAAGGTACTACAAAAGTCAAGCAAATAGTTCATTAGAAGAGTATCAGATGAAGTGGAAATGTAAAGTCAAACTAACCTTTCAAAAAGAATGTATCATGGGAATCACGGGCAGGGTGCTGTTGTGGCTGGAAAAGTGCATCAAAGTTCCAAAAACTGCAAGCATGATCAGCCACATTAATGTAACTTCTTTACTGGCCTAAGACAAAAAGTAATTCTTGAATTTTTTACAGGGAAGAAAATGACAGTGCACAAACCACCACTAATTATATATCAGAGAAAAATCACATGTAAATGATATACCGCGTAAGATGGCAAGTGAACTTTAAGGTTTAGCATCAATTTAAGCTTGAAAGGTCTTTTTCCTAAAGGAGTTTGAGCTTGAAAGCTCATAAGCGTTCAGTAGCGATAGTTTACCATCTATGTTCAACAAATTTGATTGTTCACCAACAGAAGCTCATGAATGTTAAAAATGAAAAAATAGTACCAGTATTTGGCAAATGCTTTACAGCAGAAAAAGATAAGGTACTTTGAGACTGCATTATGTACTAGGAACTTTAGCAAAGAAAATGCAATAGCCAAAACAAGTATTTCTAATTGAGAATAACGTAGGATATTTTATTCAAATATTTACATATCAACCTCTTAACTAGAGCCATGCGAAGAAAATGTCAGTCGGCTCCATTTATTTGGACAAAAGGAAAAATCACCTAACCCCCTTTTCTTTGGGAATTCTATCTATTCCATCGATTATGACAGGCTCACTTGTATTAGGAAAAAACTAACAGAGGATAATAGCTTACCTGCTTTCGACATAATTATTTGTTGGCATCTCCTCAAACCTGCAATCATAGTCCACAACAAAGAATTCCCAAATAAATAACTGAATATATATACATCGACACATTCATCCACACACATATTCATGCATATATGCAGCCTCCACATATAGACACGGGAAAAAGGTCATTTAGCCCTACCCCATATTAAGAAAAACCATTTGTATCTGCCGCCTAACCTGCAACAAGATGGTATAATTTTATTAACACATGAGGGAATGCAATCTGGCCTCAGTTAGTTAACAGAACAAAATTAATTTAAACAAACAATAAAGAGAAATGGAACCAAAAAACATGCCTTGAGCAATGGATGAAGATAGCCACCTTCAACTGGCTGACCTTTAGCACTGAAGTTGTACTCTTTAAATTCCAATTCCTTCCAGTCCCCCCTTCAAAGGAACAAGCAATTAGAACTAAAACAATTTTTATTTTCTCAAGTGGAACCTTACACTCTTTAAGTAAACTATGATATGTTACATTAGCATTGGGGTTTATATAGGTCATGGTACAATTAGCCTATGCCTAGACCTACATACAAAAAAAAAAATGTCTCTTTTTCCGGCCGGGTACTGGGCTATTATATAAGGCAAATAGGGTTCAGCGCAAGACCCATCACCCACCCAGCCTTGGCAATTGATACAAATTCCCTATTCAGGCATATTCAGAAGCTTTTGGTTTGCAAACTGTCACATTCAAAAATACTAGTTTTTCCAATAATTTAACTAGAGTTGAACGCATAACTGAAGAGACCTAGTCATCTTTTTATGAGGCAAATCCTCTCCTATTGACACCTGTACTAAAATAAATAAGAAAAGGAAATAAAATTCAGTCCAAGTTCCAAGGCACACATTTTTTATCTCGAGAAGCAACCAAAAATCAACCGTCATCGAGAAAAACAACTCCATCAGTTAATTTATTAAACATTTACTAAAAGCAACTTCCAAATAATATCTATTCTTCCCAGAGAAAATAAGTCAGAAAGTTACCTCTGTAAGTTTTCCCGAGTGAGATCAGTAGCTGCTCTTTTCCTTTTAGGAGCATAATTAGGACCTTTTCTTACTGAGTGTCCTTTCCAAACCCTAATTGTAAAAATCAAATGCATAGTTAGGACCTTTTAGTGCATACTTAAGAACCAGCATTTTACCACGTATTAGGAAAATTGTAAAAAATCAAGTGCTGGCGAAAGGAATTTGAAGGGTAGATAATTACTGCTGAGTTATTAGTTTTCTTCGCTTTAGAGCATCAATATCCTCCTGATTGACAGCCTGTAATGCATTGCTTGTTAAAGACAAATTGATTAACTATGACATAGTCAACTAGCGACAAAACCATAACTGGCTTGCTGGGCGGGAGGAGAGACAATAGTAAATATGAAGGGCGAGTAAAAGGTGAAGGTTGGGGATAAGATGATCGCTGAATACAGATTTATATACCTCGCCATTTTGTATCCGCAAGAGCAAATCTTTAACTTTGTCATCAGCATGTTGGACCTACATGAAGTTAACAAATAGACTAAAGAGTGGATCCCTGTAAAAAGTATTAAAAGAAGAACATGTAGATGTCAACTTCACTTGCTGCCTCTGCATTAAAGTTCACAGAGACCTTAATCAACAGATAAGGAAAGAAACAGTAAAACAAAAGAGCAACGTGCTATAGATGATCTAGATGGCAAACAATAAAGAGGAATAAACATAGAAGGAGAAATAGAAAATTTCAGGAACCACCACAAGGGAAGTTGAGGGACAGCTACTGAGCTACAGTTTAATAGCGCTGAATGTATGCTAGCAATGGCGCGTTATTATCGCAAAAGAACTGGTATTAAGCAAGTAATATTTTTCAGGCCTTCGTAATCATTGTGAGGCATGAGGGGTAAAATTCCTGTTTATTTGGCCATCCTAAGCAAGCGCCACAGGGGACCAAGGAATAGATAAACTGTTATTCATCAGTTTAACAAGATAACAGGATGAAACAAGTCCATTTATCTTCCCTCTACTTCTTCTTCCTTTTTTTTTTTTTTTGGAGGGGGAGGAATAGTCCATTTACAGAGAAAGATGTTTTCTAGTGGAAGGGTCAGTTCTAGTGGAAGGGTCAGCAGCACTCACATACACTTCCAATCATTTAGCTAAGTAATGGCACCACTTGGGTCCTAATCTTCAGGAAGATTGTAGAGATACATTTTTGCAATTACAAGCTCAAGGGGATGAACTCTAGTAGATTATGATGGGGTTTAAAACTTTAAGTAGAGGTGAGGTTGAAATTCATCTTTTTGGGATAAAGTAAGGTAATTTTATTAATGTATAGTCACAAGAAGCTATTGCAGAGGTGGAAAGGTTCAATATATGATCCCAACAGGTGAGGTTGAAAATAAAATTAAAGTTGCAAGAGAGCAACACTACTGCTACCTATGAAAATGAAGAGTGTGGACGAGTTTACCGGTTGAGAAGCAGAGACGAACAACTCACTACTCTGAATGAGAGATGAGCAAGCAACAAAGAAGGAAAGATCAAACAAGGGGATAAACTTTTGCTACCGAGAGATAGAAACTTTTTGTTTTGGGGCAAGGGTTGGAACCAAGATACAGTTCTTTATCAAGAACAAAGGTACAGTTTTTATTCCAACAAACAAAATGTAGTCACAACAATAATGAGATTATAGAAATATAGGGGAGGATGAGGAAAAGTACACTCTTGTGTGTTTGTTTATTGTACCTTCCTTGAAACATGAGTCTTCGCCATCTCCACCCACTTGTTCTTTATAGCTTGCTGGCAACCAATTTTAAAAACTGCAGGATCCAACTTTTTCTGCATCCAGATATCACATTTAGTCAAGAGGAGTTCCACTAAACAATGAACACACATACCAAAAAAATGTAGTTTCATGAATCTTTCTTTAAATTATTACAACTTCCCTTTCTTTTCTTTCTTTTAGAATTTTCGTTTTTTGTCTGTTATAATTCTGTTCTGTTTGATATTTAAAATGGATCATGAAAATCACTTAGTAAAATAACGTAATCCATTCTTTAACGTAAAATGAACAAGCAACTAAAAACCAAGAATAACCTGCAACTCCTCGCGTGCAATTCCCTTGGGTGGTACTGCTGAGAAAAGCTGAAATTCCGGAGAACCTACAGCAGCATAGGTCTTCCCCTCTTCAGTAAGCACCCATCTCTCTCTCCTAATATCCTGCACACATTCAATAAATTCAAACATGTTTCACATTCATGAAAGCTATTTCCCGATGTTTCACAGAGATGTTATACATAAACGGACAATTCACAAAACAACCTAATTCATTCTATTCAAAGTGTAGGATAAACAATAAAATAAACTTTTTCCTCAACTTGCCCGTGGTCCAGGGGATGTCAGCTATCTAATAACTTTACAATAATTAAATCAACAGGATTTTCTCTTTTCTATTCAAATTTGAATATGCCAATGAAAATTTTGAGAACTGGGGATAAATCAGGCCCAAAACAGAACAGAAATTCAACAAGTTTGGCATTGAGGCATAGTTATTGTTGCAATAAATGCCCGCTAAACAAAGAAATTATTAAGCATACATCGTCAAATATTGAAATTGAAAGAAGAAGAAAATGCATATGAAAGGCAGAAAAACTAAGCACCTGAGCATCAACAAGTCTAAACCCATTGAGGCTGCGAATGACATTGACAATCTCATCATGAGCGAAGCCATGTTCGTCGGCGAATTTTCCACTATCAGAAATCTCATCATTCTTCTGAAGAAAAGCAAGAATGGCGTCTTCGGCCATATTGTCTCTGTAGGGTTTTGCTGTCTTTCTATCCTTGTCCCCAGCAGCAGTTCTGCAGTTGTGCAGTGAAGTGGGCGTTATAAAGTGATACCGCATGTGTTGTAGTTTAAAATATTTCTTTTTTTCTTTGTTCCAAAAACAACAATGTCTTTCTAAATTTCATAGCCTCTCTCTAAATTTGATAAGTTTAACTTAAACTTACAATTCTATTTTTATAATTACACAAATACTTAAATACCATTTTTAACTTGTTTAGAATCACAAATTTCAAAATTCTACATTTTTTCTTAAACTTAATGCACAGTCAAATAGATTTACATAAATTGGACGGGAGGAAATATTCCTTTTTACAATTGGGTCCCACAACCTAACGGAAGTTAAAATAGGGTGTTTTGATTTTTGAATGTGTTGTTTCTTATTTTGTTCCCCGATCCTTTTTGGGTGTACTAAAAATTTGAAATTGCTATAAATAGGATTGTATTTAAGTTGAATATCAATATTTCAGAGATTCTAGGTATTGTTACTGTTTGACTCAAAAAATATTAAAATCTTTTTGAACAAATCAATCAAGGATGAAGGGGTAAATCCTAGTTAAAGATAATTAACTCTAGATCCAAGATGAATAATATGAATAGAAAAAACATAACCGAGTATAAATATTAGTCGTGATTATGGCCAGATTTAATGGCATAAAAAAAGATGCATTAAGTAACATTAAATGGCAATAAAATGTAAATAAAGAAAAAAATTCTCCAAATCTTGAGTGGAGCGGATCCTATTTCATTTGATAAAAACGAATGATAACAGATACAAGAACCTTAAGACCCTTTTTAGATCTGATGAAGGTCTCGGATCACAAATCCTCTAATTTCTTTAAAGAGGTATGTTTACATATTTTTTAGAGGGAGAGAGAGCCCGCCCCCTTTTTGGAAGTCCTCTCTTCCTATTTATAAGAGGTATCCATAGAAAATCCTAGAAAAGTACAATTAGAGGGAATTCCCTTTGAGAATTCCAAAGCAAACTAGCTATTTCATCACTGTCTGACCTTGACCTTATTGATGACTGTCCGACCTCGACCTGTCCGACCTCGGCTATTGATGATTGTTCGACCTCGGCTATTGGTGACTGTCCGACCTCGGCTATTGATGACTGTCTGACCTCGGCCTATCCGACCTCAGCTATTGATGACTGTCCGACCTCGACCTTATATCTCTCCGTGTCGAATTTCTCTGATCTAGTTTTGACCCATATAGTTACTTGGTGGCTAAGTTAATTTTTCTCTATAAATAAAGGGTTTCTATTCTATTGTCATTCATCCCAAATTAACAAGAATTCTCTTTCTCTACTCTTCTCTATAATACTATTCTTTTCCTTTATTGTTTTATAACACCTTATCAGCACGAGACTCTAACTAATTGAGTAAAGCTTTGGGATTGAGCATAATGATTATCAATTGTTCCATAAACTTCCTCATGATTAAATTCTAAATTTAAGGTAAGTATTTTACTTTATTTTTCTCTTTCAAATTCTTGAAATTCTATAATTTGATTTTAAATACAAGAAAAGACAATAAATTTTGATAGTAACTCTAATAGAGTTTGTAAGAAATTATAACCACCCGAAGTGATAAAATTTCAATGTCTTGTCATGATCAAATTCATGTATGATTATGAGCACAAAAAGTGAAAACTCGTCCCATTGAATTTGATTCATTCTCATTCCCTTAAGAGCACGTGTTAGCAATATGTGATAAGCCTGAAAGAAGACATAATTATTACCGTAAAGGTATCAATGAATGTGGATGTGGCAATAGACGAAATTATAATCGTCATCATTTTGGTAACGAGAATAATAAGAGTTCTCAAAATAATCCTTTACTCTGTGAGAGTAATATTTGTCATCGATTTAACATGAGATTTTGTAAATCACATACATATGATTATGGTCCATTCATGATGTGAATGTGATGACATGTGAATTATGAATATATATTCATTCTCGAAAGAATATGAACGTGATATTGGTAGTGAATATGTCACACTTACCTCTAGAAAGAGGTTTGAGATGAAATACAAAAATAATTTCATTATTATGACATGAATGGTCATTGATCATGTACCTATTGTGATTAGCCAAAAAAATTATGGCAATACGATTATTACATGGCAAAAGTAATAGAAGCAACATGCCACGACCCGTGCAAATCCATGCACCAATAACAACAATCCAAATGTACTCAATCATGAAAATGACTCAAACAAGAGAATTGTCAACCAATGCGCAATCAATCGTGCAACACCCGAATACCCATCTCACTCAATTCCACTATAAAGCCCAAGTGGAACCATATCATTTGTGCATATAACCAACGAATCACAATCTCGCGTAGCCTATAAGAGTAGCTCATAAATAATCGCAGAACACGAATAAGCTCAACGACAACTGAATGGCACCTCCCTCGACCATAGCAGTTCGGGGGCAACATCTCCGACTCGATGCAAAATACGCATCCATATCAGGCCTACCAATGAACCTCAAACTAACTCTAGTCACCCACCATAAATAAATAACTTTTCGAAAGTTCACAAGGACCAAATCATAGCACATACTATCATCTGACTAGCTTTGCCCTCATCTTCACTATCCACAACCACGAAACAACCTGCTTATGAGAACTCCCAGTCTCCAAATCCATAGAACATACGAATCACCACCTCCCATTTCAACTCCACCGCATGAATGCTCGCACTTCTCCAATTACACGATCATCTTGCGAGGAATAACTCTAAAATTCTTCTATGTCACAAGGCAGAAAGTTGAACTCCAGCATACGGTCAATTAAGAAAGTGCCGCAATACCAATAAAGTATCCATAGCTCAAACACATCGCTCTTTCTGAAATGTATACCCTCATCTAGCCATACCAATTAGTAATAACATTTACCTAGTCATCTGAAACTGTCAATGATGCCTAAGGATTTATGACATCCCCTTTAGACTGAACCGCAACCTTACATATGCAAATCTCAATCCCACACAACATACCGCATATTCCATGCCATCCTATGATAATTATAAGAAGTTTAAAATCCACTCCGAGTCACAAGCAACTACGTACTCAACTAGTCAAGAACTTTCCATTTGATCTCACCTATGAGAAAATCACTATGCATCACATGATCCTCTCGCCAGTAGAAAGTATACATCTCTAACCGTGGTAGAAACCATTAATGAACTCTCCGAACCCCATTTGTACAAAACCAAACAGTCAGGACTGAATCCTTTTGACTGAACTAAGCTACGCAGGTAGCTAAAAACCCAAGAGCATTGCCACGAAATACGTGTAGAAATCATTACCTCATAAGCACCTAGAAAACTAATCATATCCCTTACCATACCGATCCAACCCACTATCAAGTTGTCCTATTTATCCGATTTCCTTTTGAATTACCTTCAAATTGATACTTCTCCTTGCCATAATACCACAAATCCTCAACCCAGACTCACCACGCGGAACCGATATACGCGGTCTACAATAATAGTATTGCCCATAAGGATAGATACACGAACAAATGAAACAAGAGACTCGCAGGGCAGATCCAAATAACGAGCAAAATATGATGACACATATGAAAAAGTTGAACCAGGATCAAATAATACAGAGGCATCCATGTGGGAAACTAAGACAATACTTGTGATCACAACATCTGAAGCAATAGCATCTGATCCGGCAGGGAGTGCATAGAAACGGGCCTGACCGCTACCTGGTCGGCCTCCCCATCTAGGGCGACCCCTAGCCGACTGACCTCCACCCCAAGCTGGTTGGGCAGGTGAGGAAGTAACTAGTGCTAAAGCCGAATGCTGACTTCTCTGCCGGGGTGAACCTCTCACGAGGTGGGGACAGAATCTCTTGATATGACCCACATCTCCACACTTAAAGCACATCTCTCGGCAAATGGCGGTGGGGACTGAAGGGAGCCCCGAGCATCGGAATACCCACTAGTAGAACCAGACATAGATGAGCCCTGAACTGATGGTGCTTGAGTCGAACTCTGAGCTGGAAGGGCACTAAGGGACGAATAACTCTATTGAGAACTATGTAACCCATGGTCAGATGATGCACCACGGTGAGATGGACGAGCCATTTGAGCATGTATAAAATAATGACCCCTATCATGGTGAGACTGACCTCTAGAAGGAATGCCACCAAAACTACTAGATCCATGAGGCCTCTTGGCCTCCCTCTCTACTCGCTCCTAGTGGCAAGCCGACTCTATCTCCGAGCAAT
This sequence comes from Nicotiana tabacum, assembly GCF_000715075.1. Taxonomy (NCBI): domain Eukaryota; kingdom Viridiplantae; phylum Streptophyta; class Magnoliopsida; order Solanales; family Solanaceae; genus Nicotiana; species Nicotiana tabacum. The sequence goes on along the minus strand of NC_134086.1, from coordinate 173,658,348 downwards.
GTCAACAACCTCCTCAAAAGAAGCACCAGTCACCCTCTCTCTAGTCAGAAAAATCTGTAGCTGATAAGTGAGGCCATCAATGAACCTCTTGATCCTCTCCCTATCTGTGGGAACCAGCCAGATAGCATGATGGGCCAGCTCGGAGAATCTCATCTCATATTGTGTCACAGTCATATCCTCCTGATGCAACTGCTCGAACTGCCAGCATAGCTCCTATCTGCGGGACTGCGGTACATACTTCTCTAGGAAGAGAATGGAGAACTGATGTCAGGTAAGGGGCGCTGCACTAACAAGCCTACGCCTCTCATACGTCTCCCACCAAGCGAAGGCAGCTCCAGGGAACTGAAAAGTAGTGAACGAGACCTCACTGGTCTCCAGAATACTCATTGTACGAATAATTCTTAATTATGCAGGTAATTAATTATTGAATTAGTGGAGAATTACCAAGTTAATTAAGAAAATTGATAATTAATTAAGACATTGTTGGATAAGACCCCACAAATGTGGCAGCAAACCTTGCCAATTGATGACTCTTAAAGTCACTTGATAAAGTGTCATCTTGAAAGCTTATTCATCACCTAAGTGGGCCCCACACCCACTAAGGTATAAAACCTCTAATTCATTAAGAGAGATGGATAAAAAATTCAGCAAGGTAATAATCTTAAGCAAAATTTCATACGAAATTATACTGCATAATAGCAACGGGATTTTTCGATTCTAAGGGAGTGCGGTGCAATCCTTCTAGAGAGTATCATACAGATTTCCCCCTACCTCGATCTGCTGTTACGTGTTGACGCAATTGACGTGTGTTAGAGGGATTGTCAAGAGAATCGACTCAGGTATGTTAAGGTTATCCCTTCTTTCCTTTTGGCACGATCCATACGATATAAACGAAACGAGTAAATGCACAACTTCTATAAATGACTCTATTCATAGAAGTATTAGATGTGCCTATGTTATTGATTTCCCATATGTGTTTATTATTCTATTGTCTGTTCATGGGTCTCACAAAATACGTAAGTTCATAAAGTTTATTTCATGATACTAATTAGAGTCATAATGGTCTTATGACAAGTCTGATAGATACATGAACAGATGAAACAAGAGACTCGCGGGGCAGATTCAAATAACGAGCAAAATATGATGACACATATGAAAAAGTGGAACCGGGATCAAATAATACAGAGGCATCCATGTGGCAAACTGAGACAATACTTGTGATCACAATATCTGAAGCAATAGCATCTGACCTGGCAGGGAATGCATAGAAACGGGCCTGACTGCCACTTGATCGGCTTCCTCTCTAGGGCGACCCCTAACTGACGGACCTTCACCGCAAGCTGGTTGGGCGGGTGAGGAAGTAACTGGTGCTGAAGCTGAATGCTGACTTCTCTGCTGGGATGAACCTCTCGCAAGGCAGGGACAAAATCTCTTGATATGACCTACATCTCCACACTTAAAGCAACATCTCTCAGCAAATAGCGGTGGGGACTGAAGGGAGCCCCCGAGCACCGGAATACCCACTAGCAGAACCAGACATAGATGAGCCCTGAACTGATGGTGCTTGAGTTGAACTCTAAGCTGGAAGGGCACTAAAGAACGAATGACTCTATTGAGAACTGTGAAACCTATGGTCAGATGATGCACCAAGGTAAGCTGGACGAGCCGTTTGAGCATGTCTGAAATGTTGACCCCTGCCGTGGTGAGACTGACTTCCAGAAGGAATGCCACCAAAACTACTGGATCCACGAGGCCTCTTGGCCTCCCTCTATACTGCTCTTGACGGCAAGCCGACTCTATCTCCCGAGCAATGTCAACAACCTCCTCAAAAGAAACGCCAGTCACACTCTCTCTAGTCAGAAAAATCTGTAGCTGATAAGTGAGGTCATCAATGAACCTCATGATCCTCTCCTTATCTGTGGGAACCAACCAGATAGCATGACGGGCCAACTCAAAGAATCTCATCACATATTGCGTCACAGTCATATCCTTCTAATGCAACTACACGAATTGCCTGCGCAGCTCCTCTCTACGTGACTGCAGTACATACTTCTCTAGGAAGAGAATGGAGAACTGATGCTAGGTAAGGGGCGCTGCACTAACAGGCCTACGCCTCTCATACGTCTCCCACCAAGTGAAGGCAGCTCCAGGGAACTGAAAAGTAGTGAACAAGATCTCACTGGTCTCCAGAATACCCGTTGTACAAAAAATTCTTAATTACACGGATAATTAATTAATTATTGAATTAGTGGAAAATTACCAAGTTAATTAAGAAAATTGATAATTAATTAAGACATTATTGGATAATAATTGACCCCACAAATGTGGCAGCAAGCCTTGCCAATTGATGACTCTTAAAGTCACTTGATAAGGTGTAATTTTGAAGGCTTATTCGTCACCTTAGTGAGACCCACACCCACTAAGGTATAAGACTTCTAATTCATTAAGAGAGATTGATAAAAAAGCCAGCGAGGTAACGATCTTAAGCAACATTTCATACGAAATTATACTGCATAATAGCAACGGGATTTTGCGATTCTAAGGGAGTGCGGTGCAATCCTTCTCAAGAATATCATACGGATTCCCTACTTCGATCCACCATTACGTGTTGTCGCAATTGACGTGTGTTAGAGGGATTGTCAAGAGAATCGGCTCAGGTATGTTAAGGTTATCCCTTCTTTCCTTTTGGCATGATCCATACGGATATAAATGAAACGAGTAAATGCACAATTTCCATAAATGACTCTATTCATAGAAGATTTAGAGGTGTCTATGTTATTGATTTCCCATATGTCTTATTATTATATTGTCTGTTCATGGGTCTCACAAAATACGTAAGTTCATAAAGTTTATTTCATGATATTAATTAGAGTCATAATGGTCTTATGACAAGTCTGATAGATACATGAACAGATGAAACAAGAGACTCGCGGGGCGGATTCAAATAACGAGCAAAATATGACGACACATATGAAAAAGTGGAACCAGGATCAAATAACACAGAGGCATCCATGTGGCAAACTGAGACAATACTTGTGATCACAACATCTGAAGCAATAGCATCTGATCTGGCACGGAATGCATAGAAACGGGCCTGACTGCCACTTGATCGGCTTCTTGTCTAGGGCGACCCCTAACTGACGGACCTCCAGTCTAAGCTGGTTGGGCGGGTGAGGAAGTAACTGGTGCTGAAGCCGAATGCTGACTTCTCTGCTAGGATGAACCTCTCGCAAGGCAGGGACAGAATCTTTTGATATGAACCACATCTCCACACTTAAAGCAATATCTCTCAGCAAATAGCGGTGGGGACTGAAGGGAGCCCCCGAGCACCGGAATACCCACTAGTAGAACCAGACATAGATGAGCCCTGAACTGATGGTGCTTGAGTTGAACTCTAAGCTGGAAGGGCACTAAAGAACGAATGACTCTATTGAGAACTGTGAAACCTATGGTCAGATGATGCACCAAGGTAAGCTGGACGAGCCGTTTGAGCATGTCTGAAATGTTGACCCCTGCCGTGGTGAGACTGACTTCCAGAAGGAATGCCACCAAAACTACTGGATCCACGAGGCCTCTTGGCCTTCCTCTATACTGCTCCTGACGGCAAGCCGACTCTATCTCCCGAGCAATGTCAACAACCTCCTCAAAAGAAGCGCCAGTCACCCTCTCTCTAGTCAGAAAAATATGTAGCTAATAAGTGAGGCCATCAATGAACCTCATGATCCTCTCCTTATCTGTGGGAACCAACCAGATAGCATGACGGGCCAACTCGAAGAATCTCATCACATATTGCGTCACAGTCATATCCTCCTGATGTAACTGCAAGAATTGCCTGCGCAGCTCTTCTCTACGTGACTGCGGTACATACTTCTCTAGGAAGAGAATGGAGAACTGATTCCAGGTAAAGGGCGCTGCACTAACAGGCCTACGCCTCTCATACGTCTCCCACCAAGTGAAGGCAACTCCAGGGAACTGAAAAGTAGTGAACAAGATCTCACTGGTCTCCAGAATACCCGTTGTATGAAAAATTCTTAATTACACGGATAATTAATTAATTATTAAATTAGTGGAACATTACCAAGTTAATTAAGAAAATTGATAATTAATTAAGACATTATTGGATAAGAATTGACCCCACAAACGTGGCAACAAGCCTTGCCAATTGATGACTCTTAAAGTCACTTGATAAGGTGTAATTTTGAAGGCTTATTCATCACCTTAGTGAGACCCACACCCACTAAGGTATAAGACTTCTAATTCATTAAGAGAGATTGATGAAAAAGTCAGCAAGGTAACGATCTTAAGCAACATTTCATACGAAATTATACTGCATAATAGCAACGGGATTTTGCGATTCTAAGGGAGTGCGATGCAATCCTTCTCAAGAATATCATACAGATTTTCCCCTACCTCGATCCGTTGTTATGTGTTGACGCAATTGACGTGTTCTAGAGGGATTGTCAAGAGAATCGGCTCAGGTATGTTAAGGCTATCCCTTCTTTCCTTTTGGAACGATCCATACGATACAAACGAAACTAGTAAAATCACAACTTCCATAAATGACTCTATTCATAGAAGTATTAGAGGTGCCTATGTTCTTGATTTCCCATATGTCTTATTATTCTATTGTCTGTTCATGGGTCTCACAAAATACGTAAGTTCATAAAGTTTATTTCATGATATTAATTAGAGGCATAATGGTCTTATGACAATTCTAAGATATTTTATTGACGTACTTCTCATGAATTGCATTCATGTACATTGACCCATGCCTATATATATATATATATATATATATATATATATATATATATATATATATATATATATATATATATATGGGATATGTGAAAAGGTTACGACGTTATATACGCACCACCACCCGATCAGATGGTATACGTTGATGATTTGCCCATAGTGGCCGAGATGATATGATGGGACACCCTCAGATGCTTGATAATGTTATGAACGCATATACCCATGCATGGTATGACATTTATACGCATATACATGACATTATAAGTATTAAATGATTCACAGAGCTATTCAGACTTACATGTCGAGTTTTTTACTCCATGTTTCTCTCGTGTATATTATTTACTGATTTTCATTCTTTACATACTCGGTACATTATTTGTACTGACGTCCCTTTTTCCTGGGAACATTGTATTTTATGCCCGTAGGTCCCGATAGACAGGTCAAGAGTCCTCCAAGTAGGCTATCAACTTAGCAAAAGATGTTAGTGCGCTCCATTTGCTCCGGAGTTGCTTGTTTGGTCAGTATGATTTAGACGCATATTGTTTGGTATGGTGGGGCCCTGTACCGACCTTTATGATAAATATGTACTCTTAGAGGCTTGTAGACAGATGTCATGTATACAGATACTTGTATGGCCTTGTCGGCCTATATTTTAAGTATATAATGGATCACATAGGCCTTACAGGCCCGTATGTCACATGTATGAGTTTCTATATCGGGTTGGGTTGTTCTATGTCGGATACTCCCTCATGTTTACTCTGGTTATCTCATGACGCCCCTTCTGCCCCACTTACCTATGATGATGTAATAAGAAAGATACGTTACGTTGGTACTCGGTTGAGTAAGGTACCGGGTTCCCGTCGCGGCCTATCAATTTGACGGTGTTGTTATATAGGAATGACGCCGCTTTATAGTGAATTGTGGTTATATAGGGGCTATTATAAAGAGGTGTCACTGAATATAAATCAATCATAATAGTAAGAAATTATTTATTTTGCTTAAAAAATAAACAAGTATTGTAGATTATACAGTATACTAATATGTGATATATCAAATTAAAAATCTAAACAAGAAATAATGCATACATTATACCAATCCTACATTACAATTTACCTATTACTAATATTAATTGGGGCATTTGCATCTATACCCGCTTTTTGGGTCACGTTTTAACTTGTGCCCGCTTTGGAAAAAAATTTGCAAGCGTACCTGCTTTTTTCGCGTAACTTCAGCATACGGGGCTGAAGTAGAAAAGGTAATCACGTAAAATTTCAACATTCTACTAGACGGGCCTAAAGTAGCAAAGGCAATACGCTTAAGTTTTTTTTTGTCCCGGATAAGCTTTTTCAAAAACTTCAGTAGAAGATGCTGAAGTTATTTAGTTCATTTGTAAAAACTTCAGCAACTGGATTCATTAGTTTTGTCATAAAATTGTTTCAAAAACTTCAGCAGAAGATGCTGAAGTTACTTAGTTCATTTGTAAAAACTTCAGCAACTGGATTCATTAGTTTTGTCATAAAGCTTTTTGAAAAACTTCAGCAGAAGATGCTGAAGTTACTTAGTTCATTTGGAAAAAATTTTAGCACTAAATAGGCTGAAGTTTTTTGTCCTGGATAAACTTTTTCAAAAACTTCAGCAGAAGATGCTGAAGTTATTTAGTTCATTTGTAAAAACTTCAGCACTATATAAGCTAAAGTTTTTGAAAAAGCTTATATAGTTTTTTGACCCATACAATCACTATATTGGATCTTCATTGTTTTCTTCTTTCTGAACGTTTTTATGGAGTAGATCAGTAATTACATTAGAAAAATGTGCCTTCAGTGGAAATAAATCAAATAATCATAAAGTTTAAGTGATATAAAGTGAAACTATTACTTTAACCCCACAGATCAATTCATTTGATTCAAACAAAAAAAGATTACATAAAAAATGCGAAAAAATGAAAAAAAATCGTGCAACTTATGTTAGTTGATTCATTGTTATTGATAAGTCGTAACAATGAAGACCAAATGCTAACCTGTGTTATCGTACTGAAAATATCTTAAGAAAACGAAGAAGGAGAAGGAAGAGGAGAAAGAGAGCTAAAGTTATTTAAAAAGTGAGTATAAGTAAAAATTTTATAAAAAATTAGTATATGTTAAATGGGGCGACCAAATAAGGCGGCCCGTGCAATTTTTACATATTAATCTTATTAATTTCTGCATAATTTGTCTTTCAAAAAAACGGCCCGTAAGTTAATAAGCATGCCGGGTCGGGTCCCTCAACGTTGTTTTTTAAACCAAGGTAAAAATGGAGCCGGCGTCACTAACGTTGTACTGAATCGTTAAAAGAGCAAAAACGAAACGAAGCGCACCGTCTTAGGATCCGTGACTGTCTCATAAGCCGGTGACCAAATCGACTAGTAACTGTAAACCGGGGCCATTTTAGTTACTGCTAATCGCTCTCTGCTTCTGAAGGGAGGAAACTCTTGTCAAATCCAATGGCCGCCATATTAGCTCGGAAATCTCTCTCTGCTCTTCGCTCTCGTCAGCTTGTAAGTCTCCTTTTATTTGCTCATTTAATTTATACTCGTCTGCCATTTATGTGTCATCAATTTTTGTAAGAAAATGCTCCTAAGAACCCTAATCTTGCATTTGACATCAATTTCAACCTTCGTGATAGTCAATTTCATCAGTTATAGCTTTCTTCAGCATCTGATTTACCCTTATGTTATCCTCAGGAGAAGGTAATGAAAACGACATCGTATTTAAGAATTAGTGTATGCTTTTGATTATTTGATACGTCACTTATTTTTTTTTTTTAAATTATGGTACTGGCTTAAATACTTTTGAACTGAGGAAGTTAGATAGAAAATAGGTAGAAATGGATGTTTATAGAAGCAAGGAAGATGGTGGGTGCTGGATTACCATTCAGATTTCCCATTGTCAACATTTTTTTTCCTGATAACCGAGTAATCCCCGAGAGCCAGTGGTGGAGGCGGAGGATTCGAAACTGGATAGATAATTGGTCCTGCTCTCTATCCTTCTCCACTTAACTGCCTGGCTTTTGTCTGCCGCAGCAGGGTTCAAACCCGTGACGTGCACCTAATCTTCACCTCATGTGTTGTGCTCTTATTATTGGATCAAAGCCCTGGGTCCCCTTAGTTAACACTCAGTACCTTTGTTCTTTTTACATGTCTTTGGTTTTTGACAAATGACGGATAGCCTGGTGATAAGGACCCTCCACCTCCAATTATAAGGTTGAGAATTGAGTTACATGAGAATCTCAGTGGGAAAGGTCTTCAGTTGGGCTGCTGGTTGGAGTGTGGGAAATAAATACATTTCCTTCATATTTTCCTTTAACTTTTAAGATATCATGTACAATGCATGCTGTTTGTTGAGAAATTTTGCCGGGAAATGAGAGGGGCAGCAGTTACTTGACTACTTTTTAGGTTCTTGGTAAGGCTGTATTGTGCTCCGGGCCCGGGCCTAAACGGGACAAACGGTCCCGGACCTAATGGTCCAAATGGGTGGGACCGTCCCACTGTGGTCCTAAGCCCACATGGTCCCGGGCTAAATGGGCCGGGCCCACGGGCCTAAACGGGCTTTTTCGTTCCGGACTATTTTTTTTTGATTTTTTTTTTATCTAAGGCAATTTCTTGTAAACTATATATGTATATACTAATATAAATTGCTTATATATAGCTATATATTTATATATAGTATATATAGTATGTATATATAATTATATATTGCTTTATATAATATATATTTTATATATATTATACATACTATATCTATATCTATAATATATATCTACAAATATATATATATATATATATATATATATTATATGTATTAGATATATATATTGCCTTATATATATATATAGCTTATATAATACCAAGGGGGTACGGGATCGCTTCCGAATGAGGTTCAGGAAATGAATTACAAAAACTTCAGCCCTGGCTAGCTACTAACTTCTAGGTAAACCTTAAACCACAGTGTTCCTCACAACCCTGTTCAATGGCCACCTGCCTAAACGAGTCCAACTGAACACCACTGGTTAGGTTGGCCTAACCAAGGTTTACGTCGAAATTGGTAACTGCCTGATCTATATAGTTCTTAACCCAATACCTCATCGGGGTGACACAGTAAACTCCTAGCTACAAAAACATGCTTAGTAAAACCTTCGAATACTAAGTTTAACACTAACCTATTTAGCCTATCATTTAGGCTAACAATACTGCAAATATTGAAGAGGGAGGGAGTAGAACAGTACCAGAGATCTCCTGTTTGTGGCCAAGTGACCTTTTGATTTTATTTCAGAATTCGAAATATTACAAGGGAGAGGATTTTTTTTACAAGAGAGAAACTAGAGAGAAGTCAGAGCGTTTTCTAAAGCTTTGGCTAATGCCTGCGTCCTCAAAAACTAAAATGATCCTTATATAATGGATCGGCTCATAAACAAACAAACCTAAAACAGTAAGATGGCCGACAAGATAAAAAGGAAATTCTACATTATCAAAACCGGACAAACTACTTTATAAAAGTAGATTCCCTTCAATAATGGAAGGGTCCGTCACTTTATTAAAGTTGTCCTTATTACCCCAATAATTCATTTTATGGGGCCTTCATTTCTTTCATTTCTTAGCTTTTCCTTTGTCTTCTTTTCTCGCAGAAGATTCTTCTGTAGCTTCCTTCAATTTTGCAAGGAAGTCTTCAATCTCATCAATGTTTATTTCTGTGTCAGAGGTGCTTTGTGCTTCTCCTGCTACACATCCTTCTTCATCTGAAGTGTTTCCCATAGATGTCATTGATATGTCATCTCCTATTTTTGCCTCGAATTTTTTGCAAGATCTTTCTTTATTTCCTCGAAGTATGAAGCGAGGATTTCTTTCTTGGATATAGCTCCTTTTTTCATTTGGAGCTTTCTGGTAACTTGTTGGAAGAGGCTTATTTCACCTTCATCAATATTCGTTTTCTCTTGTTTGACATAGATTTCAATTTTGTCCTGGATTTGCTGGATTAATTCTTCGCCAAATAATTTTCCTTGCTGATTTGTTTGAACCAATTTGGTCCAGAACTTGTTATAAACAATCCTTTGAAGGCAAGAAATTCCTTCACTAGTATAACCAGTTTCGACATCCCATTTCATTATCCAGGGAATTGAAAATTCTATAAAGAAATACATAGCAGCAATACCATCGTAAAAGATATTATCTTTTTGTAAGGAAATAATTTTGGGAGATATGTCTACCCATTGAGTATATAAACTCTTAAATAAAGTAGGAAGTATTTCTTATGATGGACCATATAATTTCCACCATTTGAAGAACCAATTGGGAATCTGTTGACTGTTCATATTAGAACAGAGCTTAATGAACCATGAGTGTCTCTTATTAGGATTCTCATAAAGAAAAGTTTTATTAAAACTTTCAACATAGTCCCAATAATTAAATTTGACTGAGACTTTTTGATCAGGATGAGTGTATTCTCGATCCTTAAGGGTACTAATACCCCATTCATCCGAAGGTATTACTTTCTTAATAATAATCTTTGAAAAACTATAAGTTTTCCTGGTGTTTGCAGGATAAAAGTGCTGAATTTCAGCTGATCCTGTTGTTGAGAGTATAATCTCATAGTGCATCTTGTATTTATAAGCAGGAGTAGCATATGACGCTGTATCAAAATACTTGGCCATTAATTGCCAAGGGTTATCCTTCCATTTAAGGTCGGATTGTTCCAAAAGAATTATTAACTCTTTTGTGTCCTTTCGGTTATAAACCTCAAGGTTCTCATTACTATCCTCTGATATGATTGAGGAGTAGGTTGGTACATTAGATGATGTACCTTCATCTTTTCTGGATTGTATAAAATCCATGAACTCCTTGTATAAAGAATGGTCGGTATTACCTCCTGCTATATTAGCAACAATTACTTTTTGGTTTCCTATTTGGGCGAGAATATTATCCCCTCTACCATCGGTAGATGCCCTTCCTCTTCCCCTTTGTCGAGGAGGTCTGTATGTAGGCCTCATAATCTGTGGAACAAAAGAGAGAACTATCAGTTCAAATATTCTCTTGTAAGAAAATCAGGAAGGGTATTATTAGACCCTTTTTTGTATATTATTTCAAAATCAAAAGGGGCTAATAAAGCTTGCCACCTTGCAAACATTTATTTGGAAACATCATGTTTAAAATCTTTGTCAAAGATAAACTTTGCAGCTTGACAATCAGTTTTAATAAAAAATTTCTGATTGTATAAATCAGTTTGGAATTTCATAACACATTTAACGATAGCAAGAATTTCTTTAGCTATAGTCGCATAATTCTTCTGGGATTCATTCCATTTTCTAGAATAAAATTGAAGTTTCATGATCTAATTGTTCTCCGACATGAACATCATAAAATGTGGGGGGTTGGAAAAATGAAGTTTCATCAATATGAGTCATTTCATCAATATGCTTTCTAATTCTAGGTCTAGGAGAAGGGTTAGGATTAGGATTATTACTACTTTCACCTTTACTATTTTTGTTACTGCTTTTTTAAAAAATACCAAATACATTTTTAGGTGCCATAATTTAAATACGAAATTAAATTAAAAAAGCTAACACAAATATTAAACACACAAATGAAATACGAAAATATAATACGTAAAGTAAACACAAAAATTAAGCACTAAAATGATACGCAAAAATTATATATTAAAATTAGGAGATGGAACGAGTGTACCGTGATTAAATATTGAAACTTGAAGAAATTGCCCAAAAAATTGCTCCAAATACTTGACGAATTAATTTGAAGCTTGAAAGTTGCTCCAAAAAATTTGCCCAAATACTTGAAAATTGAAACTTGAAAGTTATCACTTGATACTTGATAGTTGATAGTTGATACTTGATAGTAACAAAATTGAGAGAATAATATAGAATATAGATAGAATATTAGAATGTAAGAGATTTGAGAGAGAAGATTGATTTTTTGTGGGAAAAAATGAAGAAGAATGGGGGTATTTATAGTAGAAAATAGGGCCAAAGTGTAATTTAATAAACTTAGGGGTTATATTAAAAGTTTGGGAGGGTTAGGGGGTGTGGGGGGGGGGGGTAGGGGCTGTTTGGACCGTTGGCAACAACTATTTTTGCAATTTAAGCTGTTGCCCAACGACTAGTTTTTTTTTTTTAAAAAAAAAACTGGCGGGATGGGACGAAACGGGACGAAATGGTCGTCCCGTCCCATCCCGTGTCCCGTTTAACATTGGCCCATCCTATTTAACTTGAAGCGGGACGGGACCGGGACGGTACGTCCCATCCCGTTGGACAGCCATAGTAGCAGGTGAAGCTCAGAGCCCCTCGGACACAGAAATCAATATTGAAGAAATTGAAGATTTCCTTACAAAGCTGAAGGAAAATGTCGAAGAATCTTCAAAGAAAAACAACAAAGGGAAAAGCAAAGTCTGAATTATTGAAGGCCCCATCAGATAAATTATTGGGGTAATAAAGACAACTTTAATAAAGTAAAAGGTCCCTCCATCATTGAAGGGAATCTGCTTTTATAAAGCAATTTGTCCGTTTGTAATTATAGAACTTTATCTTTTTATCTTGTCGGCCACACCTGTAATTATTTTGTTGGCCAGTTCTACTTTTTAGTTTTGTTTGTTTGTAGGCTGATCCATTATATAAGGATCATTTTCCATTCTTTAGAGGTAAGCGTTAGCAAAAGTATTAGCTCTGCCTTCTCTCTAGTCTCTCGCTCTACTTGTAAAAAACCCTTCTGTAATATTTTCCATTTTGAAATAAAATCAAAAAGGTCGCTTGGCCACAACTCAGGGTCTCTGGTACTGTTCTTCTCCTTTTCTTTTTCATTTTGCAGTACTGTTAAGGTAAGTGTTAAACTTGGTTCTCGAAGGTTATCTACTATGCATGTTTGGTAGTTAGGAGTTTACTGTGTCAACCCGATGGGGTTTTGGGTTAAGAACTATATAGACCAGGCAGTTACCAATCTTGACAATAGACCTTGGTTAGGCCAACCTAACCGGTGGGGCTTGTAAGCCTGTTTAGGCAGGTGGTCTATATATTAGATATATATGTAGTTTATATGTATTAGATATATATATATAGTTTATATGTATTAGATATATAATATATATACTATATCAAATTTAAACACAAAATAAATTGCAAAGAAATATTCAAGGGAATATCTTATAATTTTTATTATTACGACATTAACAAAAAATGGCAATATCTTTCTTAGTCTTCCTCCCTCCAATGGAATGAGCACAACAAGTTATGAGTTGTAATAGCAATGCGATAATCTATATGAGTAAATAAATAACGCAAATATTGTTCATATTCATGTTTGTATTTACAAATATCGCTTTTTTACGGTTGCGAAGGACGGTGTCTATTTCAGACAACCAGTTCGGGTTCATGCCGGGACGATCTACCACAGAAGCTATCCACCTTATTAGGAGGATGGTGGAACAGTACAGAGATAAGAAGAAGGATCTCCACATGGTGTTTATTGATCTGGAGAAAGCGTACGATAAGGTTCCTAGGAAGGTCTTATGGAGCTGCTTAGAGGATAAAGGGGTCCCGAGTAACTATATTAGGGTGATTAAAGACATGTATGATGGAGCTAAGACTCGGGTTAGGACAGTAGGAGGCGACTCTGAACACTTTCCAGTTATTACGGGATTGCACCAAGGGTCTGCGCTCAGCCCATTCCTATTTGCCCTAGTGATGGATGCACTGACTCATCATATTCAAGGGGAGGTTCCATGGTGCATGCTATTTGCTGATGACATTATTCTAATTGACGAGACAAGAGGCGACGTCAACGAGAGGCTAGAGATTTGGAGACATGCTCTTGAGTCTAAAGGTTTCAAGTTGAGTAGGACGAAGACGGAATACCTCGAGTGCAAATTTGGAGTTGAGCCGACGGAAGCGGGAGTTGAAGTGAGGCTTGACTCTCAAGTCATTCCCAAGAAAGATAGTTTCAAGTACCTTGGATCGGTTATTCAGGGGATCGGGGAGATTGACGAGGATGTCACACACCGTATAGGGGTGGGGTGGATGAAGTGGAGGTTAGCGTCGGGAGTTTTGTGTGACAAGAAAGTGCCACCGTTACTAAAAGGTAAGTTTTATAGAGCAGTGGTTAGGCCTGCCATGTTGTATGGAACTGAATGTTGGCCGGTAAAGAACTCACACACCCAGAAGATGAAAGTAGCAGAGATGAGGATGTTGAGGTGGATGTGCGGGCATACAAGGATGGATAAGATTAGGAATGCTGATATTCGAGAGAAGGTGGGTGTGGCCCCCATGGAGGACAAGATGCGGGAAGTAAGACTCAGATGGTTTGGGCACATTCAGAGGAGGAGCACTGATGCACCGGTGAGGAGGTGTGAGCGACTGACTGTAGTGGGCACGCGGAGAGGTAGAGGGAGACCTAAGAAGTATTGGGGAGAGGTGATCAGACAGGACATGACGCGACTTAGGATTACTGAGGACATGACCCTTGATAGGGAATTATGGAGGTCGAGCATTAAGGTTGTAGGTTAGGGGAGAGGGTGAATATTTCTACAGCACAACTGAGAGAGACTATCTAGTTAGGAGTTAGACTAGGAATGTCAGTGGTCGTCTATTGATGCAGGGCTTTACCTTCTAGTTGTACTATACCAGCCATCTAATTCGTATTTCGTATTTCGTATCCTGTATTTCATATTTCGTATCTCTTATATATTGTTGTTATTTTATTACGCATTTTTATGGTACTAATATATTATCTCCTATTGCTTTTTTTGAGCCGAGGGTCTCCTGGAAACAGCCTCTCTATCCTTCGGGGTAGGGGTAAGGTCTGCGTACATATTACCCTCCCCAGACCCCACTTGTGGGATTATACTGGGTCGTTGTTGTTGTTGTTGTTGTTGTTGTTGCTTCTTTACGGTTGCGCGAGGCCATCCTTTACAAGTAGGATTAAAAACTCTTCTAATATAATGCACAAAATGAGGGTTAGAAGGAAAACTATATGGTAAGCACATAACAGTAACCATTTTTGCCAATTCTTCACGATCTTTATTTGGATCATAATATAAAATGCTACCGGTAACAGTGTTAATTCCCGGTTGAACTAGATTTGACCCTGTACTAGGGTTAACCGTACTATCTACACTTGTCCCCTCTTGCGCAGCTTTCATTTGTAAATATCTAGCTTTATCTCTAGGGTGTGTCTTTATGTGTCTAGTCAAACTACCCGTACCGCTACGGTCTCCAGTAAATTTATGAGCCATCAAATACCCACAAGTTTTACACTTAGCCTTATTTTGTTCTCTTAGTTAAGTAAAAAAGTGCGAAACAAGAGATGTTTCGGATCGTTTAGAAGGTTGTCTATTAAAAGTAGAGGTTACTACAGGAGGGTCAGGCGGGGCATCAGTTGAGTTATTAACAGGACTAGTAGGTGTATCATCTAAATCCGTTGCGTTTCATCTAAATCATCATTTTCCTCTACATTTTCAAAGATAGTTTGATTAGGATAAAGAGCATTCATAACTTCTTCATTTAATTGTTGACCTGGTGCAACATCATGGCAAAATTGACTATCGGAAAATTGAAAACAAGGGTTATCACTATCAAGAATAACAGATGGAGGAGGACGGGTAACAGGTCTGGGTCGGGGAGCCGGGGGAAGAGTAGTAGCTTGGCGACTAGATTCACCAATTTTAGATTTTCCCTTACCCTTACCCCCAAATATTTTTTCCAAAGAAAAGTCCATATTAATTATAATTATACTAAATAAAACACACAAAACTATAATATTAAAACTTAAGAGTTGGAACGAGTTTACCGAATTGACGAACAACTTCTTGAAAATTGAATATCGTTGAAGACTTGAAGACTTGAATACTTCAATTCACCAACTTCACAATTTTTCACGAAATTGCAATAATAAAGTAAGCAATTATAGAAGAAAATTAGAGAGAGATTGATGAATTTGTGAGTAAAAATGAATGAATGAGGGGTATATAGTTGAGAATAGGGAAAAAGTATAATTATAAAAAGTTTGGGGGCCAAATGACTATTTTTGAAAGTGCCAAACGGCTAAAAATGCAGTCCAACGGCTACATTTTAAATTCTGACCGTTGGCCCTTTTTTTTTTTAAAAAAAAATTAGCCGTTGGGCCCGTTTGACCAGGTTGAACCGGCCCATGCCCTCTTGCCGGTCCCGGGCTAAACGGTCCCGGGCTCGCGGGCTTTTTGGCAAGGACCGACCCACTGTGGGCTTTTGGATCGCCAGAGACCGGCCCATTTGAACCGGCCTGTTTGGCTTGTTTGGCACGCGGTCCCGGGCCGCTCCTGGGCTGGGCCGCCCACAATACACCCTTAGTTCTTGGTCAATATGCTTTCTTGTATGTGTACATAGACATGGTTACATGCAGGCACTTGCATACATAAATGTGTATGTATTTGTGCATTTCTATGTTTTATGGTGTAAGAGAATGGTTTGACACCTTATTCTTCCTATGGGGACTATAGGTTTTGGCAGGACAAGCATGGCAAGGGGCTAATACATCTAATGGAACTCTGCTTGGTACTCGAACATTTGCTACCAAGCATTCGTTTTCAACTGACAAAGGTTCGTACTCTGCTCTTCAAATCCATCCTAGATCTATCATCCCCTTTTTCTCTGTGTCTGTTAGCATATGAGGCATGTAATGGAATGCCATAGCATTAGACAAAAAGGTTGTAGTTCACTACTAATGAGCTTTAGTGGGGATATGAATTTTAAGCATTGCGGTATGCGATACTCCTTCCTTTCCTATTGGGTTGTCCACTTAGATGAGCTCAGTTGCCAAGGGAGGAGTAGAAAATGATATGCTTAGAATTTGATGGGGACTTTGTTCATAATTGGATTTCAGAGTTAAACAAGACTAGATTAGATCAATAGAATCTTCTGTGATATTTAAAATGATTATTACTTTCCTTGGAAAATTTTGAGAGGAAAGTGAGTCAAGCATTTTCCCATGGAGGGAAATATATTAAATCTGTCTACACATGATAGCAATGTTATGCATATTGTTATGTCCGCTATCCGATCTCTATTGTGGCTAAGAAAGTACGTTCAAAGTAGCTCATAACATGGTATGTAGTTATCTATTCTGGATGGGACCATGCAAATTGTTGCAAGTGGAAACCCCCTGGGTTCTCCTTTCTACTGTGCCATCAAATTTTCTGTTGGAAAATTGTGAGAAACTTTAAAGAGATGAATTACTAAGTTTCATGCATTCTGGTTTATCTTTCCAGGGTAATCCTAATTTAATATAGAAGGTCAGACTCATGCTTTAACTTGTCCAATATTTGCTGGAAACCTGATGCATATACTAGAAAGGTTAACGGTATTTGTTGTACGCCTAAAAGCATGAACTTTGCTATATATATGTTTTCACCAAAAAGCTGATGAATGGGATGAAACTTGGGAAAATTTTCTTTTTTCTATAAAAAAAAATTTAAGCTATAGCTGCAAACTGGGAATGCATTTTGAGAGGTAACTCTCAGTTGCATGCTTTATATAGGATTGTATTTAATGGGGATTGCGCCACTTTCTCTATTGCACACCACTTTAAATGGCAGAGTGCCTGGGGTTTCTGATAAATGCAGGGCAATGTGGCAACCAGTTCTTTAGGGTGTGAATTGAATAGAATGCTTTAAATGATTCGGAGCAGTAATTTACTCTGGTGGCAAAGTAGTTAGTTCTACTCAACTCATAGTCATTGGTTTATTATTTGTGGTCTGAATCTTCTTGGTGCCTTAAGTTTTTGGTGATTCTCAGTCGAAATTTAATGACTCACTACTTTTTCTATTGTCCCAGATGATGAAGAACGAGAACAGCTAGCAAAGGAGCTATCTAAAGATTGGAATTCAGGTAAATCATTTTAAAGAACTCTCACTTTGCGTAGCGTTGTGATTCCTCTGGCACTGCCTTGAGGCATCATTACCTGCTTCTGATTTTTTGACTAAATGCAGTCTTTGAGCGAAGCATAAATACACTATTTTTGACTGAAATGGTTCGAGGTCTGATGCTGACGCTCAAGTACTTCTTTGAAAAGAAAGTGACTGTAAGTCTCATGCTTCTACTGGTATTTACCTTAAAATTATTCATGTTCGGTTGCACATTGACCGGGTCTCCATCTCAGCTACGGTGGTGGTATCGTTCTACATGCTAACCTCTTGGTCTTTACTTTTGAGCAGCAAATGAAATAACCATTTTATTGCAGATTAACTATCCATTTGAGAAGGGCCCTTTAAGCCCTCGTTTTCGTGGAGAACACGCCCTTCGGCGTTATCCTACTGGAGAGGAAAGATGCATTGCATGTAAACTTTGTGAAGCTGTAAGTGTCAACTTGCTATGATTATAATTGCAGCTGCAATTTTGTTTACACTATTGATTCCTCAGGCTTGTTTCCATCATTGTTCAATGTTGGTTACCTTCATATAGGAGGAGGAGTGTAAGTGAAATATGTCTTTTAGGTGCTAACCACGAGAGTAGAGAAACTGCTTGAGTGAACTCCGTCTTTTCTAAATCAAATTTCCTGACCTTAGGTAGGACAATGTTGCTTGAGTTGGCAATATATGCATTACTGGGAAACCGGTACCATGTTGAATTGTGTGAAGGATCTCATATAAATTATGTCTTTAGTAGTTAAAGCTACTTCTTGAATTGCAAGAGAAAGATGTGAAATGGTGGTAACCAATAGCCAAAATAAGAATGGTGAACGTTTAACTTCCTTTGTTGGCTCTAGGGGTGAGTATTATTTGCTGTAAGCTGAAAATATCAGTTTCAAACGGGACCAATTAATTAAGTATATTATGAAATATATAAGTTCAATACTCCTGGTATGTATGAAATATATGATATACGGTTAGTTTATGATGAAATGTGGATAGAGGGATACTTTAGTGAGTGATCACATTTGATATATCAGAGAGATTTCAATAAATAACTAATATATCAAATTTAGGCCCACAAAGTGTAATTTAGGGAGAAAATAAAAATTTTCGGTACGGAAATCTCTTAACTAAAAGACCAAAAAAGCTGAATCGAACGAGGTGAAGTTTAATCAAACAGGTTTATTCTGGTCCAAAGATCAGTTTGTCTGTTTAAAAACCAAAATCAAGTGAACCCAAACCAGTAAAATCGCCGTACCACCCTATATTGGCACTATTTTGGTGCAGTCCAATTTGAAAGAAGCTTCCTATGTGAACTATGGTGGAGCCAGATTTCCAGCAAGGGGGTCAAAATATAAAAGAAGTAAACACACTGAAGAAGCCAAAGGGATTCAATATATAGTATATATACACAAAAAAGTGACCTAGGGAGTCGACATACAGTAAATCTACATAAAATAAAAAAATCTATCTAGCGATATATTGTAATTTCCGGCAAAGGGGTGTCGCTTGACACCCCTTGGTTCAATGTGGCTCCGCCACTGCGACTATTGGACGAGGGTAAGCTAGTGATAAAGTCCATTGAGATTTCCTGCTGAAGTATATGATTGCCATTGCTAATGAAACAATTCATCGGGCTTCTTAACAGATTTGCCCTGCTCAAGCTATTACTATCGAGGCTGAAGCGCGAGAAGACGGGAGTCGTCGAACAACTAGGTACACTTTTGTGAGTCTGCGGATGTTACATTAGATATTCAGACATCCATGCTCATGTGTTTATTAACTTCAACAGGTATGATATTGATATGACGAAGTGCATCTACTGTGGATTCTGCCAAGAAGCCTGCCCTGTTGATGCCATTGTTGAGGGGCCCAACTTTGAATTTGCAACTGAAACTCATGAGGTTAGTATATTGGTTGTTTCAAAGCACAAAATTTGAAATAAATAAATTCTGCACTACTGGAGGTGACTAATTTGTCGTATGTATCAGGAACTCCTTTACGACAAGGAGAAGCTTCTTGAGAATGGAGATCGATGGGAAACTGAGATTGCAGAGAATTTGAGATCTGAAAGCCTCTACCGTTGAGTTCTTTCATCAGATACATGCTGAAGATTTCTTGCTTTGTAAGAAATTCACAAAATAAAGAGACTAGCTGAATGCACTTATTTGTCCTTTCCCTTGTCTTTTGATTGCTTAGCCTCTTTCGTTTACATACAAAAATGTGAAAGAAATAGAGCAGGATCTTGAACGTCTAAAACCAGATGATGAACTGCTGTTTGGTATGGCAAGATGACTTATTTGTAAAAGTAACGTCCATGGTCATAGATTTGAGTGTAATAGGAGTTTCACTCTGTCTTGAGGAATTGGGATGAGCTGCTCTGATTTGCCTGTCATACCAATGTAAATTGGTCATCATATAAAGGTCCTTTTAATATGGAACCTTGATACTATGACTAGTAGTAGCTATTACTGTTTGAATTACTGCTTGTTGCTCAGGATGGATCTGAATGATCATGCCAGTCCTAAACGATTTAAGTTTTTTTTCTTCTAGTGCTGCCTCTTTCCTTGCAAACGCGCTGTCTCAAGAAATGATAATTGTTGCTGCAAAGCAGCACCTGGTTCCTGTTGCACTTACTTTAGTTGGGTGGGTTTAATAATGGAGGATGGGGAACTCGAGAGTAAAAATGGATTCTAAAATTAATGAACAGATTGATGTTAGTCAAACTTTAGGTGTTAATAATGAACCTTGAGTTCCTTTGTTGTACTTTCCGAATTTTGGAGATTCTAAGTGATGGTGAAACGGGTTGGCGCTTCTGCATGGTAGAAATGACACCAGATAGCCACTCGAAGGGCTGTTATTTAAGAATGCCAGTGCGTTCTGAATTTCAATTTTTTAGTTTAATTTTTCGGGACAAAAATATCTTGAAGTTAAAATTTTTAGTTTAAAATTTCAGGATAAAATAAGTGCTTGCTAATTTCTAAATAACATCTTTGAGAATGGTTATCCGTGCACCTATCCCTTCTGCATGTTGCAGGCCCAACCCTACCCATAGGACAGAATATACGATAAGGGGGGGGGGATTTTATTTTGTATCTCATATAATTGATACTAGTTGTATGAGATAACTTTTTTGTCTCACAGTTTTGTGGACCCAAATTTCTATGGACCCAGAAGTGTAAGATTGAGGTCCAAAAATTGATGAGACACAAAATAAAACTTGTCCCATTTGAATCATAGGAGTAATAAATAGCGTGGTGGCCGATGTCCGTCTTGTCGGACAAAATAGTATTAAGTTGAGATCGATGGAGGCGTAAAATTATTTTTAAGACATTTACATGAAGTAGAAGATAATGGAGCACGTGGTTGTGGCATGAAGAAGGTGATGTGTCGATCGTTGTTCACGTGTTATTTCATTCCCCGAGCTCCCCTGCAAATGCCCATTCCGATAATTTTGCAAAACTCGTGCCCATCTCCAGGAATCTTAACAGGACTATAACAAGTGTAATAATGCCAATTTTCAATTGTGAAATTCTGTGTCAAATATTTGTTGGGTGCTAATGTATCATTTTATTTATTTGTTAGGATAATACTTTTCAGAATTTATTATTTCGATTTAGTATTTGTTGGAACTTTTGAGGCATCATTGAAAGGAAGTAAATTCCAATCTGCTGCACCTTGCAAAAACCAAATTTGGACATAAATGTAATTTGATTGTTTTGGCCTACACTGTGCCGTTCCTTTTGTTTTGTTTCTTAGAATGCAACATTTATTGCATGTTTGGCCTCTTTGCGACCAGTGTGCTTGCGTAATGAGATAAAAGATACATATATATGCATGCTGAGTGCATGTTATATACGTTGAGTGAGAGAATTGCTATTGCCACTGGACTGACGATATAATCACATATACTTAGTTTTATTAGGCTAAGATCAATCACCACTAAAGATGCACCAAAATTTTACTCATTCCAAATTTCTATTGCTTAAAAAAAAACAAATTATAATTGCGCCTTTGAGTCTCTTAGATTTTTTTTTTTTTTTTTTTTTTTTTTTTTTACTAAAGACTCTTAATGGTTTATCATACTTATAGCTTGTTTGTCTAAGCTTCTACGATCACCTTATTTTAAAAAATGTTTTTCTCATGAGTACTTTTCAAAAAATTACTTTCAATAACAAGCCGTCTGTGTTTGATTAATTAATTTGAAAAGTACTTTTGCGCAGTAATTAGTGTTTGACCAAGCTTTTAAAAACTGCTTTTAAGTGCATTTTTCTCAAAAGTTCTTCTCAGAAAAATGCTTTTGGAGAGAAGCTACTTTTTTCTACTTGTCAAAAATGGTTTCTGCTTCTACTCAAAAATACTTTTTTTTCGTTCTAAAGCTTTGGCCAAACATCTAAATTTTCGGAAAAAATACTTTTAGCCGAAAAAGCACGTTTGGCCCAAAGAAAAGCTTGACCAAACAAGCTATTAGTTGCTAACATATTCCAAAATTTTTATCCGATTCCGCATATTTAAATTCAAGTTAATAGAGTTACCCTTCAGTGGTAAAGATATTCTGAAAACCATCATTTATATGCTAGGGAAAATGGGAACACAAAAAAAAAACTCACTGTCACACCTGCTTTTTCACCTACACCCTCCGTGAGGGGATGTAAAGGGAGTTTTTTCAATTAAAGGACAATCGAAACGAGATTTTATTTAAAGATTCAGAGTCGCCACTTGAGAGATTTGTGGTATCCCAAGTCACCGGTTGAATCCCGAATCGAGGAAAAGAATGACTCTGTTTAACAGTCTGCGCACCAGAAATCCGGATAAGGAATTCTGTTAACCCGGGAGAAGGTGTTAGGCATTCCCGAGTTCCGTGGTTCTAGCACAGTCGCTCAACTGTCATATTCGGCTTAATTATCGGATTTTTGTACAATTATGAACCTATGTGCAAATTTTAACTTTTAATCGCTTTTATCATTTATTATTTTAACAGAGAATTGCAACATTGTGAAAACGTATCTCGAACCACGTCACATCAATGTACCCGTGGTTATCGACACATTCCGGCTCCGTTGAGATTTGGATTTGGGTCACATAAATGCGCACCCGAGTTTAAGAAAGTAAACTATTAAATACGCGCCTAAAGTGACTAGCGTATCATTATTTTGGGTAGGGCCGTGAAATTTTGCTAAACGGTCAATCCCGAAGTCTAAGTAATTTTACCAACACGTATAGAAGGCCCCTCAGCTTGTGCATTTTTGTTTGTCGAGGTTCGTCTCATTCATTATTTTTAAAAGGAATTTGCAATGTCGTGGAGATGCATCTCGAACCACGTCACAATCAATGTACCCGTGATTAGCGATACGTTTCGACTTTCGTTGAGATTTGGATTTGGGTCACATAAATGTGCACCCGAGTTTAGGGAGGTAATGTTATTAAACTGCGCGTCTAAAGAGGTTAACGCGTTGTTATTCTGGGGAAAGCCGTAAAATTCGCTTAATAGCCCGTCCCAAATTCTAAATATTTTATTTTTAACCATTCACTGAGGGCCCCGCAACTTGTACTTTCACTCGGCGAGGCTCGTCTCATCATTTTTATTTAAAGGCCCAATCCTAAAGCAATCTATAATTTTCTATTTTTATTTGCCTCTAAAAACAAAGAAGAAGATCCTAATTAGTTTTGCATTATGTAAGAATTAGAAGACCTGGGTCTATTGAACTCATACGCAATCAAATTTTATTCGCTTTAGGTTCTGAATGCAGTCCGTATAAATAAACTCTTATCTAAGTGTGTACTAAGAGCCAACCAACTATAGATCTGGGCCCAGGTCCAAATGAACATGCAGTCAAAGCTAGACCTGGGCTGTTTGTGACAGTACCGAAGCCCAAAATGTCCAAAGTGGACCACTGACCTCAGCTTCAATTCTAGTTGAACGCAGAATCACTGGAACAACTTCAAATTATTTAACGTGCACTCAACAATTTATGAGAAGGGAGAATCACGTTTATCTACTCAAATTAAGGAACAATTGATCATTTGAATCTCATATTAAAATTTAGCTTACTCCACCTGTTTAACTAATGGTGATTCCTAATGAGAGATCGAGTTTTGACTAGACAACTCGATTATTTGATTTCACTAACATCCACGAGCAGATTCAAAGCAGTCTTATTAATAAGGCATGTTCAATTCGATTAACTACTGCTATGAACTATTGATCCAGAATTACCAACACCTATACTATAACAATGAATCCCAGGCCATAAAATTTAAAGTGGCCGTCATACTGATTTCAAAATCAACTATATCCTAGAAAAACAATTTAGTGGAATATATATGAAAGCAAACTGAGATTCCATTAATCAACACAAGTTAAATCAAATTGTTAGCTATAGAACTCTCATGCTTCCATGCACATCTAATTAGTTTAACTAAATCTAAATTCTAGAATCTATTATAACAGCCCAACATAGTCCATCAGTCCATTGGGGCTCAGAATACTTAACCACAGTGGACAAATACACGCATCATAAGCAAATTATCCATATATGCAACAGAAGTTTTTCACTATAATTCTGCAGCAGGAAAACTTGCTTCATTTCTATTTCATATCCGATACGAGATACTACATCAAAGTCTCGAAGTGTACCTGGTATTGACAATGCAAGAAGAAGAAGAAGAGGATCAACAGCAGTAGCAATACAACACAACAGAACAGCGAACAAACACTGCGAGTACCAAACAACAAGTACCAACAGCTAGTGACATATGCAGCAGACCCAAGCGAAAAATCAGAAATCCAGAAGTGTTTAAAACCCAACAGAATTACCAGAACTGACTCAAAACTAACCTGAATAAATCCAAAATTACTAGAAGACCAACCAGGGAACCTCTGAGACTCTCACAATCAGAAATCAAGCTAGAAACATGCAACTCATCAACTGGAATTCTAATTTGACTTCAGGAAACTAATGCCACAGTGGGTTTTCTCAATCTTTTTCAAAGTCAGGCAGTGTGTGCCATCTTTGGACTTTTCTATTTGTTTTTGACTCTCAACCTTTTCTGCCTATTCCTCCAAAAAAAAAGTCCACCTCAATGTCTAAACCTTGCTCTATTTATCTGCCCAAAAACAAACCCTTCCCCCTCTCAAAAGAAATTAAACTAATACCACCACCATCTTTTTGTCCATGATGTTCTCTTACAGCCCATTATCATGTGTCTTGAACCAAAGGCATGGGCAGCTTATAATATTCCATTAATCCCCATGCTATTATGTTTCCCAAGCCACTACTACTAGACAAAATATTAGTTTAATGGTCAATTAAGTACCCTCATGGTCAGACCACTAACACTAACCCTTTCAACCATTTTAAAACCCCAAAATACCCCTGAAAACTCCTGTGACTTAATATCCTACCTTAAACCTTTTAATTTATACTACATCTTTCAGCTATAACCAATTCAATTCGAATTCAAATGACCGTTCAAACTAGCATTTAAATCAGATCAAATGGCATCAACAGAAGAACCCTGATTCAGTCAGAATTGAAGCAGTACAAATCACATTATTATCAGGTTATTTAATCAGAATTGAAGCATGTAAAACTAATCGACGACACTTATTCAATCGACTTCACGAATTACAACACATACAATCAATAGCAAATAAGAATCGAACATGCACACAGGTGATTCAAATCGTATTGATGAAAACAGGGATTCATAATAAAATTTAACTAATCGACGACACTCATTCAAATCGATTATATAGTTTTATCACATTCATTAACCATGACCAGAAAAAGTTTGACCAAATAAAAGGTCATTGAAGATGGGCAGAGTCAGTCGACAAAAGAAATTGAAAAAGCAATAAAACTAAACAAAACAAATAAACAAACACAAACTGGAACAAACAGGAAAGGGAAAATACCTCAAGAACTCGGGACCTGGACGACCCTGATTTGAACTCAAACTCAAACTGTTTGAGGTCGAACGGACCTTAATCGAGTGTTCTCAACTGAGAACACTTCGACTAAGGTCAGTTAAACACCCAAATTCCCTTAAACTTCGGACAGAAACCAGTTTTGGTTTTCTAGGGTTCTTACTTTTCGATTTGGGGTTCGAGTGTTTCTAGCCAGATTCGACTCGAACCAAAGGTGGTTCGGGCACGAGGGAGGTCATAGGGTGCCAGGGTATGAATTTGGGCTTGGTTAGGGTAGGTTCGAGTTCTGCTCGAATCTTCGATTGAAGATTCGAGAAGCTGGAGATTGATTCGAGGCAAACAGAGTGAGGATTCAGGTTGAGGGTGGTTAGGAGGTTCAGGGGTGTTATTTTGGCGGTCATCGGAGCCGGCGCCGCCGGATTTACGGTGAAGGGATGGGGTGGCGGCTATTAGGATGAGAGAATGAGAGGGGGGTTTGGTTTGGGGAGGGCGGGGTATGGTTTGGGAATATATAGTGGGGTGGGGATTTGATGTGGTCCGTTGGATCAATGAAGATTGACGGCCTGGATCAATTCCCTTAATGGGGACGACGTCGTTTGGTTTTAGTAGGGGATGGGGTGGTTCGGGGCCACAGGTCGGGTATGGGGTTACGGGTGAGGGCGAAGTGATCTGGACCGTTGATCAAGTGAGATCAACGGCCCAGATTTTTCACGCCTGAAAGGCGTCGTTCCATCCGCCCCCAAAGCTGACTGGGTTGGACCGGGCAAGAGGGTATTTGGACTGGGCTGCAAGGGGTTATTTTGGTTTGGGCCTGGTCTATTTAATTCAAAACTGGCCCAGTCCGACTTTCTCTTTATTTCTTCCTTTTCTTCTATTCTCTTTTAATTCCTAATTACCAACTAAAAATCCTAATTATAAAATTGATAATTAGCTAAAACGTTAACTCTTAATAATAGCTATCACACGAAGTTAAACATCAAATGAAGACAAAATTACATAATTTGGACATTAAATGCTAAAATGCAAAGTACATATTTTTGTGATTTTTCCATTTCGTAAAACAAACTTGATCGTTTAATTAATTCCTAAATTGTAAAATTAAACCCTAAATGCACATGCAACACATATTTTTATATTTTTCTTATTTGAAATAGAAAATAAACATGCGCAGACAAAATACACATAAATTACAAACAACACAAAACTATTTTATTTTGAATTTTTAGGAGTAGTTCTCATAGGGCAAAAATCACGTGCTCACGCTCACAACTCTATTTATTGAAAGTTAGTTTTACTCATATGGGTTATCATGAGTCAAATGTTAGATCAAAATCGCAAAACTTTTCTTCTCTTTAAATTGTAAAGGATCATGTTGAATTATTTTCTCGTTCCGTTACTTCCTTACTTGTCCATTATCAACGAAATTTAGTAGTGAAACTGTTGATTAAGCTCCTGTTTGACAATAAAATTTGGGAGTTTTCTTTCAAATTTTATTTTCAAATATCAATTGTTTATAGATTTTAACCATTTTTTGGCATATATTAAAAATAAAATCTTCAAACCCCCAAAATAGTTCTAGAGTAGTTTTTAAAGTTTTATACTCATAAAATTTCAAAATTTTTTTAATTAAAATGTATGTCCAACACAATTTCAATTTTCAAAAATTATTTTTTATCTCGTGTTTATAAACGTTGTTTTTTCAAGTTTCAATCAAATCTATGTCTGAACGCTAGCTAAATGTCGTTAGAACTAACGGATGACCTGCGTGCTTTGCTAGCAGAGCACATTGCGTTTTTAGAATTTGTTAACAAATTGATACTTGTCTGTTGTCTCTGCTCCTAGATCTGTTCTCTTTTTCTGTCTTTCTGTAGATACTGCTGCAGGATAAGATATTTGCAACACCATATACATTTTGGCTCTACTCTCATCACATTCTCAACCGTTCATTTCCAAAATGCATTCCACTTTACCACCACTATTAAATAATTTCCCAAATTGGTTTACCTATATCACTCTTCTAACGTCGTTTTGCTTTATTCCAGTTTACACCACTATTAAATTTGTCCTCAAATAATTTGGAAGTAATTCAATTCTAAAAATTAGTTCGTGTGCCTAAAATCATGTAAGAAGATAATAACTGATCCCTCAATAACCAGTATGGACATTAACATATTATGACACGCCAAACACAGGCGGATCCAATATAAAAATTTTATGGGTCCAATCCTTAAGGTTTTAAGCATTGAACTTATTGTATTTTAAATGTATGAATTCAAGTTTACCATTTGTTGCAATTTTAGTGAATTTTTATATATAAATTTATGTTATGCATCGAAAGTACAGATAAACTTGACGTCGCTACTCTACATCCGCCCCTGACGCCAAAAGAACTGAACATGCGGAGCGGGAATGATACTAGATAGGGTCTAACATTAGGTAAATCAAGAAAAAGGACGAGTTTGACTTTATACTTGATGAGTTTTAACATTAGGTAAATCAAGAAAAGGGACGAGTCTGACTCTATATTAATAAATATAATGTTACGAAAATAAACCTTCCGTCTACCATAACCATAAAAGCTTCTTTATTAAGTGACATTGCTCGAGACTATACGAGGAGATGATATGAAACTTTTGTATTCATTTGGTTTTATTCAAGTTATTCATATGTTTATTATAATTATAATCTCTTTAACCCGATAACCCGAGTCCAGGGGCGGATTTAGGGGGGCGCAAGGGGGTTTCACCCGAACCCCCTTTGCCGAAAAAATACACTGTATATATAAGGCAAAATCTGTTTTTTACCTCTATATATTAAGTTTTGAACCCCATTAACACAATCCAAAAGTGTAGTTTAGTGGTCAAGGGGGTTCAAAATCTACATAAGGTCATGAGTTCAATTCCCACTAGATACAAAATTCACTGCCCCTTCGTGGAGATCCTGCCTCCGCCACTGCCCGAGTCAGACTGAGAAAAAAAATCCACTATGGTTTGGTTTGATGTTGCAAAAAAAAAAAAACCGACCATAATTGGTTTGATTTGGTTTTAATTAAAGAAAGTCAAAGCGAAACCAAACCAACCCGACCTTATATATAAATTTTAGATATATTTAATATATAAATATACTTATTGTGATATAATTTATAAATATTTTAAAACTTTTTCATAATTTTATTTTTTAAGGTATTATTTCAAGGTTGGACTTAGAACTTTTGAATGTTCCAATAAGTTTTATAGCCATTAATTTTAGTAACTTAAATAATGCTAACAAAAGCTCAAACCAAAATCAAATCAATACTAATGCTAACAAAAGATATTCAATTCAATACTATGAACGACAATGTAATGAATATCTATTTTTTGTTTTGCAATAATTTAGATAGAAATGCATAACCTATTTTTATTTTTTCTTTAGCGTTTAGTCATGTAACTAATACTCCTTTATTAGTATACTTATTTTAGCATGACTTAGTACTTTTAGATTATGTTTATTTTTATTATGGCTTTTTAATTAGCAATATTTATATTACATAATTTTATTGTCTTTATTGTTGAATATTTTAGGATAATGTCATGACACATCTCATATTTTATATTATTTTCTTGAAAAATACCTTATATAGTTGTATCTTGCTAGGATTAAAGAAATATTTTGAGCACGAGTTATATGTGTTGTGCTATAAAGATTTTAACAAGAAAAAACCCGAATAACCCGAGAAAAATCGAGATTGAAAAACCCAAGTTTTACTGGTTTGGTTTGGTCTTTAGATTTAATAACCCGACACAATTGATTTGGTTTAGTAATTGCAAAATCCGAACCAACCCGACGTATATACACCCTAATGACAATATATTATACTGTCATTTATTTGCACTTGTGACGGATCATATTTATACTGTTTAAGTAGTTGCTTAATAATTTGTAGTACTCCATTAAGTATAAACCAATTTTGCAAGACCAAATATTTAATGAGCTAAACTCGATATAAGAAAAGGTTGGAACTTTATTCCATTTGCGGTGTTTTCCTCTTTTTTCGGCTTTAAACTTATAATATGCGGTGTTGGACTACTCGTGGACAAAAAAGTTAAAGCTCTTTTCGTCTTTTTTCTTACTCTCTGTATTGTCTTTACAGCAGAAACTTAAGAAAAACCAGTCTTGAAGTTAATGAAGTTGTCTTAAATTTGATGTTTCGTGTCCCTTATAGTGAAGAGAAGCTTTGTACAGGCAAAGAGGTGGCGTGGAAGATGCTTGTAGTGAGTTGTAGGGAAAATGGTTTGTTGGTTTTGTTGCTGAAATAATGATGATGCTCTACTCACTCTTTTCGCACAAGATTTTTGTGTTTTATGTATTTTGTTTGTACACGTGAAGTCTACAGTATTCTGTCGTTTAGTGTTACTGCCTCCTGCTGGGTTTCTTGTTGGAATTTGGTTGCGTTTAACTCCTGTTTTCTTCTTCATAAATGACCGCTCTTATGTAAAAATAAAAATAAAAACATTAAATTGGTTATAGAATTTGAAGGGGTGCACATTCACTCTCTCTTTCTCTGCTCTCTGATCCTTGGTAATACATCCATCTTCTTGATTTTTCAGAATTGTCATTCCTGCTTTATTCTTACTCTCTCAATATATTAAACCTTCTTAGTCTTTTCACTGTTCCATTGCTTTCCTCTTTTAACTTTTACCTGTGACCCAATTTTGCCCTATAAAGATCCCATTTTTATGCTCCCAAGCTTTTTCACTTTAATGTGATTCACTTTTTCTGTTCTAGGGGTTATAGTTCTTCTTCGTTGCTGTTATTACTAGTTGCTGCCTTATTTCGATTTTCTAATGGCATTATTTAGCGTTAGTTTTGTATTTTCACTTCGGGTTGTCAGATTGATTTGCTTGTTATTGCCCCTTCCCTTTCCCTTCGTGAGTCGAGGGTATACCGGAAACAGCCTCTCTTCTTTTTGAAAGGCAGGGTAAGGTGCGGGATTACACTGTTTGTTGTTGTTGTTGTCATTTATTTCTTTCTAGTTTTGAGCTTCTTTGATTGGGAATTGATCTCTTTCATATTTTTTCCTCATGAGTTCAGCTAGTTGTTGTTTCTTATTCTTCCCTTTGCCTTAGTTTTCCTCAAATTTTCCAGGTTATTCTTCACTGTTATGGCCCTACTTGGGTGGAGATAAGCAATTAAATCAATCAAATTTTGATGGATTTTGGTGAGTAATTAAGAGCCTGGAATTTGTGAAGGAATGGAGACCTTGCACGAGAATGGGAATGGAGTTGCTGAGAATGGCCACAGCCTTATGAGGCACTCTCCTTATCAGTCTGGATTTAAGCTATCTTTACAGTGGCTAGATTTGAGAGTTTTTTACATTAGAATTAGCAAATGTGAGCTTGATGATTTGACCGCGGAGTACCTCACAGTGAACTATGTTCCGCTGAAACGCGACACCCTTTTGGAAGTGAATGGTGCGCGGACTGGAATTTATTCGGATGGTGTATCCACCATACTTAGAAGAGATAGGTTTGATAAGAAATCCGAGGAGGTTACTTTTGTTAGTACTGATAGTATAAGTATGACAGGAAGTGTGAAATATGAGGTTTTCGATAGGGATGTTCTCGTGTTGTCTGGTTCATTAGACTTATGCGATAGCAATGGATTTTTAAGTGAATCTGAAAATCATGGACAATCTTGGAACATCAATTGTGAAATGGATGTCTTTGCTGGCTCTAGCTTGCAAAAAGGAAACCAACACACGGCCACGGATTTGGCTTCTCCTGTAATTGAAGTTTATATAGCTGGTTGTTTCTCAGGGAAACCAATTATACTAACAAGGGCTCTGCAACTCGGCCATCGGAGGAAGCAACTAAGGCCGGGAATGTTGGAATCAATACCTGAATATGAGGCAACTGAAAGCCAGTACCATGCTTCCACTTCACACGCAATGCAGGTATACTACTGGTTATGGTGATTGACACCCCTTCATCGGAAAAATATATTGTTTAGATAAGTAAAAATTATTTGTTTATTTATATATACTATGTACGAATCCCCTTGATTTCTGTCGTGTATTTACTTTTTTATTGTGACACCCCTTAGTGAAAATCCTGACTCTCCGTTGCGGTTATTGATGTCTATACCTATACATAACCTACAACTCTGTGTAGGTTATGTATAGCCATCACCATCAGTGAATTAGCAAATTTACCCTTCTGCCAAATAAGTTTTTGTTGTCTTTTGGTTGAACTACTACTCCATATATGCTGCAGTAGCTTTTAGCTTCTCTGTAATTGCTGCCCAAATATTTTCTTATCTTGTGCTGTCAGTACTTAGGCCCAGCCAATAATGCTTGAGAACCATGAGCAAACTTATCCTGAACTCTTGGGAAACAAACAGTACAGTGTGCTCAGATACCAATATATGTATTTATGCATGCAACAAATGGACACACATGTCTTACCTTTTCGTTTTGTGTGTCAATGCTTTTGTTTTCTTACCAGGATACCACATGGGTGAAAGGAAATAAAAATTTGCCCTGCTATCTTGCATGTGCTAGCAGTTAAGATCGTATGTGTTAGTATTTGAGTCCAAAATATAGTAAATATAGTACTACAACAACAACAAATCCAGTATATTCCCACAGGTGGTGTCTAGGGAGGGTAGTGTGTGCGCAGACCTACCTCTACCTAGTGAAGATAGAGATTGTTTCCAATAGACCCTTGGGTCAGAGAAAATATAGTAAATATCGTAAAGTCAGATATCTTATTTACCATAATTTTCAGTTGCCAGGACTCTTCCCGTCATCACATGATAAAATCTCGATTGCAATTTATGAACATACAAAGAAAAGGGTATCTTAAAACAGTAAACACATTGTTTGTACCGATAACAACTGCTAAAGAAACATGTCCCTGGCTGAAGGCAGAGTTGCCATCTGCATATACAGTCATACCTTTCTATAACAGCTTCGCTTGTTCCAAATATTTTTGGATGTTATAGCGAAGTATTATTATAGAGAACATATATTATAACATAACATGAAAATTGATTCCAAAAAGGCATAGCTTTTATAGTGAAGTGTTGTTGTATAGGGATGTTGTATAGTGAGGTTTGTATACTGGAAGTCTTCAATGCACTTCCTTTTTGTTTACGGATTAAATCTCAATGGAACTTCCAACTGAAGTATTCCCTATATAGCAATAGATGAAATTGTTAGAATTTGCAATGCCTGGGCCAGCATTAGTGAGTTTTCTTTATGTGTGCAAGCCGGTTATCCATTTATC
Organism: Nicotiana tabacum; assembly: GCF_000715075.1. NCBI lineage: Eukaryota > Viridiplantae > Streptophyta > Magnoliopsida > Solanales > Solanaceae > Nicotiana > Nicotiana tabacum. The sequence goes on along the minus strand of NC_134086.1, from coordinate 173,625,475 downwards.
TGATCTGCAATATGGGATTTTTAATCTTCTGCAAATGAGTTTTTCGACAACAGAAGTTAAATCCATTTTGGGTGTTTCTTCCACTTGAAATCTTTGTCTATTCCCCCGTCTTTTCTATGGCTTACTTTGTTGTTAGCCTGTGATTATGAAAAAGTCTAGCAAGCAACACTCATTTAGTTTTGCTCCGTCGCTCTCTTATATACCAAGAAGGTGATACAATATTAAAGCAGAGGTGTCTTACTATGACCTTTGATATGTTATGCACCATCATCTGTTTTTTTTCTTTATCCATTTTTCTTTTATGAGCAAATTTTTACAAGTGTTGCCAACAATGCATGTGCAGGTTACAGATCATGCGAAACCCAAACAGGAGTATGATGAATATAACAACCTTTACTCTAGGATGGAATATATAGAAGGTGAAGATGAGGAACTATCCTGGTTCAATGCTGGTGTAAGAGTAGGTGTTGGAATTGGCCTCAGTATCTGTGTTGGAATCGGTATAGGAGCGGGACTACTTGCTCGTACTTATCAAGGAACCACCAGAAACTTCAGAAGGCGTCTACTTTGACGACTCAGACCTGTTTAACTGCTATTACTCTAATGCCATCTATCTGTCCCAAGTACCTGCTAACTTCTTGATTTTGACTCACCTTCTCTGAAAGTAAATGCCTAATGATGCAAGCTGATAGAATCCTCTTGTAAGAGAAATAGCCTAGCTTTTTACATTTCTTCCTAAACTGATCTTCTATAAATAACTCGCAGCAGTAGCTCTGGACATCAAATCGAATAAAACTTGAGTCTTGTGTACTTGAGCTGCAGGACAGTTAAATGACCTCGTTGCTAACAACGGATACTCGTTAGAACAGTCTTCTATATTTCTCATAGGTCCTTGTCCATTTTTCTTTTTCTTTCAGTAATTGTTAGGTCTTCAAATGGCATTGTAATAGGTTAGATGTATCTGTGAACGTTTCGTCTGTTGAAAGGTGTTAATCTAGTTCATGTTCATGCGAATTGGATAGCAGAGAACTGTCTACAAATTGCATAAAGAAGTTATATTTTGTGTTCCGTTTCTTCTTCTTTTTCTGATCTTGCGGCAGACCTTATTTGTGCTTTCCGGGCTTCATTTTTCCTTTGTTGTTCTTGCAGTGACTGAATAAGCAAATGGTGTTGGCTTGTGACTGCGAAGCCTGTCTTATGCACTTTCTACGGGTGTCCAAGTTTGCATGTCGTATGTCCTCATATTAAACCTATTTAAACTCCAATTGTAGTAGACGTTTGACTCAAAAGATATTAAAATCTTTTTGAACAAATCAATCAAAGATGAAGCGGCAAATCTTAGTCAGACATAATAAATTCCAGATCAAAGAGCTAGCAGTGTGGTTCATATTTAGGATGAAGGAAATGTAAATGATCTTATTGAAATTCAACATTGTATCTCCCATCAATCGATAAGGAGACCGCTTTACATGTTTTCCTAGAGATTCACTCTTCCCAAGAATACTAGAAGAGAGTTTTTTAGCTATAGAGAGATAGGAGAAGCAACCCCCCTTGTTGAAAGCTTACCATTGCTATATATAGTCGTGACAGCCTTGCCCTTTGCTTGGCTCGACGTCCTCTTGCCTCCAATGTGTCTTAGTCGTGCTTTGAGGCGCCGTTATTGCCGACTCGTCGGATGCCGAGAAAGGGATATGGAGCGGGCTATACTATCTTTCACTGCACGGTCACTTAGGCGGGACGTTGGTCAGTTCGGTCATGACGGTCAGATTTTGACCAATTCAGTTAGTCCCTCCGTCTGTCGGGGTCGTCCTCTGTCGGGCTCGGCAGACGGATCATGATTGTTACGAACTCGAGAGAAATCTGACTTTTGATTCTTTGTTCATTAGTTACATTTCTTGGGTTTTTGGCAGAGTGGCGGCGTTCTTTCTATTCCCCTAGACCGTTGCGGCTGTTTTGGAACCGAAACGCCGTTTGGTATCAAAGAGGCATTTCGTGGTTGCCGCCATTATTACACACGTTCCTGTGGAACTGAAACGTTTCGTGCCCTATCAGATTTGATTGACGACTCTTGGGTTTCGTGCTCGGGGGATTTATGTCTCTTATAAATAGAGGGAGCTTATCATTCGATTAACACACTTCTGTACCTTTTATTTGAGAGAACCCTACAGATATACTTTCTTTCTTATACTCCAACTTTCTGCTTGCCCCCTTGTTCACTGAAAATTCCCATCCCTTCTTTTTGTTATTTCTTTAGCGTGTTTTATAATAAAAATGGCTGGTGATTCTTCTCGCGACAATCTCCCTATCGCTAGTCCGGTACTGGAAAGTACTGCTCAGGCCACCGGAGGGGCAGATGCGGTGGAAGATGAGGAGGTCCCATCAGTGATTGAGATCCTCCCTCGCCCTGGGAGAGAGCCGACTGACTTCAGTACTCCCGCCGGGGTCGAACCGGAACCTGTTCACTCCATTATGAGAGAAAGACACATTGCAGAGTTGAAAGAAAGGTGGGGAATCCCCAATTACATTCATATGCGGCCGGCAGTGGGGAAATACATAGTTCATTTCGATCGCCCCGAGTACTGTGTGTTCTATGCCTACCCCTTCCTTGTAGGGTACACACTTCCTCTTCATTTGTTGGTGGTGGATTTTTGCTATTTTTACGAGGTATGCCCCGCCCAACGTTCGCCGTATGTGTACAAGTTATTCCTTATGCTGCTTAAATACGCGGAACTCATCGGCCGTGAGGTCACTTTGGACCATATGCTCAGCATCTTCGCCCCTCAACTTATTCGTGGTACGATGATTCACATGCGTCCTCGAGGGTCGAGGAGTCTGGTGGTGAGGATGGACGACTGGACCAACCGTCGTTTCTACGAGAATTATTTTTATGTACGGACTGAGCACATTGTGGCGGACCCAACGGGATTCCCTGAGAAGTGGAACTTTCTGCATAAGTTTTTGTATCTTTAGTCGGTGAGGTACCCGACCATTTCCTGTTATGGTACTAAACTTTATCATGTCTTTGCAGCTGAGAGATTGCCCCCTCTGCCTGTCGAAGGTATTCATGACTGGGTGGGCGCCCTCCTTCCCCATACAATGGGGATTCGCACATGGTCGACCTTTCATGACAGGTTTGGACGCAGGCCTCTTACAGGTGAGATGACGTTTTTGTTTGCAATTCTTGCTTTCTTTTTGCTTGGCTTCTTATATGTCGTTTGTCGATGTCAGGGAGAGTACGGAGAGCAAGGGCTCCTCCGTTAGCTTTTCGTCAGCCGACCTCATCTGCTCACCTTGCCATGGTACCCATCGCCCGGTCTTCATCGAGGGCTGTTTCAGTTGAGTCTGCGGCCTTGGTTACTCCTGCGAGGGACACTTCTCAGGACGAGGTCCCGACCTGTGTTGTTCGCCCGACAAGTGAGTCACCGTCTACTGGGGAATAAGAGGGGCCATCGAAGAGGCGAAGAATGGAGTTTGAGACTATGCCCCCAACAGTGAGTCATCTGGACGACTCTTCCACGACAGGCTCTGGAGAAGATGTTGTCGTGGCTCCCCCCGTAGGGACGGAACTGGCTGTTGCTTCGGCTCAATCGAAAGTTCCTACTGTTGTTGGTGATCAGCAACCTGTCGTGGCGGAGAATCAGACTTCTGGGGCCGCCGTCATGATTTCGGACGTACCCTCGTCTTCTGCAATTGGTCGTGCTCCCCCTTCGGCTGCCGAAAGAGGGAAAGGCGTGGTGATCGATGATTACGAATCCGAGTCGGACCTCGACCCTGATGATGTCAGGATGTTTGAAGAGGGCCTTACCCACTCAGTGGTTCATGCGGGGGGCTCGACCCGTATTCTTTAGATCCCTTCCGGTGTCAACCTCTTGGGGGACAGGGAGGATCTGGTGCCGGAGTTCAGCCTGCTATGCTCCAAAGCCGAAAATGCGGCCCTTCGGTCCGTTCCTGATGCTGATTTGATGGAAGAGGTGGCCACTATGGGTTTAATGGTACGTTGCGTTTTACTTTTGTTTTTCTTCGCCGTTCTTGAAAATACTGGTCTAACCCTGTCTTTGTGTTTTCCAGACGTATATGGTGGAAGTGGAAAGCATCAGCAGGCCAACATTCGGGCCAAGATTTTCTTTCAAAATAGTAACCCGTCGTCGTTCGATCGAGGTCGAACTCTTCTCTTGGCGAAGGCCCTTGGCCTTAAAGGATGTTATTTCGAACTTATCGAAGTAGTAACCCGTCGTCGTTCGATCGAGGTCGAACTTTCTCTTGGCGAAGGGCCTTGGCCTTAAAGGGTGTTGTTACGAACCTATCGAAATAGTAACCCGTCATCGTTCGATCGAGGTCGGACTTTTCTCTTGGCGAACGCCCTTGGCCTTAAAGGGTGTATTTCGAACTTATCGAAATAGTAACCCATCGTCGTTCGATCGAGGTCGGACTCTTCTATTGGCAAAAGCCCTTGGCCTTAAAGGGTGTTATTTCGAACTTATCGAAATAGTAACCCGTCGTCGTTCGATCGATGTCGAACTCTTCTCTTGGCGAAGGCCCTTGGCCTTAAAGGGTGTTATTTCAAGCTTGTCGAAATAGTAACCCGTCGTCGTTTGATCGAGGTCGGACTCTTCTCTTAGCGAAGGCCCTTGGCCTTAAAGGGTGTTATTTCGAAATTATCAAAATAGTAACATGTCGTCGTTCGATCGAGGTCGGACTCTTCTCTTGGCGAAAGACCTTGGCCTTAAAAGGTGTTATTTCGAACTTAACGAAATAGTAACCCTTCGTCGTTCGATCGAGGTCAGACTCTTCTCTTGGCGAAGGCCCTTGGCCTTAAAGGGTGTTATTTCGAAATTATCGACTTAAAGGGTGTTATTTCGAACTTATCGAAATAGTAACCCATAGGCGTTCGATCGAGATCGGACTCTTCTTTTGGCGAAGGCCCTTGGCCTTAAAGGGTGTTATTTCGAACTTATCAAAATAGTAACCCGCCGTCGTTCGATCGAGGTCGGACTCTTCTCTTGGCGAAGGCCCTTGGCCTTAAAGGGTGTTATTTCGAACTTATCGAAATAGTAACATGTCGTCATTCGATAGAGGTCGGACACTTCTTTTAGCGAAGGCCCTTGGCCTTAAAGGGTGTTATTTCGAACTTATCAAAATAGTAACCTGTCATTGTTCGATCGAGGTCGGACTCTTCTCTTGGCGAAGTCCCTTGGCCTAAAAGGGTGTTATTTCAAACTTATTGAAATAGTAACCTATCGTTGTTCGATCGAGGTCGGACTCTTCTCTTGGCAAAGGCATTTGGCCAAAGGGTATTATTTCAAACTTATCGAAATTGTAACCCGTCGTCGTTCGATCGAGGTTGGACTCTTCTCTTGGCGAAGGCCCTTTGCCTTAAAGGGTGTTATTTCGAACTTATCGAAATAGTAACCCGTCATCGTTCGATCGAGGTCGAACTCTTCTCTTGTTGAAGACCATTGGCCTTAAAGGGTGTTATTTCGAACTTATCGAAATATTAACTCGTCGTCGTTTGATCGAGGTCGAACTCTTCTCTTGGCGAAGGCCCCTGGCCTTAAAGGGTGTTATTTCGAATTTATCAAAATAGTAACAAGTCGTCGTTCGATCGAGGTCGAACTCTTCTCTTGGAGAAGGCCTTTGGTCTTAAAATGTGTTATTTCGAACTTATCGAAATAGTATCCCGTCGTCGTTCGATCAAGGTCGAACTCTCCTCTTGGCGAAGGCCTGTGGCATTAAAGGGTGTTATTTCGAACTTATCGAAATAGTAACCCGTCGTCATTCGATCGAGGTCGAACTCTTCTCTTATTGAAGGCCCTTGGCCTTAAAGGGTGTTATTTCGAACTTATCGAAATAGTAACCCGTCGTCGTTCGATCGAGGTCGAACTTTTCTCTTGGCGAAGGCCCTTGGCCTTAAAGGGTGTTCTATTTCGTAACCCGTCGTCGTTCAATAGAGGTCGAACTCTTTTCTTGGCGAAGGCCCTTGGCCTTAAAGGGTGTTATTTCGAACTTATCGAAATAGTAACCTGTCATTGTTCGATCGAGGTCAGACTTTTCTCTTGGCGAAGGCCCATGGCCTTAAAGGGTGTTATTTCGAACTTATAAAAATAGTAACCCGTCGTTGTTCGATCGAGGTCTGACTCTTCTCTTGCTGAAGGCCCTTGGCCAAAGGGTGTTATTTCGAACTTATCGAAGTTGTAACCCGTCGTCGTTCGATCGAGGTCGGGCTCTTCTCTTGGAGAAGGCCCTTGGCCTTAAAGGGTGTTATTTCGAACTTATCAAAATAGTAAACCGTCGTCGTTCGATCGAGGTCAGACTCTTCTCTTGGCGAAGGCCCTTGGCCTTAAAGGGTGTTATTTCGAACTTATCGAAATAGTAACCCGTCGTCGTTCGATCGAGGACGGACTCTTCTCTTAGCGAAGGCCCTTGGCCTTAAAGGGTGTTATTTCGAACTTATCAAATTAGTAACCCGTCGTCGTTCAATCGAGGTCGAACTCTTCTCTTGGCGAAGGCCCTTGGCCTTAAAGGGTATTATTTCGAACTTATCAAAATAGTAACCCGTCGTCGTTCGATCGAGGTTGAGCTCTTCTCTTGGCGAAGGCCCTTGGCCTTAAAAGGTGTTATTTCGAACTTATCAAAATAGTAACCCGTCGTCGTTCGATCGAGGTCGATCTCTCCTCTTGGCGAAGGCCCTTGGCCTTAAAGGGTGTTATTTCGAACTTATCGAAATAGTAACCCATCGTCATTCGATCGAGGTCGATCTCTTCTCTTGGCGAAGGCCCTTGGCCTTAAAGGGTGTTATTTCGAACTTATTGAAATAGTAACTCGTCGTCGTTCGACCGAGGTCGAACTCTTCTCTTGGTCAAGGCCCTTGGCCTTAAAGGGTGTTATTTCGAACTTATCGAAATAGTAACCCGTCGTCGTTCGAGTTTTTGGAGAGCCAGATATCTTCTGGGAGAGTCCTAGTCCGTTTGGCATTGCTCGTAACGGAGGGTACAATGTCGGAGAATATGAAACGCTACTGTTTCGCTTAGGTTTGCTCTGCGCACGAAATGTAGTTTCCTTGTCTGGCCCGTGTCTTCTGGCTAGGAGGTATCTCAAGCGGGCGAGATCACAGTTGTTTTGTAGTAGTTATTCGTCCTTTAATTGAGGTGTTTCTTTATTCGTTCGCCTGCACGGCCATTGTATTCTTACTTAAGCAGAGATTAGGAGGCGAGTTAGAATGAAACTTTCCTTGCCCTCGTCTGGTGGTCCGATGAGGGAGAACTGATTGGTAACGTCGTTTACCTTGTTTGGAGTATCGATGGTTGATGGGGCTGAGGTTTCTAAGCTTGATAATTTTGTTCAGCTCTCCTCCCCCTATTGCACTGCTCCTTTGTCTCACGCGGGTTGGATTTTTCCTTCACGCTCTTTTTGGTGAGTGATCGTATTTCTTGTCTTTGATCAGGGAGAGACTAGGAAATTTCACTAAGAAATCCCCACAGACGACGCCAAATTGTTTGACTCAAAAGATATTAAAACCTTTTTGAACAAAACAATCAAAGATGAAGGGGCAAATATTAGTCAGACATAATAAATTCCAAATCAAAGAGCTTGCAGTGTGGATCATACTTAGGATAAAGGAAATATAAATGATCTTATTGAGATTCAACATTGTATCTCCCATCAATCGATGAGGAGATCGCTTTACATGTTTTCCTAGAGATTCACTCTTCTCTATCAAGAATACTAGAAGAGAGCTTTTTAGCTTTAGAGAGAGATAGGAGAATTCGTCGCCCCCTGTTGAAAGCTTTCCCTTGCTATATATAGTCGTGACACCCTTGCCCTTTGCTTGGCTCGACGTCCTCTTGCCTTCAATGTGTATTAATCGTGCTTTTAGGCGCAGCTCTTGCCGACTCGTCGGATGCCGAGAAAGGGATATGGAGCGGGCTATACTATCTTTCACTTCCCGGTCACTTAGGCGGGACGTTGGTCAGCTCGGTCATGACGGTCAGATTTTGATCAATACAGTAGAAACAATGTGTGCCAAAACTGAATAACGTGCCTCGTGCCTTACAACTACTTAAGCTTATAGCAGTAGATTCTAAAACTTCGTATTGAGTTTTATCTGGTCATTCACTTTTCTATTTGAGCTAAAAGTGTTAAATAACTGCTCGAGCTTAACGGAATTTTAAGGCGAAATACATAAACGACTCCTTCAAGTTGTCCTCAATGGTCAGCCAGACATCTCAACTGAGCCCATTTTCAGTTGGACACTTCTTCTCCACTAAAGTACGACCTCTTGAACCCTTCACACTGACATGGCAAAGTGTGTGCTTTATACTTAATTCTAAGCGCGTGAAACCCTCAAAATTAAGGTTTTTTTCTTTTTTCTTTTAAATTTAACTTTATTTTATGTGGGTCCCATTATATTTTATTTTTCACACATTAATTTCACTTTCTTCCCAAAATATTCCATCTTCACCAAATCAGTAGTGCCTCTTCCTTCCGCCATAAATCCACCCCTCTTCTTCAATCTTGAAAAATAATGTAACAACTAATAACAACCACTGCGTAATAACAATTTCATTGACCCCCCACTTCAATTGCTACTTCAATTGCTCGTCTTTGCTTCAAATCAGCATTCTCTGGCAATGAAGTTTCTGTGCTTACACTCGAAGAGTGAGGATTCAATGAGGCTAAGAACAAACAAACCAGAACTAATGGTTTTGGGATTACCTTCTAAGAAATCAAATGATTGTCCGGCGAAGGATCTTTTTGACCAAAAGTGGTCATCAATGAATGACCACTGACTTTCAGATTTACAACTTAGTCAGTGGTGCATACATTGATGACTACTAAAGTCGAAGAGAAGACGAATTTCGGTGAGTCAACGAATGTTTGTCCAAGTTCCGGCAGCCGTGAAATTAGATGAACCTGCCATCAATCGATAGCTCTAACTGAGAGTAATCGATTGATGTTAGTATTAGAACCAAACTGGCCAAAATTTGGAAAAAAAATCACAAAAGGGATGGATCTAGGTTTTCTGAAATTCTAGATCTACTAATTGGGGAATTTGGGTGGTTTTTCTGGGGAAATCAAAGGTAGATTGGATTGAGGAGGGTCTTGGGATTGTGGGGGTGAAGATTTGGGGTTGTGTGGAGGTGGCCCGCCGCCGTGGGAGATTTCCAGCGGCTTTCTTCTCTTCTTCTGGTTTTTTCGCCCTTCGGCGACGAGGAGGAAGGGCTGGCGGTGATTCTTTCTTTTTTAAATTATAATTATTGCTTTTTTTGTTTTTGTTTTATAATAGGTGGCAAATTTTTTAATTAAAATTACACATGGCATTTTCTCATTTGTTCGTTTGACATAAATCCGAGAGTGTATTTCACGCGAAGGCGAGGTGGGCTGATGAGGTCAATTGTTTAATTGACCTACTTTACTGAAGGCTTGAAGTGTCCAACTGAAAATGGGCTCAGTTAAGGTGGCCATTTATGTATTTCGCCGAACTTTAAACTATCAAGCCAATGACCCGTTTTCCCCTTGAAGTTAAATTATGATCCATGTTTCTTGGAATCACGAACTTTCCGCGAACAGTTTTTAAATGACGTTCACCCTTGACAATTTAACAAGTCATAGAATATCATCCTCGCATCGCCAATTAGATTGGCTAGAGAGGATCAATTTTACCTACCCGAGTAAAAAAAGAAAAAAAATCTGGCTATTAAAAGATATAGAAACGGCAGATTTCATACGGCATAGAATCTATATACAAGCTGGTCATTCTCTTTAAAACTGATTCTTACAGTCGAGGATACTGCGCAGCACCAAGTAACCAACCTAAGAGCCATGCAATCTACATTACCTCCTATACAAAGGCGAGGGAACATGTTTTATCTACACATAGCAGTGTCTTTTGGAATGGAGATTCTAGTATGCAAGCATTAGTCACCGAAAAGTCCATGTTTATCCATCAAACCATCAACACTTGGAAGACCATCACACACCAAGGTTGTCTACATTGGGGATCTATTTGCTCGTCGGAACCAGGTGGTAAATGCACCGACCAAGTGAGGACAGTCATCAACATTCCTAGTTGAAAAGCTGAGACACTGCTGCAATAACTCCTGCGCATCAGGCAAGGTAAGTGTGGATATAATCCTCAAAAACGTGTCTTCCAGCTCCACATATACTGTTTTATGACTTGGCATCATAGGTGTTACATTGTCTTTGCACAAAATCAACACTGGAAGCCAATCTTTCACAAGCTTCATTCTTACCTGTTAGACTTAAGTGCATTAGAGAAAGGGAGTAAAGCAGAAGCCATCGTGGAATGAGTCACTGTTTATCAGTGAAGAACAACATTCACTTGACCAATTGATAAACACCAGAACAGAACAGCAGCAAAAAATCAAACTGCCACTGTTATTGTAGAATGCCCATGATTCTGGTTATGAATCAGTACATCTTTAAGACAGATCAATCATTTTAACAGTCAGTCAAAACAAGGACATAGAAGGTGCAAATCATGTCCATACTCAAAACCATTTCTTTGAAACATCCAAAAGTTTTAACTAATACAGAAGACATGTCAGAACATCTAACAGACAATCACCATTTGGATAAAGACCCATGAGACATGAAGTTAGATATTGCAAATGGATGGGAAAGGTTATAACTGAATAACCACAGTTATTTGATTTTAAAAATTATATAAGTCAAAATAGCAGAAAGCAGGAGAAAGCTAGTAAACAGTAAGACAATCTCAGTGCTATTCACTCCCAGAAGTATCCTTTGCCAATTCACGAATATGTTCAAGTGTAAGATGCTCCTAAGTCTTAAAGGTGTCTATGCGTGTTAATACTCCCTAATATTGCAATTAGTGAACGTACCAAAAAAACATAACTCCTAAAGCCCTCACAGCCCACACAAGTTACAGGTGTATTTCCTAGACTCTATGCTTTGCAATTACACATCATAGAATGAGTTTAGAAGTTAAACTATCAAAATACAAATGGACCTGTCTAGTAGCCAAGATAGTTCCTGCAGCGACTGCATTAGCAAGCTTGCAAGTGCATCGAAGCACAACTGCAGGGAGCCCAGGTACGATATTCCTCCATGCATCATCACGGAGAGCTCTCAGCAAGTCAGCAGTAAACGAGGCCTGATTGCTCCACTCTTGTACAGCTGCATCAGCCACTCTCAGTTCAATCATCCTCTCCAGCAACCACAGCAAATGCCTCCCATTCGTCATCGCAGTATGCAAATTCAACCTCTGAATTGCCTCAGTCTCATTATGATCACCTCTAAAATCAGGACTCGAATAATCCTCCAATGACTCCTTCACGATCTTCAAGCTACTCATAAAGGCACGGTCCAACACTCTCTTTGCTGCCTCTTTGGATGAAAAATCCCTCAAAAGTTTCGCTACAAATGCCTTAGCAAATGCCATGTTTGGATGGTTATGAAGTGCCGATAATATCAATCCATGAAGCATTTCTTCAGACGAATTGTTCTCATCAGTCGAAACCCTAGCGAGAAGCTCTTGAGATTCCTCCTTGCCTAAAAACGGAGCAAAATTGAGTATTTTCCTTTCTTCATCTTCGGTCCACGGTACGGCCTCCAGGAACCTTACACAAGCCTTAATGCAATCCTCGAATATTAGTTCCAAAGCCACCGGAAGTAAACACAAAGCTATTGAAACGGTATTGATAGTTGTGGAGAAGTCATTGGTGTATAGGAGTTGAAGAACAGTTAAATGATGATCGATTGATCCAGGAGTAGACGGAACACCGAGATTAAGCCGGAAGGTTCTAGAAGAGTTTCTTGAATCAACGACGTCGTTTGATTCCTTTTGCCAGCGATCAGATAAGAGAGCAGCGAAGTACTTACAGCGGCGGAGAATATCGGAGTGGAGATAGATCTGAACATCGGATTGATCAGAATCAACGGCTGAGATTGATTCGGAGTCGTCAGTATCGAACAGCGGCAATTGATCGACGAAGAGACGAAGCACGACGTCAGCCGTAGATGAATCGTTGAATCCGCCGCAACCAGCAGCTGCAGCACCGGCGGCGGTCGAAGACGATGGAATAACGGTGTGAGAAGATGTCCGGCGAATACCTGACGGCTTCTGAGAGCGTTCCGTTAGGGTATTATCCGGACGTGAAGAGTCAATGATTCCAATAGTTGAGGAAAGTCGGCTATTGCTACCTACACGTTGTCGTTTTTTGCCGGAGGTGACACCGGCGGTACCACCACCACCGCCTACCGTCATTCTGCTATAGGTTCTTCTGAATTCTGATGAAGACGAAGTTTCAGATAGGGACGAATGGGATATTGTTTAGAACAGTGTGTTGAGTTGTACATTTTCAATTTTAATCTTACATTTGGCAAAAAAGCTTCTACTAAACTTGAATCAATGGTTTGAGATGGGCGGATTTGGTTCATGGTGAGACAAGTGGATAAAATCGCGCTGATCCGACGTGTCCAGGGCCCATCTTCTGATAATACCACTTTTAAATTGTTGTATCTGTTCTGTGGAACAGGGATTCTGATATTTCTAATTGGGCCTAGGGCTGCTCGGTGGTCCTCCTAAGCCCGTCACGGCCGGTCTTCATGGTTGAGCCCACGAGTCCGGGACCGTCAGGCGGGCCTGGGCCGGGCCTGGCGGGCCCAACGGCTATTTTAAAAATAAAAAAAAAATTCTCCAATGGCGATATTTAAAATCTAACCGTTTGAGATGAAAATATGACCGTTTTTAAGTTTAAAAAATGGTCATTTGGCCCCCAAACTTTATATAATTACACTTTTTCCCATTTCTCAACTATAAATACCCCTCATTCTTTCATTTTTATTCACCAATTCATCAATATCTCTCAATCCCTCTACTACAATTACTTAATTTATTGTTGAAATTTCGTGAAAAATTGTGAAGTTGTTGAATTGAAGTTTCAAGTGTTCAACGATTTTCAATTTCCAAGAAGTTGTTCGGCAATCCGGTAAACTCGTTTCAACTCTTACGTTTTTAGAATATATTTTTGTGTGGTTTAGTTTGCATAATTATAATTAATATGGCATTTACTTTGAAAAAAATGTTTGGTAAAGGAAAAGATAAAACCGGTGAAAGTAGTGGCCAACCAACTACCCTTCCCCGGCTCCCCGACCTAGAAAAGATAAGCAAGTTGAAAGTAGTCGCCAACCTAGACGTCCTCCTCCTTCCGTAATTCTTGATAGTGATCACCCTTGTTTTCAATTTACCGATAGTGAATTTTATCATAATGTTGCACCAGGTGAAAGATTAGATGATGAAATTATGAATGCTCTTTATCCTAATGAAACCATCTTAGAAAATAATGAGGAAAATGAGGATGATGATGAAACCCAAGCACCGGATTTAGATGATACACCTACTAGTCCTCTTAATAACCCAACTGATGCACCGGTCGACCCACCTGTAGAAACTCCTACTTTTAATAGAGAACCTGCTAAACGCCTAGAAACATCATTAGTTTGGAATTTTTTTACTCAAGTAAGAGAACAAAATAAGGCTAAGTGTAAAACTTGTGGGAAATTAATGGTGCATAAATATACTGGAGACCGTAGCGGCACGGGTAGTTTGACTAGGCACATAAAAACACACCCTAGAGATAAGGCTAGATTTTTTCAAATGAAAGCGCAACTAGAGGGGACAAGTGTAGATTCTGCGGTTAACCCTAGTACAGGTTCAAATCTAGTTCAACCAGGAATTAACACTGTCACCGGAGGTATTTTATATTACGATCCAAATAGAGATCGTGAAGAATTAGCAAAGATGATTACTGTTATGTGCTTACCTTATACTTTTGTATCTAATCCTAATTGGGTTCATTATATTAGAAAAGTTTTTAATCCTACTTATAAAGGTTGGCCTCGCGCAACAGTTAAGAGTGATATTTATAAATTCAAACATGAATATGAACAATATTTGCAGTATTTATTTACTCATATACCTAATCGGATTTCTATTACTACTGATATTGGTAGAAGTGGTAATGATTGTGATTATCTAACTGTTACAAGTCATTGGATAGATGAGGAATGGATAATGCAAAACGCATAATTGCATATAGAATAATTAATTCGCGTCACACAGGTAAGTTTATAGCTACCACTGTTGCAGATATTTGTAGATATTTTTGCTTTAGCGATAAAATAATGGCAATTTCAATGGATAATGCTTCTAGTAACACCAGTGCTATAGGCATGCTTACAACAACACTAAATCCTGCATTTACTAATATTTTCCATGTTAGATGTATTTGTCATATTTATCATTTAATTGTCGGTGATGGTATGCGAATATTAAACATAGAAATTGAAAAGGTTAGAATGGCTCTTAATTGACTTTTTTATTCAAACCGTAGAAGTAGACTTAGAGAGTATTTTAAAAAATGTGATGAATATGGCCTTAGAGAAAGAAAGGTTCCTAAACCTTGTCCGACTAGATGGAATTGTATGTACGAAAGTTTAGTAGTAGCATATGAATATAGAAACCCAATTAATGCAACGTTTAATTCTCGGGTAGGTGGTGAGGATGATGATGAAATGCTTACCACTCAAGATTGGACTAATGTTAAAATTGTTTTAGATTTTTTAGAACATTTTCAAATTGCTACAAATGCATTTTCTGGGCAATATTATCCTACTATTTCAAACTGTTCAATTTATATTGTAGCACTATCTGATTTGTTTGTTGAATTTAGTGAGGGTGGGGATATTTATGAACTTGCTATAAATGAAATGAAACAAAAGTTTAAAAAATATTTTTTCCTATCCCTCCTATTTATGGTCTTGCTGCAATGCTAAATCCTACAATGAAATTGGGAGGTCCTCATTTTTGGTATTCAAATATTTATAAGGCTTTAGATCTTTCAAATGAGGAAATTGCGACACTTGCAGATGCAAAAGCTTCAATTAAGATTAATGCTCAAACAGTTTATAATGCTTATCAACTTGCCTTAGAGCATGCTAGGCCAACTATTCCAACCCCTACTTCGTCTAGCTCACAATCGTCTAAAAGAGTTGCGGGCTTAAAAGCTCTTAAATCTTGGACGGAGTTCAGGGGGTCTCAAGGTGAAAATTATGATGAAACTTCACATCTAAATGAGCTTCAAGTTTATTTGTCTCAGGGACTTGAAAAGGAGAATCCAGACGGCTCTTTTGATCTTTTGGAATGGTGGAAGGCAAGGGAAAAATATTTTCCTGTTCTTGCAAGGATGACTCGGGATATTTTATCAATTCAAGCTTCAATTGTTGCATCAGAGAGCGCTTTCAGTCAAGCAAGACTGCAAATAGGTGATATTTCTTTGTCTATACTTAGAATTATTTATAAGCTACAATATATACATAATATACAATATATATACTACAAGAAAATATATAAGAGAATATATATACACAAGATACAATATAATATACTACAAGACAATATATTATGCGAATATATATACATAATATACAATATATATACTACAAGACAATATATTATGCGAATATATATACATAAGATACAATATATATACATAAGATACAATATATTATGCGAATATATATACATAAGATACAATATATATACTACAAGAAAATATATAAGAGAATATATATACATAAGATACAATATAATATACTACAAGAAAATATATTATGCGAAAATATATACATAATATACAATATATATACTACAAGAAAATATATTATGCGAACATATATACATAAGATACAATATATTATGCGAATATATATACATAAGATACAATATATATACTACAAGAAAATATATAAGAGAATATATATACATAAGATACAATATAATATACTACAAGAAAATATATTATGCATGACAATTTAGTGTTTTACTATTGTTTTGTTATTTTCTTTTTCGTCAAGCACTTTAATAATTAGATATACATATATACTACATATATATTTTTAATATAGCCATGATACTACAAGAAATTGCCTTAAAAAAAACCGCTAGGCCCGCGAAGTCCACGAGCCCGGCCCGTTAAGCACAGGACCATGTGGGCTTAGGCCCGTCACGGGCCGGTTCCACCCATTGAGCCCACGAAGACCGGGACCACCAGGCCCGGGACCGCCAGAGCCCAGGACCACGAAGCCCGGGACCGCGAGGCCCGGCCCGTTAGGCCCACTAAGGCCCGGGCCAGAATACAGCATTAATTGGGCCTTGCCCTTCCGACCCTAAGGCTTTTGGAATTTTTTCATGTGGAAATGACACCTAAATAGTCACTTTTAAGCATGATGTTTATAATATATTTATAGATTAGCCAATTTACTCAAACTTCAAGATACAACGTCCTGAAAGTTACACCTCAAGGTTCAAACTTCAGGATATCGTGTCTTAAAGTTCGAAATTTGTGTTCGAAAATTTGAATCATATGTCCTGAATTTTAAATTAGCAGTTTAAAAATTCAGGACATTTACTCCTGTTTCAAATTAGCAACACAAAAGTTTAGGACACTAATTTCAAATTAGCAACTCAAAAATTTAAGATACAAAATTCAAGATACTTAGTCTTGAAGATTGGGTAAATTAGCTAATCTTTAAATAAATTATAAATTATAAATATATTTTAACTAGGAGACTTAAAAGTGATTATTGATGCACTTCGCCCATTTTTTATTGAAGTTTGATAAAGAAAGAATACTTAAGTTCAAATCACAATTGTCAAGAGTATTCTGACTTAAATTTTACTTGAAAAACAAATTACAATTGTGAAACAAATACTTTTTTGATTTTTTTTTTTTAAAAATCGAATATTATCTGTGGACAAACGGCTAAAAATAGTCTTGGATACCTAATTAAAATATACTTGAAGTTGCATTGGATTGTGTAAAGAAAATCGAAAATTGAAGGCGAGGATTGTTTTACAAATCTTTATTGTAGTTCTCAGTCCATGCCACAAGGGAAACTGCCATTGTTTGATGCCAAACGATCCACAATTGGCTGAATAAATTTTCAAATCTTGCGTGGTGCTTGCCACTGCTTGGTACACATGCATTGCTTTACAGTGCCGGCTGAAGGGTAAAGCAGCCCAAGCAATGGCTTTAGGCTCCCAAATTTTGGGGTCCCATCTTTCATTAGTAGTAATTTTATGAATTAATTTTTTAAATACAAAATTAAAGTTAATTGACTCTTGAGTTTGAATAATTCGAAAAGTATAAAAATATTTTTTATTTTTTATTTAGTGGGTAAAAATTGAGATCACTAGATGATAAAGATATAACAAAATATTGACTTAGCCCTGATTAGAACATAATAGCCACTTCGATATGATAGTTTACGCTTATTTTTCAAATTATATAGCGTGAAAAGAAATATTACAAGAAGAAGATAAGACTCTAATCGATATACTTAATAAGATAACTAGACTTCATTTTTTTCTAATGCCTATATTTCTTATAGAATAAAGTATTACTGTAACAATTGCATCCGGAGAAAGAAGTTTTTTCAAATTAAAATTGACAAAATCTTGTATAGGATCAACAATGTCTCACGAGGAGCTAAATGGATCAGATTAGCAGTATTATTAGTTGAAAAATGATTATTAGAATAACTCGATTATAAGAAAATTATTTGTAATAATTTTGCATTTAAAAAAATTAGGAAAATACACATCAATCAAATAAAAAATTAAGACTTTTTATCAAAATTTTGCTTTAGGCCACCAACAATGTTGAACCGCGCCCCTGTTTACCGTTCGACAGGATTGATAAACATTCGATGTGGTGGTACGCACGAGAGACCATCCCAAAATGATCCTCTTTACCCCAAATAGTATTATGAGTTTAATTAACATTTTGTATTTTTGTTCATACGTCGAGTAAATAACTTTCCTCTATAGCCTCGTGTTTGATCTCCTTGCAAGATCTCCTTGACACTTTTTTCCTAATCCTGTTGAACATGTTGTAAAATCGACATATAATATGTACTTTATATCCGTTTTTACTTGCAATTTAGGGGAAATTATACATACCTTTATTTCAAATACTACTCGAAATTTTAAAAATAAATGTTTATGTAGTAGTATGTAAATAAAACTAGAGAAGAGGTATCAGTAGCTGAAATTTCATGTGATTATTTTCCTTAAATTCAAATAGAGGTGGAGCTGGAATATAAGTTATGAGGTCACGTTTTGCTCAGATTCTATATATACTTTACTAAATATTTATTGATATTTGATCGTTAATTCAATTTTATATATTAACTTAAGGTTATTATAAAAATTCATAAACTTTAATACCAAATTCGCATTGGATTGAAAGGCGGATGGATATTTTACACTCCGACAACATTTGAATTTGGTCAGTGAGCTGTGTCCAAAGGCGCCTATGCCATCAATGCAAATAAATGTAAAAGATCTGAGCTTATGAATACTCACGTAATCTTTCAAATTTATCATTAATGAACTTCAGGGGACCCTCTCAATAAGTCTCACCGATTTCATTTCCTTGCTGCATTTTGCTACGCTATTGCTAAATTACAGATATATCCTCGTCATGTGACCTTGTAGGGGTCGTGTACATAAAATTGTAATAACTAATCACAGTCAATATAGTAATAAATTTTGCATAAGATATGGTTGGTTACATTAAAAAGAACAATCACTGCAAAGCACTAATTCATAGGGCAGGTAGGCGGTATTAACTATTAAACAATATTTGCATTAAGTTATGTAAAAATCTAAAGAGAGCTTTTCATTATTTGACACTGTATAATGATTCTTTTATTAGTAGTTTCCGCATAATAATTCATGTATTATTATTTTCATAACTAGTACATCAACTAAATTATTCCGTAATGCATGAGAGGTGCATTGTTAAATGAACGTACCAACCAATAAAATAATTATCAATCTTTTAAAGCATATTATATTCAACCAAAACAATGACACAATCTTTTTAACTACTCCTCATGCGGCCCAATTTATGACTTTAGTTTTTATACTTTTATATACCTTAAAAAATAATAAAAGAAATTAGTAGGTAAAACTATTGTCATACGTGAGGTCTATAACAATTAAGGTGTACATAAGCCGATCGTTGGTTCGGCTTTTCCGGTTACCAAACCAATTGTCTCGAATTTTTAAATCTATAAACCAAACCAACGTGCAAGTTTTTCTGCATGTGGCTCGTTCGTGATAACTTCTTCGGATTTGCATGAACTAACGAGCCAATAAAAGTCGAGTTTTTCAATCTCAGTTTTTTCCGAGTTTTTCGTTTTTCTCGGGGTTTTCGGTTTTTTTTTTCCGACAAAATCTTCATAGCACATATTTCTTAGGTCCTAGCAGGATAAAACTATATAAGATGTTACCCAATAAAATAATATAAAATGATGTGAGATGAGTCATGATTATACTAAAATACTCAACAAATAACATAAAATAAATATTGCTAACTAATAAGCCATAATAAAAATAAACATCATCTAAAAGTACTAAGTCATCCTAAAATAAGTACGACGAATAAGTACTAAGTATTAATTATATGATTAAACAATATTAAAAGTAAGTTGTGCACTTTCACTATCTAAACCAATGCAGATCTAAAAAAATAAATATCTAATACAATTGTCATTCCTAGTATTGATTGAATTTTTTTTATTAATTAGTATTGATTTGATTTTGCTTTGGGCTTTATTTGAGTTACTAACTTTTATGAGCTATAAAATATATTTAATCATTCAAAAGTATTAAGTCTAAGCTTGAAATAATCCATTAAAAGAGAGAAGTATGAAAATGTATAAAAAGTATTTATAAATTACTTTACTTATTATTTATGTATAAAAAATAATAGTAAAACTTGTATACATGTAATGTCGGGTTGGGTTGGTTTCGGTTTGACTTTTTTTAGTTAAAATCAAACCAAGCCAATTATGATCGGGGTTTTTTTGACACCAAACCATAGTCGTTTTTTTTTATTTGACTCGAATTATCAGTTTAGTACGATTAATCGGTTTCCTTTGTATAACCTAATAACAATTATATAACTTGAATCGGATGGAACATCTTTCCAATAATAAAAGGTTAAAGGAATTCCAGAAGAAAAAAAAAAGGAGAAAGAAAGGAACTGATAATTCTATGTGATGTCTGGGCTAATTGCAAAACATTATTGGAAACGGTAAACCTTAATATATACTAGTAATTTCATTTAATTTTTCATTGACTTGTATGCCAATGCATGACTTGAGGGGTGTTTGACTCAAAAGATATTGGAATTTTTTTGAACAAATCAATTAAAGAAAGTGAAGGGGAAATCTTAGTTAAACATAATAAATCCCAGATCAATGAGCTACTCGAGAAGATGAAATCTGAGCTGAAATAGGAGTAATCGATCTTATTAAAACTCTTCATTGTGGCTCTCATTAATTAATGGGAAAGGTTGCTTTACATGTTTTTCTTTGAATGCTTCATCCTTCCTTTTGTTATCGAGATTACAGAAAAGAGAAATAAGGAGAAAGGAAAAGAAGTCACGAGCCCCACTAATCGAAGGTTCTCCCTCACTATATATAGTGATGGGACCTTTGCTATTTATTTGGTCCGACGCTCTATTACGCTATGTCTATCTTGGTCGTCCTCTAAATGTCGTTTCTTTTGGCTCGACGGGTGTCGAGAATGTTGGAAGTGGAATAGATCATGTCGTCTTTCACTGCCTTGCCGCCTGGACGGGACGTTGGCCAGCTTGACAGCAACGGTCAGATTTTGACCCATACAAGGAAAACATATTATTTGTAAATCTTAATACGTGATAATGATTATTTAAAAGAAGAAATGTTGACTAGTAGTAATGATTTATTTAAATATGCTTTTAACTGGAAAATATCATTGGTTATTGCAATTGGTATATTTCTTTGTTGACCACTGATCAAATGGGTGGTTTAATAAATTCATAAGTCGAATTATAAAATTAAATGGCGTTTTCCCCCAAATCTGGAATATAAAAAAAGTTTCTAGTTTCAAGTATTCCATCTTTTAGTGTAAAGTGGGCTTATGATATGCTTACATATATAATAATTAAAATCTGTGAAAACATAATAAAATGTAGAAGAAATGGTATCAATAACTAGTTTTAGAGGAAAAACGAATAAAACATAGGACAAATAACTATGTAAAACAAATGTTCTAATTTGTGAAGTGGGAATTATCGATTTTCTTATTTATTTTATTCTCACATAGTAGGTTAATTTCTTTTCCCCGTGCACCAGATAATAATGATCTTAGGCGGATCCATAATTTAAATATTATGGGTTCAACTATTAAGGTTTTTAGTGTTGAACTCATTATATTTTTAAAGTTATGGTTTCATATCTATCACTTATGCAATTTTAATGAATTTTTACTCCACGTTGAAAGTTATGGGGTTCAGTTGAACCCGTCGGCGAACACACTACAAACGCCCTTACAAAGAATTTAATAATACATGTGCATCAACAATGTCCTTTTACCAACTTCACCAAACTTGATTCGGGCTCAAGATGTCGGTGAAAAGGAACGAAGAATAACTAATCAAAATTTAATTCTTGTTTAAGCCATTATTTGTTTTGGTAATTGAAATTTGAAAATAACACTAAGATTAGGTGGAGAGTTAACATTAGATATCAACATTCAAGCAGTTAACGTTCAGTCAGAGACACCTTCAATTGCAGGCTAAAATTTTGGGAGATAGATTGTGTTCTACGTGAAGCAGTCTTGTCTATTTTGTTCTACCAACAAAATCGACTTATTTTATACCATGAATAGGTGCAAAATATACTCCTAAAGATGAGCAGATATAGGAAATTGTGTCGTTGCGATTTATCGAGTAAATCTCTCTAAATTTCATCCATTCAACAACTGATTTGTCGCAGAGAATCACTACTAGAAATTTGATCAAAACCAACTGACTGAAAATAACGAATTCGTAGCGGTTGAAAAGTGTTAGATCGATAGAGCCAATTTCGATCGATTTTTTTTTATATTAAAATTTAGCGATCAAAATTGGTCGATTTTTTAAAATGACCGACCGATATTTCAATCGATTTTTTAAATATTAATTTTAATTTATTTTAAATGAAAAACTGACTGAAATTAATCGTTTTTTGAAAAATAAATTTTGTCGGACACAAAAATAATTTTTCGCATTTTTAATGCAAAAAAAGACAACGACTTCGATCATTTTCCTAAAAGAAAATTAAAAAAGAAAATATTTTCAAAAATCGCCCGACTTAGCGAAGTCGGCGGTCAGCCGCGAAATATAATATAATATAATATAATATAATATAATATAATATAATATAATATAATATAATATAATATAATATAATATAATAGAGGCAAAAGCATATTATTAAGACAAGTGACATAACCACAAAAAGCCAAGTGGCATTGTTAAGACAAAATAAATTACCTTTTTAACTAAAAAAACTTTTTAAATTTTGAATTAATTAGTTATTCTATTTGAATTAATAAATATAGATATCTTATAATTAGTTATATTTAAAAAACGAAAATATATAAATAAAAAAAAAACTACCCATTCAAATTTGTTAGTAGTTTCAAGTTGGAGTTTTAAAGTTATTTTAAAATAAAAAACAAAAATCTATCTATATTATTATAAAAGCATGAATAAAATGTTGGATTACAAAAATAACCTTTTAATATTAAGTATAATAACTCATAATAAAAGGACATAATCAGAATTCTAGACATTAGCCTTATAATCTTATGAGTTTTAGGACATAATACTATACATTAGGAATCCTACATGATTACCTTTAGGAATCCTATTAGTATAATTATTTTTGGGAATATATATTAGCCTTGTAATCCTATTACTTTTAGGATATACTTCTTAAAAAATTTCTATTACTAATTCAATTTGAAAATATATTATATTGTCCAAAACCATTTAAAATATGAGAGTCTATATTATTATAAAAACGTGAATATAATATTAACAGACCAAAATGGCTCTAAAATATTAAACAGAAGAACTCATAGGGAAAGGACATAGCTGTAGTAACTTATTTTTTTGAACTGCAATAACTTCTATGTTAATTTTTTTAATATATAAGATTTTAAAATTAATACAATCTTGTCTATTAAATTCTTATTAAAATATGTAGGAAGGTTTAATAAAATCTATTTCATAAAAATCCTCCATATCGATAATATAATACCACTCTATAATATTCAATATAAAAAAAAAAAGTAATGTTAAACGGACTGCATAAAGCGTTGAAATTGAGAAAAAAATTCCACAATAATATATTATTATATTATATTTGAACTGCTTTCCTCAAATAATATTTTTTTATTATTAATTTTTCGCGTAATATAGAAAAATATATATAATTATTAAAGAACAATTAAGAAAAATTTTAAGAATATAAATGTGTGAGAAAAGAAAGAAAAAGGTTGGTAAGAGGCAATACCACTAATGATTTTGCAAACATAAAGATCTAAAAGTGGAATGTCATCAATCTTTTTACTCTTTAAAAAAAATTATAGTGGAAAAAATTATAATCACGGCTAAATATTCAAACATGAGATGAACTAATATTAAGAATCTAAATCAACAGAAAATAAATTATATTTTATGTTAAAATAAAATAATCAAATCTTTCAATTAATTATTTGCAAGAGAATCCAATTACATTATTTTTTAAATTCATCATATGAGTAAAATTATTTTTCAAGTTAAAACAAATCTTAGGGTACATAAATTTATTCAAGTTAGAATTTTTTATTTAAAAAAATAGATCACAATGTAAAAAATATTAATATAATATTAAAAAGGTCATACAAGTGTTTGAGGAGGCACAGTCAAAGCTAAATCCTGAACAAGAATAAGCTTTCAAGACTATATTATAAATAATTGACTCTGGTATAGCGCGATTATCCTTTGTGAATGCCTCCGACGGAATCGAAATAATATTCTTATGTCATGCATTACTTGCAAATGTCATATCAAGATGCATGATATTATTAACAATATGAACAAGTGGTGTACTAGCAACGATTTTAGTATGAGGACGTACAACTCAATTCAAATTTGATATGTCTCTTCAAATAACTGAAATAACCATCTCAAATATATCAAATCAGAACAATATGGCTAAATTTATAAGGAAAGCAAAAGTGATAATATGGGATGAAGCGCTTTTGGCTAAGCGTCAAACGATCGAAACAATCGTCTAGAGTTTTAGAGATATATTGGATATCGATGAACCGTTTGGTAAAAAAGTAATAGTTTGGGAGGTGATTTCTGTCAAGTACGATTAGTAGTTCCAAAATTGACCAAAGCAGAAACTGTAAATGCTAGCTTGCCAAAATTATACTTATGACCTCAAATGAAAAATATTCAAATGACAAAAAATATAAAAGTAATAACAAATGCAACATTCAGTGACTTCTTGATTCGTGTCAGAAACAAAAAAGAGTATCCAATAAAAGATGATTTGATTCTTCTAGAACACTTGGCTATAACCCCAATGGTAATAGTAGTGCATTTAATAAGGAAAATATAGATTTTCATCATTAGGTTATAACGCAATTTGTGCAAATTACATGATAGAATTTAAAGGGCTATCTTAGCTATCAGAAATGAATATGTTGATTAACTAAATAAAAGGTTGATTGCTAAGTTTTATGGTAAAAATAAAATATTTTTCAGTTTTCACTCATCAGAAGATGATGCCAACAATAACTACTAAGAAGAATAGTTAAATATTTTAATACCAAATGGTCTTCTACCGTACATGTTTGTTCTCAAATTCATTATTTATTATGTATGTTAATGTCACCATATATATAATAGACTAAGTTAAAATTAATCTTCCATTGCATATAGGTTGATTTTGAAGAAAATTATGTCTGTCATGCTACTAAAAACTTAGATTCGTTGAATAGCTTATGTAATAGTACACATATAGTATATAGAAGTTTTGACAATAACGGCATACATGCAGAACTTATGATACTGGTCAATATGCTTCTAAGTATAAATTTATCTCCGAATTCAATTTTTATTTTCCGAAACTAAAGAATATCTTTTTAAATTTGTGTGAAAATAAGTTTCAGTTTGTTTATATTTTGTAGTTATAATAAATAAAGCACAAGGACAAACATCCTAAATATTGAACTATATTTACCACAATATATTTTCTTACATGAATAACTATATGTTGCGCTTTAAAGAGAGATATCAATATCAACAACAAGTGTTCTGGTTATGGCAGAGTAATCAAAGCATGAAGGAAATTGTGGTCATCACTTGTATTGCAATAAAATTCTACATTCTGAGGCCTTAAAAACCTCCCTTAACATCACCTCGATTTGCGTGCGCAATTTGGATGCGTAGTCGGAGAGCTTAAATGCGAAAAATCTGTAAAAAATGATAAGTTTTGACTGTAAAATGAATAAATTTGACTTCGGTCAATGTTTTGGGTAAACGGACCCGGACCCGTAATTTGACAGTCCCGGAGGGTCCGTAGGAAAATATGGGACTTGGGTGTATGCCCAGAATCAAATTCCAAGGTCCCGGGCCCGAGAAATGAATTTTCAAAGAAAATTATTTTCTGAAATTGTTTAAGAAAATTTGAAATGAAATTTGATTAGAACATGTTAGTATCGGTCCCGTATTTTGATTCCGGCGCCTGGTACATGTCTTATATATTATTTAAGATGTTTCTGTGAAATTTTATAAAAAACGGATGTCATATGACGTGATTCGGACTTAAATCGCAAAGTTGATGTTTAAAGAAGTTTTGAGAATATTTCATTGATCTCGAGATTTAATTTGATGTTCATGATGTTATTTTGATGATTTGATTACACGAATAAATCTGTAGGATGTTTTTGAGGTTTGGTGTGCGCTTGGTTTGGAACCCCAAGGGCTCGGGTGAGTTTCGTGTAGGTTCTGAGATGCCTGAGGCCTAAAAAAACACAATTGTGGCAAGTTCAAAGAAGTTGTAGGTCTTTGAACCCGCCAGTGCGGTCCGCACAAAAGCGTGTGCGACCGCGGATAGGGGCCAGTGCGGTGCGCGGTTTGCTTTGTGCGGTGCGCGGTGGAGGCCTATACGGCCATAGTTCATTTCGTGCGGTCCGTACATGACACTGGACTGCAGTACCCTCGGGAAGGCCTGTGCGGCCGTAGTCCATTTTGTGCGGTCCGCACAGGGGGTCTGAGAGGGGTATAAATAGACGAGATTTTCAGTTATTTTTTATTTTTCAAAACCCCAAAAACATAAGAGGCGATTTTTCAAACAACCTTTCTTCTCTAAATCAATTGTAAGTCATTTAACTAGTTTTCTTCAATCATTAACATCTTTTAACATGATTTCAACTTCAAATCAATGATTTTCATGGGAGAAATTGGGTGTTTTGGGTAGAACCTATGTTTTTGAAAAATTGGGGATTTGGACCTCGATTTGAGGTCTGATTTCAAAACAAAATACATATTTGAGCTCGTGGGAGAATGGGTAATCGGGTTTTGGTTCGAACCTTGGGTTTTGACCACGTGGGCCCGGGGGCGATTTTGACTTTTTAACTTTGGAGAACTCATTTTCATACATTCAAATTGATTCATTTAGCGTTTATTGATGTAATTAAGTAACTTGTGGCTAGATACTAGCGAATTGGCGGAGGAATCAAGGGGTAAAGCTATAATTGAAACTTGAGTTGTGTTCGAGGCATTGAGGTAAGTGTTTGGTCTAACCTTAGCTTGAGAGATTATGAGTTGTATCCTATTTTCTATTTGTTTCTTGTTGAGTACGGCGTATAGGCATAGTGACAAGTATCTATACATTGGTGTCAAGCATGGCTATGAGTCTTATATTGTGATTTTCATGATTTCGTTGTATTATTCATGCCTTGGTAAAGATTTCTAATTGTTGTATAAAGTTTGTGGAAAGAATTATGACCTATGAACATTGAGGAGCTTTGGCTCAAGTTGTATAGTGAAATTGTGAAAGTATAAGTGACAATTGAACTTTTAGAGCATTGGCTCGAGTTGTGAAAGTATAAGTGAAAAATTGAAACTCTAGAGCATTGGCTCGAGTTGTGAAGTGAATTGTGAAGTAAGAGTGAGGAAAAGAAGAAACCATTATGTTGCCCCCTTGTCGGGCTATTGTTGAATTGTGGTTCCCTTGTATTGTGTTCTTAATTGATATTACAAATGCTTAGGTTGAGGATTCTTTGTGTTGGGTAGGGATTATGGGTATATCTGAGGTAGTTAGGTGTCGGAATGAGGTTGGTTATAACTGAGGTAGTTAGGTGTGGTGACGAGTTTGGTTATAGCTGAGGTAGTTAGGTGTGGTGACGAGTTTGTTTATAGCTGAGGTGGTTAGATGTTGTAACGAGTTTGGTTATAACTGAGGTAGTTAGGTGTGGTATCAAGTTTGATTATAGATGTTTCTCCCTTGCCAGGACGTGATTGCTTATGCTGTCAAATCCCTTGCTGGGACAGTGTAGACCTTATTGATCTCTTGTCGGGACTCTCGTTATAATTGTAAATATTATATATGGACCGGGTTGTACGCCACAACAATATTATACGTGGACCGGGTTGCACGCCGAAATAATATTATATATGGATCGGGTTGCACGCCACAACAATGATATATGTGGATCGGGTTGCACGCCGCAACAATATTAAATGTGGATCGGGTTGCACGCTGCAACAATTATATATTGGGATCGGGTTGCGCGCCGCAACAAAGATATAATAAAATGGGAACGGGTGGTACACCTACCACAAGACAGGTGAAATGGGAGCGGGTGGCACGCCTGCCACGAGATATGAAAAGAAAGTAAAATCTGCCTTTGTTCCCTTTTTCTTGTTAGTGGGTGGTTTTGATTCCTTAATAATTCTCTTGATATTCTGTTTTACCTGCTATTCCCCAAAGCATGTTTCCCCCTCCCAACTTTACTTGTTTATTTCTGTATTTCTTTCCCACTGTATATAATTGAACTGCACAGGTTTAGTTGG
Organism: Nicotiana tabacum; assembly: GCF_000715075.1. Lineage (NCBI taxonomy): Eukaryota > Viridiplantae > Streptophyta > Magnoliopsida > Solanales > Solanaceae > Nicotiana > Nicotiana tabacum. The sequence continues at coordinate 173,597,480 of NC_134086.1, read as the reverse complement.
TAGTCTGGTCCTAGCCTCGTCACTACTTCGCCGAGGTTAGGCTAGGCACTTACTAGCATATGGGGTCGGTTGTGCTGATACTATACTCTGCACTCTCTTGTGCAGACCCCAGTGTTGTGGACTTCGGACCGCAGTGAGATTGCTGATTCTTGATCATCAGGCGACCCGAGGTAGTCTTGTAGGCGTCCGCAGACCTTGGCGTCTCCTTCTATCTACTTTCCTGTTTCTTACATGTATTTCCAAAAACAGTGTTGTAATTAATTCTTTTAGACCTTTATTTGTAGTATTCTTAGACTGTCTGTGTAACTGTGACACCAGTTCTGGGTAGTCGAGACTCAAGCAGTTGTAATAGATATTCATGTTCAGATGGCTTATGGTTTTCTTCCGCTTATGTTATATTTCGTTGTTTAAATATTATTTCTTCATAATTGTTAAAGAGAATAAAATTGGTAAAAAGGTAGATGGTTCAATAATTGGTTTGCCTAGCTCACATTAGTAGGCGCCATCACGACTCCCGAGGTGGAAATTTCGGGTCGTGATAGAAATATATACAAAACAAACACCGTCTATAAAGAAGTATTCAGTAAGATATCATCACATTAAATACCTTTAAACTACAATACATAATTATCTACTTAATATGACTAAAATTTATCATTTATGTAAGTTCTGATGATATCCTTTCATTTTGAATTCACGTATTATGGTAATGTAATAATATTTTTCGCCATTTAGATGATTGTTATAGTATGATATATAAAATTTCTCTCATTAAATAAATTTATTATTCCTTCATATAAATTGTCACACCTCCTTTTTTTGGCACCGCGGGGGTACAAAGGAGTTTTTTCAATTAAAGAACAATCGAAACGGGATTTGTTTATTTTATTCAGAGTCGCCACTTGGGAGATTTATGGTGTCCCAAGTCACCAGTCAAGTCCCGAATCGAGTAAAAGATTGACTCTGTTTAACAGTCCCCGAACCAGAAATCCGGATAAGGAATTTTGTTAACCCGGGAGAAGGTGTTAGGCATTCCCGAGTTTCGTGGTTCTAGCACGATCGCTCAACTATTATATTTGGCTTATTTATCTGATTTTTAACAATTAAGAACTTATATGCGAATTTTAACTTTGAACCGCTTTTATCAATTTTTATTATTATTGTTATTATTTTACGGGGAATTGTAGCGTTGTGGAAATGCATCTCGAACCACGTTACAACCAGTGTACACGTGGTCGTCGGCAAATTTCGACTCTGTCAAGATTTGTATTTGGGTTGCATAAATGCACACCCGAGTTTAGGAAGGTAAGATTAATTAAGGCGCGTCCTAAAGAGATTATCGTATCGTTATTTTTGGGAAGAGGCCGTGAAAATTCACTAGGCGATCAACTCCAAAGTTTGTCCGGTTGTTGAGTCCTTTTATTGAGGGCCCCACAATTTGTGATTTACTGTGGCGAGGCACACCTCCTTTATTTTAAGGACAATCCTAAAGTGACTACATTTTCTATTTTTAGTTTGTCTCTAAAATAAAAGAGAAAAATCCTAGTTAATTACATGCTTGAAAAGGCCATCACTTATTTATCGGATTAAAGCAAAACGCAACCGGAAAATTACAATCAAACTTGCGTAAAAGAAGATTATTTCATACCCTATTCTATAAGCCAATACTACTGAAATTGAAATCATAAATAAAGACGGAATTGACAAACAATATATTTTCAAAAAAAAAAGAAACCAATTATCCTATAACTAATTTAAACCCACCTTATTAGACGAAATGAACCGATGGAACTAATTGTTTTCAAATGCTTGAAACTAAGCCATCTTTAATTACTAATGATTACGAAAGTTTACTTAAGCTTGATCATTGACTTAAATAACCTATGGGATTAGTGTTCTTAGCCTTACTATATTGAATCGCGCTTCAAATATATCAAACCTACGGATTATACGAAATTACTAACCAATTATATTTGCCTAATACTTACGGATCTTTATTACTAAGAAAAAACAAATCACAAATTTCAAGTTACTTCTATTCCTATATTCGTGAGTTCAAAGCTAGATTTTACCAACCAATTAAATCGATTCACCACATTAACTAATTACCAATTTAGAGTTGGATGTGATTCCGAAGCTACCTTATTTTAAACATATGAATTAACAAAACTGAAACTAATAACTATGCAATTCCTACGGAAATACGTCCAATATTTCAACAATCTAACAATTCTGCTCCAATTAAACAGGCATACTGTATTGACATATATTCACGTCATGTTAAGGATCTTAGGTCCGTAATCTAACGTTATGCCCTATCTAGTTGCTAATCGATGATCTTACAAGAATAGTCTTAATACAACATTCTTCTACCCTTTATATAACTGGAAACACATAGCTAATATCTAACTAAAATACAATTATTCTATAATTAAAAACAGAAATCTTCTGTCCATTTTATTTCAACTTTAATAATCAAACGTCGAGGTGATTCAAAGTAATGTACCTGATAATAGAGCAGAAGAAGAAGGTGAGGATTGGTAGTTCAGTAGCAGACAACAGCAGCAATAACCAGCAACGACCAATAGAAATAAACCCGTAACAGATTTAAACAGACCAGCAGAAGTCCAGCAATACCGATAACAATACATACACCCAGTAATTGAACAAACTGAGTTCGGATATAGTTAGAAGCAGAATCAATGGACTGCCAAATAGTTTTAACAATCAAAAGGACAAAAACCAGTGTTTGGAACCTATATTCTGCCTAGGACTCAATGGAATAGTATCTTTGCCCTTAAACTCTCTCTTCAAACTGATTCAAAACCCAAAATCTCCTCCCAGATTCCTTTTTCCTATCTTTTTTCTTAGTTTTCTTTCTGCCATTCTCTCTCTCCTTCTCTTCAAGGTTTTTTTAAAGTCCCCTCTTTTTTAACTCCCCTCCAACACCTTTATACAAATCTGCCCGACCCCTTTTTTATTCAAATCAAAATTTCCACTAAAATCTGAATTTTTTCACTTTGAATCCCACTAAGGCAATCTTTTCCTTATTATCAGCCCCCCATTCCCTTTTGTTCCCCACTAGTGTATTAATTAATATTCCACTAACAAAGCACTAATACTAAAATATAATCCTAACTATTTCATTCCTAAATCAGCCCTGAAAATCCCTTAATATTACTGCCTCCTAATACAACTATTCAACTGTATTAAAATCTTAATTCTGAAATCTGTTTAACTATCAATTAACCAAAACTGACTTGATTACAGCTATAACCAATTCAGCTAGTACTTTAAGGCAGAAAATACATCAAATATAAAGGTTCCCGGGATTCAGAACAATGCTCATAATCAAAACAGAATCTGAATTAATCGGATAACTAACAATTTTGAAAACTATAACAATAGAATGCCGAATGATTCAAACTATACGAACGACCTAATCAACGAAGCTTAATTAGTCGATTACATATTACAACTGACACTGAACAAATCAGCAACAAAAAAATTAGGCAATTCGGGTAATTTCAGTGTTATTGACAAAATCATGGATTAACTGGAAACTAACTAATCGACGCAACTTATTAATCGATTACACACATAATAATTACAGCAAACATGAACAAAATGACAGATTTGGACCAAATAAAAAGGTCTATTGAAGATGAAACAGAATTAATTAAAAGAAAAGTAGAAAAATCACACAAACTACTAAAACAGGCAACGAGATACACATAGCATACATGAACAGAAAGAAGGAAAGAAAAAAAATACCTCTGAATCTTAAAAACAAAATTGTCCCAGTCTCGAACTGGACTTGACCTCTTTGAGGTCGAACGGACCTTAATCGAAGTATTCTCAACTGAGAATACCTCGATTAAGGTCTATTAGACCCCAACCCTTCATTTAATCGGACAGACCCCAAGGTTCTGGATTTCTAGGGTTCATACAGTTGATTTGGGGCTTGAAGGTTTCTGGTTAGATTCGAACCAAACCAAGCTTGGTTTGGTTACAAGTGAGGTCAGGGGAGTAACTGGTATGAATTTGGGGTGGTTTAGCATAGATTTCCGTTTGGCTCGAATCTTCAAATGAAGATTCGAGAAGATGGGGGAAGATTCGAACCAAACAAGCAACATATTTGGAAGGGGGGTGGTCAGATGGTCCTATGGTGTTAAGGTGGTGGCCGGCGGTGTAGTTGTCGTCGGGTTTCAGGCGAAGGGGAACTAGGGCGGCTAGGGTTTGGGGGCTTCGTCTCTGAGACGATGATGAACAGGGCAAGGACGAGGGGGGGTGTTTGGTTAGGGGGCTGGGGTAGGAGGTTGAGTTTATATAGGGGCGGGGGTTGTTTGATCCTAGCCGTTCGATCAAGTGAGATCGATGGCCAGGATCTCTTCACTTAAGGGACGATGCCGTTTTGTTTAAACCGGGGGTTTGGGTCGGTTTCAGACGGGAGTGGGTCGGGTCATGAGGGAAGGCCTGGGAGCCATTAGATCAAAAGCAATGAATGGCCCTGATTAAATATGACCACACGACGCCGTTTGGTTTAATGAAAGAACTGAACTGAACCGTTAGATCTATTTGATCAACGGTCCAGATGGAAAGTGTCAATACGACGTCGTTTGTTTTGTCTTTGAGCTTAACTGGACGGGCACCATCAAAACGACGTAGCTCTTGCCCTATACTACGTCGTTTGATGGTCTTTTGGGTTGACAGACCTGGGCCGGGTGGGCGTGTAACTTTTGGGCCTAAACTCTTTTTTTTTTAAAATTGGCCCAGTCCAAATTTACTTCATTTATTTGAACTCTTTTCCTTTTCCTTCTTTAATTTAATTTAAAAACAATTCCTAATTAAATTGTAAAATCAAAAATAAAACTACACAAATATTAATTAACACTTACAACAATTAACACATAAATTAAAATCTTAAAATAAAATCACACAATGACAACAAATAGAATAAAACACATATTTTTGTGATCTTCTTTTTCAGAGCCAAATGACGGTTTAATTTATTCTTAAATGCATAATTAAATCCTAAATATGCATACAACATGTATTTTTTTTTCAATTAACTACCACAAGGTAAACATTTGCGGACAAAACACAAATAATTATCCAAAATGCCACGCAAATCCTAAAAATTGTACACCAAGAGAATTTTGTTTTATTTTTGATTTCTTTTGGAGTAGTTTTCGTGAAGCAAAAAATCACGTGCTCACAGCTGCCCCTCTTTGTCCGAAAACACGAAGGGTTTTCGTGCAAAGATAAAGTGAGCGGATACGAGCGATTTTTTGCCCGTTGGAATACTCCGTGTGAAGCATTTTTTGAAAAAGATTTAACCAAACCTTTGCTTCAAAGGTTTCCTACATATCCCGGGCTAGAAGGGAATCAGGTTAATGTAGTTTTGGAAGTTTTGGTAGCTGGGACTACCATGTAACTGCAATTTTGTTGTTACTACTGCTGCATGTTGTTGCTACTACTTACCGATCTCCTTATTACACCGTGACAAAAGAAAACCAGAAGTTAGACTAAACTAGGAATTACAAAATCTTATTTATCTTCCATTTGCTTTAGTTGCCTTGCTTTCTTGCCGGCTTGTGTTTCCTCTGGTGCTTTTCTTTCGAAAACTGCTGGGGATGACACTGGCCTTTTGCCTTTCTGAACACAAGTTTTATCATTCTGCTCCATCTGCTGGGGACACTGCTTCCTAAGTTGGAGCTTGTTATGCTGGGGATTTTTGTTGTAACCCTCCTCATTACTGACTTATTATTTGATCTTGAAATGTATTCCTCTATTCTGCAGGCGGGGACGCTCCTGACTCCAACTTGACTTTTGAAAGATGACACAACCTCCTTCCCCAGGCGGGGTCCTGACTTCTTCAACTTAAAAATATAACAACCTCCGTTCTACAGGCGGGCTCCTAACTTCAACAAAAACTTAAAAATAATTCAGCCTCCATTCTTCAGGCGGGCTCCTGACTTCTTCAGCAACTTTGAAAAATAAATCAGCCTCCATTCTCCAGGTGGGCTCCTGACTTCTTCAATTTCTTAAAAATAACACCTCCATTCTCCAGGCGGGCTCCTGACTTCAACGATTTCTTAAAAATAACACCTCAATTCTCCAGGCGGGCTCCTGACTTCAACAATTTTTTTAAAAATAACACCTCCATTCTCCAGGCGGGCTCCTGACTTCAACAATTTCTTAAAAATAACACCTCCATTCTCCAGGCGGGCTCCTGACTCCAACAACAACTTAAAAATAATTCAGCCTCCATTCTCCAGGCGGGCTCCTGAATTCAGCAATTTCTTAAAAATATAACAACCTTCATTCTACAGGCGGGTTCCTGACTTCAACAACAACCCAAAAATATTCAGCCTCCATTCTCCAGGCGGGCTCCTGACTTCTTCAGCAACTTTGAAAAATAAATCAGCCTCCATTCTCCAGGCGGGCTCCTGACTTCTTCAATTTCTTAAAAATAACACCTCCATTCTCCAGGCGGGCTCCTGACTTCAACGATTTCTTAAAAATAACACCTCAATTCTCCAGGCAGGCTCCTGACTTCAACAATTTTTTAAAAATAACACCTCCATTCTCTGGGCGGGCTCCTGACTTTAACAATTTCTTAAAAATAACACCTCAATTCTCCAGGCGGGCTTCTGACTTCAACAATTTCTTAAAAATACTTCAGCCTCCATTCTCCAGGCGGGCTCCTGACTCCAACAACAACTTAAAAATAATTCAGCCTCCATTCTCCAAGCGGGCTCCTGACTTCTTCAACAACTTAAACGTAACACCTCTATTCTCCAGGCGGGCTCTTGACTTCTTCAACTGCTTCCTTCAAAACTGGTGTTTTATTCCTCCGAAAACTGATGGGGATAACACCGATATTTTATTTCACCAATATGCCATTTCCTTCTTCAAAGACTATTTCCTTTAAAGCTGGTGCTTTCACTTCCCTGAAACCTGCCGAGAATAACACTGCTGGGGATTTATCTTCCTTCTTTTAACAATGGTGGGGATGATATTGATTCAAAGGTCATTGCTTTTACAACTTTAGGTTATCTTGCTTCTTCCAAGATTGCTTTTCTTTTAAAACTTGTATCTCCCTTCTTGTATACTACTGGGGATTTTACTTCCTTCAAAACTTGTGTTATCTTCTTTCTTTCCCAAATGTCTATCTGATTTCAAGAAAATTTTCGTAATGAGAGAAAATTTTCTGCCCCAGTTTGATAATCTTCTTTGTGACCTTGTCTTCCTGTGGTTAATAATATTTCCTTTCCCTGCTTTAAATCAAAGAAAAATTTGTTAGTTTAAAACGGGGCGAGTGGTCGTGCCACTTCTGCTGGGGGTGGTTTTTCCCTTTTCTTTTCCCTGCTTTGCTATAAAACTTGTTGGGGATGATACTATTTGTTGGGTCTGATATTTTTTGCCAGGGATGGTTTTTCTTTTCTCTTCTTTCCCCGCTTTGTGTTGTCCGACCAATGTGGAACTTGGTCGAGAATCTTTCGGAGTTGTTCCTGTATCTCGCAAATCTGCTGGGGATCCCCATAACCTTTTAACTGTTGCTTTTCCGTTTTCTCCAACTTCCCCTGGAAATTTGGTCCTCTTGGGATCTAGACCCATTCATCATTTGGTCTTGCGACCAACTTCTTTTCACTTTATCGCCTTATCTTTGGCCTGTACAATTCGCATTTTGCTTTGCACCATTTTGACAACTGGTAGTAAGCTCTGAAAATCCTTTTTAAAAACAAACTGGTGGGGAGGTAAAGTCTTTAAACCAAGAAATGAAAAAGTGATGGTTTCAAAAATAGAAAAAGGAAAAGTCTTTTTGAATGAATGCTGGGAAAAAGAAAGAAAAGAACCTATATGAATGAATATAACCGCTCCCAACGATCATGTCGTGCATTCCGGATTAATCAACCCAGTCTATTTGTATCAATCAATCTCTCGGACGGCCTCATCTTGCTGGGGATAAACAAACACTCAACTCTGTGCCAAATGCGGACCCTTTCCGCCAATCTTTCCTTGTCGCCTCATAGTGCCCTTCGAGGGGTTTTCACTAATAAGACTCTCTCATTTCTCTCAACTCCCCTCGCCTTATGGTGCCTGTGAAAGTTTTCACCGATAAGACTCTCTCATTTTATTTTATTTTTTTCAGCTGGGGATTGGTGTTGCCGATATGACTTTCTCTGCTGGGGATTCTTTTCGGCTATCAATTCATTTCCAGTTTATGATCCTCTTCTCTGCTAGGGATCAGAGTGTTATTCCCGAATTCCGTTTACATGACTTGGAACTTCTCGGATACTGATCGGGAGGTCTTTTTTGGACATCAATATGGGTTTTCGTGTCTGGCTAAAAGGAAAAGGGGTATCAAAAGGCTCAAAAATAATTTTGACGGGTAAAACATTACAACTCTTGGAATCAAACTTTTTTCCCAAAATTATAAACACAACTTCTGCCCCAGTTTTTTTTCCTTGGGGATTCTTATTTTTTGTTACACTATGACCGAGCCGTGAGGCGCCTACGTATCCTTCTTTGAGGAATCAGGTCAAACGTAGTTCCCAAATCCTTTGTTTTTTCTTGTGACTTTTCTTTTGTCTTTATTATCATTATTTTTCTCTTTTTCTTTTTATTTTATTTTAATTACTGATTCCAAAAGAGGGATATGAAAGAATAAATAAGGCTCAAAAGGGGAAGCAAAGGTTAAAGTGTTTGGATAGAATAAAGAATTGCCTCCGTCATTTCATTCTCCGATAAATGCCAACCACAAACAAACAACAATTACAATCAAAAGAAATCATACATAATATCTCTTAACTGCGTCAGAATTGATAGCCATGTCGACGCATTTCCCGTCGATATCTATTAAACATAAAGCGCCATTGGACAACACTCGGGTTATAATGAACGGTCCTTGCCAATTCGGGGCGAACTTGCCTTTTGCTTCGGCCTGATGTGGCAGGATTCGTTTCAACACCTGCTGCCCCACCTCAAATTTTCTAGGGCGCACCTTCTTGTTGTAGGCTCTCGCCATTCTCTTTTGATATAACTGGCCATGACACACAACTGCCAATCTCTTTTCATCAATGGGGTTCAACTGCTCCAACCGGGCTTTGACCCACTCGTCATCATCAATCTCAGCTTCAGCGACAATCCGAAGGGATGGAATTTCAACTTCCGCCGGTATTACTGCTTCAGTTCCATATACCAATAGATAAGGAGTTGCCCCTACTGAAGTACGGACAGTGGTGCGATAACCCAACAATGCAAATGGTAATTTTTCATGCCATTGTCTGGATCCTTCTACCATCTTCCTCAGTATCTTCTTAATGTTTTTGTTGGCCACTTCAACTGCTCCATTCGCCTTGGGAAGATATGGTGTGGAATTACGGTGTGTAATCTTAAACTGTTGACATACTTATTTCATCAAATTACTGTTAAGATTAGCACCATTATCCGTGATGATCACTTTTGGGACCCCAAATCTACAGATGATATGGGAGTGAACAAAATCCACCACTGCCTTCTTGGTTACCGACTTGAAAGTTTTAGCTTTAACCCACTTCGTAAAATAGTCGATGGCCACCAGAATGAACCTATGACCGTTGGTAGTTGCCGGATCAATAGGTCCAATGACATCCATTCCCCACACAACAAATGGCCATGGCGCTGACATTGTATGCAATTCTGTCGGCGGAGAATGAATCAAATCTCCGTGTATATGACATTGATGGCATTTCCGCACGAAATTGATACAATCACGCTCCATAGTGAGCCAATAATACCCTGCTCGAAGAATCTTTTTCGCCAATACATATCCGCTCATATGTGGCCCACAAACTCCAGCATGTACCTCTGTCATAACTGTCGTGGCTTGACTGGCATCTATACATCTCAGCAATCCCAAATCTGGGGTTCATTTGTACAACACTCCTCCACTAAGGAAGAAACCACTTGACAATCGCCGAATGGATCTTTTTTGATCTCCGGTGGCCTGCTCCGGGTATATCCCCATCCTGAGGTACTCCTTGACGTCATAAAACCATGGCTCGACATCCACTTCTTCCTCTATCATGGTGCAATAGGCATGCTGATCGCGAACCTGGTGTCACACCTCCTATTTACCGCGCCCGCGGGGCGCGTGGGGAGTTTTCTCCAATTGAAGGACAGTCGAAACGGGATTTATTTAATTATTTAAGAGTCGCCACCTGGGAATTTTAAGGCGTCCCAAGTCACCAATTTTAATCCCTGAATCGAGGAGAATATGACTCTGTTTATTATTCTGCGAACCAGAAATCTTGAGTAAGGAATTCTGTTAATCCGGAAGAAGGTGTTAGGCATTTCCGAATTCCGTGGTTCTAGCACGATCGCTTAACTGTTTTTTATTATTGGCTTAATTATCTTGATTTTATTGAATATATTTTTGTTACGTGATTTTACTACCGCTTATACTTATTGTGATTAAGGACCCTTCTATGAATCGAATTACGCGTACGTATATTCGTGTTATAAATTTAAAAATGCGGAATTGTGTCACGCGTACGTGTACACGATAACTTTTGATAATATATTTATTAAACAATCATTTTTTCGAAATTGTGTCAAATCAAGAATATTTGTTTTTCTTAAATAGTGAACCGCACATCTCGGGTTTTTATGAAATTGATTTAACGCCTTTGGAAAAATCCTTTTCTTAAATATTCGCTCGAAATTGCGCGTACGCATAATCCGAATTTGTTTTTAAAAATATAATCAGGGTACGCGAACGCATCTCTAATTGCGCAAAATACTTGTAATGGTATTAGGGATTTTCCACAAATTGTTTATTATATTCATATATTTTTTATGTGAAAATCATGAGAACTCCCATTTTAGAGGCCTATAAATTCTTTGAAAAGAATTCACAATCTATTAAAGGTTGCCCGTCGATTATAATTTCCGAGTATAAATTATATTCATTCCAACTATTCAAATTCAAAGAACAGAATAAAATATGATTAATACTATTTTTAACAAATATGACATATATATATATGCCAAAGAATGAATTGCATATGAAACTGAAAATGAATTATAAAAGAAAGAATATTTTTCAAGAACTTTTATTATTATTTTTTATTTAGTGCAAGTTCTATTCATAATTACCATTGATATAAAGTGTTGCAATTTGTTCTTATACATATCATCTCATTCTCACATACTTATTTTTAATCCAAAATTATAATTGCTTAGTTTATTTATAACGCTAAATAATCAAATTGATGAGAAAGGAGTTATTATTCGAATTGATTCCATAAAATTGTATTACATACAACATAATTGCGCGTCTAAACATTCATAATATTTTTAACACTTTAACGAGCTATACCAACTCACCTTACTCATATGATTATAAATATACCTGTCGTCATGCCATATAATAGCTTATATCAATCTAAACAAAATCATATTTTTTTACAAGATATACTACTAATGTAACTTCTTAATACTTCCATTCTACTTTACATTTAGCTAAAGGTATTATGGGATGTAATCAATGGCCCATTTTCATGCCATACTCCCTGTTTTGACAACTCACGTATAACTACACTAATGAAAAATTCTAATATAGATAATATTATTACAGCACTTATATGAGTTTTAAAAGAGAATAATCAACTACTAATTATCATGTCAAACATACTACTACATTAACCAAACGCCAAACAAGACTGAACTTTTAAAATTACGAACTTAGACAAAATAAAAATAGAATTGCAATTCAAGCTTCATTGATTCGTCATGCTGAATCTCTTTCCAACATAGAATCTAAAAGATAAGTACCTGGAAATGAAGGTAGAAGAAGTAAGTTCCAGCAGTTGCAGCAGTAACAAATTCAGCAGAATAGCAGTATTTCCACAGATTTGAGCAATAATACGACCCGAGGAAACCAGATGCACAGTACAGTATTTTTTAAAGACACTCCAGATTTTAACTGAACAGTGGAATCAAATAAAGTTGAACAGATTCAACAAAAGAACAATATTTCAGATTTCAGTTTCTTTTCAGTTTCAAATTCCCATTTTTCTGATTTTCTGTTTCTGCTACTATATTTGTGTGTGTGTGTGTGACTGTTCTCTTTTGTTTCTTTTCTGTTTGAAAAAGGTTCCTAAATCAGATTTTTCTTCTTCTCTTCTCCTAAATCAAATTTTTTCTTGAACTCTCAAAAATCTTTCTCAAAAAAAAACTCCCCTAAATCAGTCCCAATCCCCTCTATCTTATACAGGTCTGTCCCCCCTTTTTAAGTGCTGCCCGGACCCCCTTTTATCTTTTAAAAACAGAAAAATTCCATTAAAATCTGCCTTTACTACTTTAAATCCCATTAAGTTAACTTTTTCCTGATTTCTAGCAGCCCATTATCCCTTGTTCCCCATTAGTATCATTAACTAATAGCCATTAACATTCCATTATCAGCACACTATCACATTATTTCAATCCCAATAGTACCCCCCTGAAATCCTGATGTTATTACTGAAAAATCAGAACCTACTGCAAAACAGATTCTATAATCTGTATAAACTTAATTATCCTTCTGATTTTACAGCTATAACCAATCCTATTAACCTCCTAACACAATTGTATTTGACCAACTTTTGTAAACTTGAATTCAAACTTGACATTACAACAATATTACACTGAGTTCAGCATAATAATTCAAACTGAACTTCAAATTGAACTAAGATCAAACATACACAGGAGCATTGTCAATATACTGACAATGCCCTGTTCAGAAAATAACATATACAGCATACATTTGAATTCACTGATTCACAAACAAACATGATTTAATTGACGAGTATTATCAGTTGACTATTTACAACATTTGTCCATAATCAGTCTAAAACAATAGAAGCAGACTGTTTCAGTCAGCATTTTCAGAAATGAAAATTCGTAATATAACTAATCGACGAACTTAATCGAGTCGATTACACACATTGTAAACAATCACAACCAACAGAAATAATTCATGTTTGGATTAAGTAGACGGGTAGGAGATAAAGATGACAGAATTACTCAAAAAAACATGAAAAATTAACAGGTTATTAAACAAACAAGAATACATGTAGAATATTCATTAGAAACAGAAAAAATACCTTTGAATCCTTCAATTTTAACCGGACTCAACTCAACTTGGATTTGGACTTTGTTTGAAATCAAACAGACCTTAGTCGAAGTATTTTCTGTTGAAAATACTTTGACTAAGGTCGATTAAACCTCAATCTTTCGTCTGAAGTGAACAGAATCCAAAAGTCTGGTATTTCTAGGGTTCTTGAAGGTTCGATTTGGGACTTAACCATTTCTGGTCAGATTCGAGAGGGACTAAATACGACACAAGGGTGAGGGTAGCCTAGGGGTCATTTGGTGTCAGTTTAGAACGGATCTGAGTTTGTTCTTGTTTGGTCCGAATCTTCAAAAGAAGATTCGAGAAACTCGGAACTGATTCGAGCCAAACAAACATCAGATCCATAACAAAGCATGCTAGGGGGTACTATAGTGTCAACTAGGGGTTGTTTGGTTTAGATCTAAACTCGGTTCGAATCTTCAAATGAAGATTCGAGGACCTTCAAGAAGATTCGAGCTAAGTGGCTAGCATATCTGGATAGAGGATGTTCAGGGGGTTCTAGGGTGTTATTTTGGTGATCGGCGGCGTTGTTGCCGCCGGGTTTCAGGCGGTGGGATCCTAGGGCAGCTAGGGTTAGGGGTGAGTTTCGGTAGGGACGATGAATAGGGAAGGAGGGGGGTTTGGCTAGGGGGCCGGGGTAAGGTTTTGGTCCTTATATAGGGGTGGGGTGGATTAATCTTGACCGTTGGATCAATGAGAATAGATGGCCAGGATTAGTTCACTTAGCCAAACGGTGTCGTTTGGTTCACTGCTGGGGTCGGGCTGAATCGGGACATTGGGTCGGGTAATGGATATGGGTTAAGGTTCGTGGATCTCAGTCGTTGGTTGGCTTTGATCCAACGGTCCCTGATAAACTATAATCAAACGATGTCGTTTTGACTCGTTTGATTTGGACCGGTGCCTGGGTTGCCTGAATTGGGCTGAAGGGGGAGTAATTTGGTTTTGGGCCTGGATTTTAATCCAGGTCCAATTTTTTGTTTTACAACTTATTTTATTTTATTCTATTCTATTATTAATTAATAAAATCCTAATAAAAAATTATAAAACAAAATTATCATTACAATAATACTAATTATCTTTAAATAACCATTAACACGTAGATAAATCATTAATCACATAACGACACATTTAAAAATAGAACGAATGCATATTTTTTGTGATTTTATTTAAATTATATTTCAAATGCATAATAAAATCCTATATGCATGCAACATGTATTTTATTTTAATTTTCATTTTTATTATGACAAAGTAAACATTTACGGACATAACACAAATATTTAACACCACGCAAATTCAAGAATTACACAGTAAAAGAAATTTATTTTATTTTTGATTTATTTTGGAGTAGTTTTCGTAAGGCAAAAATTACGTGCTCACAGCTGCCCCACTTTGTGCGGAGACTCGAAGAGTTTTCGTGCAAAGATAAAGTGAGCGGACACGAGCGATTTTTGCCCGTTCAAATACTCCGTGGGAAGCATTTTTGAAAAATTTGACCGAACCTCTGCTTCAAAGGTTTCCTACATATCCTTGGCTATAAAGGAATCAGGTCAATGTAGTTCGGGAAGTTTTGGGTAGCTGGGACTACCGTGGGACTGTGATGTTACTGCTGCTTCGTGCTGTTTTTACTGCTTGCTGACCTCCTTATTACACCTTACTTCAAAGGTAATACAAAAACTAAACTAGATTATGGTACAGGAATTATAAAAAATCTTATCTAGGTCATGCCCTTGCGTTTCTTGTTGTCTTGATATCTTGGTGATTCTTGGGCATTTGGCTTATTCCGTATTCTTTTTCATTATGTCCCGTATTTTTTTTTGGGACTCTTGTTGTTTCTTGCTGGGGATTTTGTTGGACTCCTCTGCTTTATTGATTCTAAGTGTGCTCCTTTTTCATATGAGCGGGCTTTTGATTTCAACACTTCAATTGCATTCCCTCGTTCTCCAGGTGGGTGCCTTGACTGCTTCTTTTCTTTCTTCATCCTCGTTCTCCAGGTGGACGCCTGACTTCTTCAATTCTCCATCCTCATTCTCCAGGTGGACGCCTGACTTCTTCTTTTCTCATCCTCATTCTCCAGGTGGATGCCTGACTTCTTTAATTCTCATCCTCATTCTCCAGGTGGACGCCTGACTTCTTTAATTCTTCATCCTCATTCTCCAGGTGGACGCCTGACTTCTTTTTCTCATCCTCATTCTCCAGGTGGACGCCTGACTTCTTCTTTTCTCATCCTCATTCTCCAGGTGGACGCCTGACTTCTTTAATTCTCATCCTCATTCTCCAGGTGGACGCCTGACTTCTTTAATTCTCATCCTCATTCTCCAGGTGGACGCCTGACTTCTTCTTTTCTCATCCTCATTCTCCAGGTGGACGCCTGACTTCTTCTTTTCTCATCCTCATTCTCCAGGTGGACGCCTGACTTCTTCTTTTCTTCATCCTCATTCTCCAGGTGGACGCCTGACTTCTTTAATTCTCATCCTCATTCTCCAGGTGGACGCCTGACTTCTTCTTTTTCTCATCCTCATTCTCCAGGTGGACGCCTGACTTCTTCTTTTCTCATCCTCATTCTCCAGGTGGACGCCTGACTTCTTCTTCTCTCATCCTCATTCTCCAGGTGGACGCCTGACTTCTTCTTTTCTTTGTCCTCATTCTCCAGGTGGACGCCTGACTTCTTTAATTCTCATCCTCATTCTCCAGGTGGACGCCTGACTTCTTCTTCTCTCATCCTCATTCTCCAGGTGGACGCCTGGCTTCTTCTTTTCTCATCCTCATTCTCCAGGTGGACGCCTGACTTCTTCTTTTCTCATCCTCATTCTCCAGGTGGACGCCTGACTTCTTCTTTTCTTCATCCTCATTCTCCAGGTGGACGCCTGACTTCTTCTTTTCTTTGTCCTCATTCTCCAGGTGGACGCCTGACTTCTTCTTTTCTTTGTCCTCATTCTCCAGGTGGACGCCTGACTTCTTCTTTTCTCATCCTCATTCTCCAGGTGGACGCCTGACTTCTTCTTTTCTTATCCTCATTCTCCAGGTGGACGCCTGACTTCTTCTTTTCTTTGTCCTCATTCTCCAGGTGGACGCCTGACTTCTTCTTTTCTTTGTCCTCATTCTCCAGGTGGACGCCTGACTTCTTCTTTTCTCATCCTCATTCTCCAGGTGGACGCCTGACTTCTTCTTCTCTCATCCTCATTCTCCAGGTGGACGCCTGACTTCTTCTTTTCTTTGTCCTCATTCTCCAGGTGGACGCCTGACTTCTTTAATTCTCATCCTCATTCTCCAGGTGGACGCCTGACTTCTTCTTTTCTCATCCTCATTCTCCAGGTGGACGCCTGACTTCTTTTTTTCTCATCCTCATTCTCCTGGTGGACGCCTGACTTCTTCTTTTCTTCATCCTCATTCTCCAGGTAGACGCTTGACTTCTTCTTTTCTTTGTCCTCATTCTCCAGGTGGACGCCTGACTTCTTTAATTCTTTACCAGGTATTTCCTGACACAAATATTGTATTTGCCCCTGTTTTAAATCAAAGAAAACTTCGTTAGTTTAAAGCAGGGTGGTTGACTGGGGTATTCTTGCCGATGGTGATGCTTTTCTTCGTTTCTCTTTATTGCCTTGGAATGGTTGAAAAGACTGTTTTGTCCTTGTAATTGATCCTTACTATAGGATTCCCCTCTGTATGTTTTCCTTCAAACCCTTTTAACTGTAATCATATGTCCCTTCTGACTTTGCTGATCCACTTTTGATTTCACCTTTCTTACACCCATATCTTTTATCTCCCACCTTTCGTGGCTGTATTTTGTAACCTTGAATCTTGGTAGTATACCTTGACATTCCTTCTTATTTGTTTGGAATAAAACTTATCTCAAAGCTTTTTAGAAAAGTAAGATTATTAGTAACGAAATACGCTGATTTCGACAATTATAGAATGAAAAGAAAAATCCAAATTTGGATGACTGTTGGAAAAGGAATAAAGGACTTATCTGATTGGAATTACTGGCACCAATGATCAGGGTATGCATTTCGGATTAATCAATCCAGTCTTTTAATCAATCTCCTTTCAATTGTCTCATTTTTGTTTTCCCCCCAGAACTTTCGTAATCCAACTTCATTTTTCATTTCACAGGCCTGTTGGACTTTCAATGTCTCAAAGAGTTTTCACCGATAAACTTTCCTCATTTTTTCACTTCCTTTTCGCCTTATGGTGCCTACGAAGGTTTTCACCAATAAGACTCTCTCATTTTTACTTTTCTCTCAACTTCCGTCGCCTTATGGTGCCCGTGTGGGTTTTCACCTATAAGACTCTCTCATTTTTACTTTCTTTTCTTATTTGTACCAGAGTGTTATGAACCATCTTCATTTGCTTGTCTCAGCATTTTTCTAAGATTGATCGAAAGGTCTTTTTGGTATGGGGTTAGAAATGGAAAAGGTATTAAAAGCTAAACAGTTCTTGGTATGGGTTAAAAATTACAACTCTTGGAATCTTTTTCTTATTTGCAATACAGTTTCTTTGCCCCAGTTTTTGATTGGGGTCGCTTGACATAACTTTTTGTGCACATTATGTATATTGTGCACCCTATGACCGAGCCGTGAGGCGCCTACATATCCTTCTTTGAGGAATCAGGTCAAACGTAGTTCACTACATGATAGTGATTTTATATATATATTTTATTGCTTCCAAGAGGGGGTAGGAAAGAAACAAGTATGGCTCAAAGGGGGGAAACAAAAGGTATAGTGTTTGGATAGCAGAATAAATTGCCTTTGTCATTCCAATCTTCGAAATAATGCTAAATACAAACATTCAAAAAATTTATGCATAATATCTCTTTACCGCGTCAGAATTGATCGCCATATCTATGCATTTGCCTTCAATATCTTTTAAACATAGTGCATCATTTGATAATACTCTGGTCACAATGAATGGTCCTTGCCAATTCGGGGCAAATTTGCCTTTTGCCTCGACCTGATGTGGAAGAATACGTTTCAGCACATGCTGACCTACTTCAAACTTCCGAGGACGCACCTTTTTGTTGTATGCTCTTTCTATTCTTCTTTGATATAATTGACCATGACATACTGCGGCCAATCGTTTTTCATCAATCAAGTTTAACTGTTCCAGATGGGTTTTGACCCATTCATCATCATCAATCTTTGCTTCGGCGATGATCCGAAGGGAAGGAATCTCAACTTCTGCAGGAATTACTGCTTCAGTGCCGTATACCAACAAATAAGGAGTTGCTCCTACTGAAGTGCGAACAGTAGTGCGGTATCCCAATAATGCAAATGGTAATTTTTCATGCCATTGTTTTGAACCTTCTATCATTTTCCGAAGTATCTTCTTTATGTTTTTGTTGGCTGCTTCTACTGCTCCATTCGCCTTGGGCCGATATGGGGTAGAGTTACGATGTGTAATCTTAAACTGTTGACATACTTCCTTCATTAAATTGCTGTTAATATTAGCACCGTTATTTGTGATGATCACCTTCGGGATTCCGAATCGACATATGATATTTGAGTGTACAAAATCGACCACAGCTTTCTTGCTCACTGATTTGAATGTCTTGGCCTCAACCCATTTGGTAAAATAATCAATAGCTACCAGAATGAACCTGTGCCCATTGGATGTTGTCGGCTCAATTGGTCCAATCACATCCATGCCCCAGGCAACGAAGGGCCATGGTGCCGACATTGTGTGCAACTCGGATGGTGGAGAATGAATCAAATCTCCGTGTATTTGGCATTGATGACACTTGCGCACAAAACTGATACAATCTCGCTCCATGGTAAGCCAATAGTAACCGGCTCGGAGGATTTTCTTTGCCAACACATATCCACTCATGTGGGGTCCGCAAACTCCTGAATGTACTTCAGACATGACAGCTGCAGCTTGTCTGGCAACTATGCATCTCAATAATCCAAGATCTGGTGTTCTTTTATACAAAACTCCTCCGCTTAAGAAGAATCCATTTGCCAATCGCCTAATGGTCCTCTTTTGATCTCCTGTGGCTTGTGCGGGATATATCCCCATCCTGATATACTCCTTGATGTCGTGGAACCATGGTTCACCATCAAATTTTTCTTCAACCATATTGCAATAAGCGTGCTGATCGTGGACTTGAATATGTATTGGATCTACATAAGCTTTGTCCGGATGGTGCAACACTGATGCCAGGGTAGCCAATGCATCGGCAACCTCATTATGGATTCTTGGGATATGTTGGAATTCCACTGATTGAAACCGCTGACAAAGATCATGTAGACATTGTCGGTATGGTATGAGCTTCAAGTCTCGGGTTTCCCATTCTCCTTGAATTTGATGTACCAAAAGATCCGAATCTCCCATGACTAAGATTTCTCGGATACCCATGTCTGCGGCTAGCCTTAACCCCAAAATGCAAGCTTCATATTCAGCCATATTATTGGTGCAATAAAATCGCAATTGAGCCGTAACAGGATAGTGATGCCCTGTTTCAGAAATGATTACAGCTCCTATCCCGACTCCTTTCATGTTAGCGGCTCCATCAAAGAAAAGTTTCCAGTCAGGCTTTTCAATTCGCTCCACCTCGTCGATATGCATCGTTTCTTCATCAGGAAAATAAGTTTTCAACGGCTCATATTCCTCATCGACCGGGTTTTCGGCTAAATGATCGGTCAGTGCTTGAGCCTTCATTGCAGTTCGAGTCACATAGATGATGTCGAATTCTGTGAGCAATATCTGCCACTTTGCAAGTCTTCCTGTTGGCATAGGCTTTTGAAAAATGTATTTCAATGGATCCAACCGAGAAATGAGGTAAGTAGTGTAAGATGACAAATAGTGTTTCAATTTTTGAGCTACCCATGTTAGGGCGCAACATGTCTTTTCCAGATGAGTATACTTAACCTCATAAGCTGTGAATTTCTTGCTAAGGTAGTAGATGGCCTGTTCTTTTCTGCCAGTGAGGTCATGTTGCCCCAATACACAACCAAATGACTTTTCCAAAACTGTTAAGTAAAGAATCAAAGGTCTTCCTGGCTCTGGCGGGACCAACACGGGTGGGTTTTACAAGTACCCTTTTATTTTATCGAACGCTTCTTGACACTCATCGGTCCATTTGACCGCAACATCCTTTTTTAACAATTTGAAAATTGGTTCACAGGTTGTTGTGAGCTGAGCAATAAACTTGCTGATGTAATTTAACCTTCCCAACAAACTCATTACTTCAGTTTTGTTCTTTGGAGGTGGCAATTCTTGGATGGCTTTGATTTTTGATGGGTCTAGCTCGATGCCTCGCCGACTGACTATGAATCCCAGCAACTTTCCAGATGGAACTCCAAATGCGCATTTGGCAGGGTTAAGCTTGAGGTTATACCTGCGAAGTCTTAAGAAGAACTTCCTCAAATCCCCAACGTGGTTGGCCTGATGCTTTGATTTTATGATCACATCGTCCACGTATACCTCAATCTCCTTGTGTATCATATCATGAAACACTGTGGTCATCGCTCTCATGTAGGTTGCTCCGACGTTCTTCAAACCGAATGGCATTACCCGGTAGCAATAAGTTCCCCATGGTGTGATGAATGCCGTCTTTTCTGCGTCTTCTTCATCCATTAAAATTTGATGATACCCGGCATAACAATCCACGAAAGACCCTATATCATGCTTGGCACAATTGTCGATCAAAATATGGATATTGGGTAATGGGAAATTATCCTTTGGACTTGCTTTGTTGAGATTGCGATAGTCGACGCATACTCTAATTTTGCCGTCTTTCTTTGGTACAGGAACGATATTAGCCAACCAAACAGGATATCGAGTGACTCGAATGACCTTTACTTCCAATTATTTGGTGATTTCTTCCTTAATTCTCACACTCATGTCAGGCTTGAATTTTCTCAGCCTCTGCTTGACAGGAGGCACCGTTGGATCGGTGGGCAATTTGTGAACCACTAAATCAGTGCTCAGGCCCGGCATGTCGTAATACGACCATGCAAAAACATCTTTGAATTCTATGAGTGCTTTAATTAACTCCTCTCGGATCTTTGGTTCCAGATGGACACTTATTTTAGTTTCTCGGATATTACTCGTGTCCCCTATATTGATGTCCTCGGTATCACTCAAGTTCGGTTTGATTTTTTCCTCAAAGTGAATTAACTCTTTACTAATCTCTTCAAAAACCTCATCTTCATCATATTCTGATTCATAATCACAATATATTTCTTGAATTAATATTTCGGAACCAGATTGATTTTTAAGACTGGGCTGAGGATTCCTCATGCATGCCATATCACTAGAGCCAGCGTAAAAAGAACTGTACAGGAAAGAAGAAACAGAAAAGAAAACTATTAGGAATGATAATAAAAGGGGAACTGCTTTTTATTGGATGATGAAAGATAATAAGGTTTTGCACACTTTAAACAGACTGTAAGATAAGCTTTGGGATTACAACCCTGAAGTAACCCAAACAAACTGAAAGAAAATCAAAATAAACTACCAAGACTCCTTTCGAATTGGGATAGGAGTGGCTTTCCAATTACTGAGCTTTGTTTCTGGCCCAACGAATTGAACTTCTGCGTTGCTACACCCTTCTCCGCTTTCCAACATATTCACATCACTAAACAATTTCTCGAATCTTTCAATTAATTCCTCCTCAGGATTGACCTGGGATTTAGGAATTGTTGTTATCGGGCGATTTTTAGCACCGGTCTTGACAAAAGACTTTGACAGATGTGGGACTGGTTTTGGAAGAACCCATGTTTCAGCTTCCTAGCCCTTATCACGTCATTGGCAGTGGGTATGAATCCCAAACCGAATGTTCCCCAGTTCTCGGGGAGAGATACTGGTCGTATAATTCCTTGCAAAGATAAACCCAGACCTTTGCCGGGTATAAAGCCATTCTTTAACATTTCATAAGCTACCATGACTGATGCAGAGGATATCTTTAGATTTGGAAGGTATTTCCCCTCTGGAATTTTCTCTATCGACACTGTGTCGGTCACTTGGTATACCCATGGTCCCTGGTCATTTTCTGTTCCCTCGACCGGTACAATGGTACTGCTGTGAGCATTTAAACTTTCTTCTCCATGCACGACTACTTCTTGATGATCCCATTCAAACTTGACAGCCTGATGTAGTGTTGACGGGACTGCTTTAGCAGCATGGATCCATGGTCGACCCAACAACAAGTTGTAAGAAACAGTTATGTCCAACACTTGGAATTCCATTGTGAATTCAACTGGCCCTATTGTTAGTTCCAACACTATGTAGCCAAATGAATCTTTGCTTCCACCGTCAAATCCCCGTACGCAAATACTATTCTTCTGGATCCTCTCCTCTCTAATTTTTAATTTGCTTAAAGTGGAGAGAGGGCAGATATTTGCACTTGACCCATTGTCAACCAATACCCGGGTTACTACGGAGTTTTCATATTTCACGGTGAGGTAAAGAGCTCTGTTGTGCTCAGTACCTTCCACAGGTAATTCGTCATCAGCAAATGTAATTCTGTTTGTCTCAAAGATTCTGTTGGCTATTTTTCCCAAATGATTTGCAGAGATCTTTTCAGGAACATGAGCCTCATTCAGGATTTTCATCAAAGCCAGACGGTGCTCCTCTGAATGGATCAGTAATGACAACAATGAAATTTGAGCGGGGGTCTTCTTTAATTGATCCACAACAGAATAATCATGGAGTTTCATTTTTCTTAAAAACTCCTCCGCCTCTTCTTCCGTCACAGCTCTCTTTGTTGGCGTTGGATTATTTTTAGTTTTTCTTAACTCTTCGGGAGTAAAACATCTTCCCGAACGAGTCAAGCCTTGCACCTCACACACTTCTTCCTTGATTTCTTTTCCCTTGTACATTACAGTCACCCGTTCATAGTTCCATGGGATGGCTTTGTTGTTGATGACCGGCAGCTGGATTACAGGTGCAATAATAACCCGATCTGTATGGGCTCCTTCTACGAATACAATGGGTTTGTTAACAACTCCTAGTACTATCACTTTCGGCCTTTCTTGTTTTGCGGCAACTTTGCTTGATGATCCCTCATCGACTATCATAGATGGTTCATCACCATTTTTGTTCTGCTTAGACACCGGCTTCTCCTCTATTAACTGCTTATCTGGCTTGGTTTCATGAGACTTGATCATCATGACAGTTTGTGACGGCTTCTTTGTCTCCCCATCAGCTTGTATGATTTCTATCATATTAGCCTCTTGATGGGCTGGCATTGGATTTCTATTGATATTTGGGGATTCGGGGGTTTGAACCTCGATTTTATTAGTATCAATCAGCTCTTGTATTGCATTTTTCAAATGCCAGCATTTCTCCGTATCATGGCCTGGTGCACCGGAGCAATATTCACAGCTAATGGTGTAATCCAGATTCTTTGGAGGAGGATTGGGTAGTTTGGATTGTATTGGTCTCAGCATGTCTAGTTGTCTCAGCCTGTGGAACAGACTAGTGTAAGACTCTCCCAATGGAGTGTAAGTTTTCTTTTTCTGTTCCCTTTCTCCCCTGAATGCTGGCCTAGGCCTGAAACCTGGTCCGGGATAAGCTCGTGGGTAAGTATTTGGTGTGACAGGAGGACGCCAATTGATGTGAACAGGTGGCTGATTGTATGCTTGAGCATGGTTAATGGAAAAATGAGGCTCTGAAGGGTGATAGTAGTGTTGGGATGAATCATGGTGGTAAGCTGATTGGCGAGGTCGTTGTTGATTATAGTAAAGCGGTGAACCTCTGGGTCCCGGCCAAATTCCTGAATCAACTACTGTTGCTTCCTCCCTCTTCTTTCTTCCGATTCCTCCTACCCCGCCTTGAATAGCTTGAGTAGTTGCCTTAATTGCTGAATAGCTCATGATTTTATTTGTCTTGAGGCCTTCTTCCACCATACCTCCCATCTTCACTACTTCGTTGAATGATTTCCCAACTGCTGAAACCAAATGGGCATAGTAAGTCGGTTCCAAGGCTTGGAGGAAGTAGTCTACCATTTCGCTCTCCTTCATAGGAGGATCCACTTTTGCTGCCTGTTCTCTCCACCGAAAACCATACTCTCTGAAACTTTCATTGTGTTTCTTCTCAAATTTTGTCAAAGATAATCGATCTGGGATGATTTCCAGATTGTATTGGAAATGTTATGCGAATGCCTGTGCCAGGTCATCCCAGGTGTACCATCTCCCATGGTCCTGGCGTGTATACCACTCCAAAGCTGATCCACTTAAACTTTGACTGAAGTAAGCCATCAATAATTCATCCTTTCCCCCAGCTCCTCGCATCTTGCTACAGAAACCCCTTAAGTGAGCTACTGGGTCGCCGTGCCCGCTGTATAGGTCAAATTTGGGCATCTTGAAACCAACTGGCAATTGTACATTGGGGAATAAGCATAAATCTTTGTATGCTACACTGACTTGCCCGCCTAATCCTCGCATGTCTCGGAGCGATTGTTCTAGACTCTTGACCTTCCTGAACATCTCTTCTTGTTCAACATTTTTAGCTGGCTTGTCAATTTCGGTTGGGAGATCAAAACAGGGAGCAGTTGAATTAATTTCGGAGGCTTTGAGGGTGGGATCCGGGGGGTAATATTGGTTGTCTTGGGCCTGGAATGTAGGCTCACTAGGAGATTTATGAAATGTAGTAGGGGGAGGTGCTACGAAAACAGGAGTCATAGGTGGAGGAAAGTACGGAACAGGTTTCGGGGGTGGAGACTGTGGTGTCTGAGAGGTGGTGCCTCGGTAGTGCTGGTAAATGGGGAAATTTGGGGATAATTCAGTGGTAATATTATCCTGTGTTTGGGTCATTGATGGAGCAGGGTTATTTGGGTAAGATGGGGGTAGCTGTCCTGTAGACCAGGCTTGGTACATCTCAGCCATTTGCTGCTTGAGCTTAAACATCTCTTTTTTCATTTTCCCGACATCCATCTCCTCTAGCTCCATACATGTGTCAACATATGGGATAGACATACTTTCGGGTATTGGTCCTTTTGATCTTGTGTGATAGTAATAATATGCCAGTATACTCTTTAGAGAAACTAACTGCTTTGAATTCTGAAAATGAACAAACTTGTTAGTTCTGAGAGTTTAACACATATATAATCACACGTTGAGATGCAATGCTCCTAGACAAATAATCCCTTTCTATTAAGCATTTGCTCGGCTGCCTGTGTCGTCCCAGCTTTCTTGAAATTTTTATTGTTATTCACTTTTATATATCTTTTATCGTGGTGGTCGAATCTTAGAGATTGCCTACGTATCATGACTTACATGAATCAGACCTTGCGTAGTTCGGACTAAAGGCAATCACTTTTATTCATTACACAAAGATGGAATTACATTTGAAAACTTTAAGAAAATGGCTTGAAACACACACACTTAAATCAAAATAAAAGATACAATTCTTAACATCTCACAACATGCCCCACTTTCCACTTTTGTTGTCAAATATTGGATTATCTGCTCAATGTGGGGCTTGACCTGGATGGCCTCCCAGCGTACGATACATCCTTTCCAACTCCATTGCTAGATGACGAGCAAAAGTGGGTGCATGCTCTGTAAACCTTTCATAATCCATTCCTTGGCAGTTTACATAACTTTGAGATGTGAAAACTGCCAGGTCGTGGATTTGTGCCCTGAAACCTTGGAGACGTTGGTCTTGGTCTTGCAATTGCTGCTGACGAGTGGTGGCTATATCTCTGACACGGTTTTCACGATCTAGAGCTGATTCTAACAGAGCTCGGAGTCTGGCCTGCTCTAATCTTGCTTGCGATCTTTCCCTGTCGAGGTCTGCTTGTTGATATTCTCTGTTGCATCTTCTTGCCTCTTCTAGTTGTGCACGAAGCTGGTCTTCTGATCGCATCCAATAGTCTTTTTCCTTCTTGAATTGTGCCTTGTCTTTTTCGGATTGCCTATCTTGGCGTTCCTTGTTAGATCTGGCTTCTTCGTTTAATTGTTGGATCCTTTCTTTTGCTTTGCTCAATGCCCTTTCGTTTTCCGCAAGAATGGAATCATAATCTTGCATTCTTTCAAAGAGATTGGCGATGGATTTTTGATCCTTCCAGCTCCTCTTTGGCGTTTCAGAAACTCTTTTCATTTTTTGGAATCGAGCATGAAGATTTTCATTTTCACCAGCTAGACTCTTTTTCTCGCCTTCGGCTTCTTGTGCTTGCAAATCTTTCTCCAAACTGAGGCTTCTTAGATATTCTTTTAGGGCATGGATAGTTGCTTTGTACCCTTTTTCCTTTTCTCCCCAGATCAACCGTTCTTGGATTTTATCATTGAAGTTTTGAACATGGGGTCTTTTTGTTGGCCTTCTTAGCTCAGGCTCTGGTACATCATCCACGCGAGACCGTTTTTCAAACCACCTTGCATATCCAGGATTTATCTCACCCTTTGTAGCGTCTGGGACTTGAGTATCACTTTTCAAGTATCGGCACCCATTCCACATCTGCTGAAGTAGAGCCTCGGGAATAGTGGCTTTTGGGTGTAATTCGATTACTTGCACACTCAAATCTTCATCATCAGGAACTATTTGATATCTCCCTAATTGCCTTAGGACTCTCAGTGGTGCATACGGCTGAATGCTTCTCAATCCCAATAGTAGTAGATAACTATTTGAGGCTGACATGTGTATTACTTCCCTCGTCGGGAGCCATCCCAGAGTCCATTCAATTTGATTTGTCGTTAAAGCCTTTAGATGAGATACCCATGCTTCTATCCCTTCTGGAGCCTGATAATTTTTTGTTCTTTCCTCATAGCTTTCGATGCAATTATCATTGTTTGACCCATACTGTATGATCTTGGGCTGTTGTTGGAGATGCTCCATCACCCACATTTGCAACAAAATTTTGCATCCTTCGAAGACCTTTGCTCCTGATTTACATAAAGTCAAAGCCCGATAAATGTCTGATAGAATGATGGGGACAAAGGTGTGATTTTCTTTGGTGGTGAGGATTTGCACAATTTTTGCGGTGCGAATATCAATTGTTCGCTCTTTGTTTGGAAAGACCATGACTCCTAGAAAAGCCACCATGAAAGCAAAGCGACGGTGAATCTGCCAAGTGTCTTTGTTTTGCTTATTGGTAAGGCCTTTCTCATGAATTTCGAACCCATCTGACTTTCCGAACCTTGAATACAAAAAGTTGAAGGAACAACATCCATTGATGACATTGCTTTTCCTGATTTGACTGCTGATGTTCAGAAGACCGAAGAATCAATGTACCGAAGGAGCCTTTGTGAATATCAAGCTTTGATTTCTTAGACTTCCGTCAAAACCAGCATATCCAGCTATCTCCTCTAATGTAGGAGTAAGCTCGAAGTCAGAGAAACGAAAGACATTGTGAGCAGGGTCCCAAAAAGTTACTAACGCTGCAATCAGATCATCACGGGGTTTAACTTTCATAATGTCCGTGAGATTTCCCAAATGCTTGACGACCCATTTTTGACCATCTTCGCCTAAATCATACCACCACATTTGAAGTTGAAATAGAAATTCTTCTGTACTCGTGGATGAGGGGCTTTGTGTGGTGCTCATTTTGTATCTGAAATTTAATTTTAATAAAGTCAAAATTCATTTTGAAAATTTATACTAAAAAAAAATCATTTTCGAAATTTTTTTTATTTTATTAAATACCTTTATTTCAAGATTTAAAACTTTTTTTCGAAATTTTTAAAACAACCCATTTTATTCCTCTCTTCTTACCATGATTTCATTTAAACTGGTCAACAAGCATGTTCGAGGCAAATGAATGCACAAGTAGCAAGTAGGATGCATCATGATGGTCTTTTTATTTCGGGTTCACCTGTCCTAGACAGACCCAACCCCTGTGTTGAGTCTCCAAGGCCAAATGTACATGATGCAAATATACGTTCCTACTAGGGATCCGGTACATGACTGAGTTATTCTAAGTGAAAAACCTGAGGTTGATTGTTCTAAACCTGGCTTACCCAAACGGACAGTTTGAGCCGAAGCGGGGGCAACGTACCGGGAGCACGAAAGTCTGCCCGGCCTAGTTACTTGTCCCAACTCCGTCTTATTTGGTATGACTTTAACAGAAAGGTGGGTCACGCGCACGTGTACACCATAAATTCAGAAGACTCAGAAAGAAGGGGGTTTCGTAGCAGTTGTATGTATTCACAATTCAAATAATATTAAAGCGGTAAAAAGCAACATTTAACATATTAGCATATAAACAGTTGAAAATCATATAGTAAATAAAGCCAATTAACACAGATATTTTAAGCTCGAATTCTTTAAACCCTGAACCAATGGTTCTGGGTTACAGTAACACTTTTGTCCCCAGCAGAGTCGCCAGAGCTGTCGCACCTCCTTTTTACCACGCCCGCGGGGCGCGTGGGGAGTTTTCTCCAATTGAAGGACAGTCGAAACGGGATTTATTTAATTATTTAAGAGTCGCAACCTTGGAATTTTAAGGCGTCCCAAGTCACCAATTTTAATCCCTGAATCGAGGAGAATATGACTCTGTTTATTATTCTGCGAACCAGAAATCCTGAGTAAAGAATTCTGTTAATCCGGAAGAAGGTGTTAGGCATTTCCGAATTCCGTGGTTCTAGCACGGTCGCTTAACTATTTTTTATTATTGGCTTAATTATCTTGATTTTATTAAATATATTTTTGTTACGTGATTTTACTACCGCTTATACTTATTGTGATTAAGGACCCTTCTATGAATCGAATTACGCGTACGTATATTCGTGTTATAAATTTAAAAATGCGGAATTGTGTTACGCGTACGTGTACACGATAACTTTTGATAATATATTTATTAAACAATCATTTTTTCGAAATTGTGTCGAATCAAGAATATTTGTTTTTCTTAAATAGTGAACCGCACATCTCGGATTTTTATGAAATTGATTTAACGCCTTTGGAAAAATCCTTTTCTTAAATATTCGCTCGAAATTGTGCGTACGCATAATCCGAATTTGCTTTTAAAAATATAATCAGGGTACGCGAACGCATCCCTAATTGCGCAAAATACTTGTAATGGTATTAGGGATTTTTCACAAATTGTTTATTATATTCATAAATTTTTTGTGTGAAAATCATGAGAACTCCCATTTTAGAGGCCTATAAATTCTTTGAAAAGAATTCACAATCTATTAAAGGTTGCCCGTCGATTATAATTTCCGAGTATAAATTATATTCATTCCAACTATTCAAATTCAAAGAACAGAATAAAATATGATTAATACTATTTTTAACAAATATGACATATATATATATATATATATATATATATATATATATATATATATATATATATATATGCCAAAGAATGAATTGTATATGAAACTAAAAATGATTTATAAAGGGAAGAAATATTTTTCAAGAATTTTTATTATTTTTATTTAGTGCAAGTTTTATTTCTACTTACCATTGATATAAAGTGTTGCAATTTGTTCTTATACATATCATCTCATTCTCACATACTTGTTTTTAATCCAAAATTATAATTGCTTAGTTTATTTATAACGCTAAATAATCAAATTGATGAGAAAGGAGTTATTATTCGAATTGATTCCATAAAATTGTATTACATACAACATAATTGCGCGTCTAAACATTCATAATATTTTTAACACTTTAACGAGCTATACCAACTCACCTTACTCATATGATTATAAATATACCTGTCGTCATGCCATATAATAGCTTATATCAATCTAAACAAAATCATATTTTTTTTACAAGATATACTACTAATGTAACTTCTTAATACTTCCATTCTACTTTACATTTAGCTAAAGGTATTATGGGATGTAATCAATGGCCCATTTTCATGCCATACTCCCTGTTTTGACAACTCACATATAACTACACTAATGAAAAATTCTAATATAGATAATATTATTACAACATTTATATGAGTTTTAAAAGAGAATAATCAACTACTAATTATCATGTCAAACATACTACTACATTAACCAAACGCCAAACAAGACTGAACTTTTAAAATAACGAACTTAGACAAAATAAAAATAGAATTGCAATTCAAGCTTCATTGATTCGTCATGCTGAATCTCTTTCCAACATAGAATCTAAAAGATAAGTACCTGGAAATGAAGGTAGAAGAAGTAAGTTCCAGCAGTTGCAGCAGTAACAAATTCAGCAGAATAGCAGTATTTCCACAGATTTGAGCAATAATACGACCCGAGGAAACCAGATGCACAGTACAGTATTTTTTAAAGACACTCCAGATTTTAACTGAACAGTGGAATCAAATAAAGTTGAACAGATTCAACAAAAGAACAATATTTCAGATTTCAGTTTCTTTTCAGTTTCAAATTCCCATTTTTCTGATTTTCTGTTTCTGCTGTTGAATTTGTGTGTGTGTGTGTGACTGTTCTCTTTTGTTTCTTTTCTGTTTGAAAAAGGTTCCTAAATCAGATTTTTCTTCTTCTCTTCTCCTAAATCAAATTTTTTCTTGAACTCTCAAAAATCTTTCTCAAAAAAAAACTCCCCTAAATCAGTCTCAATCCCCTCTATCTTATACAGGTCTGTCCCCCCTTTTTAAGTGCTGTCCGGACCCCCTTTTATCTTTTAAAAACAGAAAAATTCCATTAAAATCTGCCTTTACTACTTTAAATCCCATTAAGTTAACTTTTTCCTGATTTCTAGCAGCCCATTATCCCTTGTTCCCCATTAGTATCATTAACTAATAGCCATTAACATTCCATTATCAGCACACTATCACATTATTTCAATCCCAATAGTACCCCCCTGAAATCCTGATGTTATTACTGAAAAATCAGAACCTACTGCAAAACAGATTCTATAATCTGTATAAACTTAATTATCCTTCTGATTTTACAGCTATAACCAATCCTATTAACCTCCTAACACAATTGTATTTGACCAACTTTTGTAAACTTGAATTCAAACTTGACTTTACAACAATATTACACTGAGTTCAGCATAATAATTCAAACTGAACTTCAAATTGAACTAAGATCAAACATACACAGGAGCATTGTCAATATACTGACAATGTCCTGTTCAGAAAACAACATATACAGCATACATTTGAATTCACTGATTCACAAACAAACATGATTTAATTGACTAGTATTAATCAGTTGACTATTTACAACATTTGTCCATAATCAGTCTAAAACAATAGAAGCAGACTGTTTCAGTCAGCATTTTCAGAAATGAAAATTCGTAATATAACTAATCGACGAACTTAATCGAGTCGATTACACACAGTAAACAATCACAACCAACAGAAATAATTCATGTTTGGATTAAGTAGACGGGTAGGAGATAAAGATGACAGAATTAATCAAAAAAACATGAAAAATTAACAGGTTATTAAACAAACAAGAATACATGTAGAATATTCATTAGAAACAGAAAAAATACTTTTGAATCCTTCAATTTTAACCGGACTCAACTCAACTTGGATTTGGACTTTGTTTGAAATCAAACAGACCTTAGTCGAAGTATTTTCTGTTGAAAATACTTTGACTAAGGTCGATTAAACCTCAATCTTTCGTCTGAAGTGAACAGAATCCAAAAGTCTAGTATTTCTAGGGTTCTTGAAGGTTCGATTTGGGACTTAACCATTTCTGGTCAGATTCGAGGGGGACTAAATACGACACAAGGGTGAGGGTAGCCTAGGGGTTATTTGGTGTCAGTTTAGAACGGATCTGAGTTTGTTCTTGTTTGGTCCGAATCTTCAAAAGAAGATTCGAGAAACTCGGAACTGATTCGAGCCAAACAAACATCAGATCCATAACAAAGCATGCTAGGGGGTACTATGGTGTCAACTAGGGGTTGTTTGGTTTAGATCTAAACTCGGCTCGAATCTTCAAATGAAGATTCGAGAACCTTCAAGAAGATTCGAGCCAAGTGGCTAGCATATCTGGATAGAGGATGTTCAGGGGGTTCTAGGGTGTTATTTTGGTGACCGGCGGCGTTGTTGCCGCCGGGTTTCAGGCGGTGGGATCCTAGGGCGGCTAGGGTTAGGGGTGAGTTTCGGTAGGGACGATGAATAGGGAAGGAGGGGGGGTTTGGCTAGGGGGCCGGGGTAAGGTTTTGGTCCTTATATAGGGGTGGGGTGGATTAATCTTGACCGTTGGATCAATGAGAATAGATGGCCAGGATTAGTTCACTTAGCCAAACGGTGTCGTTTGGTTCACTGCTGGGGTCGGGCTGAATCGGGGCATTGGGTCGGGTAATGGATATGGGTTAAGGTTCGTGGGATCTCAGCCGTTGGTTGGCTTTGATCCAACAGTCCCTGATAAACTATAATCAAACGATGTCGTTTTGACTCGTTTGATTTGGACCGGTGCCTGGGTTGCCTGAATTGGGCTGAAGGGGGAGTAATTTGGTTTTGGGCCTGGATTTTAATCCAGGTCCAATTTTTTGTTTTACAACTTATTTTATTTTATTCTATTTTATTATTAATTAATAAAATCCTAATCAAAAATTATAAAACAAAATTATCATTACAATAATACTAATTATCTTTAAATAACCATTAACACGTAGATAAATCATTAATCACATAACGACACATTTAAAAATAGAACGAATGCATATTTTTTGTGATTTTATTTAAATTATCTTTCAAATGCATAATAAAATCCTATATGCATGCAACATGTATTTTATTTTAATTTTCATTTTTATTATGACAAAGTAAACATTTACGGACATAACACAAATATTTAACACCACGCAAATTCAAGAATTA
The DNA here is from genome assembly GCF_000715075.1 of Nicotiana tabacum. Lineage (NCBI taxonomy): Eukaryota > Viridiplantae > Streptophyta > Magnoliopsida > Solanales > Solanaceae > Nicotiana > Nicotiana tabacum. The sequence goes on along the minus strand of NC_134086.1, from coordinate 173,564,647 downwards.
CACAGTAAAAGAAATTTATTTTATTTTTGATTTATTTTGGAGTAGTTTTCGTAAGGCAAAAATTACGTGCTCACACCTGGATGTGCAACGGGTCAACATGAATTTTGTCTGGGTGGTGTAACATCGATGCTAAAGTGGACAATGCATCGGCAACCTCATTGTGAACTCTTGGGATGTGTGTGAACTCCACTAATCGAAATCGCTTGCTCAGATCGTGCAAACATTGTCAATATGGTATGAGCTTCAAATCTCGTGTTTCCCATTCACCCTGAATCTGATGCACTAGGAGGTCCGAGCCTCCCAAGACCAAAACATCCTGGACATCCATGTTTGCAGCTAGTCGCAGACCTAAAATGCATGCCTCATACTCAGCCATGTTGTTGGTACAATAGAAACGCAACTGAGCTGTAACAGGATAATGACGTCCTGTTTCAAAAATAAGTACCGCTCATATTCCAACACCATTCGCATTTGCGGCTCCATCAAAGAAAAGCTTCCAACCTGATCCCTTAGGTAATTCCAACTCATCTATATGCATTACTTCCTCGTCAGGAAAATACGTCCTCAATGGCTCGTATTCTTCATCAACAAGATTCTCAGCCAAGTGATCGGCCAGCGGTTGGGCTTTCATGGTCGTCCTCGTCACATAGACGATGACAAACTCTGTGAGTAATATTTGCCATTTTTCTAACCTTCATGTGGGCATAGGCTTCTGGAAAATATACTTTAGTGGATCCAAGCGGGAAATGAGATAAGTAGTATATGAGGACAAATAGTTCTTCAATTTCTGAGCCACCCAAGTTAGGGTGCAACATATCTTCTCGAGTTGAGTGTACTTAACCTCATATACTGTAAACTTCTTGCTGAGATAATAGATGGCTTGCTCCTTCCTTCCTGTAATGTCGTGTTGCCCCAACACGCAGTCAAACGAATTCTCTAGGACCGTTAGATAAAGAATTAACGGTCTCCCCGGCTCAGGTGCAACCAACACAGGTGGATTTGATAAATATCCTTTGATCTGGTCAAATGCCTCCTGACATTCTACCGTCCATTCTACCGCGGCATCCTTCTTCAGTAGCCAAAAGATGGGTTCACAAGTTGCTGTGAGTTGAGCAATAAATCTGCTAATGTAATTCAACCTTCCCAACAGACTCATTACTTCTGTCTTGTTCTTCGGCGGTGGCAAATCTTGGATAGATTTGATCTTTGATGGGTCCAGTTCAATACCTCACCGACTGATGATGAATCCCAACAACTTTCCAGATGGAACTCCAAAGGCACACTTGGCCGGGTTGAGCTTAATATCGTACCTTCGAAGCCTTTGAAAAAACTTCCTTAGGTCTGCTACGTGGTCTTCCTGATGCTTGGATTTTATGATCACATCGTCCACGTACACCTCAATTTCTTTGTGGATCATGTCATGAAACACAGTGGTCATCGCTCTCATGTACGTTGCCCCAACATTTTTCAAACCAAATAGCATTACCCGGTAGCAATAAGTCCCACATGGCATGATGAATGCCGTCTTTTCCGCATCTTCTTCATCCATCAGAATCTGATGATACCCAGCATAGCAATCTACAAAAGATCCAATCTCACGTTCGGCACAATTGTCGATCAAGATATGGATGTTGGGTAAAGGAAAGTTGTCCTTTGGACTTGCCCTGTTCAGATTGCGGTAATCGACATACACCCTGATCTTTCCATCTTTCTTTGGTACCTGCACCACATTAGCCAACCAATCAGGATATCGAGTGACACGAATAACCTTTGCTTGCAGCTGCTTGGTTACTTCTTCTTTAATCTTCACACTCATATCCGTTTTAAACTTCCTTAATTTCTGCTTGACGGGAGGGCATGCCGGGTGAGTGGGCAATTTATGAACCACTAAATCTGTGCTTAACCCCGGCATGTCATCATATGACCATGAAAAAATATCTTTGAACTCAATAAGTGTTTTGATCAATTTTTCTCTGATACTTGGTGCAATGTAGATGCTTATTTTAGTTTCTCTGATATCGCCTGCATCCCCTACATTGATGGCTTCTGTGTCATTTAAGTTGGGCTTGGATTTTTCTTCAAACTGGTTTAACTCTCTGTTTATCTCCTCGAAGGCTTCATCCTCATCGTATTCTGATTCGTTATCATAATCGACCTCTTGTATAGTTAGTTCGGAATCAGATTGATCTTTTAGACTAGGTTGAAGATCCGTTGTGCATGCCATGTCATTAAGACCAGTATGAAAAGAACTGTTCAGGAAAAAAGAGAAAAGAAAGAAACAAGAATTAAAATAATATAAGAATAAAATAAGGAATGAAGAAGAAACTTTTCATTTTATTGAATTATAGGATAACAAGGTTTCACACTTTGTTGAGCAATAATATAAATAAAAAAGAATCTGGATTACAACCCTGGAATAATCCAGAAAACAAAAAGGAAAATCAGAGCCAACTACCAGGACTCCCTCCGAGTAGGAAGAGGAGTAGCTATCCAATTGTTGACCTTGGCCTTAGGACCCACAAACTGTATGTCTGCCTTACTGGAACCCTCTCCAGCTTCTATCATGTTGACATCAGCGAACGTCCTTTCAAAACCCTCATTTAAATATCCATCTGGCCCGATCAAGGGTCCGAGAATTTTTGGGACCGACAACTTTCTAAACCCTGCTCTGAAAAATGATATAGATAGGCACGGGATTGGCTTAGGAAGGACCCAGACTCTTTTCTTCAACTTGCGGGCCCGCTTTACATACGCTGCGGTAGGCTTGAATCCTAACCCAAAAGTATCCAGGTTCTTGGGCAAAAAAACTGGCTGGACCATTCCTTGCAGATCAATCCCCAGACCTTTTCCTGGTACAAACCCGCTGTTCAACATCTCTGAGGCTATCATGAAGGTTGCAGCCGCGATTCTGGGAAGTGGAAGGCCCCCACCCTCAGGAATTTTGTCTACTGAAACTGCGTCAAAAACCTAATAAACCCATGGGCCCTTGTCATCGTCAGTTTCTATGAAGGGCACGATGGCATCATTGACGGTATGTGTACCATCATCCCCGTGTACCACAATCTCTTGTCTATATCATTCAAATTTTACCATTTGATGCAGTATAGAAGGCACTGCTTTGGCTGCGTGGATCCAGGTCATCCCAATAGAAGATTATACGACACCGCCACATCTATCACTTGAAATTTCATGGTGAACTCGACTGGACCAATGGTTAATTCTAATACGATATTACCCACCGTGTCAGTACCGCTCCTATCAAAACCTCGGACGCAAATGATGTTCTTGTGGATCCTATCATCAGGAATCTTCAGTTTGTTTATAGTGGCCAAAGGACAGATATTGGCACTTGACCCATTATCAATTAGTGCTCGAGTGACCACCGATTCTTTCCATTTTACCATCAGGTAGAGTGCTCTGTTGTGTTCAGTACCCTCTACCGATAACTCATCATCAGAGAATGTCACTCGGTTTACTTCGAAGATTTTTTGCGCTATTTTCTCCAAATGGTTCACTGAGAGCTTGTCCGGGACATAGGCTTTGTTCAGAATCTTCATTAATGCCTGACAATGATCGCTTGAATGGATCAACAAGGATAGCAACGAGATCTGGGTTGGGGTCTTCCTTAACTGCTCTACAATGGAGTAGTCTTGTGCCTTCATCTTCTTTAAAAATTCCTCTGCTTCTTCCTCCGTTACTGGCTTCTTTATTGTTACAGGATTGACCCTTCTCAATTCTGTGGGAACAAAACACCTTCCCGAACGAGTTAGTCCCTGAGTTTCGCATATTTCTTCCACCACCTCCTTCCCTTTATGCATCACTGTCACTTGACTGTATCTCCATGGCACAACTTTCTCATTTGTTATCGGCAATTGCATTACTGGCCAGATAACAACTGGTTCTACGTGGACCCCCTTTACCACCAACACTGGTATGCTTGATACTCCCTGCAGTACTGCCTTGGCTGACTCTGGCTTCTTCGTAGCAATAGACAAACCCTTCCCCAATACCACAAATGGCTTGTCATTTACCTTTCCCAACTGTACCACTGCCTTTCTACTGGTCGAATTTTCATTTGGACTGGCACGAATCATCATTACCATTTGCGAGGGTGTTTTAAGTTTCCCTCCTTCGTGCACTAGTTCGATCATGTGGGCCTCATGGTGCACTGGTAACGGGTTTTCATTGATGTTGGGTGCCTCTAGTGCCTGAACCTTGATCCTATTTGTGTCAATAAGATCTTGTATGGCGGTCTTCAACTTCCAACACTTCTCAGTATCATACCTGAGAGCCCCCAAACAATATTCACAACTTACTGAGTGGTCCAGATTTTTGGGAAGGGGATTTGGCAATTTGGGTTCAACAGGACTTAATAGGCCTATCTGCCTCAACTTGTAGAATAGAGTAGTATAGGTTTCTCCCAACGGAGTGAATGTCCTCGGCTTCTGCATCCTTTCGTTCCTAAAAGCCTGATTTCCGCGGAAGCTTGTTCCTGAAGGATTCATGTAGGCCCTTGGTGGTGGATATGTGTTTTGTGGAGGGGGATATGTGTGTTGTGGAGGGGGATATGTATGTTGGGGAGCCGGCGCGCGCCATTGCGGACGAGCCGGAGGCTAGGTGTAAGTTTGGGCGTGATGGACGGAGAAATGTGGCTCTTGTGGTAGATAATAGGGTTGTGGAGGGCTCTATGGAGTGTGTGGATAGTTTGGGTAATGGGGTATGGGTTGGTAGCGAGGGGATGGACCTCTTGATCTGGACCATGTACCTGCTTCGACTGTTGCGACATCCTCTTTTTTTTTCCGAGCGCACCTCCCGTGCCGCTTTGAATAGCCTGAGTTGTCGCCTTGATTGCCGAATAACTCATTATCTTATTGGACCTGAGTCCCTCTTCAACCATGCCACCCATTTTTACTACTTCATTGAAAGATTTACCAACTGACGTCACCAGGTGACCAAAGTAAGTTGGCTCCAAAGTTTGTAAGAAGTAGTCCACCATTTCACCTTCCCTCATTGGCGGATCGACTCTTGCCGCTTGTTCTCTCCAACGGAATCCGAATTCCCTGAAGCTCTCTCCAGGATTTTTCTTAAGTTTTAACAGTGTGAGAAGGTCGGGGACAATCTCAAGGTTATATTGGGAATGACCTGCAAATGCTTGTGCTAGATCGTCCCAAGTATACCACCTGCTAGGATCCTGCATCGTGTACCATTCTAATGCGGACCCGCTTAAACTTTGACCGAAATAGGCTATCCGCAGCTCATTCTTTCCACCTGCCCCTCTCATCTTACTACAGAAACCTCGTAGATGCGCCATGGGATCACCATGTCCCTCATATAGATCAAACTTTGGCATCTTAAAACCTGCCGGTAATTGAACATCGGGGAATGGACACAGATCTTTATAGGCCACACTGACTTGACTGCCCAATCCATGCATATTCCTAGAAGGATTGCTCCAGGCTTTTCACTTTACGGAGCATTTCGTCCTGCTCCGGATTCTTAGCTGGCCTCTCAATTTCTGTCGGGAGTTGAAAGTGAGGGGTGTAAGTGTATGGCTCGGGTGCTTTGAAGGTGAGTTCAGGAGGATAGTATTGATTGTCGTGAACCTGAAATACTAGTTCATCAGGTAATTTTTGCAATGTGGCGGGTGGAGGTGCCACGAAAATAGGAACAGCTGGTGGATGAGGGTTTTGTTTGGGTGGTGAAGCTTGGGGATTATTTGAAGTTTCCCCTTGATAATATTGGGCAATGGGGAAGCTCGTTGATGGACCAGTGGAAGGGTGTTCCGGAGTCCGAGTTGGTGAAAGGGTAGAAGTAGGGGGAAGTATTGGTGGTGTTTGTCCCATAGCCTAGGCTAGGTGCATCCCAGCTATCTCTTGTCTCAACCTGTCTACTTCCTCCTTCATCATTTGCATCTGTCTTTTCCTCCTCAACACTTTTGTCCGAACCAGACATACTTTTCGGAATGAGCCCTTTTGATCTTGTGTGGTAATGGTAATCTGCCAGAACGTTCTAACGTGCTAACTATTTTGAAATCTCTTTCTCTGATAATAAAAAACAAACTTGTTAGCGTTAGAGTTTAACACATATTGCAATTTCACATTGGAGAATGCAATGTTCCTAGGCAATTAACCATTTCTAACATATTTTTGCTTCGACTGCATGCGTCATTCCGACTTATGTCCTTTCTTTATTCACTTGGCCTTTTCTTTTTATCTTTTAGTGGTGGTCGAATCTTATGTGGATTGCCTACGTATCATGTCCCCGCATGAATCAGACCGGGCGTAGTTCTGCCATAAGTAAAAATAAAGACACAATTTTGCATTTTATTACCAAAATATGCTATTACAAGCTACCCATTTGAAGAAAAACAAACGAAATACAGACTCCACACTATTAACATTGTTTGATATGAAAAGAGAACAGAGGGGTAGACAACAGACTCTTAAAAACAAACGAGTGCAGACTTGAACTAGGGATACATTAAAGCCTTGAATTTTGGGGCCCGCGAGGCATCGTTCGGCCTTTCCGCGGGCTTTGGTGCCAGGCCTCTTTGCAAGCTTTTTAATTCCTCCATGATCCGGTGGACATAACCCATGACTGAGGCAAAAAGGGTATCACGGGGCATTTCCTCACATGTTAGGCACTTCGTGGTGATGTAGTGCCCAATCTCATCGATCCTACCCCTGATTCTATCCCTTTCCATACACAACTGTTCTATTCGTTGATTCTTTAATCCCAATACTTGAGTATTGTCAACGAGATGATCTTGGAACCTCTCCATTTGTTTTTCCATTTGGGCTATTGAATCATAGCAGCGCTCCCTGTCCGTTCTAGCCTCTCAGGCTTGTTTAAAGACCCGATCTCTGAGAGTGGAATTTGTTTCTCTCAATATTGCAATGCTCCCTTCATAATCACTTCTCACTTGCCATAGGTGCTTTTTCCGTGTTGCTGTACCTTTTGCCCATCTAGCCCGTATTCCTGTTATGCTAGCCTCGGATCTTTCCAAGTCTTTTTGGCTTTCAATGACCTGATTCCTTAACCCTGCTATCAGCCTTTTATCGGATCGGCTTCTCCGTTGGTTGTCAGCATCCATTTTCATTTCCCGGATTTGAGCTTTGAGGATCTCGCTTTCCCGGGTTAATTTGTTCTTTTCTCCTTCATCGGCAGCAACGTGCACCTTGTTCTCAAATTTCGGATCCTTAATCTGTTGTTTCAGCTTGCCTATTTCGGCCTGGTATTCCCGCTCTTTGGCCAACCAGTCCCACGGTTCTTGCGACGCCTCAATGAACTCTTGAATATGGGCTTTTTTGGCTAGTCGTTCTGGCTCATCTCTTACAACATCTCTCTTCCTGTACCAGGCGATATAAGTCGGTGAGACTTCACCTCGGGATAGGTCGTGCACTCGAGTGTTTACCGTTAAATATTGGCATTCATTCCATATAGAACGAACGACTTCTTCATGAAATTGGCCGTGGATACCAACCTCGACTGCATAAATACTGAGATCTTCATCTAGGTGTACCACCTGGCACCTCCCTAACTGTCTCATCACCCGGTAAGGCGCATAAGGCTGAATGCCTCGGAGTCCCATTAAGAGGAAGTAAGGAACCATGACGGGCATGTATACAATTTCTTCAACAGGAAGCCAACCCAATGTCCACCCTATTTGTGCTGTTGTGATGGTGCGAAGGCAAGATACCCAGTCTTCAGACCCTTCTGGCAATTTGAGCCCTGAAACCCTCGTGTTATATCCTTCAATGCAACCTTCGTTTGTAGATCTACAGCTCATATACTAAGGATGATGACACAAGTGCTCGATCATCCACATTTGCAATAACAAGTTGCACCCTTCGAAAAAATCTGCCCCGGCTTTACAGATTGTGAGAGCTCGGTATATCTAGGACACTATCATAGGGACCAGCGTGCTTTTGTTGTTGGTAATTAAGACCTTGATGACTCCATCCACCTTTAAATCAATATTTTTGTCTTTCCGAGGAAACACCATAATGCCCAAGAATGCTACCATGAAGGCGAACCGCCTATGTTCATCCCATTTTGTTCGATTCCCTCTGCTGCAAACCCCGCTTTCTAGATCGTCGAACCCTCATATATGCCCATACCTCTGGTATATGAACTACAAAGTAGAAAACCCCATATCTAATTCAGAGTACGAGACTCCCTTGCTTATCTTCAGCAGATCCATGAACTTGTGTGAATTGACGACTCTTGGTGCAATCAGATATTTATGCCTTAGCCCCTCGTAATGTCCATATATCCTGCTACCTCTTCGAAGATTGGGGTGAGTTCAAAATCTGAGAAGTGGAATACGTTGTGGGTCGGGTCCCAAAATGTAATCAAGGCCTTTATGATGTCACATCTGGGTCTGACGTTCAACAAACTGGTGAGACCTCCAAGATGTAGTTTGATCTTATCTCGCTCTGACTTTTCCAAATCCTCCCACCATAAGCGCAACTCCAAAGGGATCTTGCTCCTAACTGTCACCGACAAACTTGGACCCGAGCTCATTCTGTATGTTTGTTTGGGGTGATTAACACTCATTGGACTCAAAGAAAGAATAAACTTTAAATGGACACACATTAAAATAAAACTTTGGTCTTGTCAATACGGCCTTTCAGCACTTCGAAGAAGATTTAAAGGTTGTGTTGTACCAACCGGACAAAACATTGAAAATGACCAAAAGTGGCTATTTTCGCAAAAACAGCCTTCTGGCGTCTTTTTAGGGACATTTGGCTATTTTTTACAAGAATGAAATCACCCGACTTATTTACGACGAAATATTAAAAAATTTTGACATTTGTGGCTATTTTGCAAAAGGGGAGGTTGGACCCGATGAGGGTTGCCTACGTATCTCACATCCGGTGAGAATTAAACCGGCGTAGTTCGTGCAACGAAAATAAACTAAATCTGAAAACAAGACTTGTTTACTAAAAACACTTTTTTTTCATTTTCTCAAAATTTTGGCAGAGTTTGCTATTTGGACACTGTTTTTTTTTAAAAAAAAATATAGATAATTATCTCTCTACACTGCTATTTTTTTTGAATACTCCAGTATTTTCAGAAGCCGGTCAGCATGCAAGTCTGCAGCAAATAAATGCGTAAAACAAACAGGATGCAGCAGGATGGTCTTTTCATTTCAGGTTGCTTGTCCTAGACGGACCCAACCCCTGTGTTGAGTCCCCTAAGTCAAGTGCACATGATGCAAATAAGCGTTCCTACTAGGAATCCGGCATGAGGTTTTGTTATACTAGGTTTATCCTGGTTGTTCGTTCTAGAACTGGCTTACCCGAGCGGACAACTCGAGCTGAGGATGGGAGCTGCGTACCGATAACCAAAAGATCATCCAGTTTTGCAACTCCTCCGAATCCTCATTCTATTTTGGGATATGACGCTAACAGAAAGAAGTCACGACCAGCGTGCACTCCTCAAGAGAGAGAAGAGAGGGATTTCGTAGCAGTTTATATATATAGTTTAGATAATATCAAAGCGGTAAAAAGCAACATTTTAGCATATTAGGACAAAACATGTAATAAAATCAGATGATAAATAAAGAAAAATATAACAATTCAACTAAGCTCGAATTCTGAACCCTGAACCAGAGATTCTGGGTTGTCATTCCCCAGTAGAGTCGCCAGAGCTGTCACACTTCCTTTTTCCGGCACCCACGGGGGTACAAAGGAGTTTTTCCAATTAAAGAACAATCGAAACGAGATTTGTTTATTTTATTCAGAGTCCCCACTTGGGAGATTTATGGTGTCCCAAGTCATCGGTCGAATCCCGAATCGGGGAAAAGATTGACTTTGTTTAACAGTCCGCAAACCAAAAATCCGGATAAGGAATTCTGTTAACCCGAGAGAAGGTGTTAGGCATTCCCGAGTTCCGTGGTTCTAGCACGGTCGCTCAACTGTTATATTCGGCTTATTTATCTGATTTTTAACAATTAAGAACTTATATGCGAATTTTAACTTTGAACCGCTTTTATCAATTTTTATTATTATTGTTATTATTTTACGGGGAATTGCAGCGTTGTGGAAATGCATCTCGAACCACGTTACAACCAGTGTACACATGGTCGTCGGCAAATTTCGACTCTGTCAAGATTTGTATTTGGGTTGCATAAATGCACACCCGAGTTTAGGAAGGTAAGATTAATTAAGGCGCGTCCTAAAGAGATTATCGTATTGTTATTTTTGGGAAGAGGCCGTGAAAATTCACTAGGCGATCAACTCCAAAGTCTGTCCGGTTATTGAGTCTTTTTATTGAGGGCCCCGCAATTTGTGATTTACTGTGGCGAGACACACCTCCTTTATTTTAAGGACAATCCTAAAGTGACTACATTTTCTATTTTTAGTTTGTCTCTAAAATAAAAGAGAAAAATCCTAGTTAATTACATGCTTGAAAAGGCCATCACTTATTTATCGGATTAAAGCAAAATGCAACGGGAAAATTACAATTAAAATTGCGTAAAAGAAGATTATTTCATACCTTATTCTATAAGCCAATACTACTGAAATTGAAATTATAAATAAAGACGGAATTGACAAACAATATATTTTTAAAAAAAAAACTAATTATCCTATAACTAATTTAAACCCACCTTATTAGACGAAATGAACCGATGGAACTAATTGTTTTCAAATACTTGAAACTAAGCCATCTTTAATTACTAATGATTACGGAAGTTTGCTTAAGCTTGATCATTGATTTAAATAACCTATGGGATTAGTGTTCTTAGCCTTACTATATTGAATCGCGCTTCAAATATATCAAACCTACGGATTATACGAAATTACTAACCAATTATATTTGCCTAATACTTATGGATCTTTATTACTAAGAAAAAAAAATCACAAACTTCAAGTTACTTCTATTCCTATATTCGCGAGATCAAAGCTAGATTTTACCAACCAATTAAATCGATTCACCACATTAACTAATTACCAATTTAGAGTTGGATATGATTCTGAAGCTACCTTATTTTAAACATATGAATTAACAAAACTGAAACTGATAACTATGCAATTCCTACGGAAATACGTCCAATATTTCAACAATCTAACAATTCTGCTCCAATTAAACAAGCATACTGTATTGACATATATTCACGTCATGTTAAGGATCTTAGGTCCGTAATCTAACGTTATGCCCTATCTAGTTGCTAATCGATGATCTTACAACAATAGTCTTAATACAACATGCCTCTACCCTTTATATAACTGGAAACACATAGCTAATATCTAACTAAAATACAATTATTCTATAATTAAATACAGAAATGTTCTGTCCATTTTATTTCAACTTTAATAATCAAACGTCGAGGTGATTCAAAGTAATGTACCTGATAATAGAACAGAAGAAGAAGGTGAGGATTAGTAGATCAGTAGCAGACAACAGCAGCAATAACCAGCAACGACCAACAGAAATAAACCCGTAACAGATTTAAACAGACCAGCAGAATTCCAACAATATCGATAACAATACAAACACCCAGTAATTGAACAAACTAAGTTCGGATAAAGTCAGAAGCAGAATCAATGGACTGACAAATAGTTTTAACAATCAAAAGGACAAAAATCAGTGTTTGGAACCTATATTCTGCCTAGGACTCAATGGAATAGTATCTTTGCCCTTAAACTCTCTCTTCAAACTGATTCAAAACCCAAAATCTCCTCCCAGATTCCTTTTTCCTCTCTTTTTTCTTAGTTTTCTTTCTGACATTCTCTCTCTCCTTCTCTTCAAGGTTTTTTTTAAAGTCCCCTCTTTTTTAACTCCCCTCCAACACCTTTATACAAATCTTCCCGACCCCCTTTTTATTCAAATCAGAATTTCTGCTAAAATCTGATTTTTTTCATTTTAAATCCCACTAAGGCAATCTTTTCCTTATTATCAGCCCCCCCATTCCTTTTTGTTCCCCATTAGTGTATTAATTAATATTCCACTAACAAAGCACTAATACTAAAATATAATCCTAACTATTTCATTCCTAAATCAGCCCTGAAAATCCCTTAATATTACTGCCTCCTAATACAACTATTCAACTGTATTAAAATCTTAATTCTGAAATCTGTTTAACTATCAATTAACCAAAACTGACTTGATTACAGCTATATCCAATTTAGCTAGTACTTTAAGGCAGAAAATACATCAAATATAAAGGTTCCAGGGATTCAGAACAATGCTCATAATCAAAACAGAATCTGAATTAATCGGATAACTAACAATTTTGAAAATTATAACAACAGAATGCCGAATGATTCAAACTATACGAACGACCTAATCAACGAAGCTTAATTAGTCGATTACATATTACAACTGACACTGAACAAATCAGCAACAACAAAAAAATAAATAGGAAATTCGGGTAATTTCAATGTTACTGACAAGATCATGGATTAACTGGAAACTAACTAATCGACGCAACTTATTAATCGATTACACACATAATAATTACAACAAACATGAACAAAATGACAGATTTGGACCAAATAAAAAGGTCTATTGAAGATGAAACAGAATTAATTAAAAGAAAAGTAGAAAAATAACACAAACTACTAAAACAGGCAACGAGATACACATAGAATACATGAACAGAAAGAAGGAAAGAAAAATAAATACCTCTGAATCTTAAAAACAAAATTGTCCCAGTCTCGAACTGGACTTGACCTCTTTGAGGTCGAACGGACTTTAATCGAAGTATTCTCAACTGAGAATACTTTGATTAAGGTCTATTAGACCCCAACCCTTCATTTAATCGGACAGAACCCAAGGTTATGGATTTCTAGGGTTCATACAGTTGATTTGGGGCTTGAAGGTTTCTGGTTAGATTCGAACCAAACCAAGCTTGGTTTGGTTACAAGTGAGGTCAGGGGAGTACCTGGTATGAATTTGGGGTGGTTTGGCATAGATTTCCGTTTGGCTCGAATCTTCAAATGAAGATTCGAGAAGATGGGGGAAGATTCAAACCAAACAAGCAACATATTTGGAACGGGGGTGGTCAGATGGTCCTATGGTGTTAAGGTGGTGGCCGGCGGTGTAGTTGTCGCCGGGTTTCAGGCGAAGGGGAACTAGGGCGGCTAGGGTTTGGGGGCTTCGTCTCTGAGACGATGATGAACAGGGCAAGGGGGTGTTTGGTTTGGGGGGCTGGGGTAGGAGGTTGAGTTTATATAGGGGCGGGGGTTGTTTGATCCTGGCCGTTCGATCAAGTGAGATTGATGGCCAGGATCTCTTCACTTAAGGGACGATGCCGTTTTGTTTAAACCGGGGGTTTGGGTCGGTTTCAGACGGGAGTGGGTCGGGTCATGAGGGAAGGCCTGGGAGCCATTAGATCAAAAGCAATGAACGGCCCTGATTAAATATGACCACACGACGTCGTTTGGTTTAATGAAAGAACTGAACTGAACCGTTAGATCTATTTGATCAACGGTCCAGATGGAAAGTGTCAATACGACGTCGTTTGGTTTGTCTTTGAGCTTAACTGGACGGGCACCATCAAAACGACGTAGCTCTTGCCCTATACTACGTCGTTTGATGGTCTTTTGGGTTGACAGACCTGGGCCGGGTGGGCGTGTAACTTTTGGGCCTAAACTCTTTTTTTTAAAAAATTGGCCCAGTCCGAATTTACTTCATTTATTTGAACTCTTTTCCTTTTCCTTCTTTAATTTAATTTTAAAACAATTCCTAATTAAATTGTAAAATCAAAAATAAAACTACAGAAATATTAATTAACACTTACAACAATTAACACACAAATTAAAATCTTAAAATAAAATGACACAATGACAACAAATAGAATAAAACGCATATTTTTGTGATCTTCTTTTTCAGAGCCAAATGACGGTTTAATTAATTCCTAAATGCATAATTAAATCCTAAATATGCATACAACATGTATTTTTTTTTCAATTAACTACCACAAGGTAAACATTTGCGGACAAAACACAAATAATTATCCAAAATGCCACGCAAATCCTAAAAATTGTACACCAAGAGAATTTTATTTTATTTTTGATTTCTTTTGGAGTAGTTTTCGTGAAGCAAAAAATCACGTGCTTTCATAAATAAATATTTAAGCCATTACGTGTCATTATTAACGTACAACACACGTTTATAGATACTAGTATATAATAATAGGAGAGGCAAAAACATATTATTAAGACAAGTGGCATAACCACAAAAAGCCAAGTGGCATTGTTAAGACAAAATAAACTACATTTTAAACTAAAAAAAGCCTTTTTAAATTTTGAATTAATTAGTTATTCTATTTGAATTAATAAATATAGATATCTTATAATTAGCTTTATTTAAAAAAAAAAAATAACTACCATTCAAATTGGGGAGTAGTTTCGAGTTGGAGTTTTAAAGTTATTTTAAAATAAACAAACGAAAAATAAGAAAAAATTAAATTAGCTACAATAAAAAAAACAAAAATATTAATTAAAAAAATGCCTATTCAAGTTGAAGAATAGTCTCAATTTGGAGTTTTAAAATTATTTTAAAATAGAAAACTAAAATAAAGAAATAAAAAATTGCCAATTCAAATTGGGTGTGGTATCAAGTTGGAGTTTTAAAATTATTTTAAGATAAAAAAATAAAGAAACATTTAATTCAAATGACAAATACAAAAATATAAAGATATTATTAGGATATATATATATATATATATATATATATATATATATATATATATATATATATGCTTATCTCTTTATACTTTTGATGAATTCAAAATTATAATTTAGTAAAAAAAATATTACATTGTTTAAATTTTTAATAAACTACAAAATCTGAAAACTAATCAAATAATTATTACAGTAGAAAGGAACGTACGGAAAGAGGGGGTGGAGATAATTTTGTGATATTTATATTTTTAATTAATTAAAAAAATAAAAGATAAATAAATAACACCCAAGAAAAGTATCAATAGTACTAAGTACTTGCTAATTCAATAATAAACATAAAAAAGAACAAATACTTTATTTGATTACTATGATGTGTATCCTTTAATTTTTTTTATAGAATGTATTATAATTCTGCACACTATATTGAATAATAAAATACAACTAATATTTATTAATTTAATATGATATATTAGATCACAATTTTATAAGATTAATATTCTGTCAAATTTTCGTGCATCGCATGGGTTCTTTGATCGAATTTCTAATAGCGAATGAAGATTTTGTGATCTAATCCTTTAATTAATATCAATACCATTTCGATAGTTTTTGATATTTTATTTTATTTTTTAGAGAAAAATCCTTGCCGGAAAGATTGAATGTGTTCGGATAGTTTACGACATTTTGCAAGTTTGTGGGTACATGTGCGTGGGAGAAGATATTAACGATGTAAAGATGCCTCAAAATCCACCGTCATGAATTTTCTTTACAAAAGCATTGCCTAACAACATCTTTTTGCTTCGGTTGCATATTTCTCAGTTATTCCTCTATCAACTTTTAGATCTTATAATTTATACACTAACGATGAATTTTTTAGTGTAACAAAAATAACTAATAAGATGATAATTTAAGGCCAAATACATGGACAGATCATTGATCCAATTTCTTATTTTGACACTTTAACTCAGTCTTATTCCATTTTGGTCATCCAACCCCATTTCTTTTGTTTTACTTTAACACAAAAACTTTTATCCGAGGTAAAATGCAGCGCGTGCAAATACCCAGCTGTGCTACCCCCACCCCACCCCACCCCATTGCCCCCCCTCCAATTTTTTTTTTTACTTTTTTTTTGTAATTTCAAATTATTATTTTTTTGTTCTTCTGCCCCCTCCCCAGGAAAAAATATATTTTTTATATATTTTCAGTAATAACTACGGGTTCAACTGAATCTATAACTTTCGACGCGGAGTAAAAATTTGTATGTAATTTTTTTTTTAAAATTGTAAAAATAATAGATATGAACCCATAACTTTAAAAATATAATGGGTTCAATGTTAAAAATATTAAAATTGAATCCATAGAATTTAAATCCTAGATCTGTCTCTGCGTTGAGAGTATAAAATTTGGCTTAAAAAATGAATCTCACGTGCCTACAAGGTGAGACAAATCAAACATGGAATCTAGTGAGCTTTTGTATTAAAGTGGGACAAAAGAAATGGAATTGGAAGGCCAAAATAGAACAAGCCCGAGTTAAAGTGCCAAAATGAAAAATTAGGCCAAGTTTAATGGTTTGTCTATGTGTTTGGCCATAATTTAATAAGTCTATTACCATTAAATTTTTAGACAAAGCGATCGCAGTATTATGCAAGAACCAATAAAGGTGAATTTGAGTAGGGGTGTCAATGGATATTTAAAAACCGACTAAACCGATCGAACCGTACCATACTGAACCGAATGTTTTTATATAAATCTATAATTGTACCGATAATTAGGATAATTTTTTTATTTTATGAAAAAATAACGAACCGTACCGAATAAATTTACCATGTGAATAATATACTTATATATTAAGTTTAAAAATAATAAAGCATTAAATTTTTCTTGGGCTTTTGAATTATGAAATAGTTTCAAGCCAACACGTAATTGAACTTAAAATCCTCAAAACCTATTTTGATACTCCTATTGAAACTAAATTATTTCTAGCATGTTCACTAGCAAGACACAAGGCATTGTAGCGAGTATGAGTAGCAATCTCTAATGTATTGAACATGTTTCCTTTCGTCTGATTTTGATTTATCTTTTTGAATATTTGATCTTTTACAGACTTTATTCTTAAATCCTAACTTAGTTAATATCTTTTCACTAGTGTGATTTATATTATTTTTGTATTTGCTTAGCTTTTTTTATGCGGATGTAGAATAGTTGATTAATCTATACTCTAGTCATTTTTCATATTTTCTTAATTCATCACCTTTTAAACTGTAAAAATATTTAGAGAGTTTTGCTAAGCCCTAAAAAAATATGTATGTTATTGCATTCTACTTCTACTAGTGACTTTTACATGACATTAAAAAAATTACCAAAAATTACCGAATCGTACCGATACCGAAGAGAAACCGGCATGATTGAAACGGTTTCGAAAAGTCCAATTTTAATTATACATAATAAAATAACCGAAAATTGATATGTTACAAATTTTTATAAAATAACCGGCCGAAACGATCGATTAACACCCTAGATTTGAGTTCCCTCACAACCTATTCACAAAATGTTTCATATTCTTCCTGCCAATAAAAAGAATCAAGTGCACACGCGAATGATGAGTTGTCAGCTTAAAGTTAATAAATAAATAAATGTGCATCTCTTCTAAAAGTTTAATATTTTATGCAATTCAATAATTGAAATTCCGCCGCAAATCCAGCTTTAACAATTCCATTCTTCACCTTAGAAATATGACATTAATTTGCTTGTAAGTTGTCAAACTTTTCACTCGAAAAAACCTTCAGTGACTATTTGTAGTTCAAGTTTAAAATGGAAATTTCATCCAAGTTTTGTCCAAACAGGTAATCAAGTCGATTGAAAACGTTATGTTCTGTAAGTTTAGTTATCTAATTTTAAGCACATGAATTATTTAGGGTTCTTTTTGCTTTAACGGAATTAAGATCTCATTAGCTATACGATGGTTGCGTGGATCTGTTGTCGGTCCGAAGATTGATAAATTTTCAACAATATGTTGAGCAAATAAAAAGGCCTTAGGATGAGGGGCTATTTAGTTGTTGCCATCAAACTTTTTTTTGGTTTCCCACTCGGTGTTCGGTATCCGCATTGGAGTCCGACTATATTCGGATTCACGCCGCGTAGGTCCTCATTCGGGGGAAAACGCTCCCTACCAAGGATTTTTCCATACCCAGGATTCGAACCCGAGACCTTTGGTTAAGGGAGGAACAATCTCATCCACTGCATCACATGTCATCAAACTTTGCTTACTCAACACTCAATAGAAGCTTTTCCTAAAAGACAAAAGCAATGTAATCAAACTACCAAGAATTGTTGACCATACACACATTGAATAATTAAGGAGACATGCAAATTATAGAGTTCTCCTTTGCATTTTTATAATTCTTGTAATGTACCACAAATTACCAAATTTAAAAACGACAAGATCAAACAATATATAAGTAATCAATCGGTAATATAAGAAAAATATACAAACAATTAGGTCACTTTTTAAAAAAGAAATGAAGCAATCTTTTGGTGGCTAGGACTTCGTTTTTAAATATAAAAAAATTTCATAAACAAGTTTGGAGAGTCAAATATTTATATGAAATATCCATATTCTATACATTGGGTATGCAAAATCATTTACATACGATATGCTTGTTATGAAAAACTACATATTTTGATAAATAAATTTGAGGGGTATTATCATTTTAGTTCGCGATATAAACTATTTACATTTGATAGCTGAAAAAGTATATAAAATTTGTACGTAACATATATATTTATATTTGTTCGACTATTATTTTGAGTGCGGCTATACAGTAGTATTATTTTCCCCAAATTTAATACGATAGTGTGGAAATTCTTAACAGTATTAATGCACAAAACAGAAAGACTTGCTTTAATACTGTTACAATTATTTATTTAAATCCAAAAGGCACGACATGATCAGCTCCCAAACTTTAGACATGAGAAAGAATGATAGATCGACTCCTTGGCCCCATTATGCAATCAGTGAAATGGATAATGAATAATAATGATATAAGATGAAAAAAATTCATGTAATTGAGAAGGACAAAAACGTCATTTCATCTTCTCAAACGGTCTCTCTCTCACTATTTCCCCTTAGTTGTCCCCACTCCTCGCACAAATGGCCTTTCCTTAAAAAAGAGTTGTGTATACGTTGTTTGTTGAAAGCGCTGTCTCTATTCCCCCCACTCTCCAGCTCCTATCAGCAAAAACCCTCTCAATGCCATTAGTCTCTCTCATCTCTTCACTTTCTCTCTCTAAAATGCCAATGCCATATTAGTCAGCTAATCCCGATTGGATTTTTCTCTTACTTCGTTGTTGCCGGAAATAATGGCGGTTTCCGGCGAGAATTCCAGCTCGGGGAGCTCTTCATCTAGCTTTTTCACTTCAAAAACTCCCATTCTAGGTCTTCAACTTTATATCGTGATCGCCGCCACCGTCGTCATTATGGTTGTCATATTCGTTCTCATCTTCCTATTCCTCCGGCTAAATCGAGCCTCTAAACGACGTCATAACGGCGTTAAGTCCAGCTCTGGGTTGTTACCTTTAGTATCCGAAGTGATTCGCGAAAACAAAATTTCCGATCTCAATGAGATTAGTAAAGTGAATCGGTTCGCTAAAAAGGAGGACGAAACGATCGCGATTCTAAGAAAAGAAACTCCGGAAGTGATCGAAGTTGTGTCGGGGGGTATAAAAGGAAGTTCAGGGAGTAATGAGTCGAGTACGAGCCGGAGTGATGCATCGTCGGCGATCTCTGGTTCTACGGAGTCGTCGAATATTGGGTGGGGCCGGTGGTACAGTTTGAAAGAACTGGAGATGGCCACCAGTGGATTTTGTGCCCAGAATGTGATCGGTGAAGGCGGATACGGCATCGTTTTTCGTGGTGTTTTGCAAGATGGTTCAGTAGTAGCTGTCAAGAAACTTCATAACAACAAGTGGGTCTTTATTTAATATTACATGTTTTTGCATGATTTATTTAAGGATTTAAGCAATATTTAACTGACACAATGTCAAAGTTAACCTATTATACCATATTACTAACATTTACTACTATAAAATAAAGTTATTCAGACAACAATAACGACGACCAGTGAAACCCTATTAGTGGGGTTTGGGAAAAATCCTATTAGTGAAGTTTGGGTAGGGTAATGCCAAAGATAGGGTGGCTATTTTCGAAAGACACTCGAACTTAAGAATTTTTGACAAAAAGAAGCAATATATCGGTACAATAATAAAAATCATAAAAAAAAATAAAATTATTCAGAATTATATTTAAATAACTTAATTTATAAATATATTTTATGGTCTTTAGCTCATAGAACTAAAATTTTATTTATAAATATGAAATCCAATTTGGAAAGACCCATTGTGTTTAAATATGCATTTTTTATGTTTGAAGTTATTTCTGTTTGTTAATTTATCCTTTTTTTTTTGATAATTTTTAATCTTCTCTTCCCTGTCAAGTGATCTGGTTGTTTGCTTGAGTTGATCAGCTGGTGAAGTGTCTACATCTTGTTTGTTTTCTTGCTTAGTTTCCTCGGGAAGAGAATCCAAATTGCAATCTTCTTAGATCTGGATTTATGTGATTTGTTTTTCTTTTTTGGGTCAAAGTACATTATTTTGTTACTCCACATAAAAAGAAAGTAAACGTTACTTTTGTCTTTTATTCCTTTTTGTTCTTTTTATCCGTTAACTATTTTCATCTCTTTTACTTTTTCCTCATTCTTTTTGTTCTTTTTTATACTTTAATTAGTTGTCTCTCTCTCTTTTCCTTTTCCTTTTTTTTTTCTCGTACTTTTGTTATCATTTCTTATTTCCTGTACCTAACCAAATTATGTTCGTTGCTGAAATCTTGGCATATGACTGCTTATTCTAGCGAGGAATGATTTGTACTTCCATTTAGGCCAACCTTTAACAACAGTAATGATGGTGACAACTGTGCAACGGGAAATTGAGTAGCTTTGCTCAGTGTTATGATCTCAAGTTATTGCCTTACCCAAAAAACCAAACTACAGTATGTAATAACTTCCTTGGCCAAAAATAAATTACTTTAATAACAAAAAATTGAACCAAGACAGATTTTTCGTTATTACTTTATTACCTTTGAAATTTTTAACTTTTGAGCCGAGGGTCTTTCTGAAACAGCCACTATACTCCCTCGGGATAGGAGTAAAGTCTGCGTACACACTACCCTCCCCAAACCCCACTAGTGGAATTTTACTGGGTCGTTGTTGTTATTGTTGTTGAAACTTTTAACCAATTTTGTTCATTCTATGTGACTTGCTTATCTATAGAGGTCAGGCCGAAAAGGAGTTTAGGGTGGAAGTAGAGGCCATTGGCAAAGTGAGACACAAAAACCTTGCGGGTCTTCTTGGTTATTGTTCAGAAGGTGCTCATAGGTAATTCATTGCAGTTAATATTCACAAAAATTTGTAAAGTTCCTTCCTGTCTTCAAATGTAACTGCTAAATCACTTACCATATACAGGATACTAGTCTACGAGTACATTGACAACGGCAATTTGGAGCAATGGCTACATGGTGATGTAGGGCCTGTTAGTCCTCTAACCTGGGAGATTAGGATGAAAATTGCGACTGGAACTGCTCGAGGGTGAGGCTTCTACATTTTGTTTCAACTACATGATTATGTATCTTAATCCTTGTCAGGGCGAACCGATATTAATATTAACCTAAATCATGTTCTTTTATGTGCACTTTCTTTGGAAATTACCAAGGCAATCTTCTCTTTGTTCAAAGCCTAGTTGCACAATCTTGCAAGTATAAGAAAGTATAGTTGATTGAAAGATTATATTTTACATATCAGCATTTTTTGTTATAGCTGGCCGAACATGGTCTTTTATGATCATAAATATGCCAAGTTAGGACATTACCACTCTTGACAAAAATGGATTTAAAAGTATGGCATACAACATCAATAACCATGCCTCAATCCCCAACTAGTAGGGTTGACCATATGTATCCTCACTACGTGGCTCTATGTAGACTCATGGCAATCCAATATTTGAAGATTTAGCTTCTTAAACGACCTTCTCCCATTTATCCTACATGCATGCTACTTGCACCTTCTGAATGCAATCATTTCTAATCTTGTATGACTACATTTTCATTCGCATTTCTACAACACTCATCTTGTGGATATGTTGGATCTTAGAGTGTGTTATAACCATTGCATAGAACTTGCCTTTCACTTTTATAGGTATCTTCCTATCACATAACATTGTGGTAGTACTTTCCCGTATTTGCTATCCTTTTCTGATTTTATATGTAACATATTCATTTATAAATTCATTTTCCTGAAATATCGAGTCTACATACTTGAATCGTTTGACTCACTTCAATTTCACTCTTCTTGTGCTAGTAAACTTGCAATACTTATACTCGGCCTTACTTCGACTTATTATCTTAAAATCTTGCTCTCTAGAGTGCTTTTCCATAGTTTAAGCTTTCGTTTGACACTTTTGTTGGTTTTATCAATTAAAACGATATCGTATACAAAACGTATACATCATCAGACCTCATCATGTATGTTGTACGTTAACTCATCGGAAACTTGGCTGACCAATACGGGCTCAATGCTGATCGTTAGCGTAAACCCATGGTTATAGGAATCTCCTTTGTATCTCCTAACAACTCCTTCATACATAACCTTTATTTGTGACTAAAGTATGACGTGTGACTACATAGCAATTTAAGTGCACATATTCATGCTTCGACAATTTGCTGTTGGACTTTCTACCCTGATTTTGAAATCTATGGGCTAAATATTTTTCGGGTGAAACAAAAGAAAAGAGATGCATATCTTTATTGCATGGCCTGCTTTATTTTTCCTATCTCATTTGTCATCACTAAGTTTTCATTTTTTTTTTTTTGGTGACAGACTTGCCTACTTGCACGAGGGTTTGGAACCCAAAGTTGTGCATCGTGATGTTAAATCAAGTAACATTCTGTTGGATAGGAAGTGGAATCCAAAAGTATCAGATTTTGGACTTGCCAAGCTGCTAGGATCTGAGAAAAGCTATGTGACTACCCGTGTTATGGGGACTTTTGGGTGTGTCCTTTCTCTAATCATCCAAACTTTATCAACTATTACTAAGTAGATGCTTTGTGGTAAATTGCTAATTATTGATGATGATTATCGCCGCAGATATGTTTCTCCTGACTATGCCTGTACTGGTATGCTTAATGAGGGAAGCGATGTGTATAGTTTCGGTGTTATGCTCATGGAGATTATTACTGGAAGAAGCCCTGTTGACTATTCGAGACCCCCTGGGGAGGTAAGAACAAGTTTGCCTTGTCATTTCTGCAACCACAACCATAAAAGATATAAAAATAAAAAAATAAAAGGAGAAAAAAGAAGATAAGAATAGAAAGGACCTTTTCTTAGGAGGTTGAATCAGCTAAAGTCTGAAATATCTTTTGCCATTATCTTGACATCATTGTACAAAATTGCAGATGAACTTGGTTGATTGGTTTAAAGGAATGGTATCAAATCGGCGTGGTGAAGAATTGGTCGACCCATTAATTGAAGTCCAGCCTCCTCCTAGATCTCTAAAGCGGGTTTTGTTGGTCTGCCTTCGCTGCATAGATATGGATGCCAACAAGCGGCCAAAGATGGGACAAATAGTACATATGCTTGAGGCTGATGAATTTCCTTTCCGTTCAGTAAGCCATCTCATACAATGATTTTTGATTGACCGAAAAATGTTTTTTCCTATTTTTTCAATTACAAGTCTTTACTATATTGAAATGTTGAAAATTGTTTTTTGCTTGGCATATAATGTTCATTCACTCATATCAATTAGCATGAGCTCAATCTTCTTCTCAAAGCATAATATAGGTCATGCAACTGTCTGTGAACCATAGCCCATGATAAACTGCAGTACAACTTATTTATCCAGACCTTCTAATTGCTGAAATTGGCTTTCTTCCCTTTTACTGTTTGCAATCATTGAAGTAGAGTAATGCTGAAAATCAGTTTGGTTTGGTGGTATTCTTCTACCCTTTTCCAGTAAGTTAGAATTAGAGTGGTGGGTGCAACTACTTATCAGTATGCCTCTTTAAGTTAGTATGGCCCTGTATCACAACACCAATAGCAGATTCGTTTCTTGTCAGCTATAACCCTCAGGAATGGCCAAAATTGCCAGAAAAAGATGCCAGGCTTATCACCACCCATAGTTGGGATTTGGGAAGATGACGAGGCAACCCCTTTGCCCAAAAATCCTGAAATACTAATGTATAGCCTCGTTAGCGCCGGCTATACCCATGACTTTTCACCTCTTGAACACTTCAGTAAAGATGGTGCAAATCATGCCCCCAAGATCCCCAAAAGAATGTTGTTTTGTCCTCAGGAGAAAAACCACCATTGAGCGACATTAAAGCAACAATCAATTGGCAGTCCGAAAATTTTATTTCTCAAAATAGAATCTTGAACAAAATTGATGACACTGTTAAAAATGTTGCACGCACTCATAATAAAATGCTTTGCAACAGGGTGGAAAATATTGAGAAGAAGGTGGAATAGGTTGTAGAGAAATCTTCTCAGCAGGACTCATGAACCTTGTAGCATTACCACCAGGCATAATAAAAATTTATCCATGTAGAAATTAGACTTTTCTTATAGTGTATATATCTGCACTTGGTGAATGATGTTGTCGGGAAAAAAATGATGTTTCATGTTTCTCTGGTATGAATCATATCTCTCTTTACCTCGAATATAGCATACAAGTTAACACCTGACGAGTGATTAGAGGTATACTATAAGGAGTCATCTCGTTCTCTATCTCTTTTCACTTCACTGAAAAGGAAATGTCAGGTTCAATTTCTTAACAGCTTATTTTTGTCAGGTTCTCTATCTCTTAGAGGTATACTTATTTTTGCATGTTTACGGAGGCTAATACGGTTTAATGAAACTCCTTTTTTTCCTTTTAGTCTGTTTTCTAATTGAATCTGTTTTTCCCTTACAGGAACCTCGATTAGTCCAGGAAAAAGATTCTCTAATTCCACGTTTACTACCAACCAATAGAGTTCAATTAGCTGCCAAGGATGGGATGGGTGATGATGAACAGAAACCTAGAGGGAGATGATTATCCTTTATTTGGGATGAAGAGTTATACAGGGTATTTTAGTATGTATATTCTTTT
Organism: Nicotiana tabacum; assembly: GCF_000715075.1. NCBI lineage: Eukaryota > Viridiplantae > Streptophyta > Magnoliopsida > Solanales > Solanaceae > Nicotiana > Nicotiana tabacum. The sequence continues at coordinate 173,539,826 of NC_134086.1, read as the reverse complement.
GAATCATTTCCGCTCAGTCCTAGTTTGTTGTTTCCTATTAATTTTATATTTCGAGCTGTGCTATGTAGGCTCTATTTTGTTTGATTTTGTATATAAGCATAGTTACACTATACAATGTCCTTATATGGACTCAAAAAAAAGAAAAGCAAACCACTTGCACTATCTTAGTATTTACAAACTGATGTACTTTGAGACATGCAGAATAGTAGCAGACTGTTAAGAAAAGTTTTACCAACTTAAATTAGCTTGCGTTTTCATACCAGTTAGCTACAATTTCATAATTGCTATACTTGTGTTAGATGAGGTGCTTGTTTATTGGAGTATCAACTCTGTTTATCGGCCTTTCCATTTTTGCTTTCTGTAAGTAGGGGAAGCTAATTTATGATTTGACCTTAAATGTTTGGATTGGAACATGCCTTGATCTATCTATCCGATGGCAATCACCAGTGTAACAGCAACTGTCGAAAGCCACTCCTGTTTGGTAAATAATACTCCCACAGTCCCACTCGCTTGGTAAATAGCAGCAACTTTCTTTAGTTATGACTTGGGAAATTCAAGTAAAGGCTCCCTGGAGTTAAATTCCTCATTCACAAGAACTAAGTAGGGGTGGCAAAATGGATAAAAGAAAACAGTTAACCACTCATATTCTTCGCTAAAAAATGGATGGGATGATGAACTTTTTAAAAACGGATCAAATATGGATAAGAATCATATTCTTTATTTAGAAAATGGATAGCCAATGGGTAACCAATGGATAACCAATGGTCTAATTTTTACATTTGTAAAGCCTCAAATTGGAGATTCCTCAAGTTAGGAGTCTCCCAAAAATGATCATAATGCAAGAGCCAAGAGGTCATGCCCATATAATCAGCCGGCTAACCCGTTCTCTATCCGTATTAAATATGAGTTGGGGTTGGATAATTTATCCATTTTTTCATTACCCATTTTCGACCAGAATCATATCTGACCCGACCCGCTAGTTTGCCACTCCTAGAACTAAGTAAAACTCTGGGTCCATACTTATAGGCACACTCAATTTTAACTCCACGGCGGCCTTGTTCACTATACTCTCGTTTTCTACGGCTCTGTTCTTTCATGTGAGGCTTAACATTTGACATTCGTTGGCCTTCTTTCTTCGAATCTCCAAATGTGTGCTTTTGGTTCCACTATTTACAAAGTCACTCAAATGAAAGGGATATTTTATACATAAGAACTAAACCATTAGGGCTATTACATATTATACTGAGGAAGATGGAACCTTCGAGGACACCCAATCGGATAAGAAAACCAAGGAAGATGTTTGTAACGAGGATGCACTTTTTTTATACGGAGAAGAAGTCATGTTAGAGGTTGGAGTGTACATGAGTCGTGAGTCGGGTGTTGGGATCGAAAAAATCATGTGTCATGCGAGAGCTAGCAAAACAACACTTGAACGACGATAAATCAGACAATAGAGAAATATACCAGGAGAAACGCAAACATTTAACGTGGTTCGATCAATTGACCTACGTCCACGGCGGAGACGAGCAATCCACTATAAAAAGAGAGTACAAAATATCGAGAAAACAACCTCACAATAGGCATACACAAGTGGCACACTAACACTTGTCCCGAAAAGTTCTCCCCTAAACAAGACTCTCAAACCCATATGACTATATTGTGGATACTGCTGAATAAGAAGGAAGGATCCTCAATTTATAGAAGTCCAAACCTTTTCCTCCAAGAGAAGGGACTAGCCAAATATGAGAAATTTATAATTTCTTTCCAAGAAAAGAAAACTCAATTATGGTAATTTTATGTTGTCCTTTTTTCAAGAGATAGGAAAACTAAATATGTAAGAAAATCAGGGCAAACACCTAACACCGGGTTGGTTTGATTTTTATCGAAATCAAATCAAACAAACTATATCAGTTTGGATTGCTTCGATTTTTTCGGGGTTTTCAGAACTTTTTGTTACATGAATATTATTTCAATCTTGCTTTGTTAAAATTATAAATAAAGTTTTGATAAGTGATGTTTGGTAAAAAATTTAAAAACTCATAAACATACGATCTATTAAAATATTCTTCTGGGAGAATTTTTTTAGTAACACATGATAGTTACTTTCTTTATCATCTAGCAATAATTCTTCGTTGTTGTATGCTTTCAAGGTTAATAGAATTTGCATTAAACACAAAAATGATATGAAACTTAAATAATAGTATGTTCTATTTATTTTTAAAATTACCAATAAAATACCATTTCAAATTCGAAAAAGATACAAGAGTTTAATAGATCTTAACATATGAATATGGAAGAGCAAAGAGATTAACGCATTTCAATAACACTTTATAAGAAAGTAATGATACAAAATATTATTTAAAGTAAATAAAAATAAATACACTTTATGGTTTTATTAAATACTAATTTTTAGTGTAGGTGCATTGCACGTGTTTATTGTGTTAATCAATAAAAAATATACTAAATGAACAAATTTATTCTGCATGTACTCCATACACTCCTATAATGTAGGTAGACCAATCTATATTTCAGTAATCTTTGTAGGCCGTCAGCCAGACACTCCCAATTTAACCCCTTTTTTGAGTCTTATGTTTCTTCTCATCTCAAAAATTTTCATTTTACTCTAACTTATGCACCACATGAGAAAGTAGGAACACTCTAAAATAACTCACTCCACCCAATCCCTTCCTAAATTATTATATTTATGGATTACATAATTATATATATAGATCAAAGTAAAAATATAACATTTCAAAATTTAACATGTAAATAGAAAAGTTTTTTTTAAAAAAAAAAAGGAAAAAAGGATTCTATGTTTTTGTTTGACAAAGTTGCTGAAAAATTACCCATAACAAAAGTAGTTAAGAGTTTCCTTTTATTGTATTGTCCTTTTCTATTTATGTATAGGAAAAGTTAGAATTTAAAATAATTTGATTCCTTCTTGAAATATATATTTTCTTTTAATTAACTTAAGATTTTAGGAATTGAAGACATTTTAGTTCCTTTTCTAAAACGTACTTTTCTCATTTATTTATGGTAGGAATTTTACGAATGTGTTTTTCATTTTTTTAAATCAAGGTCCTAAATAGGAAAGTAATTAAATAAGTATTTCTAAATATTAGGAAAGTAAATTGAATGATTAATACTATATATAAGAAGATAATTAAATGATTATTTTGTCCAGTGTGTACTCTATTTTAAAGGGGTAAGGGCCTTCGGGAAGGTTACGAGGAGCTCCGACCTCCGATCTTCTCCGCAACATTTCGTTAAGGACCTTCGTACTTTTAATAATAAAAAATATAGATATAAAATTATAGATTACATCCTTGAGATGATTACAAATATTTCTAGATATTTTTTAAAGAAAATTCTATATAAGTCTAAAAAGTATATACTATACGATAAAAATTATATATTTATATGTCGATTTTGTTCAACTTTTTACTCAATACCAAACTAAATGTAATTAAATTTTTTAATTGGTTTGGTTGACTTTTAGATTAAGTTCCCTAGAATGTTTTAACCTTCTTTTGTGGCAATTTTCCGTTAAGTTATGGTCTATATGTCGTATTTATTCAGCATTCTTTCTATTTTAGATTTTCAAGCTTCTCATTTTGCATAGAGTTGCATTCTCGATGAACCATATTAGTAATGTGTAAACTTTTGCAACAGTTTTCAACACTTACCTGCAAACCGGGAACTTGGATTAAGACAGCATTTTTCAAATTTTATTTCTATAACAGAAATACAGTTTAAAGGGCTTTCTTCCTTGTAAATTACACGAACATAAAAGGCCATACGTTTCTACTTATCTGACACGTGTATGCACTCAATTTCATATCCGAACGTGCTCTCTTCGCCTTTCGCCATTTCAGATTATAGACCTTTAAACGTATATATTCACATTAAAACTCTCCGACATCAAACAATCACCAGATCTATGCTACCTACAACGCATTGAAGATCGAGAAACTTCTAGAAGAATCCGGAAGCTTCGCAATGTCAATGGAGGAGAAGTTGATACAGCGATTGGAGTCGGCGGTGACGCGGCTGGAGGCGCTATCATCCACCGGCTTCCGTTCCGGAGGTTCCGTCGGGACAGGCAATGCTACGGTGGCTTTAGATCCGTCGATTATTGCATTTGACGATCTGAGGTCGGAGTTCCTCGGGAAGGTTACGAGTGCTGCGGAGAAGATCGGAGGAAAAGTATTGGATATTACTAAGATGGTTGAGAAGGCTTTCTCCGCTCAGAGAGAACTTCTCATTAAAATCAAGGAGACTAAGGTTAGGTCAATTCCTTAATCAACTCATTATACCATATTGTTCACCTCTTTAGAATGTGTGCAATGTATATAATATGTACTTCCTCGGTTCCAATTTATGCGACACTATTTCCTTATGGATTCATGTTTTATTGCATTCACTAAGAGTGCAAATATATTATTTTACACTATCAGGGAATTTTTAACTTGTAATGGCAGATTTGTTACCATTTTTATCCGCTAATTAATGCTTATCAAGAGATTTATCTATAATAACCTAATAAGTGACCTGATTGTCTGAATTTTTTTAATACCATTACGTCGGTGCATATAACTTAAACTCTTTTCTTATTAGTCCGTTCCAAAATAATAGAGTACGAGCACATTTCATTTTTTGGAAAAAATAGTTTTCAAATTTTCCATTTTACCCTTAATGTATGGCACGTTAAGACCACAAGTTCAAAAAATCTTATAGTGGCAGAAATGTTATGTTGTGTTTAAGATGACAAATTTTAAAAGTCTTTCTTTCTTAAGCAATCGAGTCAAACTATGTCAAATAAACTGGAATACAATGAGCGTGCAATTTCAGAATCATGATGTAAGTTTTGTTTGCTAATGTGCATAAAATAGTGAAGCTGCAAAGACTTATATTGTGCAATATGCATAATTTTTGGTTTTAATTGGGGTATCCATTTCCATATCGTTTGAGCACCATGACAATCTCTTTCGTTAGTCTTGTTTGGAGCATAGGAACTGTTGCTTGAACCACGTCGAAATAGCATAATTAAGAAATGGAATTGTGCTTGTTTTTTTATTTTTTGCTAGCTGAAAAGGTGATGTGCTGTCCAAGTCTTCTGATTGAACTCTGTATTTTTTTCTCGAAAAAGAGGTGTAGGCACAATCAAATTGTATTTCATTATAGCAAGTGAGAAGTGTAATTTCTTACCTTTTACTTGAATGGTTGAAGTTTATGTGCATTAATTTAGTGAAAATACAGGAAGGTACTATTTAATAGTGCACGAAATTGTTTTCTTTATTGAAGATGCTTTTATTTGTCATAATGCTGGTGCAATTTTTTTCTTGATTGTGCAGAAACCAGACAACTCAGGTTTGGTTGAATTTCTCAAACCTTTGAATGATGCGATCGTGAAAGCTACAAGAATGACTGAAGGACGGCCTGATTTCTTCAACCACTTGAAGTCTGCTGCTGATAGTCTATCTGCTCTTGCATGGATTGCCTACACTGGAAAAGATTGCGGTTAGACATTTTTTTATCATTACGCATTGTAAGTCAAAGGCACCTGTTGAACTTCTTATTTTTATTTTCTAGGCCTAAGCATGCCTATTGCGCACGTGGAAGAAAGTTGGCAGATGGCTGAATTTTATAATAACAAGGTAATTAGGCCTTTTCTAGCAGCTCAGATTCTCCTCTCAGTTGCTCTCTGTTGGTTGAAGGAAGCTTTAAAATATTGTTATAGAACCTGGACAAAATTTGGTGGAGAAGGGACTGTAGTTTTGTTATCCCCCTCAATTTTTCTGGCATGATGTGGTGGTTTTTTTGATTGCTTCTGTTTTTCGGGTGTGAGTGGTAGAACCACTTTACCCTTTCCCCCTTTTGCCTTTAAATGGTGTACTAAGAACTGAATGCATTTTTTGTAGAACCACTTTACCCTTTCCCCCTTTTGCCTTTAAATGGTGTACTAAGAAGTGAATGCATTTTTTGTAGTCCCATCCTTTATTGGTCCTTTCCCAGTATGCTGGGTTGCATCTTTGAGTGTGTCGTTTGAAAGAAAAGGGTACAGTTATTGTTTCCCATCTGAATTAATGGACGCACATAGATGGAACTTCCATATTGTCTGGAGGAGAATAGCAGGAAGGTATGTGAAGTGCCCTTATATTTCATAGACTTTTCTTGGTGGTAAAGAGGGCCAAGGACTTACTATCATTGGTGTCATACTTGAATGAAAAGGATACTGTTTAATTATTTCCCATCTAAATGAATGGACGCATGTAAATGCAACATGCATATTGTCGGGAGGAGAATAGTAGGAAGGTATCTGAAAGTCCACATATTCCATAGAATTTTCACGGTGGTGAAGAGGGCAGAGAACTTATTAAGAACACCAAAGAACCTACCAAATAATAAAAAGAAAAATTATAATTTTCAAGCTGCACTTATTTGTATTTCTCTATAGTACACTTTTTGGTCTTGCGAATTTATGTGTACTGTTTGGTTGGTACTACCGCCTAGAACATCTTGAAATCCTATCTTTTAACTTCTGTAAAATATTTTCAATATATTGTAGATTCTTGTGGAGTTCAAAAACAAAGATGCAAATCATGCTGAGTGGGCAAAGGCTTTGAAAGAACTTTATCTCCCTGGCTTGAGAGATTATGTTAAGAGCCACTATCCATTAGGTCCTGTATGGAGTGCAACAGGGAAAGCTGCTGTATCTGCACCATCAAAAGCTTCTTCACCAAGTGCTCCTGCTCCTCCGGCTCCACCTCCAGCTTCTCTCTTCAGCTCTACATCTCCTCAGGCTTCATCATCACGCCCCAAGCAAGGGATGGCTGCTGTTTTTGATGAAATTAATTCAGGAAAGCCAGTGACTTCTGGTAATTTCCGTTCCCACCCTCCTGTATAATAAAGATAGAAGTTTACCCTTATTTGAATATTTCCTTTTAGGATTGAGAAAGGTAACAGATGATATGAAGGCAAAGAACCGTGCTGACAGAACAGGCGTTGTTAATGCTGGTGAAAAAGAAGCCCGCATGAGCTCACCCTATATCTCTAAAACTGGACCTGCAAAATTGGAGCTTCAGATGGGCCGTAAGTGAGTAAAGAATAGGCATCAACCTATCTCTATCTGCAATTTGCCTGATCATTTCTAACTTAGCTATCATGTTGTTGGCAGATGGGTGGTTGAGAATCAAGTGGGAGAGAAGAATCTAGTTATTGATGACTGTGATGCAAAGCAATCAGTATATGTCTATGGGTGCAAAGGTTCAGTTCTGGAGATCAAAGGTAACTTAATTCTTCTCTATAGCATAAACTGGACAATAATGAGGTGGGCTTATGTTGAACCTGTTTTCCGTAATTGATATACTGGTGTCACACAGGAAAAGTCAACAACATCACAATTGACAAGTGCACTAAGATGGGAGTTGTATTTGCGGTCAGTGATGAACTTCAAGAAAAGTTGATTAAATGTTGAGGTTGTTGTATCCTCCACTAAATGGCTTACCTGATAATCTAAATTTGGTGAACAGGGTGTAGTGGCAGCTTGTGAGGTTGTCAATTGCAATGGTGTGGAGGTGCAATGTCAGGTATCAAAATTTATGGTTCAAAACTTATATATGTATAATGGCCTTGAAAAGCAAAGTGTACTAAAATATGAGTATTCATAATTCTATGATAATGTTAAATCTCCTTTTATGTGTGCTGCTGCTAGGGCTCGGCTCCTACAATATCAGTCGACAATACAACTGGGTGCCAGTTATACTTGAGCAAAGATTCTTTGGGGGGTTCTATTACCACAGCTAAGTCGAGTGAAATCAATGTTATGGTTCCTGGTGCAGGGCCTGATGATGATTGGGTAATGCATTCTTTGTATTTTGAAAATGCATGATGTTCTTTGTCGTATTTTTCCTTTTCTTTTGGCCTTGCTGCTTGTTCCTAATGGATTTCACTAAAGCAAGCAAGTCTAGCATTATCATCTGCAAAAATAATCATGGTTTTCGGTGCCTCTTCAGTTCTTTAAATAGAGATTAAACTGTAGCTTATGAAGCAAAAGGGTGAAATTCAAATACCAGATTTCATGGTTTCGATGAAACTAGTTTAAACTTTAAACGTATTCACATTGTTGCAGGGTGAGCATGCTTTGCCACAGCAGTATGCTCATGTATACAAGGATGGACACTTTGTGACTACTCCTGTCTCCCACTCTGGAGCTTAACTGGTGAAATTTTCTACATCCAGTTGTTTTGCTTTTTAATTTTTTTTAAAAAAAATCTTTTTGTTTACTAATTTGATTTATTGGAGAGTTGAAAGATGGTCGATTCTTTTTTATTTATTTATATATTACTGTTAAGGTATGTTTTGTACCTTGTGCCTTTTCTTTTTCCCGGAGTTCCTGTTGGCAGTTTGCTCAAAGGGGTTTTGTGACTTTTCTGTTGTCACATTTTTTTTTATTTGTATGAGAGCTTGACCTTTTAAAGCTATCTCCTTCTTGTGGAATATTATGTATTTTTCACATCCATGTAATCCTCCACTTAATATTTCAAAATAGAGAAGTCTCCTTTGAAACCTGTGGTTCACAATCAATTTATTCCGTTAAGCATATGTCAGATTTATTTGGTTGTACTTTATGCTGTTATATCTACCTTTTCTGGATCTGGCATATCCAGAAATATTGTTTAATTGAGGTTTTAAAATTGCGTTATTATTTTACCAGTTTGCTGACAGTGCTTTGTTAAAAGAAGTGTTATTACTAGTTAAAGGTTTCTTCCTATCCTTGTTTTTGAAAGAAAAGTTTGAACCTCATAGATCTGTAGTTACTTTCTAAATAATCTTTGATCATTTGTGAGCAATTAAGAGGAAATGTAAAATCGAGATGAATTTTTAGCTTCTTTTGGGTTAAGCTTCTCAAACAAGAGTTTAAGCCGTGTCTGCATAACAACTCACAATGTTCCCCACCTCATTTTAATGGTGAATTACAAATCCCGAACTTTCAATAGTATCATGTAGCACTGGCTTATTTGGGGATTGAAGTTCTGGGAGCTGCTGGCACAACCCCTGACTGGTGGGTTAACTGAAGATCAATGAAAAGTCACTCATCTTTGTTGTGGGTGACTTGTATTTCTTTATCTAGTCTGTTATATTTCTGTTTGATAGATTTAATGAATTAGTTATGCCATTTCGACCAACTTTTGCCTAAGTATAGCAGAGTTAGTTAAACTTTCTTTAATTAAGTTGTCAAAATAATCACCTATAAGGCTTAATTACGTGTGATGGCAATGTTTTGGTCCGGATTGCAAATCAGATTACGCATTAACAATAGAGCATCATGCTCAGTTGTACCATTAATATGTCTCCAAGAATAGCAAATATTTTCAAACCGTTCTGCAATGCAGGTTTATTTCGTATGGCCTAAACTCATCGAATAAGAACCATATGGTACTCTTTCGACAGATACTGTCATACGCTATTAATTTCATAACTAATTAACTAAACAGGACAAACAAACCTTAAATGTTCCTTCCCTGACAAGATGCTTGATGCCTCAATAGTTAGAATTTAATTTGTGTACAGGGATTGTCTATATAATATTAAGACTTGATAGTGTTTTAATATATCGTTAATTGTCTATTTTCCCGGATAACTTGTGCATAGTTATTTTGTAAATGACCCGATAATCTTCTTTACCCTAAAATCGGATAACAATTGAATTTATACCTGGTTTTAAGGATACATAATATAATTTAGTACAAATTAAGAGAATAAATTAATATTGAGATTGACAATAAAAGAATAAATGCAAACCACACGAATCGAATTGCCTTGGCCCTCGAATTCGACCACCCTCGAACTAAAGATCTTCCAACTAAAGTATGAACAAAGTACTAGAGTAACAAGATAGTAAAAGCTAGAACAATGACAGTATATTGCTTTATGTTGCATAAGAATGATATGTTTTACAAATGATCAGACCCTCTTTATATAGTAAGGGAGTCCTACTCTTGATACAGTTCTATATGAGGCAAGAAATCTCATGATTAGCTAATTAACCGGCCCGTCCTTGATATGTGCCGAGATTCATGCCGTGATCTGCACCCGATCACGGATATTTCGTCCTCCTGTTATTCGGCATGGAAAATTTCCCTCGATCTCGTCTGATCTTGATCTTGCCCGGTCCCAGGGTTGTCGAACTTAACGATATAGCCTCGCGCCCTGGTTCGGTACAATCCGAGGTCGAACCTTAACCTATCATATTCGAGTCTCGATTAATCACATAAGGGGTGAGCCCGGTTTTTACCGTATACAGACAGTCCCCTCGTTTCTCGGAGAGAAGATGACGAGAAACGATATGAACTTCCCAATCCCGTCTCGATGGGCCATGCCATAAGCGACGGATCCGACTATGACGTAAGTGACAAGTGGATATCGAAAAGTCCCATCGGTTCAATTACCGAGTCATTAAATTCCTGTCAGTTGCTGGTCTGCCACTACCGTTTCTGAACCGTCACCAGCAAGCTATAAGTACCCTAGCTTTCCTTCATTCAAACTTTACGTTCAAAGCTCCTTCTACTTCTTGTTTTTTCTTCAAAAATTCCTTTGTTTTGCAACTCTTGCACCCAAATTTCTTGAACTTTTAGCAAACCGCACATCACTCTAATTCTATTTTCTTCAATTATACAATGGCGAAAACTTCTAAGATTGTACCGCAAAAGGAGGCCGCCTCTTCATCACGACCCGCCAGCGGCGGGGCCCATCCTGAGGAATTTGTTCCAGCAAGGTGCCCTACCGTTGCCGATTTTAAGGTTGAGAAGACCTCCTCGGTACCAGGCTGATATGAGCCGGTATCGAGGTATATATGCATAATTACCGATGATCTCCTCAACAAGGTTAAAGAGGATTTCAACTGAGTCAATAAGCATGTGGTGGTTCCTTCGCCTGAGGAGTCGATCACTACCCACGTGGAGGGTTTTCTAAGTATTTACACTTACCCCTTCACGTTGGGTTCCTTAGACCCTATCATCGTTGCCTTCTACAAGAGGTATGATTCTTGGCCAGATCCATCCCTCCTACTAGAGAATAGTGATCCTTCTCCGATTCTTCGTTGACAAAATCGAGGGATGTCCTTTTACCCTCGATCACCTTATGCGCCTCTACAGTCCCCGACTCTATCGAGGAGGGCTGATCAAGCTTGCTCGCCGGGCCAGTAAGGCCCCGTTCTCAAGCATAGACGGATATCAGGACCAAGGTTGGATGGGCCGGTTTGTTCGAATAAGGACTTCGAACCTGATCCCTGCCAAAGACATGCCATTTCCCGAGAAATAGAACATAAAACGTAAGTAGTACTTTGCCTTAAAAGTTCAATCTTGTTGTTTTCCCTCTTATCTTCCTCCTTATCGATGTTTTTGTTGTTGCAGTTGTGGCCCCGATACCGGACGTAGTTCCCGAACTCAAGGAATGGGTCAAGGGCCTTGTGACACAAAGACCGTATTCCGAGCGTGCTTGGATGGAATTATTGAAGGGTCGATGGGAGGTCAGCAATTATGGTAAGCTTCTTTCCCCGAGGTAATAATGTTCAATTTTCTCCTTTTGCTATTGAATCTTCATCTACTTTCTTTTGTAGGTCTTTCCAAGGACGTAGCTTTGAGGTTTCCATCCGGTGATGAAGATGTGCCTCCCGAGTCCCCTTCTCCGAAGCAGAGCGATGGCAAGAAGAGAAAAAGGTCTTGAGTCCCCCGAACTCAGAAAAGAAGAGACCGGCAAGGAGGTCTTGCAAGCTTAGGGGGAGCTCCGACGCTCTACCTTCGGACTCAATCCATCGACTAAGGGATGGGTTCGAAGAAGAAGAAGAAAAGGAAGATAGGTCCAAACTGGTGGCCCGCGTACGGGCTGGTGTTTCGATACAAAATCCCTCTGAGCCGGAAGAGGTTGATGAGGTAGCTTTGGCCGAAGTTCCTGAAACAGAAGGGGTTGAGGCCATTCCGCCCCAAGCTAAAAGGGTCGAGAAAGAGAGACTGGGGGCGACGCTTCTCGAGCAGCAGAAGATGCCCCGAGGGACGAGCTCGGAATGATTGATATTTTCGGATCCCCTCAGATTTAGGATGCCATGATTCGTGAGGCCGGCATGTTAGAAAGCCTTTCTTACGAGGGCCTCAGGGGGCGACTGATATCCACGATTTCTTGGACAAATTTGAGTCCAGTGCTTCGGAAAATGTCATCGGGCTTGGTGACTTGCCGATGCCAAAGAAGGTACCGTTATCGGGTGCTTCTAGGTCTTCATCAAGCCCAAAATTGGTGGATCAATTCCCGGCCCCAAATGTTAACCCCGATCGCAAGCGATCGATAACTTTTTCTGTCCCGGAGGATGACGGGGTCTTATCTGTCCCCGTGGGGGTTGCTAGCTACCTTAGATGACTAGTGACCGAGGAAGACCAGGCTGTGATAAATGCAATGGGAGCGCCTTGCCTATTTAACGAGGCCCAACATGCTTTGAATCGAGTAACTTTGTTATTTATTTTAAACTTGAAATTGTAAGTAATTCTAACATCTTTCTTCATACTTGCAGGCTTCAGTGTTGCATCATGAAGCTTTCCTCCAAATCCGGGAGGAGCACGAGGCTGAGGTTCGGGAACTCACTGAGAGGAAGGATGCTTACAAGCTTCTGAGCGAGAAGCTTCAGGCTGAGTTTGAAGTGGCTCGGAGGAAGCATACCGAGATGGTCGAGCAGGTATTTTGTCACGCCCCGAACCTCGGGGAACGTGACCGCCGTGCAACCGAGCGAACCCGATCGAGCAAGCCTATCTAGCCTTTCTTACCTGACTCATGTTATATCTGAAGAAGTAATGCATTACCATTTATTAAACATGGGAGAGAGAGTTGTTATATGAGTGCATAAATATTGCTAGTTAGATTCTTACTTAAGTGCAACATGCCATAGTTAAGTTTCCAAAATACATACACTTGACAGTCTAGTGGAGAAAAATTTCAAAATACAATGTGATCCTATGACCACCCCGGCAACCATCCATGACCCACATAAACGTCTACGGAGCCTCTAAAGATACAAAAGACCAAAATTATAACGCCTGCAACAAGGCCCCGGCTATACCTCAAAATATGAAATTTTTTCACAAAAGAAGAACTACAAAACCCCTAGGAGAAATGGGGGCTCACCAAGACAGCTATGAAGAGAGAAGGAGAGCACCACTATCTACGATCGGCACTGTCAGCAACGGAACCACCTACATCCATTCAAAGATGTAGCGCCCCCAATAAAAGGGATGTTAGTACTGTCGAATAGTACTAGTATGTAAGGCAAACACAGTTCTTAATAGGATGAACAGTGAACAAATAGAAGGCAGTTATAGTATCAACAAGTACTTCATAGGATTACAAGGAAAGCACCCGGTAAGGTTCACATAGTTCCAGTTAAGTCTTTCCATTCCTTTAGGTTAGTATACTTTAGTGTCAAGTGTCATAATCCATAATGCCACCGTGATTTTTTTACACGGAGTCCAGTCTCGGCCCGACCGGCTAAGCCATCCCAAGTGAGACATATCCAATCCATAATGATAATCAGAAATCCATTATAAATGCCACTATGTGTATAGCATAGCGTCCGATCTCGGCCCGATCGGCTAAGCCATCTCACTTGGGACATAACCTCTTTCAATTATTCCTTAGGGTACATTTCTTTCCTTCTTTTCCATTCTATGGCACCACACACACCTCTTTTATAAGTTTTATCTCTTAGCATATGGATACATTGTTACAATTCAAGTCTTTTCCCTTATTTATTCGTTCATATAGTTTCATCATCTATGTCGATAAAGGATTATCATATAAGGAAAGTTAAGAACACTTGGAAAACATAATCACATTTTCAACTATCATGATTTCAGAGTAAACATATAGAATAATTTTGGAATAAAAGTCTGTCGACCAAGCACGTTAATGCAATCCATCTAGCATGATCAATCCGGAACCCACGCCAACTATGCGGGCACCAAGAATTCAACTCTAAAAAGAAGAGGGTTAGCCTTACATACCTCAATGGAGCTTTCCTTAAATCCTAACAATAATTTAGAAATTTCCTAGCAACTTCGATCTATTTTATGAGAATTACAAATTGAACCAAGAATTAGAGACATGAGTGAGATTTTAGCTCATTTGAGTATATTATCAAGCACTAGGTGTGTATTGTGGTTTTAGAACCCTTTTGTGAGAAATTTCCATCACCTTACACCCCAATTGCCATCTTTTTAACTCACAATCTTCCCCTACCCCATTATCACTTATGCATGCAAGGTTATCAATTCTTATACCCATGAACCCACTTGTTAATCACTTATTTTAATGGGAATTTCGAAATTATAGTTGAGGGTACAAGTTCTTACCTCTTATGGTGAAGACCTAGTAATTTCACTTGACAATCTTCAAGGACTTGGGCAAGGTTTGAGTGGGGACTTGATGAAGATCACTTCATCTCTCTCTAGAACTCCCTCTGTCACTCTATATGCAGTAAAATAACAGAAAAATGGTCTAATGGTGTGTTTTTAATGGGATGAGGTCGGGTTTTAAAAGTTAGAAAATAGGATCCCCGACACGATTTGCGATCGCATAATGGACCGCAAAAATGGTCCCAAAATCTGGACAAACTGTCTGGTATGCGACAGAAATACGGTCTGCATACCTGTTCTGCAGTCGCATAATGCACCGCAGAATTTCCATTCATAAAAATTTCAAGGGGATTATGCGATGACTATGCGGCCCGTATATCGATTATGCGATCGCATAATTGACCGCATAGTTGACCTCAAATTAACCAATATACTGTCTAGTTCTGCTGCGACTATGCGGTTTACATACCTATGATGTGATCGCATAATGGACTGCAAAAGCGCACATTTCTGGAAAACATAATTTCTTAAATTTTTAATGCACCGATCAATCCAAAGGATCCGAACCACGAGATTCGGGTTTTTGAGTAGAAATTTTCACGGGGCCTTACATATTTCGAGTGCATCACGATAGTAAAGATGAACTGGAGATCACTACTAATGATCCGATCATGTATGTTAGAGGCTTGAACAGATCGGGCAGCTTCAGGAACATGTAGATACGACAGGCCGAGGCTGAGGAGTTCAAGAAAAATATGGACATATCGGCCTCGAAAAAGGAGGTCGTCCAAGCAGAGCTGGAGTCGGCCGAGTCCCAACTCTGGGCTACAAGAGAGAAATCCTCGGTGCAGGTCAAGAAAATCGAGGAGCTTCAATCCCAACTGGACTCGGCTATCTCTGATAAGGCAAACTTGGCCAACAAACTCGAGGTGGCTAAATCTGAGGTGGTTGTGGCTAATACCAAAGTCGATGCTAAAGTGGCCTAGTTCAAGGTCGACGCCGAGGCCATCCAGGCGCAAGCCAAGAGTATAGTGGATCATGCAAGGTGGTAAGCTTGAAGGGAAGCCCTCGAGGAAGTTCATGCTCAGGACTTTGATATATTGGCCGAAATCGAGATTGCCAAATCGGAAGAAGCCAGGGCCTGGAAGCTAGCCTTTCCCGAAGAGGATTCCGAGAGATTAAGCGAGTCCGAAGATGGGGAGGATCCCGAGGATGGAGATGATGCCTCCGATGAAGACCAGGCTACTTAGGCCTTTATATTTTCTTATATTTTTTGCTTTCTTTGGTGTCTTTTTTAGGCCGTTTCGGTCATTGTAATTTTTTGTATTAGGCCATTCTGGCCTTTGTAAAAAGATTGTTATATATATAAGGCTTTCTTTCCCTTTCTACTCTAAAGTTTTTCCTTTGCTTTATTACTTGTATTCATAAAGGTCGGAATGTCTTTGCATATAATAACTTACATTGTGTAAGTTCGAAAAAACCCTGCTCTTGCATTATTCTGTTTTGAGGCGTTTTGGGTTCTGTGTCACCAGGAACTTTCTCCCAGAGTAAGTAATTCAAGATATAGTTTGCCTAGGGCAGCCTTTAGAACCAATTTTTTGAAAAGTTTGAAGGCATATTTTTGTTACGGTTCTCGGACGTCTCCGAGCCGTGTTAATATGGTTGTGGCCTTTTAATTTCGGGCGTAGCCCAGTGAGTTTGCTTCCTCGAGTTATCTGAGCTTGCCTAAGAGAACAGTCCCCGAGTGGGTATGGTTGTGGCCTTTAAAATTCGGGGGTTGCCTAATAGGTCTTTTATCCTCGATGTTTAATAGCTTGATCTGTTCGAGTTTGTTTTGGGACTGCTGTCCTCGAGTGAGGAGTGATCATCCAAATTTTGGTTATAGTCGGCCCTTGAGCTCATTTCTTTGAGGAGATCAAAAGTACGGAATTCTTGAAAGGATGTAAAGAGAAAACGTTTTAAACATAATATGAATGTAAGGAAAGTACTTCTCATTATTCTTGTGCTAAACGGTTATACATGCGTACATGTTTTATGTCAGGGCTCGAACAATCTACGTGGGCACGGTTCGTTTGACCATTTGGCCGGCCCTTACAACAAATCCTACCAATCGAGACCCTTCCATTATGAAATAATTTCCTTGCTAAAGCAATTCGATATCCGGGGGTAATCCCCCCAGTATTCGAGGTTGATTGTAAAGAAATATCGAATACTGTAAACACAATCTTCGATACTGATTCGTGATCGACCTTTGATTCTAAGTTAGAACGATCCACTGTCTAAGGATCCTAAAACCGGTGTAAGGAAAAGAGAGTGCAATGTGTGCTTTCAGACCTAAAGGCTTCGTGCTGCTTCTTGTCGATCACCTACAAGTGTTAGTCAAAAAATAAATGGAAACGAAAAGGGTCGTACCTTAGCAGTAATATCGTCTTAGATGAGTTACATTCCAATTACTCAGTAGTTGTTCCCCTTTAATTATTCTGAGTTTATAGGATCCTTTCCTGGTGACCTCGAGAATATGGTACGGTCCTTCCCGGTTCAGACCCAACTTTCCATCATTCGGGTTCTGGGTGTTCAGTGTAACTTTCCTTAGTACTAAGTCCTCAACATTAAAGTATCGAAGGTTGGCCCTTCAATTATAATACCTTTCGATCCGCTGCTTTTGGACGGCCAATCGGACAAGGGCAGTTTCACGCCTTTCATTCAATAGTTCCAAACATGTATTCATGGCCTCGTCATTTGATTCCTTTGTAGCATATCAGAACCTGATACTTGGCTCCCCTACTTCAACCTATATTAGAGCTTCAGCGCCATTAACCAATGAGAATGGGTAGCCCCGGTACTAGATTTCGAGATTGTGCGGTATGCCCAAAGAACTTCGGAAAGAATTCCATTCCATTTTTCTTTGGCGTTGATCAACCTTTTCTTTAGGTTTTGGATTATGGTTTTGTCGGTCGATTCGGCTTGTCCATTCCCACTAGGGTGATAAGGTGTGGACAAGATCCCTTTGATTTTATGATCTTCGAGAAACTTGGTCACTTTGCTGCCGATAAATTGTTTCCCATTATCATATACGATTTCGGATGGCATCCCGAACCGACATATGATGTGGTCCCAAATGAAGTCGATGACTTCCTTCTCGCTGGCCTTCTCGTACGCCTAGGCTTCAACCCACTTAGAAAAATAGTCAATCATAAATAAGATAAATTGAGCCTTACCTGGTGCACATGGAAGAGGTCCAACAATGTCCATTCACCACTTCACGAATGGCCATTGTGACAAGACCGAATGTAGCAGTTCTCCGGGTTGATGAATCATTAGTGAATGCTTTGGCATTTATCACATTTTTGTACAAACTCCTTTGCATCTTTTTCCATATCAACCCAGTAATAGGCGACTCTAATTAACTTTTGAACTAATGATTCGGCGCTTGAGTGGTTCCCGTAGGTGCCTTCGTAGACTTCCCTCAGAACGTACTTAGTATCTTTCGGTCCCAGACATATTGCTAGTGAGCCGTCGAACATTCTTCTGAACAAGGTTCCGTCCTCGAACAAGCTAAATCGAGCTACCTTTGTGCGCAGGGCCTTCGACTCTTTAGGATCTGAGGGTACTTTGCCAGTCTTCAAATATTCTATGTATTTATTCCTCCAATCCCAAGTTAGGCTTGTAGAGTTTATTTTGGTGTGACCCTCCTCTACTACCAATCGCATGAGATGTACAACCTCCCCTGATTTGAGCTCATCGTCCTCGACCGAAGAGACTAAGTCTGCAAGTGCATCAGCCTCACTATTCTGATCTCGAGGTATGTGCTGCAAATTCCACTCTTTGAATCGATGTAATGTTACTTATAGCTTATCCAGGTACCTTTACGTCCATTCTTATCTGATTTCGAACGTTTCGTTAACTTGATTTACCACAAGGATGGAGTCGTATTTAGCTTCGATCACCTCCGCCCTAAGCTCTTTGCCAGTTCGAGACCTACAATTATGGCCTCATATTTGCCCTCGTTGTTAGTCAATTTTATAGTTCTAATGGATTTCCTGACTATTTTGCATATGGGTGGCTTCAGCACAATACCAAGACCGGACCATTTTACGTTTGAATGCACCGTCCATAAAAAGGGTCTAGATTCCCGAAGACGACCCTGAGTTTATCAATAAATCTTTTTCGACTTCGGGTATTAGGGCCGGTGTGAAGTCGGCTACAAAATTTGCTAGAATTTGAGATTTAATGGTCGTCCGGGGCGATACTCAATATCGTACCCGCTGATTTCTATGGACCATTTGGCTAATCGTCCTAAGAGTTTGGGCTTATGCATTATATTTCGCAATGTGTAAGTTGTCACAACACATATATGGTGGCACTGAAAGTATGGTTTTAGTTTCCTAGAGGCGCTTAGCAAAGTGAGCGCCAGTTTTTCAAAGTGAAGATATCTAGTTTCGGCCTCACCAAAGGTCCGGCTAACATAATAAATCGAAAATTGCGTACCTTGCTCTTCTCTAACTAGGACTCCACTTATCGTTATATCCGATACTACCAAATACAAGTATAGTTGTTCGTCCACTTTCAGTGTATGAAGCAGAGGCGGGCTCGATAGGTATCGCTTAAGTTCTTCTAAGACCCATTGGCATTCCGGAGTCCATGTGAAGTTGTTTTTCTTCTTCAGCAACGAGAAAAATCGATGACTCTTGTTGGAAGACCTTGAGATGAATCTGCCCTAGAGCAGCTATACGCCCGGTTAGCCTTTGTACAACCTTCACGTTGTCCACTACCGTGATATCCTCGATGGCTTTGATCTTGTTAGGGTTGATCTCGATTCCCCGATTGAATACAATGAACCCAAGAAATTTGCCCGATCCAACTCTGAACGCGCATTCTCCGAATTTAGTTTCATGTTATAATTCTTCATTATACTAAAGGTTTCCTGCAAATATTTTAAATGGTCCTCTACTCGCATGGGACTTAACTAACATATCATCAATGCAAACTTCCATAGATTTTCCTATTTATTCTTCGAAAATTCGATTTACTAGGCGTTGGTTGGTGGCAACAACATTTTTTAACCCAAATGGCATTACATTATAACAGTATGTGCCGTACCTAGTGATAAAAGAGGTCTTTTCTTGATCATCTGGGTTCATTCGTATTTGGTTGTACCCTAAATAGGAATCGAGAAAACTGAGGATTTCGTGGCCGGCCGTGGCATCGATCATGCGATCGATGTTAGGCAAAGGGAAAGAGTCTTTGGGGCATGCTTTGTTTAAATCCTTGTAATCCACACACATTCTCAGTTTGTTCCTTTTTTAGGGACTATTACTACGTTTTCTAGACATTCCGGGCATTTGACTTTCCGAATGGAACCTATTTTATGGAGTTTAGTTACCTCGTCCTTGATGAAAGCATGCTTGATCTCAAACTGTGGTCTGCTTTTCTGCTTCACCGGGTGGAATTTTGGATCTAGGCTCAGTTTATGAGTGGTGATCTCCAGTGAGATCCCTGTCATGTTGAGGTGGGACCACGAAAAACAATCCATGCTAGTTATAAAAAATTGAATAAGTTTTTTCCTGAGCTCGGGGGTTAACCCCGTGCCCAGGTATGCCTTTTTATCGGGCTGATGCTCGATCAATGTGACTTGCTCCAGCTCCTCGATTGTCGATTTGGTAGCATCGGAATCATCAGGGACTGTGAAGTATCGAGGAGCCCCGTAATCATCGTCTTCGTTGGTCCTTTGTATGTCCTACTGGGTCGAGGCCGGCATTGGTGATTGCTATTTGGATTCTCGTTTTGTTTTCCAATCTGGCTTTTTTATTGATGGGAGTGTCGATACAGGAATCATTTCATCGACGACAAACATTTACTTTGCGGCGGGATGCTCCCCGTAGATCGTTTTCCCTCTGGTATTGGGAATTTTCAACACCTGGTGCACAGTCGAGGGCACTACCCTCATGTTGTGAATCCACGGTTTCCCGAACAAAGCATTGTACCTCATGTCCCCTTCGATCACGCAGAACTTCGTTTCCTGAATGGTCCTGGCGGTGTTCACCGGTAATGTTATCTCTCCTTTAGTGGTCTCGCTCAGCCATGTTGAACCCATTTAGCACTCGAGCTGCAGGTACGATTTGGTCCTGTAGGCCGAGTTGTTATACTTTTCTCGATCAAATGATGTTGGCCGAGCTTCCTGGATCAATTAACACACATTTAACTCGAGTTTTATTCATGAGTATAGATATTACCAATGCATCATTATGGGGCTGCGTGATCCCTTTTGCATCTTCGTCGTTGAAAAATAAAGTTCCTTATGGCATGTAATCTCGAGTCTGTTTCTCCCTAGTGCTTGATACTTTGATGCACTTAAACATTGGACCTTGAGGAACATCGACCCCTCAGATGATCATATGAATAACGTGTTGAGGTTCCTCTTGCTCGTTTGTTTATTGAAATCCCTGCTTCTAAAATGATTCTTGGCTCGATCGCTCAGAAACTCCCAAAGATGCTCGTTGTCGAATAACCGGGCTACTTCTTCTTTTAATTGCCGACAATATTAGTTTTGTGGCCATGGGTGCCATGATATTCGCACATTTGGTTGGGATCTCTTCGGGCTAGATCGGTTCATAGAGGTCGAGGCCATCTGGTATCATTGATGCGTCCGATAGCTGATACAATGGCGGTTGCGTCGATATTAAAGTTGTATTATGATAACTGAGGTGCTTCTTTGGGTTTGATAGGTTTGTCGAAGCTGTTCTTGCATATGAGCCCTTGAGAGCTCTAACCTCGGTCACTTCTCATTTCATTTCGTATAGGATTTCGCTCAGGTCTACCGCTCCTTCGATCTCTACTGTATGACTGGTATCGATCTCTGTTCGACCTTGGTTCTCGGTCGATATCCCTTTTAATTCTGTCTTTGGGTCTGATAGGATAAACAGACCCGGAAGAAGCCCCGAGTTGGTCGTCTTCGACCTTGATCTTCGATTGATACCAATTATGCACATCGGCCCAAGTGACAACCGAGTATACTATCAAATTCTGCTTCAACTGCTGCGAAACCATCGAGCTTCGAATATTGAGTCCTTGGGTAAAAGCTTCAACTGCCCAATCGTCAGCGACTGGTGGCAGGTCCATCCATTCCATTTAGAATCGAGACACGAATTCTTTGAGCATTTCATTGTCCTTCTGCCTTACCTTGAAAAGGTTTAGTTTCCTGGTTTCAAACTTGATGGCTCTGGCGTGTGCCTTTACGAAATAATCTGCAAGCATAGCAAACGAGTCAATAGAATTAGGCGGTAAATTGTGGTACCATATCATAGCCCTCTTCAACAGGGTCTCTCCGAACTTCTTTAGCAAGGCCGATTCGATTTCGTCATCCTCTAGGTTGTTCCCTTTGATAGCACATGTGTAAGAGGTGACATGCTCGTTCGGATCGGTTGTTCCATTGTATTTAGGAATCTCAGGCATTCGGAACTTCCTGGGGATCGGTTTGGGAGCCGCGCTTAGGGGGAAAGGCATCTGCACGAACTTTTTGGAGTCCAGACCTTGCAATATTTTTGGTGCCCCTAGGATTTGATCGACCCTAGAGTTATAAGTTTCCACATTCTTATCGTTTGCCTCGATCATTTTTTCCCCTGAATCAAATCGTTTTGTCAGTTCTTCGAGCATCTTCATGATTGCGGGATTAGTTCCTAATTCTTTATCATTTGATTTCTTTGAAAGCGATTCGATCTTGTGGATAACTTCCTGTGACGGTTCGGGCTCGACCCTACTCGGTGGGTGATTCCGATTTTGGAGTTGGGCTATCGTTGTCTCTTGAGCCTGCAACATTTCGAAGATCACTCGTAGGTTGATCCCGCCATTTTCGTTGATCCCGCCATCTTCACCGCCATGTGTGCTTTGAGTAACTGATTGATCAACAGCCAAATTTGCATTGAGGGCAACATGTGAGCTGACGTCGATTGGATCTATCGCCAGAACTCCATCGAAGTCGACAAGGGGTATGTCATTTTCTGGTGCTATGTTATCATTCTCGCCGTGGTGGCCGAAATCGTTGACAACATGAAGGGGTGCTGACTACGAGTTCGACATTTTGACCTCGGAATCAAAGATACTTCAAAGAACAAGTGAAAAATAGAGTGTGTTATGAAAGTTCGCACCGAGTAACCACTATTATCCTTAGCCCCACGGTGGATGCCAAACTGTTTACCCTAAAATCGGATAACAATTGAAGTTATACGTGGTTTTAAAGATACGTGATATAACTTAGTACAAATTAAGAGAATAGATTAATATTGAGATTGACGATAAAGGAATAAATGCAAACCACACGAATCGGATTGCCTTGGCCCTCGAATTCGACCACCCTCGAACCAAAGATCTTCCAACTGAAGTATGGACAAAGTAATAGAGTAACAAGATAGTAAAAGCTAGAACAATGACAGTATATATTAATCATATATGGGCGAGCCCGATTTTTACCGTATACAAATCTAAAATTCTTAAACTCATACAATTATGTGTGCCACTTGAAGTTTAGGCGGGTGTTTAGGGGGTATAGGGGCTGGGGCTAGGCGAGCCTGCTCCTTAGTCTTTCCGTTTTTCTCTAGTTTTTGGGATGTAGGAGTCCGTTGGTTTGGAAACAAGAGTCAAAATATTTACGACCAATAATACTTTACCGTTATCGTACACATGTATTTCTTTTAAACTTTAAAAATAATTGCATTTTGAAACTAATTAATGCTTTGTAATCAGTTGAATCATTATGGGAGTTGTTAGCTAGTATTCATCACCAAGGGAAATGAAAGCAGTAATGGACATAAAGAGCTTAAATGAAAGATCAAGGATATTGCTGCACTCTACGACGGAGTCATATGCGAGATAACTATTTCCTCCGTTTCAACTTCTTCAAAAAATAAGAAAATTTTGTGCCTTTCATAACTGCTAGGTGGAAGATAGTAAGTACATAATAAAATAGTTGAGATGTATGCGAGCTGGCTCAAACACCATCGACACAAAAAAGAAGAACTTTTTGTGCCATATAAACCATTTGTGTAGAAGCCTTTCGCGTGTAGCAAATATGCTTTTCTAAAGTTGGAGAAGTATTTTTAGAAACTCGACAACATCGTCGGACAATAAAAGATGACAAATAAACATGAGTTAATAGCATTTCGGGGTAAAGAGTCGGTGCACTTTCGGGGTTTCTACGCTTCATTTGGCAAAAATGGATTACGGTTCAACTAAACTTCTTCAATTGCTATTTAAAATGAAAGCCACGCCAAAGCCTACTTTCTGCCTTGCTATTTTATTAGGATAAAATAAAATAACACAAAATACCATTGTAATTGGCCGCAGAATACATTCTCTATATTTTAAAATCTAACATTCATTCCTCATATTTTAAAATCAAGCACTTACATAAAATATCATTTATATATGATTTAAATACAGATAGTTAAAAGATCCTTCTTTTTTACCTCGACAGCTTAATTCTATTTCCTTTCCTACCATCTTTTACTATTTTAATCCCAGCAAGCCTTCTTACCTTTCGTTGTCTGCCTTTGTTTGTATAAGTAATTGGATCCCTAGTAAAAAAGCCGGTAACCGTCTCTTTATTAGACATAATTCTCCTACCCTTTGAATTCTTATAACGCATTTTCCGGTCGAAATATCCGAATATATTCAGCATTTCACCAATAGTTTAATAATATTATTCTCAATAATTTTTATAATTTTAAAAATCCAAATTCATAAATTATGTTATCTAAAACTGACTTTTCGTTTCGATTGTGATACAGTAATATTTTCTTCCACTATAAAGCATATAAATAAAATCAATATTTTACTCAAATAAACATCTTTCGAAAATGCAGCAATAACAACTATTACGCTTCAATCACAAGTAAGTTGGAGTTTATTATATGAATTTTTATTATTCATGATTCTTCGTTTTAGTCCGTCTCAATTCAATATTATAAAAATTCAGTCTCTAACACTAGACATTGCCTACATTTTCTACTAACAAATAAAAGATTTGTAACAAGACTAAATGTCTCCTAACAAACGTTGAACTTAATTATAGTAAAAGTAGTAATACGATTAAAACGTGGTAGAGCTTGCCCCTGATAATTGTGTCATTGTGCTTGGACTATAAGGGCTCTCAGCCACATGGATAGTTCAATGTGCTCATCGGCGCCTGATCCTGAGATGTGGATCATCCAAGGCACATTAGCATGGCGTCGGCAATAATGAGTCAAGCTAGTATTTGCGGTGAATCCCCCGTTAAGTAGTCATGCATTACGATCGGAACGTCCAATTCTCTAGTAAATACAGCTCTTTTGATCATTTCTTCGCATGTACCTGCAGTAGCATTCAAGTAATGCCCTTTGATTTCACCTGTTTCAGCCTGTGCTTTATAAATTGCTTCGGCACAAAATAAGAAACGATCTCTCCAAGCAACCGCAACTCGTTGTAGGTCCTCTCCAACCATTACAGTCGAGTAGCTTTCACTCCTTCACTTGAAATGTGCGGTTCCTAACGCATGGCTTCCCCAACGCCAATAGTCGCATGAGTTCTCCTAGGCCATAACCCATGCGTTGAAAGAAACCGCATGATGCGTTACGGAGTTGTCGTAGTTGCGTCTAATTCGTATTTGTATGTATATAGTTCTTCTTTTAACCCTATTTTACATTGGGTAATTTGCATGAATTTCACGAAATTATAAGTCTTTCGGAATTACTTAAAGTATATCTCTTCTTCTTTTACCATATTTAGTCACCATAATTTCACGCGTATGAATCGGGTATATGGAGGGGAAAGTAAGCGGAGACGTATTCGGGATTTAATATGAGTTCAATTTTCAAAATTTTTAATATTAAATTCATTATAATTTTAAAGTTATGAGTTCAAATCAATATTTATTTATTTTTAATAAATTTTATATATAAATTTATATTTCGCATCGAAAATTACAAATTTACTTTTAAAGTGCTAAATTCGCCTATGAAAGCAAGATATGACAAATTATCTCACGGTTTCACACCAAACGTCAAACAATGTAATATAAAAATTGACTAAGGGAGCTGTCTATAAAGTCTAGTAATCCACCTTACCAAGACCAAGACCTAAACGAAAACACACCGAAACTCTCTGTTCTGTACTAGTGTACTGTCCCCTGCACCCACGTTCATTCCCTCTAACCTCACTCCTTAAATCTACTTCACTTTCTCGATAAGTTTTATTTTGCGTTTCATACCATTTACGCTAGTTGTATGAGACTTCTTTTTACCTTATTAATTTGTAAACCTCAATTTTATACTTTTAAATCTACAAAAATCTGGATCCACGTAATTGTGCGGATAAAAAAATTAATGTAGTTGCATGAGTATGAGACACGAAATAAAATTTTCGCACTTTCGCTATACTGACAACTAATCTGACCCCCTATCCACCGAGCCCACCCCCACGAGGCCAAACTTTCTCATACTACTTTCAAATACCATAAATCTCACATTTTACCGTTAAAATTCCTTCTACTTCTAATAATTTCCTCTGCACTAAGCTTCAATGGCTACACAAAAGCTTTCGAGTTTCTTCCTTATTTTCCTTGTTTTATTGCAATCTCTTTCTTCCGCAGGTATGTTCTCTTTTTTTTTTAACAATTATTTCACTGATTAAGACGTGAATATCAGCTTTTCGTTTTCCAACTTTTCCTGAGAATATATACTTTTGTGCTTTCTGGAAAAAGGCTGGCTTCTTTTCAGCAACTTAGCTTCTTCTTCTTCGTTTTTCTCCTCTGTATACATCCTCAGTATAATTTTTCTTGAATTGTATATTTGATAAGAAGAAATTAATTAGTTCAATTGACTACGGTGTTATCACAGTTAGTTAACACTTGTTCACAAATTGTTCAAGTTTGACAGCACACACAGATAAAATTATAATTATATAAGTAATAAAAATTCATTGTCTTTATCTGAAAATGACGTGTATGTATGATAAAACAAGTTCCAATGCGATTTTGTTCTTTAATACTGAGTCGACTCAGTTCGAGTCAGCTAACTCAAGATTTATTCACTCATTTATAAATATTCCTTCTGAAATTCAGAGTCTCAAGCTTTTATCGGCGTTAACTACGGACAACTCGCCGATAACCTCCCGCCGGTGACGGAGACGGTGAAGCTCATTCAGTCGACGAGGATTGAGAAGGTGAGGTTGTATGGGGCGGATCCGGCGATTATAAAAGCGTTGGCGAATACCGGCATTGGAATTGTGATCGGCGCTGCTAATGGTGATATCCCAGCGCTTGCATCCGACCCGAATTACGCGGGCCAATGGGTTAATTCTAATGTGTTGGCTTATTATCCGGCGAGTAAGATTATTGTTGTTACTGTCGGTAATGAAGTCGTGACCTCAGGAGATCAGAACCTTATTCCTCAACTTTTGCCGGCCATGCAAAATGTCCAAAATGCCCTTAATGCTGGTAGGTAGTTGAATAATGCTTTTGAGATCTTGACTGCTGTTTCTTACGCGAAATTTAGAAGTCAAGTCATCTAATTTTTTATAATTCGACATAGAATTTTTAATTTTTAACAAAATGTACCAATCAAATGTTTTATGTCACACATTTATAATTCATACTCAATCTAGTCTATTTTACATGACGTTCTTTCTTTTTTAGTTTGTTCAGATAGAATAACACATTTCTGTATTAAAAATTTTTGTAACTTTAAACTTTTCAATGACATGCTCTTATAATCATAAAAATGTCGTGGTACTTTCAATCACAAGTTTTACAGGTAATTTTGGTATGTCCTAAGGTCTAAGAGTCTTTTATTTCTTCAAAAAATTCAAAGAAAATTATAGTTAAAGAAACTATTTGATTTATTAAAAGTGGTGGGTTGATATGGATCTTTACGCAAATAGTCGGTCACATTCATTGTTTACTTTTTCTTGTCATATGCATACATTATACATTAATTATACACATATAATACCTAAATTATGCATATATTATACTTTCACCGGCTATTTTTAGTTTAAATGGTCGGATGGACGAATATTTGGGTTAATTCTTCGAAAGTGATCCTGTCACTCTCTTCGGGGCAAAATGAATTAAACCTATATACAAATGAAAGGAGTAATTATTTGCAATGTGTGTAGTAGTAATTTTAATTGAGAAGGAGCTATTGTACTATGGTTAAATAATAGTAGTCCTGAAATATGTGCTAGTGGTAATTTTTTAACCGAAATAGTGCTGCGAACTTGAATTAACTACGTGAAACTTCAGCTTCCCTCGGTGGGAAAATCAAGGTATCAACAGTACACGCCATGTCCATTTTGTCTCAGTCCGACCCGCCTTCTTCCGGGTTATTCAGTCCAGTATTTGGAGACACGCTGAAAGCTCTGCTACAATTTCACAAGGAAAATGGTTCACCTTTGATGATCAATCCATACCCATTCTTTGCATATCAGAGTGATCCAAGACCTGAAACCTTGGCATTCTGTCTCTTCCAACCAAATGCTGGCCGGGTCGACTCAGGATCCGGTATCAAATACATGAACATGTTTGATGCACAGGTCAGTTAATTTCTTTATAGTTGTAGTAGTAGTTTTAGTGTAGTTTCTAAATATATGAATTTTCTTATATAAAATGAGGAAGTTGTCGAAATTTTCACAATTTACAGAACTTAGATGTGTTAAGCCATGTACATTTGTTGTTCGCTATCCTTTTTACTGCAACTTGTTTGAAATGACACAATCTTTCAAGAGCATGTGCAGAGAAGGTAAGAACATTTTATATATATAATTAATAATCAGAGAAGGTAAGAACATTTTACTATGGGTTTCTTTTCTTTTTCCTGTAGTGGAAATAAATATGTGGTTGATAATAGGTAAGGCAATAATAATTGAATCAACGACCTCTATTCCCTTGGCCTTTTTGTGCAATTTGATGGGACTAAAGAGCATCTAGTGCCCTTGGATCTTGACTCTTGTGTGTTGATGACAGGCTGGATATGTTTTTAAAATAAATGGACAAGCTACTGATTCCCAAGTGTATTTAATGGGAAAGCTTGACTCTTGTTTCTACAAGGACTAGAAATAGTAAACAAAATCATTGTGCATTGTCTGGACATATTTAGGTGTGAATTTAAAATAAAAACAGTTTTTGCGAGGGCAGGGTGTGAAGCTCCGTAAAATGCAGTTATTTAACATTTAACATCACAATTATGTAAATTAAAGTAAGCATAAAATAGCATATTATAATTTGCATATTTACTTTAGAATGTAGTGCACATGTTATGTTTTGACAAATCATAAATGGTAGTACCATATTGTTATGATATTTCCATGTTCTCCGAGTTAGAGGCAGATTAGGATTTAGACCTAATGAGTTTGGAGTGCAAACTTATTATTTGTTCATTTTTGTACACCCACATTTTTAACTTATTCTTTCTTCCACATGTATGTGTGTATTCGTATATCCATATGGTCCGAGAAGGAAACAGTTAGTTGAACCCACTGCGCCAATATCTTAGCCGCTTCTAGTACCAATATCAGGAAACAATCCAATAAATTAGCTGCTTTTGTTCCCAGTATCCGTGAATTGTGGTTTTGTTGCTCACTTTAATGTGGGGAGATTCTTGCACGCAGGTTGATGCTATACATTCTGCCCTGAATGCATGGGGATTCAAGGAAGTTCAAATTGTGGTTGCAGAGACAGGGTGGCCATACAAGGGAGACCCAAATGAAGTAGGCCCAAGTGTGGATAATGCAAAAGCTTATAACGGTAACTTGATAAACCACTTGAGGTCTATGGTTGGCACTCCATTGATGCCTGGCATATCTGTTGATACCTATATATTTGCCCTCTATGATGAGGATTTGAAGCCTGGGCCTGGCTCGGAACGCTCATTTGGACTTTTCAAACCTGATCTTTCTGTGACATATGACGTTGGCCTCTCAAAAAATGCGCAGGTGAGAACAATTATTTCCCATCCAACAAGTTTTGGGGACGTGTTTGTCCCCCCCCAAAAAAAGTTCAAAGGACATAAAGAACGTAACTAATTTCTCTCAAATTATACCTAAATTTCAGGTTTTCAAGAGTGAAAATATGCTATTTTCTGAAAATCATAGAATTATATGACGAAAGTAGTACTCTCTCCGGTCCCAAATATAAGTTGTTTTGGCAAATTGAATCTGTTTCGAAATATATAACAATTTGAGAAAACAAAGAGCATTTATACTATTGTTTTCAATTTCATCCTTACTTGTCTATTTAACGGAATGTTAATTAAGTTAGATGTTTAAGAGAGATAAATGGTAGTTTAGACAAGCTTCTTGATTAAAGTTATTAAAGATTTTCCTTAAGGACCACGCAAAAATCTTAAAAAACTGGTAATATGGATAGAGTACATTGGGAATGAAGGACATTGACATTGTTACAAACATAAAATGATACGCATGTGCTATACGGGAAATTCAATTCATGCTGATGTTCCTTATTATTTTGTTGTTTTTGCATCTCTTATTAGACTCCTACAGCTCCAGTAACTCCAGTGAGCCCTGCACCAGCAACAACTCCCACGACACCAACAACTCCAGTAACTCCGGTTACACCAACACCAAAACCAACAGGAGCTGCTTGGTGCATGCCAAAGCCGGGAACTCCTGATGCTGAATTACAGGCGAATCTTGACTATGCCTGTAGCCAGGCTGGTATTGACTGTACCCCTATTCAAGCAGGCGGTGCCTGCTTTGAACCAAATACTGTTGCATCGCATGCTGCTTATGCTATGAATCTTCTTTACCAAACTGCTGGCAGGAATCCTTGGAACTGCGACTTCTCTCAAACCGCTGCCCTCACCTCAACAAATCCTAGTAAGTTTCTTCTCGTCTTGTACCAAAACTTCTCTACGGTACCATTTCAGTACTTGATCAAATATGTTACCTCTTGTTTGGTTACCGGGGTTATGAGCTTATGTTTGCTTGCATTTTAATTTTCTGTAAAGGTAATAATGGTATGAATTATACTTAAATCTTGGTACATTATTTGAAATCACAATTCAATGATTGACAAAATTCTTCTTCTGTCAAAGCCCTTTTCAGTATTCTCAAGGTCAAAATTAGAAACAAAGGTGTATCCAAATTTATACAGTTTAAAACCAAACACATGTTTTGGATTATACAACGTTTATTGGTCCTTATTTTAATGCAATGAACCAAACAATTATAAGTACGAAACAATCCATGGAGTTTTAATGCCAATATTACGATCCATGTATTTTAACCCCAGCATAATTTTGTCCAACCATATCAAAATATTGAACAAATTGATAATTTCTCCAGTTTGCTTTGCAAGGCTGTACCTGCCATATTTGCTACTTTGATTAATTGGCCCTTTCTTTTTCGTCACTAACATTTTTTTCCTCTTATTCATAGGTTACGGTGGCTGTACTTATCCTGGTGGCAGCTTATGACGCAGAGAATCTACTTTAGTATTTAAATATATTTGATTATGATGGACTAGTTTATGGAACTATAAATTGGTCGATAAATAATCCCCTCCTCCCCTTTTTCCCTTTTGTTAAAATGATATTCAACTATATAAACTTAAAGTGTATAGTTCCTTTAATACTATCATTATTCCTAAAGCGAAGCAGCAACAACAACAACAAGCCAGTATAATCCCACTTAGTGGGGTCTGGGGAGGGTAGTGTGTACGCAGACCTTACCCCTACCCTAAGGTAGAGAGACTGTTTCCAAATAGACCCCCGGCATCCTTCCTCCAAGAACTTCCCACCTTGTTCTTGGGGAGACTCGAACTCACAACCTCTTGGTTGGAAGTGGAGGTTGCTTACCAGTGCAAATAATTGCTGCTCTCGCATCTTCCATTTGGACACGAGTGCTACAATAATTTAATTACTAAGACTACGCGGCTGTTTACTGTAGGGTGTTCATCGGTTTGGTTTGCTACCGTTTTGCAAAATTTCAAGTTCCGTAAATTTATTTTCCAGTTAAAAATATTATACCAATACTATGCTAAAATAAATTTTGGCATGGTTTTTCATTTTTTGGTTTCGGTTTGTTTGATAACTCCAGTATTACTCTTTGACCAAATATAAAATCGACAACTAAAACTTGTAATGATTCATAAAAGTGATTATTTAACTTAAGTAAGAAAGAAAAAAAAATTAAAAGAGAATAAATTAAACTAAAACGTCTAAGGAATTAGACATAATATTATTAGAAGCCAAATGTAAAGAAAAGGAAACAGACACAATTATTAGAAGCAAAATGTCATGAACTACGAATTTTAAGGATTTTTTACTTAGGTATACTAAAATAGAAACCTATCTACTACCTTTATTTAGGTTTCTTATTAATTACTTTGTATATCTATATTTACAAGTTATGTACAAAAATATAAAAAATAAAAAAAAATCAAGATCTCTTAATTTTAGCATGTTAGTTACACGACACCCACCACCCATTTCCAATAACCCCTATATTTAAGATTCTATTTTTTTTCAAAAGATATCAAAAATATTTCTCTCTTTCTTACTTTTCCCTTCTTTTTTCAAAGGTTTTCAAATCCAATTTCTCTCTTTCTTACTAATCACCCAAAATTTCTATTTCTTATTGATACAATGCAGACGAAATTTGGAATATTGATCTAGAACAATTATTTAAAGCTCAAAATTCGAATGATCTAAATTAGGAGTGTACAAAAAAAACCGATAAACCGTACCAAACCGAAAATTCGAGTCAAATCGGGAAAAAAAAATCTGATGTGGTTTGGTTTGATTTGGTTGAGTATTGAAAAAAAAAATCCGACCATAATTGGTTTGGGTTGATTTTAACTAAAAAAAGTTAAACCGAAACCAAACCAACCCGATAGTACTTTTATATAATTTTTAAAAATATTTATTGTAATGTAATTTATAAAAAAAATTTAAATTTTTTCACAATTTTATCTTTCAACATATTATTTCAAGTTCACACTTAATATTCTTGAATGATAAATAAATTTTATAGCATATAAATATAGTAACTGACGCAAAGTTCAAATCAACGCTAATGCTAACAAAAGAAATTCAATTCAACAGTAAGAATGACGATAGTGCTGAATATCTATTTTTAGTTTTACATTGGTTTATAATGAAAATGCATAATTAGTTTTATCTTTTTCTTTAGTGTTTAGTTATGTAATTAATGGAGTGGTACTTATTAGCTATACTTATTTTAGCATGACCTATATAATATTTTTAAATTATATTAATTACCATTATGGCTTATTAAATAGCAATATTTGCTTTATATAATTTTATTATCTTTGTTATTGAATATTTTAGTATAATGCTATGACTTATCTCATATTATTGTGTTATTTTCTTGAAAAATACATTATATAGTTGTATCTTACTAGGACTCAAGAAACATTTGGAGCACAAGTTACATATTTTATGCTACGAAGACTTTACCGGGGAAAAATTCGAAAACCCGAAAAATTTGAGAAAAATCGAGATTGAAAAATCCGATTTTGTTGGTTTGGTTTGGCTTATAAATTTTAAAACCCGACATCATTGGTTTGATTTGGTAATTGAAAAATTCGAACCAATCCTAACTATGTACACCCATAATCTAAATGGATCGAGCAATTTTTTCACTTTAAAATATATTGGAATTTCTTTATGAAATTATTGTCATTCTATTTAATAGTGAAAAATTAAGATTATTACATGATGAGAATTAAGGAAAAAAATATGTGAGAAGTTATTCTTTACTTAAATATGTTTGAACTATTTAAAGTGAAATTATTTTTGACATTATACTTTGAACTAAAGATTATGTTTTTGTATGTTCAATGTATTACTAGACAAACACTGAAATACACACGACATACAAAATATATTCAAACAACATATAAAATATATACTAACATAATTGTATGTAAGTTGTATATGTTGTATGCTTTTGTCGGATTATATATATTTTATTAAAAAAAAACTCTTGCTACTTTTGAAAATTAGGTTTTATTGTTAAACCGAGTAATTAGGGGCCTAATTTGGTCTATATAGGTAAAAGTCACATAATTACCAAAGCCAACCAGCTTAAATGCCAAGCCTAGACAACACCAAACTCACTCCTTGACCAGCCCAATTCGGCCGAAATGGCCCATACGGACGTCAGGTGCAACATTCAACTATTGTGATAAGTAGCCAACGGATATTCATTTTTGAGATTTTTCCACTTCTATACGCTATTTGAAATTTTATTACTCTTAATGTCCATGTTTAGTTAATTACCCAGCATAAACAAATTTTGTTTACAAAATATATACAATCCATCTTAAAAGACTCCAAATCCATTATTTGTGTCTTCAATCAAGGGATGTAGTTACACTTTTTTCCTTGTTTCTCTCCTCTTCTCTTTTCTTATTTTTCTTCCACCTTAAAATACACTAATCAATTAAAGTTGGAGGAGTACGATTACTTGTTCAAGATGCAAATCCAACTTGCTTTCCAGATTCGTTTATATGCACATAACTGTCTTCGTTTATATTCAGTTGTTGCGTGTATGTGCAGTCTTAGGCCATGCGATAGCATTCTCAGGCAGTGCATTGCTCTCCTCGGATGCTGAATACTCCCCAAAGGGTGGGGAATTTGTTGACTTGATATAGGCTAGAGGGGACGGCTTTCATGGCGTGTATCCAGGGACGACCTATGATGTCTTTGTATGACGTATCCCGGTCCATGATGTGGAACATGGTCTTCCAAAGTGACGTCGCCGGCCAGGACGGGCAGCGTGATTTCTCCAGATGTCTGCTCAACTGCTTTGTTAAAACCCGTCAGTGTGATACAGTGTGGCACTATCCTATCCTCGAGCTTTATTTGGGTGAGAACTCGAGGGTGTGATGATGCACTTGCCACTCCCTCATAGACCATTATACATTTTGAATCAGTATCTAAGATGCACAAAGTAATGACAAGAGCGTCATAGTGAGGAAAGACCAAACCGTGTGTATCCGACTTATCGAAGATGATACTTTCTTCGAGTTCGTCATACCGTTCATGAGTGATTGATAGTTTGAGTTTGTGGGTGGTAGTGAACTTCACGTTGTTGATTGATGCGCCGCCGCCCCCTCCGATGATCATTTGAATGGTTCGAGCTGGGGAAGGTAGTTTGGGTGGTCCCTAGTGTTTTTTACGTCCTCGGGCAAAGATGGCTCTCCCCCGGTCGCTCATCAGCTCTTTCAAGTGCCCTTGGTGAAGCATGTTCACGACCTTCTTTCTTAGGGCAATACAGTCCTCGGTTTTGTGACCCCGCTCCTGGTGGAATTCGCAGAGGGCATTCGACTTTCTGGTGCTCTAATCGGATCTCATCTTCTACGGCCATTTCACTTTAGGGCCGAGATTCTCCAGTGCGTAGACTATTTCTGAGGGGGAAATGCAGAAATTGTAAGCAAATAATAAAGGGGCATACCTTTCTCACTTCGGTGGGTTCCCGTTCGTGTCCTGGATGGGCCTTCGTCGTGGCATGAAGATGGTATGAGGGCACCTCTGACATAAGGCTGATGTCTTTCCCGGTTAGGTCGAGGTCCCACTAGATCCCTCATGTTGCAACTTCTCCGGTATTTCTTGGACTCCATTTGGACCAAGGTAGGTCTGTTAAGGTCATCCTCATCAGCTCTTACCTTGGTACAGTAGGCGTTGTGTATCTTGTTCCAAGTGGTTGTAGGGTATTTTATGAGTTGGCTTAATAATTTTCTTGTCGCCCTCGAACCACTCCTGTTTAGTCGGTTTTGGAAAGTGACTACCGCCATCCCCCCCTGAGACATTTAGAAGTGTCATTCTTTCACGGTTGAATCGGGCAAGGAAGTCCCTGAGTCCCTCGCTAGGTGATTGCTTAGTGGCGAATATGTCGTTCACACTCGCCTCTTCTTTCTTGGCCCCGACATGGGTGGTAACGAACTTGTCTGCCATCTCCTCGAATGTTTCTATGGAACGTGTAGGTAACTGCAAGGACCAAGTTAGCACTCCTTTAGTTAGGGTTTCGCCAAACTTTTTAGCAATATGGATGATACTTGTTCTTTGGTGAGGTCATTGCCTTTCACTGCAGTCACATAGTGGGTCACATGATCCTCGGGGTCTGTCGTGCCGTCATATATTTCTAAGTACGGCGGCATTCTGAAGGTTTTAGGTATGGCGTGTGGTGCAGCCTCGTCACTATATGGCTGCTCGACGAACCGATTGGCGTCCCTTTGTGGCAGGAGTTTTGGGGCATTCAGTATTTTATCTAGACTTTCTTGGTGATCCTTCATTTGGTTGCGGAGCATTTTGTTCTCGTTCTCCATCTCCTTTATCTTCCTCAAAATGGATGTGAGGATGTCATTACCTACATCACTAACATTGTAAGTAATACCTGTTGCAGGGGGTGTGCTGCTCGTCAGCTGCTGATGCAATACCGACCCTTGCCTCTTCTCTGTTTGGCCTCTGAAAGGGCTTGTCGAGGAAGCCGGTTAGCGTGTTTGTCAACCATGCCTCGAGTATCTTTTTCACTACCGATGGGGCCTCTTCTGTTGCGGATGTAGAGGCCCCTTTACTGTGCGAGATCGTGATGCTACCGTGAGGTGGGGGCGAGCTGTTTCGTTTGGGAGAGGTGTCTGCATTATATCTTCGCCCTCCGTTTCATCCACTTCGTTGATGGTGTGGAGAGGTTGGTGGTGAGGTCGGCTATCGCCTTCCTCTTTTTTCTCTCTGTTACATGCCATGTTAGATTTGTGCACACAAAGAGCTATAGGGTTTTTGCACAAAAAAAAATAGATCTAGAAGAAACTAATATTTTAACTAGAAAATTCCCACAGACGACGCTAAATTGTTTGACTAAAAAGTATGAAATCTTTTGTTAAACTAATTAAATAAGAAGATAATAGGTAAATCCTAGCTAAACATAATAAATTCTAGATCTGAAACTTATTTGCACAAATAACGTAAGATTGTGTTTGAACCGATTTAATACAATATGTATTAAATGATGTTGTTATGAACGAGTAGGGAATAATTATGAACAATAAATATGTTAAATGACAATAAATATAAATAGAGAGAATGATTCACCCAGTATTGAATGAGGTAGATGATTCTTCTTTCTGATAATGATGTAAGACAAATGAATATGAGAATATATGGGGATTTCTCGGATCTGATGCGTGAAATATGGAATAAACAATAAATCAAATCTCTTTTAAACGGTGGTGTTTGTATTACACTTGAGAGTCAACTTTTCAAGAGAGATCCTATCATATAGAATATTACATGCCCATTTTTCTTCTCTCTATCTTTCTATTTATATGGGACATACCTCTTGCCTAACCCAAAGTACAGATGCAGAGAATATTCGATAGAATATTCCCCTAAAGTATCTTAATACAAAACTAGCCATTTATTACTGGCCTGAGTTCCTGGCCTTGGCCCCGATTAATCAGCTCGCCCGTTGGTTTCTTCAATCTTGTGCACGACCCCGGCCTAATCGCCTTTTGGTAATCTAACCTCGTGCCAGATTTTCTCAATCAGATTTTGATCCATACAATGTTTTGTACATACTTTTTAAATCGTTTAAATTGTTAGTTATTATGACTTATAATAATTTTTATACCGTTTTTAAATATGTAAATTTTATTTTAAAAAAATTGAAAATCTTATGTTCGAATTCACACCAAAAATTAATCTTTTTGACCTTCATACTTCAAAAAAAAAATCACATAAATTAAAACGGATGGAGTATATATAATTAACTAATCCTAAACATATTATAAGCAAGAATTGCTTTGTTTATGATTTGGTAGTTAACTAATCCTAATGGGTCAACGACTTAACGATGGGGGATTTGCATCTATACTTACTTTTTGGGTCACGTTTAATTTGTGCCCGTTTTGCAAAAAGAACTACAAGCGTACCCACTTTTTCGCGTAACTTCAGCATATGGGGCTGAAGTAGCAAAGGCAATCACACAAAACTTTAGCATTCTAGTAGACAGGCCTAAAGTAGCAAAGGTAATACGCTGAAGTTTTTTTGTCCTGGATAAGATGCTGAAGTTATTTAGTTTATTTGTAAAAACTGCAGCACTAAAATAGCTGATGTTTTTTTGTCCTGGATTCATTAGTTTTGTCATAAAGTTTTTTCAAAAACTTCAGCAGGAGATGCTGAAGTTATTTAGTTCATTTGTGAAAACATCAACCCTTAATAAGGTGAATTATTTTTTTTTTGTCCTGGATAAGCTTTTTCAAAAACTTCAGCAGAAAATGCTGAAGTTATTTAATTCATTTGTAAAAACTTCACAACTGTATAAGCTGAAGTTTTTTTTACTGAATTTAGGTTCTCTCCCCTTTTACACTGACCTTCCAAGCACCAAAACCAGGAACTAAATACAGTGCAAATTGTTGCAAAACACAAAGCAGATGAACAATCTCATCCAAAAACCAGTAAACTACTACAACGTACGCTTGCTCCCAAATCTGAAACAGTTTCGTTGTTCATGAAAGATAGAGATCGAGTATTTAGATCAATGTCTTCCAAACTTTTTTCCACATTGTTAAGATTTATGTATATCCATACACGAAGAAGTCTTCACATTGTTTTTGTAAGCACGTGATTTTGCCCTATGAAAGAATTACTCCCAAAAAATTCAAAATAAAATAACTTTTCCTTGGTGTGCAATTTTTTGAATTTTTGTGGTATTTTTGTATATTTGTTTGTGCATGTTTATTTGTTAAATTAATAAAAAATACAAAAATATGTCGCATTTTGCATTAGGATTTAATTCTACAATTGTTAGTAATTAAGTTTGTTTTATAAAAATTCAAAATTACAAAAATAGGCATCTTTTGCATTTTTAGCATTTAATGTCCAATTGTACAATTTCATGCTTAATTATTACTTAATTGTGTGTTAATTGTTATTGGGAGTTAATTTGCACTTTTATAAATTAATTTAGTTCTATATGATAGTTTAAGGATTTTTAGAATTTAGTTTTAGAAAAATAAAAGAAGAAAAGAGAGCAAAAAATAAAGAAAAATCGGAATTTGGCCTCTTCTTCAAATTCAAGCGACAAGCCCAAATAATACCCAACCTTCCCCATGACCCGGTCCATCTCCACATGGGTCGACCCGGTCCATAACCCAAATACCCAACACCCCATATCTTACATTTGACAAAAAAAAACAAACAAAACAAAAAGACAACAAAAACCCTAAACCTAAAAACAAACAACATCCGCCACCCCCCTCATTTTCCTTCTTCTTCTTCTTCAAGCTCCAAATGACCTCCATCCATGGCTGCCCCGTCTTCAGCTCCTTCGTCCCAAGCTTCATCTTCATCGTCAAACAACATCCGCCATTGACGAGCTCGTCAAGCTCCCATGGCTGCGCATCTTTTTCTCCTTCTTCTTCTTCTTCGTCGACCTGCTGCATTGCTGCTCCGTCTTCTACTTTACCTCCATTCGTACTGTTGTTTCTTCTTCGTTGCATCGTTGTTTCTTCTACTGCTGCTGCGTCTGCCATGGTTAGCTCCCTCACGTCCATAAACGACCAGCCCTGTCGTTGTTGCTTCATCTTCTTCGTCGCACCATGAACACCCAGCTCCAAACGACCATCGTCGTCATGCTCCACCACTGCTGCTGCCGCTATTACTGTTCCGTCGCTGCTACTATTCCTTGTCGCTGCTACTGTTCCCATGGCTGCCGCTGCTACTGTTCCGTTGCTGCTACTTTTTTGTGTTGCTACTGTTTTGTGCTGCTACTGTTTCGTGTTCGTTTCTTTTGCCATGGCTGCCATCGCAGCTTGTCGCTTCGTCGTCTTCAAGTCTGTTTATATCAAAGTTTCGTTGGTTTCGTTTAAAGTTCGTTCGAGTTCGTCGTTGGTCATTTACGGTTAGTTGGTTTAAGTTTTATTTCGTCCGTAATTTGTTTGATATTTTCAGATTTGAAATTAGTATAAGTTTGTTTCATTTTTCTTATTTATTTTTAGATAAAAATTGATTAGTTTAATTATAATGTTGTTAAGATTTAAGTTGAAAATTCAATTAATTATTTTTTAGTTTGTTTTATTAATTTAAAAGGATTTAATGTTAATATAAAAGATTGTTAGTTTAAATCGCCTGAATCCGTTGTTTGTTGTAGATTAAATTCGTGTTCATTTTGTTTAAAGTTCGTTTTTTAATTCAGTGATTTAATGAGAAGTTATGTTTTGGTTTTTAATTTTTTGAATCATGTATCTTTGTTATAATTTTATTGGAGTTAATTAAAAAGATCAATTGATTATTTGAATTTTAGTGATTTGAATATGTTTATTTGTTTTGTTTAAGCTTAATTCGAATTTGAATAAAACTTGCTTGTTATTGTTGTTGAAACTTTTCATTTATGTCCATACTTTGTTTGATTGTTCTTGAATCCAAAATTAGTATAAGTTTGATCTTCTTGTTTGTTGATTATCATTTTGATTATTTCTTCAGCTATTTCATGATCTTGTTTAGTTTTAATATAGAAATTGTTGGTTGTAATGTTGTTAGATTTAATTTTAAGTTCAAATGATTATTGAATTTAGAAATCTGAATATACTTGTTTGTTGTTGTTGTTTTTTGAATCTGAAAGTAGGTTTGTTTGTTGTTAAAAATATTGTTCAATCAAAATAATTTTAGTTGTTCTTTGTTGTTCATCATTTAGTTTGAATTTGTTGTTGAAAATTGTTTAGAAATTGGTCATATTTGCTGTATTTTGGTTGAAATTGATTAGGTGAATTGGTTATAGCTGACGGGGGTAGTTTGGTAATTTGCAGTACGTTCAGGGGTAATATGGTTATTTCAGTAAGGTCGGATGGGTATTTTTGGAATTAAAAATCTGAACAAATGTTTATTTTGAGTGTTATGTCCATTAAAATTAAATAATTTGTTAATAATATTAAAATAATGTAGGCATGGGGGACAAGACATAATGGGGGGATAATAATGTATTTGTTTAATGTAAGCATAGAGGACAAGACATAATGGTGGGGAATAATGTATTTGTTTAATCAAAAGTAGGGAACAAGACATAGTGGGATTGCGGGGCTCAAGAAAAGTTTGTTTAAATAAATAATAATTATATTTTTTAACTAGTAGTGGGTTTGGTAAGGAGAAAGTGTTTTGTTTTATTAATTGAAAAGGGTTTGGGATGAGAAATAAATAGAGGAGACTTAAACATTTAGAAAGAGACTAAGACTTGAGAGAAAAAAAAAACTTAGACTGAACTTGAAAGATTTTCGAGGATTATAGAGAGAGAGGAATACATTCTGAAAATCTCAAGAGTGTTAGAGAGTTTTTTTTTTTTTAAAAAAAGGGAGAAGCGAGTTTAGTTTCGGGTTTAATACACGCGTGGTTTGTTGCTGTTTAGTTTGCTTACAAACTTTTGGGTTTATTCTATTGAGTTGTTCGGTTTTTCCTCAAAGTTTTCTAGGCCTTGAATCTGATTCGAATTTGTTGCTGTTGGGTTGCTGTTGTTGCTGTGTATTTACACTACTGCTGCTTCTACTGATCTTCATCTTCTTTCCTTGCTTTCCCAAATACCAGGTACACAAACTGATACACTGGTTCATCTTGTAAGCCACTCGAGGCATGAATGCAAACAAATGAGAAAGATGTGAAGTTGTAATTTAATGTAGTCTTTTCCTTCTTTTACTGTCTGTATGTAGAATGTTCTATGCGTTGCCATGCAAACTCCTTAAACAACTCACTTTTGAAACTTAACCATAATAACTCGAAAGTATGTAAATAAAGTAGGACCTTATCTTCATTTATTTTAGAAAACAAAAAAAATAGAAAATGTAGTCATGCTAAGATTATCCTTTTAAAAAATAATGAGACGAGCCTCGCCAAATAAAAATGCAAATTGCGGGGCCCTCAATAATTGATCATAATAAATACTTAGAATTTGGGATGGACTGTTTAGTGAATTTCACTGCCTTCCCCAAAGATAATAACACGTTAGACTCTTTAGGCGCGACTTAATTAAATTACATTCTTAAATTCGGGTGCGCATTTATGTGACCCAAATTCAAATCTCAACGGAGTCGAAATGTGTTAACAACTACGGGTGCATTGATTGTGACGTGGTTCGAGATGCATTTTCACGACGTTGCAATTCTATAAAAATAAATGATAATAATAAAAGTGGTTTAAACTTAATAAAAGCACATAAGCCACAACATGTATTTAAA
The DNA here is from genome assembly GCF_000715075.1 of Nicotiana tabacum. Classification (NCBI taxonomy): domain Eukaryota; kingdom Viridiplantae; phylum Streptophyta; class Magnoliopsida; order Solanales; family Solanaceae; genus Nicotiana; species Nicotiana tabacum. The sequence continues at coordinate 173,498,198 of NC_134086.1, read as the reverse complement.
TCAGATATTTAGCCATTATAACAATTTAAGCGACCGTGCTAGAACCACGAGATTCGAGGGTGCCTAACACCTTCCCTCGGGTCAACAGAATTCCTTACTTAGAATTTCTGGTTCGCAGACTTCATTTGGAAAGTTGAAAATTTTCTCGATTTGGGATTCAAGATAAATCGGTGACTTGGGACACCAAAAGTCAAACATTTCCTAAGTGACGACTCTGAATTAAATAAATAATCCCATTTCGAATATTATTACTTAAATTGGAAAAACTCCCTTGCGCATTTATCCTTTGGGGTAGACGCGCAAAAAGGAAGTGTGACAGTTTTACGACAGAATCAAGATCTGGAAATCACTTAGAATCTGAAAAATCATAACTTGAAAAACGAAGAGAAAAAAGGAATTCGTAGACAGCAGAAAATGATTCAACCCATCTATAACTCAAGTTAAACCTTGGAGCAACGATATTTCCCCCATTTTCTTTTCAAACTTCAGCAAAAGAAAGAAGAAGAAAGAAAACGAACAAGGAAGAGCAAGAGGTTGAAGTTATTTAAAAATGATTACAAATTAAAAAAATTTAAAAAAATAGGTATAAGTTAAAGGTGAGCGACCAAATAGGATACCGTCCAATTTTTAACTAACTTTTAACCAAGAGACATTCTATTGGGCCGGAAGCCCAAAGAGGACTTGGAGTCGCTGTCAACGAAGTCGTTGTGGACCCCATCAGAACAACAAACATGTCACGCCGCCACGTCATACAGCGTGGACCCGGCGGCTATCAGTCAAACAACAATCTGTAAAAGGCTGAAACCCATCCCACCACCACGCGCCCACCACCAACTTCCCTGACTCGCCACTGACTCAGCCTGACTCGTTCTCTCCTCTCCTCTTCAGAAAAAACCCTAATTTAATCAACGATTGTTCCACAATATTGAGATTTTCAGAAGAATTATGTTTGAATTTCCTTGAAAATGTCAGTGACAGAGCTGAAAGAGCGGCATATGGCCGCTACACAGACTGTAAATGATCTCCGTGAAAAACTTAAGCAGAAGCGTCTCCAATTACTCGACACTGATGGTTATTTCTTGCTTCCAATTCCTCATTTATTGTTATTTTTTGGAGTTTTAAGTTACTGTTATTTAGAGATCTGAATTTTCTTCTTTTTGGCTGTTAAATTTTTGGCAGTTTCTGGATATGCAAGGTCGCAAGGTAAAACTCCGGTCACCTTTGGCCCAACAGATCTGGTTTGTTGTAGGATCCTGCAAGGACACACTGGAAAGGTAGATGCTTTCACCAATTTGTAAATTTTATTCCAAGTGTTGTCTGTATTTGCACTTTATTTTCCTTATTTTGTTCCAAAAGTTGTCTGTATTTGCACATTTGTTGCCTATCCCAAAAAGAATACAAATAAATTCATGCTTTAACAGCCAAAGGTTTTCTAACACTCTTTTCATCTGGTACATGCAAAGTTTTTGATCCATAAATTTGACAACTTAAATTGGAATTCATTTAACTTGACAAATTTGATTTTGATGTGATATATCTTATGAAACCAACTTTCTAACTATTACTTTAGTATTTTGTTCTCCTACCAATAATATGATAAATAAGCTAGATTGACATCTTGAGCTTCTCATTCTGTCGAACACAGTCGTATAAAAAAGGGAGAAAGGGAGTACTAGTTTGTACTATAATATTTAAGAATAGGATAAAAGATTTTAAGCTTTGGTGGATTTTACTCTTCTTGGCTAATGGTTGTTAGATTTTTTACGGTTAGTGGCGCATCAAAGCAAGTATTTTAAAAGCCTTACTGCAAGCTTACGCCCACAACATGTAGGAAGCTGGCAAATAATTTTTGAACTGTGCATGAGTTTAGTAAGTGCTGACCACAATGTTTAAACCACTTGATTCTCGGATGTTGTGTCTGCTGAATTTGGATTAATACTTGGTCAACTTGTTAGTTATCTTCCACCCGGGAACTTGGAGATTGAGCAAAGATGATTGTGAAATCAAGCTAATTAGCTGGAAGCTGTTAATGAAACCAGTTTGCTTTTCTAAGGGCGTCTATAGTAATAACTATTAGACCATGAACGTAAGATCAATTGGAGAATTCACCCATACAGAGGCCAAAGTAAATTTAAGAAACATCATACTCATCGTGAACTAACAAAACAAAATCACTTTTTGGTGCCAGTAATCATTAAATAAATTGAGAAAATTTTACATGATCATACTCGCTTCTGACTTTTGCTTCTTTAGGTGTGTATAATATCCTCTAAGAACTTTGTTGATGTATATGAATGATGTATTGGTGGAGAGGTTAAAGCAAGTAAATAAGGAAACGACATACTTAAGAGTATGTTATATGACCATAAGGAAACATCATAATCCACAACAACTTAGTTGATGTATGTTGGATATCATAATATAATTCGAGTATTGCTTACTAATTGAGAAGTTGTATGACCAAAATCTTAAAAACTATTCTGCAGGTATATTCACTGGATTGGACTCCAGAAAAGAATCGTATAGTCAGTGCATCCCAAGATGGCAGATTAATAGTGTGGAATGCTCTCACAAGCCAGAAAACCCATGCAATTAAGCTTCCGTGTGCTTGGGTTATGACCTGCGCCTTCTCTCCTAGTGGGCAGTCTGTTGCCTGCGGTGGCCTTGACAGTGTCTGCTCTATCTTCAACTTAAATTCGCCAATCGATAAGGATGGGAACCATCCTGTATCAAGAATGCTTAGTGGGCATAAGGGTTATGTGTCTTCCTGTCAATATGTTCCAGATGAGGATACTCACCTAATAACTAGTTCTGGTGATCAAACATGTGTCCTTTGGGATATAACTACTGGTCTAAGAACTTCTGTCTTTGGAGGTGAGTTTCAATCCGGGCACACTGCAGATGTACAAAGGTGAGTTGGTGATCAATTGACTATGCAAATATTCTATCTCTGTCCTTTAACTATGTTAAACATATTTTCTGCATATAGTTTTGGAAGCAATCTTATTTCTTTTCCATTTATCCAGTGTCTCAATTAGTTCATCAAACCCCAGACTGTTTGTATCTGGGTCCTGTGACACAACTGCTCGACTGTGGGACACCCGAGTTGCTAGTCGAGCTCAACGAACATTTTATGGTCACGAGGGAGATGTTAATACTGTAAAGTTCTTCCCTGATGGTAATAGATTTGGAACTGGTTCAGAGGATGGAACCTGCAGATTATTTGACATTAGGACTGGACACCAGCTGCAAGTGTACTACCAGCCGCATGGTGATGGTGATATCCCTCATGTGACTTCCATGGCATTTTCTATCTCAGGCCGTCTTCTCTTTGTCGGATACTCAAATGGTGATTGTTATGTGTGGGACACCCTATTAGCAAAGGTACAAGAAAGTTGCATCTTGCTTTTAACTCATTTCTCCGAAGAAAAAAAAACCTCTATCATTCTGGAAATTATTTTCTGCAAACATTTTGAGATAATTCTTGGTCCAAGTATACTCATAGACATCTCTTCTTTTCAATAGAATTTCGTGCAACCTTCTCATAAGTAACATTCAAATTTGTTATCATTTTCCTTTTGGGATAGCATTTTCACTTCTTATTGTTTGATTGTTTGTGCATGTTTATGTTTATGATGTCTTTGTTCTTCTTATTTGGCATCAGCCTTATTCTTGCATTTACTCTTTGAATCAATAGGTGGTCCTAAACTTGGGAGGAGTTCAAAACTCTCATGAAGGGCGAATAAGTTGCCTGGGACTGTCAGCTGATGGAAGCGCCTTATGTACAGGAAGTTGGGATACAAACCTGAAGGTAAGCTTTAGAGTGATTTTCTTTTTCTAATGAACGAGAAACTACATTATATTTTTCAAGCATCAAGCAAAATTATAATGAACTGAAGAAATCTAATACTATATTAGAACCATTTAATTATAGAGTTATGTGCATGCGGGAAGAACTTATTAAATAATAACCCTGTTCTCACTTCTCAGTGAGAAACCAGTACCTTGAAATTTGGGGCCTCAGCTTTGCTCTTTGAACTAGACTTTATGATGGTTAGCCTTGAATATCAAGTAATTACCCAAAAGAAATGATTTACAATCAAATGATGCTCATCTCCTTTGTTTTCCCCGCAATAGATTCCTATGACTACATCACAGTTCAGTTTCCCAAGTATTCTACCGTTCTGATTGTTGTTAGATCTGTATGCGTTTGTAACAAGATCTTAAATTCCTTCTTCCTTTTGGCAGATTTGGGCTTTTGGAGGGCACAGAAGTGTGATCTGATTGATGAAACACCTCATTCTGTTATTTAATTCCTGTCCCTTTTCATTCTCATTTTCTTTCATAGCTAGCCTATTATTCGCGTTTCCTTTGGCATTGTCATAACCTGTAGATCTCTTGTATTCCAGTTAATATATCAGGCAGAGAAACCAAACTGTTCCATTTGCGATCATATGAATCTGACAAATATTACTGGATCAGCACCAGTTGTAAAGATAGCCTGTTTGTTTTCAAAATTGTCTGATGGTTTCAGCTGCTTCTGTAATTAAAATTCTATAATAGACGCTTGAAGAATGCAAACAAGCTTTTCTTTTTCCACTATTACAAAGCTGTTGAGATACTGAAATAGTCAGTTGATAGAACAGCCTAGGCATGAACATTTGCTCTCGGGTTAACAAGTCTTTAGTGAAAGTATTCATAGTTTTCTGGCTTTCTATCATATTTGAGAATATTCCCACTCAATTTATGTATGTGTGTGCATGTGCAAGTGTATATGTATATTATTAATTATTATATGCATGTGTATAGTTGGTAATATTGTTAGCTTGCTTCTAATTGCATAAGGGCAAAATTGTTGCAATGCCCCAGAATGCGATTAGAACCCACGATTTTTACTTTTTGGTGATTAGATGGTACAAGGTCGAGGAGAATTCCGTGGAAGAATAATAAAACATAGATTAATTAGTTGAAAGAAACTTTATTAAAACTCTTCTTTCCTTTTAGTACTAGATATTACAGGTGAAATTTATCTTTACTCTCTATTTTAGCGAATAAATAAAAAAAAGAAACATATTTGTTACTCCCTATGTCATTTTCTCCAAAATAGTTGTTCCTTTCCTTTTCAGAAGTTAAAATAAGTGGATATTTTAGCAATATGTTAAAATGCATAATTTCACCATTTTAATAATTAAAAAACTGGTAAGTACTACTCGTAGTGAAAACAATTTGGGAGGGAATACGCATAACCACATGACAAATAGACAATGTAGATAAATGTGGCTAAAGAACCAAAGACATAAGGAAAAGAAGCTATGTTTCTTTGCTCTTCTATCCCAACTAAAAAAATCTGCTCCTTCATTTCTGCCACAAATATCCCTTTTTCTTCATCTCCAAACCCTCCTTTCCTCCTAAGATTTCGCACTTCTCATCGTGAAAATCTCCGTTATCTAAAATCCCTCGGCATTATCAAGCCAGGAAACAAAACCTACAAAAGCCCATCAGCTGAATCCCTTTCACATATCTTATCCATTGTGAACCTCCTAAATTCCCAAGGATTTTCCGAAGCTGATATATCAAGAATAGCTCTTGTTTGCGACCAAGTATTTTCACCTGAATTTAGTCCTGCCCATGTTGAATCTGTATTTGAATTCTTCAAATTTGATTTGGCTGCAACCCCAGAAGAAACTCGAGGTTTAATTCTTAGATGTCCTCAAATTCTTGAATCCAATGTCCCCTTCTGTCTGAGACCGACACTGATTTATCTTAAAGAACTAGACATTGGAAATTTGAACTTGTCAACAACCTTAAATGCTCATCTTCTGAATACCCGAGTGGATAAATTGGAAGAAAAGATTAGATTTTTGCAAGGTATTGGGTTTTCCTATGAAGAATCAGCTAAGTTTTGTGCTAGATTTCCTGCTATATTTGGTTATAGCATTGAACACAACTTGTGGCCAAAATATGTGTATTTGGTTGAGGAGATGAGGAGGGATATCCAGGAACTGAAAATGTTCCCTCAGTACTTTGCTTTCAGCCTTAGAAACAGGATTGTGCCTAGACATTTGCATCTCAAAGAAAGAAATGTTACCATGCCTTTGAAAAGAATGTTGCTGTGGAGTGATCAAAGATTTTATGCTAAATGGAAATGAAATTTTCTACTTTGTTAATTCATGATTTTCTGTACAGCACCCTATTTGCATTTCTTTTCAGTAAAGCGAATGTTAAGTGCCTAAGTGGTGAAAGATTAGTTTCATGTATATATATAATATATTTCGAGTGACATTGCCCCTAATATAATGGCCGTCTTTACAGCAATAGGTGATCTCATTTAGTAATTTATTCGCTTGCGATCATTAAGCACCGAATTAGTGCAAGTCTTATAGCATGTTTGCCCATCTAACTTATTTTGAGAAGTATTTTTTTTTTTTTGAAAAGTACTTTTGAAAAGAAATAATTTGTGTTTGGTTAATTAATTTGAAAAACACTTCTAAGCAATGTCGAAGCCATTTTGAACACCCTTTGTTAGTGGGTTATGCAAGGGTGTTCAAAGTCTATTTTTAATGAGCAAAATTCATTTATAGCCGTTCGGGCTAAATTTATAACACCCACTAGCCCAAAGTTACATTATACACTGTATAGCCAAAAAGTTATTCTAGTGGCTAGCCACCGAACTCACAAGCACCTGATTGCCGAAGGCAACACTAACAGTTTTTTTTTGCACTTTCCCCATTTAGTTTTGCTTGGATTCTTTCTATATATCTTCTGTTTCCCAATCTTGTAGTATTACTTCAGTAATTTTTTCTTCCTCGCGTGACCTCTTTTCGGCGAATTTCTAAAGATGCTCTTTGTCGGCCAAAACTAGTAGCCCAAAGAATTACATTATTTTCCATTTGCAAGAATTTTGGCTTTTATAATACTCCCATCGAAAACATTGGAAGTATGAATTAAGGAGAATTACATCAATCATCAATGTTGCCAATTGGCAAATTTTGAGAGGGACATACAACTGTTTAAATTATTTTCTTGACAAGCTATAATCTTTTTTGGCTTACATGATATCATCAAATTAGAAAGAAAAGGAAACTTATGAAAAGAAAATACAATTCTGGTTATAACTTTTTAAATCAGACATGCAATTGGTCATTTGATTTTCCAGTTATGTCTTGGTAAGTGGTAGGGTACAACCGTACAAGGGAGAAAGGTAGTGGAAGGTACATAGAAAATAGGTTGTCACTATTAGTAAAATATACAAAATACTCGTATTGTACAATTTATATACAATAGACTGTCACTATACAAAAAATATACAAAATAGACTCTCACTATACAAAAAATATACAAATAAACTGTCACTATACAAAAAATATACAAAATAGATGTAACTATACAAAATATATACAAAAAAAACTGTCACTATATAAAAATACATGATACACTTGTACTTAGGATACAATATTTATACATTGCAAAATAAATATTTATATATTGCACTAGGGAGGGGTAGAACCTACAACCTTCAACTTAGGAAACAAGTGCTCTATCCACTAAGCTACATGCGCTTATGTTGTCATACTCATTCCTTTCGGCTACTATATGCAATACTTTTGGGCCGAAGGACCATTTTTTGTAAGTAGGACAAAACATGAGCTATTAAAATTTTGAGGGGCTATAGAGGGTAGTTTTCCCATTTTTAATCACTAACAAGTAATATTTTACCATAGCATAAATTTTCTGTGAAGGGTGGTCCAACATAGCTTCACCCCTGCTTCTGAGCAGCAATTAGTGTTTGGCCAAACTTTTAAAAACTGCTTCTAAATGTATTTTTCTCAAAAGTGCTTTTCAAAAAAGTGCTTTTACAGAAGCTATTTTTTGTGGTTCTCTAAAACTGTTTCTGCTCAAAAGCACTTTTCTTCTTCCAAAAGCTTGGTCAAATACTTCAACTTTTGAAAAAAAAAATGCTTCTAAAATTGGAAAAACTTCCAAAGAGGCTGTTAGTATTACTTCTACAATCACACTGAGAATGAACTGTCTTGATCGCAAAATTTAGAATGAATACAACAATCATGAAGTACCGGGATCTCACTTTGACAATATGCAAAATATACGGAGCAGGTTTGGGTAACTACTAGACTATCGACCCTTTGCTTTGAACAAAAGAAAAAGGTATTTAAAAAAAAAAAGGAAGGGAAAGACAATTTTAGTGGTCGAATTCCCTAAGCGGACTGACTCCTTGAAGAATGTCTCGCAGTCTGACAGTTCAAATTTACTAAGTACAAAAAAGAAAAAGAAAATATATCTTTCTGCTTTGCCATGACGAGGACGACTAGTCTTCAGCCCATCTAACAAAGCTTAGCCACTTGCAACTATTTCATGAATTGCATCACTGACAGATATATCTTCAGACCTAACAGCCAGTTTCATTGCAACATCCTTTGGCCCATCGACTCCAAATGACAACCGAACAAGAACCTTTACACCACCAATGTAAACACCAGATAATAAACATGTGTGCGATCTTGAATTGCTTGGGACCACCTCAGTGCCCTGGAAAAAAAACCATAGAACAGTTAGCTTCCACAGACAGAAATACGCATAGTAGTTGGGAAAATGTTTGACCAAATATGAATGAGGTAAGCTATAAAGTATGCCCTGTTTTATAGAGTTCTAACAGAAATGTTGAGACTGAGTTGAGTAAAACCATAAGACAAACCTCGCAAGGTTGCATGCCAAGTAGGTCAATGACTGTATTTACAGCTTCAGCCAGGCTTTCCCTTGGTCCAAGACCATATTCATCTACCTTTTCACAATCTGGTCCCAAACTCTCCCAGGCATTCCTAAAGTTGGATACTCCTACTTTTAGCACATAATCTGCTGAAACAACCTCAAGGTCTTCTAGCTGGTATTCGTCTTCGACGCCATCGTCTTCAGCCTCACCAGTAGTTGGATCAACCTAGTGAATCACCAGAGAATCATCACAGTGCATTGACAGAAAGATGGATTGTACAAACACATTAGGCAAGTTAAAAGGCACTACATTTCAGAATCAAACCATTTACAGATGGAAAGAACAGAATCGGGTTTTTTTTTCCTTTGGGAGGTAAGGCTGCAAAGGATTTGTTAACAAGCCAATCCCTCTGCCTGTTGTTTAGTTTGGTTGGGTCTGGAATTTAACACTGCAGCTGAATTATATAGCTTAGAAGAAAAGTGTCCAAAATTAGAGGTTAAATTAGTTCTTAAAGTTCAGCATTTGGAGGATAATTACACAACTTCTTGGGATGCAGCTATTATCATGGAAATGAGATGGCTTAGTCCAGATGCTTCACACAAGTGACATGGCTGGTATACCTCAAAGTCAGAGACATTCCATCCAGATTTGTTTCCAAAATAATTCAGGAGAAATATACCTCTTTAACAATGAATCTCAACGTGTTTGAGAATTTGCCAACAGCAGGTTCTCCTTCTGGTTTCTCGAAAGCCACAAATGTTTGCCCTGGGGTATCATATGGCAGGGACTTGAGAGGTTTGGATGCTACTTCAGAAAATTCCTCTGCTTCAGAAGCATCTACTATAACAGTGACCTGGCAGCAGGCAAACAACACTTCACAATGATGATCAGGTGAAATTAGAACGAAAGAAATGCCTCCAAATAAAAGTTTAATACATTCTCCAGCAATTGCTCAGGAATAGTGTTGGTGCAGTTGTACTGGAACACGATATGATTGTCAAAAATGTGCTTGACAACGTTAACAGCATATTCTGTTTCAGCTTCTGTAAGCTCCACTGGTGCAGATGACTGATCATAGATGGAAAAATGACTAGCTTAAATAAGTGCAAAAGAAATCACCATAGAAAATAAATGATCATGAATCTCAAAATACGAACCTTGAAAAGCTTTCCATAACTGGCAAATTCTGGAATAGAGGACAGTAACCTTTCATACGCATCAACAGTGGAAGTGGGAGCCACAGGAGGAGCAGCCAAACCGGTTGGCTTTTTACCAGGTGCTTTCTTCTCTGACAAGGGTTGAGATTTGACTTCCTTAGGTACAGAATGAATGTCAAATGGCTCCTCCGAGGGCTCCTGCCACCATTAAAGCAAAACATCAGATAACAAATGCAAAAAGAAACATCAGATAACATATGCAAAAAGAACTAGAGATTGCAAGATAGAGAAGCTACATACATAGTTCTTCAAACTTGTTTCCAGATTGGTTAGAGGGACACCGAGTGAGCCAAAAAGGAACTCTTTCACCTCTTCATCAGTTTCAACAACTGCACCATCACCTCCAAGGGTATTCAAGTAAAGTGTTGCACGGTCACGAACCTGCCAAAAGATTGCAACAATTGTAAGATAACCGAAAGAGATTATAACACAAAAACACATGTCGTAATCATTGAAGACTATAGAGAACTATTTGATTCATTTACCAGAGTTATAAAGACAGAAAACGAAGAAGAATCTGATGGAAGTTTTAAAACTTCATTCGTGAAAAAAACAGTGTTTCTGATGAGCAAGGAGATGCAGATCATTTCAGATGATTTCTCACATATGTAGGTTGCAAAAAACTAGTCCATGCAATTAAAGTGTCCAGTTGCTTGCCATAAAGGAATAGACAGCTTAGTTACACAGTAAAAACTAGGAATTGTTTCTTTTTTAGTTTACATAGGAAAAACAAAAAGATGGGGGGGGGGGGGTTCAGAAGGCTGGCTGAAGTATCAACCATTTCTATTGCGAAAAGAAATTCTTATGAGTAAATGCCAAACGAGTTCTGCAATCCCAACACCATGAATGAAACAAAATGAAATATGGAATCTTTGGTTCGTTCTTTTACTACATTTGTTTTAATTGGAAACAACTATACTTTTGGAAAGCACGTGATTTCTCATATATTCAGGGGCCTAAATTTCACAAACGAATGGTTGACCTGACTAACAAGAATGGAAAAGGATAAAGTAATCATTAACACGGTAACGCATAGCAATAACTAGAAGACATGAAATCTCAGGACTAACCTCATCATCACTGTCAAACAGACAACGTTTCAACAGCACAAATATACGAGGCTGCAGCATTTTAAAGAAACAGTTTTAAAGTCAAAATATAGCATTCAGTCATGATACATACTGAAACCAGAACAATTCTACCTTTAATGAATCAACCAAGGCACCAAACTTTGCTAAGGTGCTCACTGCACTGGCCCGAACTGTTGCATTTTCAAGTATCACCCGATTATATATGTATCGTATGTACTTACTGGGGTCAGAGGTCTTAGGTCCTTCATTTCCAAGAAAATGTAGTATCTACGGAAAAAATTGAGGTGAGAAATAAATAAATACAGCATCTCATAAACCAAATGAAAACCAAAATTACAATGAAATAATGTAGATAGACAAGAAAACCATGATATTAGCAAGAAAAGAGGAGAGGAAACTAACCTGCGTAGAAAGATACGTGAATTCACAGTCCTCAATGAATTCACACAAGTGAAGCAGCCCACCTTCTTTGGCATCTGGGATATCTCTAATCAGGATCACAATTGAATCAACAATAGCCTTCTTGTACTCAAAGCCACCTTCTTCCCTCAAAATATTGCTCAAGAAATTCATCCTGTTATTATTTAAAAAACATAAATATCCATATTAAGTGATTGTAAAAAAGAAAGAAAAAAAAGTTGTATCCCCAGCCACAACCCCCTAGTTTTGTTTTGCATACATGTGCATATTGATATCCAGGTTTCTAAGAGAAGTTCATGATTACTCACAAAGATCTATACTTAAGGGGGAATTTCAAACACAATGATCTAATTGCTTCCACCACCACTATCTTAAACTCATCAGCAATGTCCGACATGAAGTTAGTAATCTGCTTCATTAGACGATCAACGCTTGATTCATTCCCGGTCTTGAGTAGAGTTGTGATGGCCAAAGTTGCGATGCTCCTATTTTGATCAGAAATCAAGCTCTCCATATCAATGTTGCAATTTGTCACAGCCATAGGATGTGTCATTGCCACCTGCACATGGTTCAACAATTAATACTTGTGCTGCATCAGCAGAAACCAGAAGCAGTTGGTACTATAACAGACTAAGGTTTTCTCTTTTTTTCTGAACAAATTAAGCTTTTCAGTTACAAATGTTAAGAAGGTCAATACTGTAACCAGGCAGTGGAAAAATTGTAATGTGTGCCATTCGACTAAGCAACTCAATAATTATTCATGAACCACAATTACCAAATTAATCATTCGTAATAAAACTAGTAGACCAATGAAATTATACGAAGATGAATCACCTTATTCAAAGTGCGGACAGCAGCGAACCTAAGAACTGGCTTAGAAGAGCTCAAAAAGAGCTGTAGAACAGTAATAGCAGGAGTTAATTCTCGACTAGTCACACCACTAAGCTCTGTGATCGCCCTGGCTGCTTCAAAAATAACCATTTCAGCTTTGTGACGAAGGCAACTCTCTAAATAGTCATAGAATGGACGATCTCCTGTTTGGCTAATGCCAGATTCTCTTATAACCTGAAGAGATGTGAATCCAAATTGGCAATAAATAATCCAGAATTAGGATATCTTTCCGGCTGGCAAAAGCCCAATCACATAACTAAATTAATGCCAAAACTGGAAGAAAAAGGGAAAAAAGAGGGCACCTGACTAGTATAACGAATCAAAAGGCATTGAGCTAGAGGTGAGCGGACACTCCCTTTTGTCAAACTGGTAACTAGCTTGCTAACAGCTAAGCGGTCATTTTGTCGAATCTGCAAATGCAGGAAGAAAATCATATCAGCTGAACAAACCTTGATGTTAAGACCTAGGGAAACATAACCTGTCATGTGATCTATCACCTTTACCTTCACAACATTGAAAGAACCAAAAAACTAAAAGGAAGAAACAATACAGCCGAGATTTTAATGAACAAGAGAATATGAAAAAACTCGACTTTAGCAGGTGGTAGGAAACCAGAGATCAAAACATGTTAATACCTGAGTAGGAGTGGCAAACTGGCAGGTCGGGCCAGTTATGGCACGGGTCGAAAACGGGTAATACAAAATGGATAAATTATCCGATCCGACCCATATTTAATACGGATAAAGAATGGGTTAACCGGCGGATAATATGGATAACCATATTATCCATGACTTCTTGAATATGATCACTTTTGGGAGAATCACTAGTCTCCCAAATTTGAGGAACCCCCAATTTGAGGCTTTACAAATATAAAACTTAAACCTATTAGTTATCCATTTTTTAAGTGGATAATATGGTTCTTATCCATATTTGACTCATTTTTAAATAGTTCATTATCCACCCATATTTTAATGGACAATATGGGTAGATAACTATTTTCTTTTATCCATTTTGCCACCACTATACCTGAGCATTGAAAGAAAGGGCACCCACCAAATATTTTAAGATTTAAGAACATAAAATCAAATCAGTATATATGAGAACTAGTACTATTTCAATTCTTTAATTATGAGACTTAATAGTTATGATTGTGTAAACAAAGAAAAATTTATGACATAGATAATAATTCAAAGCAAAATTGGTTAGTTAAATAGCAGATATCACACATACCTGGTGCAGCAGGGCCAGTGCATGGAACTGAACAAGAGCTGCCCTTGATTGAACAGCTTCCTGTACCTCATTGCTCCATCTCTTCACAATTTCTGGATTTGTCTGTTGAAAAGAAACATAGGCCAAGGAGAGTTAGGAAGATACCACCAAACAAGCAAAACATGAAAAAGGGTTATTGAAACCTTACCTGAAGCAAATGGATTCCACTCACAAGGGCAGCACTTGCAACAACAGGGTTTTTGTCAACAATGGCTTGTTTCAAGTATCTCTCTATTTGGGTGAGAAGTGTCCCATCCGTGATTCGACAAAGGACACGAATAGCATTTGCCCGATACATATCAGTTCTGCTATTCATGTCCTTCATAAGAGAGCTCGTAACAATGATGACCTTTTAGAGGCAAAGAAACCACATGTTATTTTCATTCAGAGAATCAGTGGAACCTTACAAGAACAAACGAAAAAACCACTTTGCATCTAACCTCGTCTGCAGAGGGAGAAAGCTCTTTAATTATCAGGTACACCATTCTCCTGAGACCAATATCCTTTGACTGAAAGAGTTTTGTGACAGCAAAGAAGACTCCTGTAGCCTCAGCCTACAAATTAAAACAACTTAAGTGGAAGTCTCACCGGAAGAGAGACAGAGAGAGAGAGAGAGAGTCATCAAAGTGACGTAAAAAGATATCTGTACTGTAGAAAAGACAAGAATGTTTAGCTTGCTTCAGTTTGTAAATTTAAGAGGGGATAAAGAGAACTATTCAAGAGCCATAGCATGGACGTGACAGAAATATCCACATGCGTTAAAACAGGAATTTACACAACTAGCAAATGGCTCCAGTAATAATGAAAAAGAAACATTGCACAACAAAGAAATGATATGGTTCTAAAATATGGGCACTAAAACAAAGTAAAGAAAGGGAAAGACTACAAGGGAGGGAACCTTTCTTTGATCTGTTGCACATATTGGTCAGTTTTTTTGAGTAGGTTTTCAATTCAATTTGGCTAATTAACTTTATTATGTATAAAAATTCTCCGTTTGACTAGCCAAATGTATGAATTCCAAAAAAAATTAACTGCTGGACAGTGTCTAGAGAAACTCATTGCACACTGTGAAAATAGTTCAAGACAATAACAGACTAGATGTCTAAGGAAAAGTACAGAAACAATCATTTAATTGGAAAAAAACTATCATACTAACACAGGTAGGTCTATATGTATTGCATTGTTGAGAACTATTTTTTCACTCTCAAGTCGAAAGGCATTAGCAAGTGATATTATCCATTTTATTTTTGATAAGGTAAATAACAGATGATATGATCTACAGACAAGAGACATAATCAGTTAATACCAATTCTATGTATGGCCACATAAATCCAGAGAAAACAAAAATTGTTCCCTGAAGTACAAAGTTGAGTAGAATTCATGAAAGATAATGCCCTTCATAGTGCAAAAACAGTAAACTTTGCTTGTCACGGAGTCACTTATCATATATTATCCTTATCTTTGAATTTTAATTTTTCTCATTAAATATAATGTTATACTCTGATAGCTGACGTCACACATCTCTCTATTTCTTCCTTGTTTTCTTTCACTATTTAAATGGCGGTTTGGGCATTTAATATGTGATGTTTCATTGTACAATTTGCCAAAAAATGGAACAATGATTTACTGCTAAAATTAATAGCTTCAGAGCTAACCTTTGTAAACGACTCTCCCTGATTCAGAAGATACAGAAGCTTCGTAATGACCTGAAACACCCAAAAAGCACCCAAAAATAAAACTCAAGTCCAACCAATTTAAAATGCCACATAACAGAAATGAAGTTAATTTACTTTTGCACGTCAGAATTAAAAAAAATGACCAAAACAACATACTTGTGAGCATCTCCGTGCATCCAATTGAGGATCATTGAAAACCCTAGCTTCCTGAAGAACAGCCCCCTTCTCAATCCCCAGAAATGGGGAGTAGTCCACTGTTTTGTCACAGAAATCCACCATGAAAATGCCATTTCACCACTAAATACACATTCAATCCTAATGTACCTAGATCTAGGCAGAAACTGATCATTCCCACAGTGTAAAACTAAACAATAATAATCTGAGCAAATTAACTTTCCCGACATCATTCCACTACGCAGTTACACACACTACACTAAATATTCCTAATAGCGATATATGACTGAAATACACATTGCACAACTGAGAAGTAGTTATGAAAAGAAAGTTAGGAAAAAAACAGCTAGTAGCAAAAGCTGATTCATAAGAAATCGACCGTAATTCTTTTCAGATTCACTTAGCCAAATAAACGCTAATTTAGAATATAAACCAAAATGCAGATCTATACACAGGCAAAAGCACAATCGAATCAATTAAATTCAAAACAACCGAGAAAATTAAGCTTGTTCTCTAATCAAAGTAAACACAGCGGAAACGGGAATTAAAAAAAAACGTACTTTCGTCATCGCGATCATCGTCCTTCTTCACCAGAGGCTGAGCCATTCTGAAACTACAGCAGAGATCTGTAAGGATTCAGGTAAAAAAAAGTGAAACGTAGTCGATCAGAATGTAACCGGAAAAAAAGTGAGATCGTTGTGTGAAAAACAGAATGAATCTGAATATATTTATATGGGGATAGCAGCGAAGTCGAATTACGGATCTCTCGATCTCCCTCGGCGTACGAGTTTACTGAAGAGGGTGAAATGGGGGATCCGGGTTTTTAACCGTAGACTATCTTACAGTTGAACAAAACAGAGGCCACTAACCAATGGCTCGTTTACACGTCAGACGGAATTAAAAAAAAAACATAAAATGGCTGCAAATAAAACTCTCCGTTTCAGAAAAATAAAATATTAAACATTATATATTTATAAATTAATAGCCTTACGATATTCCATTTCAATAAATACATATTTTTAAAAAATTGTATAAAATACTATATTAACTAATTATATTAGAGTTATAAAATAAGTTTAAGAAAAAAAAATATGAATTTCAAAAAATGATGATTATTGATTCTATGTAGCAACCCAATAAATAAAAAAACAATGGCAATATAGAAGTCATCAATCATCTTAATCACTATTTTCAACTTAGGATTTATTCTATCGCTAAAATTTCATTAGTTATCATGCTTATTTTTACGTAGGTTATAGAATAAAAATTAAATTTTTTATATAATTAGGAAAACTGATCCCATTTAGCTATTTCATTAAGAAAAAATCATGCCCATAGAAGTCCTCATATGCCTTATTATGATTTTTGAGGACTTCTTTGGGAATATCTTACAAAATTTATTGTTGTCATGGGCGACTTTCCAGTCATGCCATATGACCTCTTGGACGCGCCCCAAGATGTTCTAGTAAGCCTCCTAACGCCTAACACCATGGACGACCCTGTGGTCTTGGCTGCGCCAAGTGACAGGCGCGCATGTGCCTCTGTCGCCCCACCGGTAACCCTCGCCAGCGTCCAGCCGTAAGTAGATGCCAATAGCACAGTGCGCAGACAACGCCACAAGCACAAACTATGATGCCAAAGACAAGTTTGCTGACAACGGACATGTTTCTACCTTGTAGAAAACTAAGTCCTTTTTCATTGTAAATATAGAGTAGTTTTATTTCATGTACTTGCATTATGATTCTCTAGCTTAGTTAGGTTAGGTCTTGTAACTTTGGTTTTTTTTTTTAAGCAATATTAGGGGGATCAAGCAATCAAACTTTAATGAGGTGCAAGGAGTAAAGTGAGTACTCCAACTCAGTGAGTAACAAATGTAAATAACAAGTGAAAGTAAGAAAACACGTAAGGCACAAGGCATTCTATAATGAAGCAGTAAAACCATTTAAAAGCAGTAAGACAGAGAAAAGTCAAGTAAAATCCTCTTTCAACAAGTAAACAAGTAATTGACAGGTAATTAAAGTAAAGTAAACAAATATAAGTTTGCCCATCTGGCACAATATCAACAAATCCGCCCCTCGGGCAATATCTCAGAACAATACCAGCCCCTCAGGCTCAATCTCACATCACAATGGGTACCCGCACTCACTGGGGGTGTGCAGACTCCTGGAGGGGCCCCTTACAGCCCAAGCGCAATAACAAGCCATCTCGTGGCATCAAACTAGGCTCTCGACCTCATGTCAATCAAGCCACCTCGTGGCATACATATCCCAGGCCCTAGTCCTCATATCAGTATCAGTGTTTCCTCACAACGTAGGCCCTCTGCCTTACTCAGTCAAAAATCATCACAAGCCTTTCGGGCAATAGTAAAACATTGTTTCTCAGCCCAAACATCATTTAAAATATCATTTAAGTATTAAAACTGAGTAGACATGGCTGAGTGGTAAAACACTGGAAAATAACATGACTGAGTTCAAGTATACAGTAACAGTGAGGAAATATCAATAAAAAAAATCTCCGAAGGGTTCAAATAGTTGACACTAGGCCCAAATATGGCATTTAGCCCAAGTAATGATGGTAACAAATAGTTTCCAATCAAATACGTGGTAAAATCATCAATCGGGACGGACCAAGTCACAATCCCCAATAGTGCATGACCCCACGCTCGTCATCAAGCGTGTGCCTCACCTCAATATAGCACTACGATGTGCAAATCCGGGGTTTCAAACCTTCAGAGCATCATTTATAATCATTACTCACCTCGAACCGGCTAAATCTCTAGCTCGCGATGCCTTTGCCCCTCGAATCGGCCTCTATGCATGTCGAATCCATCCAAAATCAGAACGAGTACGTCAACATATGCTAAGGAAACAAAGCCCAAGCGAAAACAATCAACAAATGGCACAAATCTCGAAATTACCAAAAACTGACCCCCGGGCCCACGTCTTGAAAATCAGAAATTTTCACATCAATAGATTCCTTATCTCCCCACGAGTTCATACATATCAAAAGTTCTCAAATCCAACCCTAAATGGTCCTTCAATCCACAATTAAAGGCCTAAGTTCTCAAGCCCTAGTTTCCCCAATTTTCACCTTTAATTTCCATGATTTCTAGCTCTAATCCATGAAATAATAGCATAGGAACGGGTTTTTGGTCCAAAATCCTTACCTCAATGAAGTCTCCTTGAATTCCCTCTCTCAAATCGCCCAAAAAGCTCCCAAACCGAAGTCAAGAATGGTGAAATATCCCAAAATTCGCGAAGATCCCTTTTTATACTTTCTGCCCAGTTGTTCCACATCTACGGCACCATTGCCGCTTCTGCGGCACCATTGCCGCTTCTGCGGTACCGCATAAGCGGTCTCTCTTCTGCTTCTGCAGAAATCACTTAATGGGCCCTTCCGCATCTGCGATCCAATCTTCGCACCTGCGACTACGCAGGTGCGGTTCAACTACCACATCTGCGGCTCCTGGCTTTTCCTCTCAAATACGCTTCTGTGGCTCCCCTTTCGCACGTGCGGCCCCCAAACTGCAGGTGTGAAAATACCAGAAGCAGAAAAATCTCAGCAACTGCAATGACATCTCAACTTCTCCGATGACCACCCGAAATCATCCCGAGGCCCCCGGGACCTCAACCAAAAGCACAAACATAACCCAATACCTTATTCAAACTTGTTCCAATCATCAAAACGTCTCAAACAACATCAAATCTACCAAATCACATCAGATTCAAGCCTAAGTTTCTAAAATTCTTCCGAAATATGCTTTCGATCAAAAACCAACCAAACCACGTCCGAATGACCTGAAATTTTACACACACATTCCAAATGACACAACGGAGCTATTGCAACTCTAGGAATCCCATTCCGACCCCTATATCAAAATCTCGCCAACCAATCGGAAATTGCCAAAATATCAACTTCGCCAATTCAAGCCTAAAACTACTCCAACCCTCCAAAACCCATTCCGATCACACTCCTAAGCCATAAATCACCTAACGAAGCTAACCAAACCATTGGAACTCACATACGAGCCCTCTAACACATAAGTCAACATCCAGTTGACTTTTCCAACTCAAACTCCCTTAAAAGAGACTAAGTGTCTCAAACCTTACCAAAATTATTCCGAATTCGATCCGACCAACCCGATACCATAAAATATGGATAACGAAGCATAACAAAGCAGAAATGGGGAAAACAGAGCGGTAACTCATGAGACGACTAGCCGGGTCGTCACAATTTCAGAAAAGGATCAGATAATAAAATATCTCTTTCTAGAATTTTCTCTCTCATGCTCTCTCTTCTCTCTTTCGGATCACGATTTCCATTCTAGAAATCATTCATTTTGCTTGAGGATCATTCAATTTGACATGGTATCATAGCAAATCCTAGATATTTGCATCGTCCTCTGCACAATCAGAGTGATTTTTTTCGATAGTCATTTCATTTTATCTTTCGGCGGTCTTTTCATCTCCGGTGATTGGCGTTTCTATTCATTCTACATTCAAAGCTGAATTTTGAGCTTGTTTATGATTTCGTGCACTCAAAATCGTGATTTTATGGTGGAAAATTTTTGAATTCATCACTGGTTCATCGGAATTGGAGCTAGGGTTTTGCTTCATATCTCGTCTTCGCATCAAGGTGTTACTTCTCTTTCTCACAAATTTTCCTATTTTTAGTACTATATCAGTGTAGTATTGCATCCTTGTTAATTGTTGTTGATGGATTTACATTCACATTTCCACTCGTAGTATTAGTGTGTGATTGTGTGAAGTAACTATGACTGGTTCATTATATTCCTCCTCGACTACTGCTATAGATCCTTCTCATCCGCTTTACCTACATCCCTCTGACACCCTAGGGGTTATGCTAGTCTCCACTCCTTTTTCTGGGATGGGATATGGGGAGTGGAAGGAGGGAATGCTCATTTCTTTTTTAGCGAAGAACTAAATTCAACTCATTGATGGAATCCTAACTAAACTGGTAGGTTACGAGTATCTTGCTTTATGTTTTGATGATCTAACAAACTTACTATCAAGAACCAGATAAAGAACCTGTTACACATCCTCAAGATCTTAAGATCTAAAGGTTCCAGTTTGGGATATGTTTCAAATCTCCAGAGTTGAAGGAACAACTGAGGGAATAGGTCCCTACCAATTCCCAAGGTGACTGTACGAAGTCAGCTCTCCAGTTGAAAAAGTTGCTGCCTGCAGACGCTACAGTACGGGAACAATGCAACAGTCAACTTTCTGTGGAAGGCTTTTTACCTACCTTGCTTACATCATTGTAAGTGATGTCACACATGTATTATTAACATCAAGGGAGGTAAAACACATTCACTTGAACACTCAGAGAATTTACTCAAGCTCTCTCATGTGACTGATCATTCAACAAACAATTCTCAAGTGCTTCATGAACAAAGAACAAAACAACTACAGACCTGTTCCCGTATCAAGTTAATATTTGTTCTTAGTTGAGTTGTAACTTTGTAATAGTTCTTCAAGTGTTATTCCTACTTATCTTACTTGAGAAGTATTCTGTAGGAAACCCTTTTGTAAATCTTAAACCTTTGTGTTTGAGTTTTGGCTAGAGTTAATCGAGTTGTAAAGTCTTTGTAATAGAGTTATTACAAAGTGGCTTGTAATGGAGTATTACAAGTTAGTGGGGGATTAAGAGGTTAATTCCTAGATTGTATATGTTGTAATCTAAAAGTTGCTCAGTAGTGAAGTTGAAATCCTACAAGGGTAGGTCGTGGTTTTTAATCCCAAAAATTCCCCTTGTCACCTATTTACTGCAGTGTGCGTGTGTTCTGTTGAATCTGATAGAGAATCCGATTCTCTATTGAGTTTGGTGGACCCTAATATTCTATCAATTGGTATCAGAACAAGTTCTTTCTATCAGGTTAATACCTAGAAAGTATCCTCATGATTGCTCCTCCAAACTTCGAAGAAGCTAAGGCTAGTATAAATATAGACCACCTAGGTTCAATGGACAGTATTATGGTTGGTGGAAGACTAGGATGCAGACTTCATCATGGCTGAAGATTCTGAGTTATGGGATGTCATATGTGACAGACCTTTTGTCCCTACCAAGAACCAGTGGCGACCCAGCTGTAACAATCCCCAAAACAAGAAAGGAGTTCAATGATGCTGACCGAAAATCCATAGAAAAGAATTTTCGTGCAAAGAAAATTCTTGTTTGTGGTATTGGTCCTGATGAATATAATAGGATATCGGCATTTCAGCCAGCTAAGGAAATTTAGGAAGCTCTTCAAATATCTCACGAAGGAACAACGCAGGTTAAGAAATCCAAGATAGACATGCTTACAACTGAATACGAGCTCTTTAGGATGAAAGATGATGAATCTATTTAAGATATGCATACCCAGTTCACCTTTTTCATTAATGAGCTTCACTCTCTTGGTTAAATTATTCTAAGAAATAAGCTTGTTAGAAAAATCCTCAATGTGCTGCCTAGTTCTTGGGAAAACAAAGTGAATGCCATTACAGAGGCTAAAGACTTGCAGTAACTAACCATTGATGAGCTTGTCGTCAATCTGAAAACATATGAAATGAAGAAGAAGAAGGACAGTGAAAGAAGAGAGCCCAAAAGAGAAAAGAACCTGGTCCTCATGACAGACAGTAATGGTACAAGTGATGAGGATAATGATATGGCTTACTTGACAAGAAGATTCCAGAAGATGGTTCGCAGGAATGGAGGTATTCCAAAAAGAGGAAGTTCCAGCAAGCCAAAAAATTATGACCTCTATCATAAATGTGGCAAGCTAGGACACTTCATCAAGGATTGCCCACTCCTAAAGCAAGATCAGTATAAAAACAACTTTGACAAAGCAGCCAAGAGGAACCTGATTCCTGATAAACGCTTAAATAGGAAAAATACCACTAACAACATTGTAAAGCAAGCTCTTGCTGCATGGGGAGACTCCTCACGTGAATTTGAAGAAGAAGATGATCATGGTGATAGTTTAATGATGGTAGTGGAAAGTGAAGCAACTGAGTATGATTCAATCTTTGCCTTGATGGATCAGTCTGATGATGATGACGACGACGATGATGAGGTAAATTTTCTGGATATTAAGAGAAATCTGAAATCTTATTCTCCAAAAAACTCATATCATTGGCAAATGCGTTAATTGATGCTTATAATAGTCTTATAAATGATAAAGATACCTTGACTATAGAGTTAGGAGAAGTAGAACAGATCAGAGATGACCTAGTAGTTGTTATAGTTGATCTGAATGAAACAATTGAGAACCTGAAGAAAGATAAGGATGCCTTAGATGAAAAAATTGCAAATATAGAACAATAAAGAGATGACCTAATGATTGATGCGGTAAACCTAAAAGAGACCATTGAGAGTGTAAGTAGGGAAAAAGATGTCTTGATTGAGAGAGTTGCTAACATTGAGTATGAGAGAGATGACCTACTAGTGGTGGTAATGGATTTGAAGGAAATAATTTGGGAACTTAAAATGGAGAATAGGCCTGAAAATTCTCAAAAAGGAAAGGAAGTTGCAAGCGAGGCACACATTAAGCTTGAAAGTGAGTTAAATTCAGTGAAGTCTAGTCTGTGTGCTGAGCTTGAGAAAAATAAATAATTTCAGGAAGAATTAGGTAGAGTGAAGAGTTATCTTGAAAAATCACTCAAGTGAACCTGGTCCTCTGATACTATCACTGCCATGTGCACCAACAATGGGGGAAACAGACATGGGATTGGGTTTCAAAGGGAAAAGATTCCCTACAACCCTCATAGTAAGTACATTACTGTACCTGACAATTGGCTTTGCACTCACTGCGGTAACAATAGGCACCTTAACAAAAATTTAAGGCCAGATTTCAATCTCAGTAGAAAAACAAATCCTTCGCTGAAAAAGTAACTACTGGTAGAGAACCTAGTTCTTCATATAAAAAATGCATAATGCCTGCATGGACTAAAAATCCCTTATTCACCCTTTTCTCATTACAAGGGACCCAAATTAGTTTGGGTTCCTAAAGCTAATTCCTAATTTTCTTGTGCAGGGAAAAAGTGAAAGGAAGAAACCTACAATGGTACATAGATAGTGGCTGCTCAAAGCATATGACTGGAAGTACAAATGATTTCCTTCTACTTAAGACCCTGCAAAGAGGGAGTATCTTTTGGAAATGGCAAGAAATGATACATTCTGGCAGTCGGAAGGATTGTGAAGTCTCTCTCTCACTCAATCGGAAATGTATACTACGTGAACGAGTTGAAGTACAACTTGCTAAGTGTTTCCTAAATTTGTGACAAGGGAAATAAGGTGGAATTTGTGTCAAAAATCTGTATAGTCAGAAACCTGGTGACTTGTGAGGTGGTGCTAGTGGCAAAAAGATACAAGAATATCTATGTAGCTGATTTTGAGTCTTTGAAGAATGGTGATCTAAGTTGTCTAATTTTTGTTGTTGATGATGCTGAATTATGGCACAAGAGGCTAGGTCATGCAAGTTTCACGTTGCTAAACAAGTTAGTCAAGAAGGACCTGGTTCGTGGTCTGCCCAAGTCAAGCTTCAAGGATCACAAAGTATGTGATGCATGTGTAAAAGGGAAGCAAGTCAGATCCTCATTCAAGCCCAAAAAGGAAGTCAGTACCTCCAAGCCACTTGATCTTCTTCACATGGATCTATATGGACCTATGAGGGTGGCAAACAAGGGAGGTAAGAAATACATCTTCATTATAGTAGACGACTACTCCAGATTCACCTGGACTCTATTTCTCACAACCAAGGATGAAACCTTTGAAGTGTTTGTTGCCTTTGTCAAAAAGATTCAAGTGAAGATAGGTAATAAAGTAGCCTGCATTAGGTCTGATCATGGGACAGAGTTTAACAATGTCAAATTTGATGAGTTCTGCACTGAAAATGGCATCACTCATAATTTCTTAGCTCCAAGAACACCTCAATAAAATGGTGTTGTGGTGAGGAAGAATAGAATTCTTGAAGACATGGCAAGAACAGTGCTAATTTACAGTGGGTTCGCAAAGTACTTCTGGGTAGAAGCTGTCAATACTGCTTGTTACTTGGTGAATAGGTGCATGATTAGGTCCCTTCTGAATAAAACTCCATATGAACTGCTGAATGGAAGGAAGCCCAAGCTAACACATCTAAGGACTTTTGGGCATAAATGCTTTGTTCACAATAACAGAACAGAAGCTCTTGGAAAATTCGATGCCAAAAGTGATGAAGGAATTTTTCTGGGATACTCATCTCAAAGCAAGGCTTACAAAGTATACAACAAAAGGACTCAATGTGTTGAGAAAAGTATACACATGATCTTTGATGAAGCTCATATCTCCTGTGAGAAGGACAGACGTGTTGACCAAGATGGAGAGCCCGTATCTATTCCAGGTAAAGTGATTAATATGGGAAACGGAAAGGAAGACATGATGAGCCATGTCAAGTAATCTAGTGAAGATGATGCAAATACATCTCCATTCATTGGAGAGGAACCTGGTCGCCCGATTACAACAACTGAAGCTGAAAATAGAGTTGTTAATGTAGTCCAATGTACTCCACTTGCTGAAGTAAGAAGCGCCCAAGAACCTCAGTCAGACACACTTGGATCCTCTACAAATGAGGTTCAGGTACTAAACTGGAAGCACAAAAGCTCACATCCTCTTGACAACATAATCACCCCTCTTGACTCAGGAGTTCAAACCAGATCAAAAGTAAGAAACTCACTTGTCTTTTCATCCTTTCTTTCCCAAATAGAGCCCAAAAATATTAAAGAAGCATTGAAAGATGCAGACTGGATCACAACCATGCAAGAGGAGCTGCATCAATTTGAAAGAAACAAGGTATGTCACCTGGTTCCTCGACCTGGAAATCGAACTATCATAGGAACCAGGTGGATATTCAGGAACAAACTTGATGAGTTTGGAAATACAACAAGAAAAAAGGCAAGGTTTGTAGTTCAAGGCTACAATCAGGAGGAAGGTATCGATTATAATGAAACATTTGCTCCAATAGCTCGAATGGAAGCCATTATAATTCTTATTGCCTTTGCATCTCATATAGAGTTCACACTATTCCAAATGGATGTCAAAAGTGCATTTCTAAATGGCTATCTGAAAGAAGAAGTCTACGTCAAGCAACCTCTTGATTTTGAGTGTCACGAGCATCCTGAGCATGTGTTCAAACTGGACAAAGTGTTGTATGGGTTAAAGCAGGCCCTAGAGCTTGGTATGAAAGGTTGTCAAAAATTCTTCTAGAAAATGGGTTTGCAAAAGGGAAAATTGACGACACTCTTTTTCTGAAGAAGCGAGGGAGGAACCTGCTCATTGTTCAAGTGTATGTTGATGATATCATCTTTGAAGCCACAACTGACTCACTTTGTGAAGAATTTGCAGAACTCATAGGGAGTGAATTCGAGATGAGTATGATGGGAGAATTAAATTTATTCTTAGTACTTCAAGTGAAACAATCTCAGAAGGGAACATTGATAAGTCAGCAGAAGTACATCAAGGAGCTACTGAAAAGGTTTGACATGGAAACATCAAAGGTTATCAACACCTCTATTGCCACAGCTACCCGTCTAGACATGGATGAACCTCGTTCCCATGTAAATCAGACCATGTATAGAGGGATTATATGGTCACATCTGTATCTCACTGCAAGTAGACCAAACATTATTTTCAACGTGGGTCTCTGTGCAAAGTTTCAATCCAATCCAAAGGAATCTCATCTGAAGGCTGCCAAAAGAATATTGATATATCTAAAAGGAACGCAGGACCTGGTTCTCTACTATCCCTCAGGTGACAACTTTAATCTTATTGGGTATTCTGACACTGATTATACAGGATATCTGGTGGACAGAAAAAGCACGTCTGGAATGACACCTTTCCTGGGTTCTTGCCTTATCTCATGGGGTACAAGGAAGAAGAGCTTAGTGGAACTCTCAACTGCAGAAGCAGAATATGTAGTAGTTTCCTCTTGCTGTGCTCAACTGCTGTGGATCAAGAAACAGTTGGAAGACTTTAGAGTGCTCTCAGATTGTGTGCCTTTCTTGTGTGATAACACAAGTACACTCAACATGGCAAAAAATCCAGTTCAACATAAGAGGACCAAGCATATTAATGTACGTCATCACTTCCTCAAAGACAATGTTGAAAAAGGGCTTATATGCATGAAATTCTGCAGCACTGAAGATCAAATTGCAGATATATTTACCAAAGCCCTGAGCAGAGAACACTTTGAGAAAAATTGTCTTGCACTGGGTTGATATAACCCAACTAAGAACTCGGTCCCTTAATGATTGGCTATGAAAGAAATGTTTAGGTAAAATTAGCTAAAAAGTGTTTTCTGGCAAAGTCTAACTCGTCTTTATACCGTTAAAGGTAGACACACTTGATGATTAGCGAGAAAATAAGCAGTTGAGGCAGTATACGCTGGTAAAAAGGGCAAAACTTGCAGATACAAGATTAGTCAGGGAACCTGGTTCCCCTAACACATGTTATAGTTTCTCTGTTCTCTCATGCACAATTTTTGAATGGTTAAAACAAGTTCCATATCAGCAGCATGTCAGTTTTTAGTCATGTGTCTTTTGAATCCAAATGTCTCACCCGTTAATAATCGACCCAACTCCCTAAAAATTGGCGCCCTTTCTAACTGGTATTTCATTCATTATAAATACATCTATCACTGTCATTACACTCTTCACATCAACACTTCAAAACCTGTTTCTTCTTCCTTCTCTCTTTAGTTTACCAAATCCTCTCTCTTCTTTTCACCATGGCTGAAGAACAAGTAACCTCTAGTGTTCTAAGCAATACCCCCACTAAGTCCTCACCAGTTGAAACACCAATACTAGACTCCCCCCTCCACACTACTGCTAGCCAAAACCCTAAAACAAAGTCACCCTCACATTTTGTCTCCTATACCTAATCGAGTTCCGATTCTCAAAGGAGTCACAAAATATAGTCTCCCAAAAGATTTGTATCCTAGAGATGTTCCCCTATTTTGTCGAAAAGGGGGGATGAAAAGAGTACCGCTGAGAATGAAGAAAATCAGGAAATCTCAAGTTTTCCTATGGAAGAAAGATCAAAGGTAGATTAAATTGAGGGGTTCAATAATGTTGATTCCACAAAGACCGCTCCTGATCCTGTGTCCACAGGTAACACTCCTACTTCTCCCGAGATTCCCATAGACTTACAAGAAAAGGAAGCTATAGAGAATATGTTGTCCATAGCTAATGAAGGGCGTTTTGTCGAAGGAAGTAAGGATGGTTTTAAGACTCAAGGGGAAGAGTCTGAGACTATTGGAGCGGGTAATGATCTTGTACATGTTAAAAAATCATCATAGGAAGGTGCTATAGGGGAACCTGCTTGAGGACCTGATCCCTCGTTAGAGGATCCAACTTAGGGGTCCTCTCAGGAACCCCAGGTCAGTACTGACCCTGGTCTCTTTCCTCATTTAGATGTTGAGCCTCTAAGTGTGGTTGCGCCCAAGATAAGACTTGTGTCTGAAGAACAAAAAAAGGATAGTGAAGAGGATTCTAATAATTTGCCAATTACCAGTTTGCCTAGGCGTAAATCAGTGGTTGATAAAGAGCCAACTCCTAAGCGACCCACTACAAGGTTGTAAAAGAAAGAGGCTCTTGAGTCTGCGATTAAGAACAATCAAGCTAAGTCAAGGAGAAGAAAATTAGTAAAAGATGACAAAGTTGTGAATAAGAAGACAATGTCTGTTGTGAATGTGGAAGAGGAAGAAGCTGAGGAACCTAGTTCCTTGGCTAGAAAGCTCTCACAGAAGCCTGGTCTCCCCAAGCCTAAAAGGGGATCTTCTGTGTCTGCTAAAAGTCTCATGATGCGGTCTCTAGTGAAAATGTAGTGGAAGAGTTGGGGTGAAAAATATGTGAAGTCTGATGAAAAAGGGAAGAGTGTCCACAAATCTGCTAAGAGGAAAGCTGATACTGATGAGGAACCTGGCTCCTCAAAGAAGGCTAGAGTTGATGAATCAATGAGTGCAGGGATATAAAGAATGAGGAGCCAAAAGGTGTTATGGGGTCGTACATTTGCCCCCGATATTTTGGAGGAGGTTGGTATGAGACATTTGGTTGAGATCTGTGAGTTCCAACAATGGACACATCTGTTCACAAGTGATGCTATAAGGGTGTATGAGGAGGAAGTTAAAAGTTTCTCTACCAACTTGTTCAATATTGAGGATGGTCATATCTGCTTCTTGGTGAATGGAGTTGATATGGTAATGGACTCTGCCATGTTAGGGTCTATTCTTGGAGTGTCTGCTGAAGGGTTGTCTAGTGTTCAAGGAACCTATTCTCAAAACTTCAGAATGCAATCTTGAAGGATAGAGCAATTCAGCAGGGGGAATGGGTTCAGAACAAGGCCCTCCTTCCTGTATATCAACTGCTATTCAAGATGGTGAATAAGGTATTGCTTCCTAGAGCTGAGAGAAGATCTATCAATTCTCGTGCAAACCTGTTCCTCATGGAAGCACTTGACAACTTCACCTCTATCAATCTGCTTGGGAGGATGATAGAGCACATGAATAAAGTGGCAAACTTTAAAGATGGTAATCATGGGCTGTCGTATGGGTTTCTTCTCACCAAGTTATTTGAGCACTTCGAGGTTCCTCTGGGACAAGTTAAAGGGTCACCAAGAAGCAAACATTCTCAAAAGGCACTCTTGAAGAATGCGAGTGTATTGAGAAAGTTGGAGCAGTTGGAAGCACTTCTACCATATCTTAGTTGATAAATGCTCAAAACAGTGCTACTACTGAGATAAGACACCTGAAACAAGGAATGCTATCCTTGAGACTCAGTTAAGTCAGCTGCAATAAGCACCTAATTCCAGTAGCTCCCAAAGTAAAGATGTTGCTCGTCTGTCAAAAGAGAATGTTGATCTCAAGAAACAAGTGGATGACTTAAAAGAAAGACTGCTTAATGAGCAAATATCAGCAAATGCTCGGATGGATTTAGTCCTCCAAACCCTTGCCTCTGCCTCTAAGCCATCTCCTTCCAGTGCTCCCTAAATAGTATCTCCTCAGTGTAAGTTCTTGTAGTGATGATTTGTGGTACTTTTTTGTTAATTGTTCTACATTGTGGATGTAGTAGTAACATTAACTCTGCTCCTATTGAAAAATCCAAAATTCTGTTAACACAAGCTTTTCCCTTTTTACTGTTTATACCTTGTTTTTTAATGTTATGTTTTTAGTCATGATTGTTGCACATAAGTGGCATGAGTTAACTTAAAGCTAGACTTCTTTATTGCTTAACGGCCTATTACTTCTCTTTTAATGATGCCAAAAGGGGGAAGATTTTTGCATAATGATGTGCACTGATTAAGGGAAAAATACAGATTCAGGGGGAACTCACTTAGGTTCCTGGTGCACTATCTGGTTCTTTGTACGATTCTCAATTATGAGTTTGTCATCATCAAAAAGGGAGAAATTGATAGGTTATGAGTACCTTACTTTATGTTTTGATGATCTAACAAACTTACTATCAAGAACCAGATAAGGAACCTGTTACACATTCTCAAGATGTTAAGATCGAAAGGTTCCAGTTTGGGATATGTTTCAAATCTCCAGAGTTGAAGGAACAGCTGAGGGAACATGTCCCTACCAGTTCCCAAGGTTACTGTACGAAGTCAACTCTCCAGCTAAAAAAGTTGCTACCTGCATACGCTGCAGTACAGGAACAATGCAGTAGTCAACTTTCTGTTGAAAGATTTTTACCTACCTTGCTTACATCATTGTAAATAATGTCACACATGTATTATTAACATCAAGGGAGGTAAAACACATTCACTTGAACACTCAGAGAATTTACTCAAGCTCTCTCATGTGACTAATCATCCAACAAGTAATTCTCAAGTGCTTCAAGAATAAAGAACAAAACAACTACGGACCTGTTCCCATATCAAGTTAATGTTTGTCCTTAGTTGAGTTGTAACTTTGTAATAGTTCTTCAAGTGTTATTCCTACTTAGCTTACTTGAGAAGTATTATGTAGGAAACCCTTTTGTAAATCTTAAACCTTTGTATTTGAGTCTTGGCTAGAGTTAGTCGAGTTGTAAAGTCTTTGTAATAGAGTTATTACAAAGTGGCTTGTAGTAGAGTATTACAAGTTAATGAGGGATTAAGAGGTTAATTCCTAGATTGCATAGGTTGTAATCTAAAAGTAGCTCAGTAGTGAAGTTGAAATCTTACAAGGGTAGGTCATGGTTTTTAATCCCATTGAGCTAGGAATTTTCTACGTAAAATTCCTCTTGTCACCTATTTATTGCAGTGTGCGTGTGTTCTATTGAATCTAATAGATAACTTGGTTCTCTATAGAGTTTGGTGGACCCTTATATTCTATCATAAACCTACTGCAAATTTAGAAACTTTCCACCACTGGGAGAGATGTAACAATATGATTAGGGCTTGGATAATAAATGCACTTTCAAACGATATTACTAAAACTGTACTCTACTATAAAAGTGCTAAGGATGCCTGGACCAATCTAGAAGAAAGATTTGGTGAGTCGAATATTTATCTTTATTACAGCATTCAGAGAGCCATTGTTTCCACCACACAGGGTTCATCTGATGTAGAAAGTTATTTCACTAGACTCAAAGGTCTGTGGGATGAACCCAGTACTTTGCCCCTTGGTAAATCATGCACTTGTGGTGCTGTGCATGAACTCATTGAGGATCAACAACTCATTCAGTTTTTGTCTAGTCTGAATGACACTAATGAAAATGTGCGAAGCAACATCCTTGTGATGACCCAAAAGGTCATCACGTGTTTTAGAACCCAATCCAGGGTTCCGAGGCCTTCAATACCTTATTTTTCTTCTCCTCGATTTGTGTGCATAGTCTGGGCGCTCTTCAGAAAAGCCTATATGTGAAAAATTGAGAAAATGCTAAATTTTTGCTTTTAAAATTGAATTAAGTTGACTTCAGTCAATATTTTGGGTAAACGGACCCAGACCCATGATTTGACGGTCTCAGAGGGTCCATAGAAAAATATGGGACTTGGGCGTATGCCCAGAATTGAATTCCGAGGTCCCTAGCCTGAGAAATGAATTTTAGAAGAAAATTGTTTAACTGAAAAATATAAGAAGTTTGGAAATTGAATAATGTCTGAATATAATGGTATCGGGCCCGTATGTTAGTTCCGGAGCCTGGTACAGGTTTAAAATAATGTTTAAGTCTAATTTGTGAAATTTGGTAGGAATCAGACTTGATTTGATATAAATTGGACCCTCGGTTATGAAAATAGTAACTTTAGGTGTTCTTGATGATTTCATTGATTTTGAGGTTAAATTCATAGTTGTTGATATTATTTTGATGATTTGATCGCACGAGCAAGTCCGTATGATATTTTTGGACTTGCGTGCATGTTTGGTTTGGAGCTCCGGGCTCGGGTGAGTTTTGGATAGGTCGCAGAGTGTTTTGAACTTAGAAAAAAAAATTGCCGGTGTGTTGCAGGTCTGCAGGCTTCGCAATTGCGATGACTGGGCTGGGCTGGGCTGGGCTGGGCAGGGGACCTTCGTATTTGTGAAGTTCAGAGTCACAAATGTGACAAGAGCAGAGGCTGCAATTGCGAACACTAGTTCGCATTTGCGAAGGAAGCATGGTAGGCCTACCTTCCCATTTGCAAAGCCTGGGCCGCATTTGCGAATCTGTCATCGAAAATGCGATAACTGTGCCTGGGTAAATTCTAACTTAGACGGGATTTTCTTCATTTTTCAAACTATTTTAAACCTTAAGCTCTCTTGGACTATTTTCCAAAGAAAGGTTAGGTAAACAACTTTTAACTCATTTTTTTCAATCTACTTCATCTTTTTACAAGATTTCATCAAAAAATCTAGGGATTTTCATGGGAATTTGGGTGTTTTTAGGTGAAAATTGGGAATTTCAAAATTTTGGGATTTAGACCTCAATTGAGGTCGGATTCCAAAACCAATTGCATATCCGGGCTCAGGGGTGAATGGGTAGTCGGGTTTTGTTCCGAACTTCGGGTTTTGACCAAGCGGGTCCAGGGTCAATTTTTGGGTTTTTGGGGAAGATGTTGGGAAAACTATAATTAAGCATCGGGTGTGAGTTCTTTAGCATTTATTGATGTTATTAAACTAATTATGACTAGATACAAGTGAATTGGAGGGGAAATCTAGAGGGAAAGCTATAGTTGAGGCTTGATTTGTGGCCGTGGAATCAAGGTAAGTGTTTGGTCTAACCTTAGCTTGAGGGAGTAAGAGTTGTGTCTTATTTGCTATGTGTTAGTATTGTGTACGACGTATAGGTGTGGTGACGAGTATCTATACGTTGGTGTCAAGCATGCATGCGAGTCTTAAAATTGTGATCGTTGTGATTCTCAATAAGTATTACAATGCCTAAATTGTTGATTATCCATGTTAAGTAAGACTTGTGATAATTTTATTGGTATTTTTCTATTGTTGAGCATTGGCTCCAATTGAGGTTCATTTGTGAAGTTAATTGTTGGAAAAATATTGGTTATAGCTGATTCCCTTGCCGGGACGTATTTAATTCTTATTGTTGATTCCTTTGCCGGGGTGTATTTATTCTTATTGTTGATTCCCTTGCCGGGATGTAGTTGTTGCCATTGTTTGGGTACGGAAAGAGTGATAAAGCACGAAGGGTGATGCCGTGCACATTTACATTGATATTGATGCATATGGTGAGGAAGAGAGATAAAGCACGAAGGGTGATGCCGTGCACATTTCTAATATTCATATGGTGAGGAAGAGTGATAAAGCACGAAGGTTGATGCCGTGCACATTTTTCATTATTGATTGCATGGTGAGGATTGAGAGTAAAAGCACGAAGGGTGATGCCGTGCATTTAGTGCCAGTTTGTTGTGATTTCTTGTTGCTATCGGTTCAAGTGCCTTAATTGTTTCATTCCGTTATTTCTGTGTTTCCTTATGTTGGTATCCCCCATAGCATGTTACCCCTCCCCGTTACTTTCTGATTATCTTCTATTACTATTATTCTATTAGATATTGTTTAACTGCATGTTATGTTGTTTGTTGTGTCCTATCCTCGTCACCACTTCGCCAAGGTTAGGCTCGACACTTACTCAATACATGGGGTCGATTGTAATGATACTACACTCTGCACTCTTTTGTGCAGATCCCGGTGTTGGAGCATACAGACCATAGTTAGAGGTTGCTGCCTTCAGTCCAGCGGAGACCCGAGGTAGTCCTGCAGGCGTCCGCATGCCTTGGCTTCCCCTTCTATCCTGTTTCTTTTTGTTCTTATCTATTTCAAAGACAGACATGTATTTTCTTTATTCAGACCCTATTTGTAGTATTCATAGATAGTCCGTGAGATTGTGACACCAGTTCTGGGTGAATTATTTGATGGATTTCGTATTGGTATCAGTTAAACTGTTAAATTATGTTCTTCCGTATTTCTAATCCCGTTATATACTTGCATTAATTTAGTAAATTGTTAAAGATAAAAGGTAAAAAGGTAGAAAAATCAATAACGTTGGCTTGTCTAGCAGGTTCAATGTTAGGCGCCATTACAACCTGAAAATGGGTAATTCGGGTTGTGACAAGTTGGTATCAGAGCCTAGGTTGCTTAGGTCTCACAGTTCATGGACAAGATTAGTAGATCTTAAGGGATCGGTACAGAGACGTCCGTGCTTATCCCCTAGAGGCTACAAAGTTAGGAACAGTTTCACTTCTATTCATCTCTGTTGTGCGGTTTGGTTTCTCAATGCTAATTGAACTTCTACTCTGTTCTTTCGTAGATGGCGAGAACACGTACCGCTTCAGCAGCCGATCAATAGTCTGAGCCCCCAACAACAACTCCTACGAGGGGCAGAGGACGAGGTCGAGGCTGTGCTAAAGGCCGAGGAAGGGACAAAGCTCAGCCCAGAGTAGCAGCACTAGCGATAGAGCCTCAGGTAGAGTTTGATGATGAGGATCCAACCCAGACAGTTCCAACGGGCCCAATTCATGTCCTAGAGGGGCTCATTGCTACCCTGATATTTCAGGATGCTATGTTCCGTCTAGTGGGCCTTATGGAGAGTGTCACTCAAGCATACTTACTTCTGTAGCACCGGACGTCTCTCAGGCTGGTAGAGGAGCACAAACTGCCGCTACCCACACTCCGGAGCAGATGGCTCCCCAGTTTTAGACTCTAGCAGCTCAGCCAGTTAGAGTAGTTCAGCCGGGTGTAGTAGCTCAGACCGGTGATGGAGCAGCTATGTTTGCCTATGCTTTGTGGAGGTTGGACATGTTCACCAAGCTCCTCACTACTACCTATGGTGGTACATCTTCAGAGGATCCCCAGGATTATTTAGACAGATGTCATGAGGTTCTTCGGAACATGGGGATAGTAGAGACCAATGGGGTCGACTATGCTGTTTTTCGTCTATCAGGTTCCGCCAAGAAATGGTGGAGAGATTATTGTTTGGCCAAACTAGCCGGGTCACCAGCTCTCACTTGGGACCAGTTCTCACAGCTATTTCTCGAGAAGTTCCTTCCCGTCACTCAGAGAGAGGAGTACCACAGACAGTTCGAGCGTCTCCAGCAAGGTTCTTGACTGTCACCCAGTAAAAGACGAGGTTTATTGATTTGGCTCGTCATGCTCTTCTGATACTCCCCACTGAGAGAGAGAGAGAGAGGGGGGAAGGAGGTTTATTGAGGAACTCGCTCAGCCTATTAGACTGCAGATGTCTAAGAAGACAAGTAATGAGATTTCTTTCTAGGATGTGGCCAATATGGCCAGGCGGGTTGAGATGGTTCTTGCTCAGGGGAGCGGTCAGGGGTCGGATAAGAGACCTCGTCATTCTGGAAGATTCAGTGGTGCCTCATCTAGAGGCAGGGATTCTTTTGGTAGAGTCCATCCCTCCAGACCGTTTCAATCAGCACTTCAGGCTTCTCACGGTGCTCCAGGTGGTCGTGGTTCTCATATATAGTATTTTGATCAATTGACCTACAGTGCACCATCATCTCCTATCAGTGCACCTCCGCTCCAGAGTTTTCATGGTAGTTATCCAGGCTGTCAGGGCCAACTTCAGGGTCAGCAGTCTCAGCAGCCGAAGTCTTGCTATACTTGCGGCGATACGAGGCATATTGCTAGGTTTTGCCCTCTAGCCTCAAGCAGTTCTCAGCAACAGGGTTCTCGTGATATGGTTCCAGCACCAGGTGTTCCACCGCCCGCTCAGCCAGCTAGAAGTAGGGGTAGAGGTCTTAGAGGTGAAGGTCAGGCCGTTAGAGGTGGAGGCCAGACAGCTAGAGGTGGAGGCCAGCCAGCAGGAGGCCATCCTAGGGATGTAGTTCAGAGTGGTGGGGCCCAGCCCCGATGTTATGCTATTCCAGCCAGACCTAAGGCTGAGGCCTCCGATGTAGTTATCACATGTACGGTCTCCGTTTGTAGTAGGAGATGCCTCAGTTCTATTTGATCTAGGGTCCACATATTCTTATGTATCATCTTATTTTTCTCCTTATCTGGTTGTGCCTCGTAATTCTTTGAGTGCTCCTATATATGTGTCTACACTGGTGGGTGATTCTATTATGATAGATCGTGTTTATCATACTTGCATGGTCGTTATTAGGGGTCTTGAGACCCGTGTAGATCTTTACTTCTCGACATGGTGGATATCGATGTCATTTTGGGGATGGATTGGTTATCCCCTTATCATGCTATATTGGATTGTCATGCCAAGATCGTGACCTTAGCATTGCCGGGGTTGCCTCGTTTGGAGTGGAGAGGGACTCCTAGTCATTCTTCCAGCAGGGTTATCTCATATATGAAGGCTCGACGTATGGCTGAGGTTCCTTCTATGGATTCTGTGCCCGTTGTTCGTGAGTTTCCAGAGGTATTTCCTTCAGACATGCCGGGGATGCCGCCCGATAGGGATATTGACTTTTACATTGATTTGGCTCCTGACACTCAGCCCATTTCTGTTCCGCCATATCGTATGGCCCCGCCAGAGTTGAAAGAATTAAAAGAACAGTTGCAGGACTTGCTGGATAAAGGCTTTATTAGACCGAGTGTCTCGCCTTGGGGTGCGCTTGTTAAGAAGATGGATGGGTCGATGAGGATGTGCATAGATTATCGGCAGTTGAACAAAGTCACCATCAAGAACAGGTATCCATTGCCGAGGATTGATGATTTGTTTGATCAGCTTCAGGGTACCAAGATATTTTCGAAGATTGATTTGAGATCTGGCTACCATCAGTTGAGGATTAGGGCATCCGATGTCCCTAAGATAGTTTTCCGCACTCGGCACGAGCATTGTGAGTTCTTAGTGATGTCGTTCGGGTTGACAAATTGTTACACCCCGTAAGTTTAACAACATTGACACCGTTATATGCGTTTGATATAGTATTTTGAGTGGAATATTTTTGTAAAATAGTTTGAAAAAAATATAATTTTATATAGTTATTAATATCACTACTTTTAATTATACACAAAATACGAGAAAGCTTATGAGATTTTTTTATTGCAAATATAGAAAATATTTTTGCATCAGAAAGAAGGTTATCTTTTTACCATTTTAAAAATTGAGTGTACAAAAACTTTTACTCTTTATATGAGATTATGAAATGAATAAAGAGAATATATATATATATATATATATATATATATATATATATATATATATATATATATATATATATATATATATATTTTACATGGATATTTTAATGAAATAATAGTGTATGTATTTATTTTATATGGTACCACATGATCATAATAGTGCGGTGTATAAAGTGTATTAAAAATAAGTAGAATTTTAAGTACTTTAAGAAAATATTTAATTATGCGGATAATTGGTTAATTACCGGGTAACGGAATATTACCTAATTAATTAATTACATTTATGCGATGAGGTAAGATAGCTAAAAACGTGGCAGCTTACCACAAACCAAACAAGTGACTCTTAAAGTCACATTATTAGGTGGCAAACTAATATGAAGTGTAGTATGAAGATAGTAGAGGTTGAGTTGATCATATATAAGATAAATCTAAATCTTATGTCACAACCCTAAAATTGACCCGGTTGTGATGACGCCTATTGTGAAACTAGGCTAGCCTACACAATTCCCGAATTTAACCGTTATTCAATAAAAGTCATTTTTAATCCTTTAATTAATCAAATATCTCATAATGTAAGCCTAAATGAACAGTGCGGAAAAAATACACAAGACCGACATCGGGGTGTCACAAGTCACGAGCATCTACTAAGGTCTAAATACAACGAAAAGTCTGAAAATATACTAAAAACAATCTACGGAAGACAAGAGGGAGAAGAGCAGGGTTGCGAACGTCGGGCAACTACCTTGCTAACTCTGATGACTCTGCCAAGCAATCAACACCCGCTACCGGGTTCAGAGATACCTAAATCTGCACACAAGGTGCAGGGAGCAATGTGAGTACGCCAACTTAGTAAGTAATAAAAGTAAATAAAAGCTGAGCAGTAAGAAAACAAGTAAACCACGACATAACGCTACAACAAATGCAATACATTTCCAAAACAGTACAGAAATCATTTAGTTCGTAAATCAAGCCCAGTTTCAGTAAAAACCCTTCCTTTTTAAAACATCTTCCAATAGTTTCAAACGAGTGATAAAACAGTGAGTAAAAATGATAGAAATGTAAACAGCCCCTCGGGCAAAAACATGTACCATAGACTTCCTCTTAGGCAAAACATCAACAAAACCAGCCCCTCGGGCTACCTCACAATCACACGTAATCAGCCCCTCGGGCATAACATGAATGAAGAATCGCCCCTCGGGAAAAACATGGATCAAGAACAGCCCCTCGGGATACATCACATCACTCACACTACATACCCGCGCTCACTTGGGGTGTACAGACTCCAGAGGGGCTCCTACAGCCCAAACGCTACAATCTGCACGGACAACTCACGTGCTATCACATACCTGCGCTCATTGGGAGTGTGCAGACTCCTGGAGAGCTCCTACAGCGCAAGCGCTATAACAAGTCATCTCGTGGCATAATCAATCAGGCCCTCGGCCTCATATAACAACAAGCCACCTCGTAGCATAAATCAATCAGTCCCTCGGCCTCACAATATCATAAATCAGTAACAACTTGTTGCGACGTGCAGCCCGATCCTATAGTATCCTCACAACACAGGCCCTCAGCCTCACTTAGTTAGAAAACCTCTCAAGCCACTCGGGATAATAGTAAAAACATGGTGCTCGGCCCAAAAAGTCATTTAAAGTATCAAAATGGAGTAAATACAGCTGAGTTATGAAATCAGTAAAATACAGCATGACTGAGTACAAATATTAAATCAGAACAGTGAGGAATAGTAGTAAAAAGCTCCTAAGGGTCCAAACAGTTGGCACTAAGCCCAAATATGACATTCCGCCTAAAATATAGTAATACTTCCCAAAACACAATGATATCAAATAGTTTTCAATAAAATACACGACTTAATAGTCGTACGGAACGGACCAAGTCACAATCCCCAATGGTGCACGACCCTACGCTCGTCATCTAACGTGTGTGTCACCTCAAAGTAGCATAACGATGTGAAATCCAGGGTTTCATACACTCAGGACAACATTTAAAATCATTACTTACCTCAAACCGGTCCAAACTCTAGCCCACGATGCCTTTGCCTCTCGAATCGCCCCCCAAATGCTCCAAATCTCGATGATTTTCTTGAAAATCCCTCGAAAAATCGCCAAAGCCCGAGCTCTCTAGGTCGAAATTATAAAATAAAACCCCATATCTCGTATTTATAGTGCACCTCTCGGATTTCCATCATCGCTGACCGCGGTAAAACCACCGCTACCGCGCTTCTGGTGGCTGCACATACAATCCTTAGTATTTTGGTCATAACTTTCTATACAGATATCCGAATTATGATTTCTTTCCCTTTCTGGAAACTAGACACAATGGGCTACAACTTTTATTTTTGAATCATCTCAAAATTCCTTATATATCAAAAGAAATAGGCTTCTGAAGTTGGACCAGCGGCCCTACAGATTCTTCATGACCGCGGTCGCGGACCATTTTCCGCCCCAAAGGTAAAACTACCGCCCCCAACAATAAAACTTCCGCCCCAGCGGTAAATTAACAGAACTAATGCCCGAGTTCCGGTAATACCCGGACTCGCTCAAAACTCATCCGAGACCCTCAAAACCTCAACCCAAACATACCAACACCTCCCATAACATCATTAAAACTTAGTCGAGTCTTCGAATCACTTAAAACAACCCCAAAACCCCAAATCAACTTCGGATTCAAGCTTAAGAACTTAGGAACTTTCAAATTCCACAAATGATGTCGAAACCTATCAATTCAACTCCGAATGACCTAAAATTTTGCACACACATCACAAATGACACTACGGACCTACTCCAATTTTCGAAATTCCATTCCGACCCCGATATCAAAATTTCCACTACCAACCGAAAAGCGCCAAAATTCCAATTTTGCCAATTCAAGCCTGAATCTACCATGGGCCTCCAAATTACGTTCCGAACACGCTCCTAAGTCCCAAATCACCCAACGGAGCTAATATAATCATAAAAAATCAAATCTGAGATCGAGTACTAAAAGTCAAAGACTTGGTCAAACCTCTCAAATTTTAAGCCTTAAGCTGAGAACCATTCTTCTATATCTGTTCTGTTCCACCTGAAAACCAAAACCGATGATTTGCATAAGTTATAATACATCATACGAGGCTAGTAATGCCCGAGAACTGGCGAGCGAAGTGTAAAAACTCAAAACGACCGGTCGGGTCGTTACATCCTCCCCCACTTAAACATACGTTCGTCCTCGAACGTGCCTAGAATTGTTCCGAAAACCATCAAATCGTTGTGTAACCTTACCATACACATACCCGGGGGTGATCCCACATCACCCTATCTCATATAGGTCCGATAACACAATGTAACTGAAATTTCACAATCCAACCTAGCGGATAAACCTTAGAACCACATTTCCACTTCTGAAATTATCCACAAGATCAGAATCTCACATCTATACTCTGAATAAGCCCGAGCAAGTTGTAACAAACCATACATGCAGCTTCATATGCAATTACATGATATACCACTTAGCTCAAACTCTCGTAGCGATAACTTCTGATCACAACAGTTGCTTAGAACAACCGAATATCGATAATAAACCTCTTATCAAATAAAGCCTCATTCCAACACTTCCGTATACTGCCAATGATAAATGAAACACGTAGAAAGTCATAACCATTCCTTAGATCAACCATTCGTGAATCCACTTCTCCTTTGGCAAGGACCATAGCAAATTTCTGAGCCAAACATCGATATTATCCTTCCAACACACTGAAACTGAATCCGTTTGTATTCATTCTAGATCCCAACGATCTCATCTAATCCAACACAACTACTCTGGTGACATGACACATCAATATAATCTAAAGCCACAACTTGTGCAATCTGCGCACCAATAAGCAACAATCTGAACGTACTCAAATCATGAAAAATGACTCAAATGCGAGAGTTGTACCGCAAGCTTACCAGTACCACCACACACAATGCTGAGAACCCATCACACATCGTAGAAACAGAACACACAAATCTAACCCGAAGAGTCATACCTCCACATAACTTTGCTGCAATGTGCGACCCTATCCAAACACTGGTCCACATGAAATACCTCAAGTCACTATGCTCAAAATCGACAACCACACGCAACTTGATGTCTAGAACCAAAGCAAATCATCATAACCATGGCGAAACAATTGACATAACATTACAC
The DNA here is from genome assembly GCF_000715075.1 of Nicotiana tabacum. Lineage (NCBI taxonomy): Eukaryota > Viridiplantae > Streptophyta > Magnoliopsida > Solanales > Solanaceae > Nicotiana > Nicotiana tabacum. The sequence goes on along the minus strand of NC_134086.1, from coordinate 173,457,006 downwards.
AAACCCGAAAGGACACAATCGATACACCATCCGCCGAGCAATACCCAATACCCTTCCCGCTCGAATTCCATTGAGAGACCCCACTAAAATCGCACCACATGGGCCTATAACCAACAAATCCTGATGCCTCGCAACACGGAAAGGTAACTCATAGATCTCTCCAGATCACTAATAAGCTCAATAACAATCGAATCAACACATCCCTCAACAATACAACTCAGAGTCAAACCAAGCCGACTCGATGTAGAACACACATCCATATTGGCCTACCAATGAACCCCTTATCAAGGAGTTCCTGAAGTTGCTCCTTCAACTCTTTAACTCTGCTGGTGCCATACGATACGGTGCCCGACACCAAATCAATACTGAAATCAACAACCCTATCTGGCGACATGCCCGACAATAGGAAACACATCCGGAAAATCTATCACTACCGGAACGGAATCAATGGTAGGAGTCTCTGCATTGACATCGATCACGAAGGCCAAATAAGAAAGACTACCCTTCCCAGCCATCCACTGGGTCCTCAAAATGAAACCACCCTACTGGGAACATAATCCGTCGAACCTTGCCACTCAATCCGTGGCATTCCCGGCATAGCCAACGTCGCCGTCCTAGCGCAATAGCCCAGAATAACACAACACGGAGACAACCAGTCCATACCCAATATCACACCAAAATCTAGCATACTAAGCAACAAGGATCCACTCGGGTCTCCAAACCTCCAATAGTTACCACACCAGAACGATATACGCGGTCCACAACCACGACCTAACCTATTTATAAGAACTCCCAGTCTCCAAATCCATACAACACGCGAATCACCATATCCGATCCCAACTCCACCGTCAGAATATACAACATACCTCTAGTACCCAATCATCCCACTAGAGGTAATCCTATAATTTTTCTGTGCCACCAAGCAAACTCGAATATCAGCAGTCAATACGACAAGAGAGTGCCACAATACTAATGAAGTATCCTCAACTTAAATGCATCGCCCTTTCTACAATGTATACCCTCATCAAGCCACACAAATCAGTGATCTCATTTATCTAGTCATCTAAAACTGTCCATGCTACCTAAGAATTTGTGACCTTCCTTTCAAAATTGAACTGTGACCTTACACATGCAAATCTCAATCCTACACAACATACCGCATATACCATACCATCCTAGCATAAACATGAGAACTTCATATCCATTGAGCCATAAGCAACTACGTACTCAACTAGCCAAGAACTTTCCATTGATCCCATCTAGAAGAAAATCACCATACATCCGATGTTCCTCACGCTCGTAAAAAATATAAATCTCTAACCGTGGTAGAAACCATCAAGAACACTCTAAATTATATTGCACAAATCTAAACCGTCAGGATTGAATCCTTCTAACTTAACCAAGCTACGCAGGCCACTAAAACCCAAGAAAATTGCCGTGAAATACCTGTAGAAACTCATTACCTCGTAAGCACCCAAAGAACTAATCATATCCTTACCATGCCGATCCGGCCTACTACCAAGCTATCCCATCTATCCAAGTTTCTTCTGATTTACCTTCAACTTGATACTTCTTCTCGCTATAACACCACAATCCTCGACCCAAACTCGCCACACGAGACCCAAGCATAAAGCCATACCGTCCTACGGTTCATAAGCCGCCGACTACTCTCTCAAATATCCCCAAAAGCACCACATTCGAAATACTTTCACTGAATAGACTTCCTGCGAATCTAAAGACATTACCTTCACCTTCCTGATACTGATGTGTAGAATCCATAATGATACAGAAATGCCACAAATCCTGACATCCTCCCATATAAATCTCAGTTTCTAGCCCATACACATCCTGAAGATTCCCAATTGCCAAGTATAAATCTTGAACTCATTAGAACCATGCTCGAGAGTTATCCACTATACTTAAATCTCAATTAGACCGATCGAACGTCTTGTGCCCCATTAGCACTCCAACACCTAAGGAAGTAACCCCATCTTAATGCAACCAGATAATTCTGCTCCATGTACACTACATTCTTCACCAATAACATCTCAATTCATTCCATGTTTCTTATATACCCACAAAGAATAACACAACCCTTATCCAGAATTTCCTTTACTCAAGTCATACTCGATCTCAATCTCTATAAGCCATAACTGATTCACCAGTATGCCGCAAATTGGGACCAATATAGCACATAATCGTGCAATCGACAGATCAATAGCAGACTCTCCCACTTGGCTCAAGGCCATAAATCAAAACACATAAAACTCACAATGTCCATACTCTATTACTGCCATAATACCATAGTGAGATTCAACTAAATCCTTCATAAGCTCATTCAACACATACCATCTCGTATTTCAAATTATTTGCAAATCTCGCATTCACCCCCTAACGGTCAAGACAACTTTTCCACGTGATCCAAGCTCAAACTGCAGCACGTATAATTCACTAATAAAAGAGGACTTCCAACAAACTACATAAGGATCACACAAACTACAAAACACTCCACAGGAGATAATCCACTTGCTTAGCCCCAAACTAGCATCTCTCTATACTCTTCCATAATCATAACTATTACACAATCACCTAATCTTCCTGAGTCTGGACTCATGGCACAACATGAAGATCTACCTCACTCCATAACTAAGCTACATGAGAGGTCCTTCATCACACCCATTGCTCGAGGACATACGCCAACTTAAGACAGAAGTCAAGCACCCAATAGTCCTTGCTACATCTCTAACAAACTCTTCTTGTCACATTCAAACAATCTGAACACATATCGCAATCAAACTCATCACATAGTTATCTAGCTACAAACTCCACTAATAGGGACACTACTAGATATATACATCTAAAAGCATATGCTCACACAACCAACACCTCAGTTCTCAAGCTACAACCAAAACTCGGCCTCAAGTCCTCCAGATCGGCCCGTCATCCAAAGAATCACAAGCCGTCGATGCACAGCTGATACCCAGCGCTCGTGTGCGCATACAAACGCGTGGAAGGAATTCAAAGAGTTATACTTCAAGCTGAATCAATGACGCACGATAAGAATTCAAGAATGTGGAATTTCCTAAAGGTTTTGCAGCCTCCCGAGGATAAGTACAGACATCTCCGTACCGATCTGCGAGACTCTACTAAACTTGCTCATGACTCGTGAGACCTATGTAACCTAGGCTCTGATACCAACTTGTCACGACCCTAAAACTGACTCGATCGTGATGACACCTATCGCTAAACTAGGCCAGCCGATACAATTCCCGAATTTAACGGTTATTCAATAAAAGTCATTTTTAATCCATTAATTAATCAAATATCTCATAATGTAAGCCTAAATGAACAGCGCGAAAAAAATACACAAGCCCGACATCGGGGTGTCACAAGTAACGAGCATCTACTAAGGTCTGAATACAATGAAGAGTCTGAAAATATACTAAAAACTAAGAAAGACAAGGGGGAGAATAGCAAGGCTGCGAACGTCGGGCAACTACCTTGCTAACTCTGATGACTCTTCCACCGAGCAATCAACACCCGCTACCGGGTTCAGAAATACCTAAATCTACACACAAGGTACAAAGAGTAATTTGAGTACGCCAACTTAGTAAGTAATAAAAGTAAATGAAAGCTGAGCAGTAAAAAAATACGTAAACCACGTCATAACACTACAACAAATATAGTACATTTCCAAAACAGTACAGAAATCATTTATTTCGTAAATCAAGCTCAGTTTCAGTAAAAACCCTTCCTTTTTAAAACATCTTCCAATAGTTTCAAACGAGTGATAAAACAATGAGTAAAAATGATATAAATGTAAACAATGTGAGCACGTGATTTTTGTTTCGCGCGACAATCGCTCCAAAAGAAATAAAAAATAATAACAATTGGTCCTGCTGTACAATTTTTGGATTTTTACATGGCACTTTGTTAATTATTTATGATTTTTGCCCATTTTATTTTATTAAAACAAAATACAAAAAATGTATGTGTCATGCATAATTTGAACCATAATCCGGTTGTTAAATAGAAAATCATAAATAGGCATCTTTGTCTGTGATTTTGTTTTTGCTTGATTTTACCTGTTTTAAAATATTTTAATGTGTGTGCAAATAATTGTATTAAGTGTTTATTTAATTTTAATTTGATTTACTTAGGTTTTGTTTTTAAAATAAAGAAGAAAATAAAATAATAATAATAATAATAAAAATAAAAAAAAATCTTTTTCGGACTTGGGCCAATTTTAAACAAATTGGCCCAAACAAACTCAGCCCAAAACCCAGGCTTGCCCGGTCCATGACCAGCCTACTTCGAGAACATACAAACGATGCCGTTTTAATTCAGGCTGATCTGAGCCGTTGATCTCTGAAAGATCAACGGCCAAGATCTCTCACCCCGAACCCACTAACAGACCCGACCCGTCTCACCCGGACCGACCTCAACCCTTTACCTTTGAAACGACGTTGTTCCCTGTTAGTCGAAGGATCCTGGCCCTTAATCATGTTTCATCCAACGGCCAAGATTCACCTATCCACTAACTATATAAACTTGCAACCATACCCTGCCCCCCTATCCAATACCCCGGCCTTCGTCTTCACATACCCTTCCCTTTCAAACCCTAGCCGCCCCCATCTCCCTTCACCAGAAACCCGGCGGCATGAACGCCGGTGACCTTCACCTTAACACCCTAGAATCCTCTTGCCATCCTGAACATGGATCTGTTAACTACTTAACTCGAATCCCTTCCCACCTTCTCGAATCTTCGTTTGAAGATTTGAGTCGGAACTTGACTTACACCGTTTAACCCCAGTTTCACACCAGACACTCCCCAGACCCCCCTCGTGACCAAACCATGCTTGGTTTGGTCCGAATCTGACCAGGGAAGCATGAATCCCAGATCTGATTTTTGGAACCTTAGGGTTCCTCGTCAATGGTCCGTGTCTTGTTCAAGCCGAAGAGATTAAGGTCTAATGGACCTTAATCGAAGTGTTTCTCATCTGAGAAACACTTCGATTAAAGTCCGTTCAGCCTTAAGAAAGGTCTGTTCGAGTCCAAGCTAGGGTCTTTTGATTTTTCGGGTTTTAAGGTGAGTTTTGCTTTCTTTTCTTTATTTGTTTTAGTCCATGAGATTGTTCTAAAGGTTGTTCATGTTTCATGAAATCTGTGTTTTGAGTTTTATCAACTGTGTCCTGTCCACCTTGCCTGAACCTTTGTTGTTTGATTGAGTTTCTTCTTCTACTTGTTCTGATAATGTGTATGTATGTATTTGTTGTGCAATTGGTTGAATTTCAAATTTGAACTGATTAACTGATTCCTCGGGTACAATTCTGCTTAGTCAATACAATTCGAATCATGTGTCCTATACTGTTAAATGTCTGATTTTGGTTTCGATTGTATGTGTTATAACTAATATAGTCGAGTCGACAAATGTCGTCAATTAATTTCAGTAGTTCAAATGTTAACAATTGAACCTGTTGCCTGCTGCAACTTTGGTTTGAATCAAAGTAAGAATCAAGTATGGTCACTTATAGTTGCTGTATTTGAATCTGAAAATAAAAGGGTAGATTGTTAGCTGCAATATGAATTGGAGGGCATGTGCATTTGTGCACAACATGTGCATAAAGGCCCTTTTGGATTAAAATAGTTTGACAGCGTATGTTGTCAGATTATATTCCTGCTGCCCATGTCTACTTTTAGTTAATAAAATGGGAAAGTTAAGCCTGCCAAGGGAATGTCATGGGGTTAATACTTAAATAGCTAAGTGGAACTGAAAAGAAGATAGCACATGGGAGGGGTATCTGATTAGTCTATCAGGCTGTAAAAAGGGTGATGTTAAGGCTTATAAAAGGGAGGCACATTGAGAGATAAGAGGGAGAAGAGAACAGGGAGATAGAGAGAGAGAGACTGAATCATTGAGGGCTTGAAGTTCAAAAAAGAAAGAAAAACTGAGAGGAGTTCTTTTGATAACTCAAATAGATTCCAAAATTGAAAATTGACACTCTTTTGTTTAAGAAGAAAAGAGATAGTGAGAGGGATATCATAAAAAGGCACATACAGACACATTGAGAGAAGCTATATACACAGATAGAGAGTGAACAAGAAATAGGGAATATACAGAAATTTCAGGAAAACTATTTTCTGTTTGGGCTTCATTTGCTGTCAACCTGTTGGGCTGTACTGATTCTTCCAAGTCTCAATTGAGATTTCTGGTGGTATTTTCGTGCTTAGTTTCTTTTGAGTTGGTCTGCCTGGAGTTTTGTTTATGCTTTACTGCCTACTGCTGTCATTTTCCACTTTTTCCTCGTCTATAATTGTATCTTGCACCGGAACTTGTCCTGCTGCTGTTATCTGTTATTGCTGCTGTTTCGCTTGCACTGTTTGCTCAACTGACTCTCTTGCTTTCTTCATTGTAAGCATCTTCTCAGGTACACACTTCGAATCTGTCTGATGTAACTGATGTCGAAATGAAAATTGAAATGAAAGATCTGAAGAATCTTTAATCATATGTGGCTTTACTTACAGCTTTGCGAATATTGTTAAAGTTGTATAAATCCTTTAATTTGTAGCCTAATAGAGAATACATTCGTAAGTTTGTACTTAATTAATGTTTATGTTGATCTGAAACCGTGGTATTTGATTCATTTAGAAGCATACAGGATGTAAACACAGTTCATGGAATGTGAAACTATTCAATATGATTGTTAGAATTGAACTCACTCTTTCAGCATGCTTTGAATAAGTAGGGGCCAATGGCTGTTAAATCTAGCCAAATACAATACAGTTTTAAATCACCCAGTTTCGACTTCTTTAGGCGATTTATAGGACTAGCTTTGAATATCATCGGTAACATTCTTTAATAAGGAATTCTACTAACCCTGTTTAAGCAAGTTAATCTAAATTCGACTTAAAGATGTTTGTTCGGATTAAGTGTTGTATTTCGTTAACTCGTATGTGATTTCCTTGTCAAATTAAAAGCGTTTTTCCGTTAAAATATAATGTTTTCTTAACTTTGTAAATAATTAATCATAAAAACCCGGATTAGGCCAAAACAGCATGTACCTTTTTTCTTCTAGTTTTAGAGACAAATGTATTAGAAATGTAGCCACTTTAGGATATCCTTTCTAAATAGAGACGAGCCTCGCCAAATAAAATGCAAATTGCGGGGCCCTCAATAAATAATCATAATAAATATTTAGAATTCAGGATAGGCCATTTAGTGAATTTCATGGCTTCCTACAAAATAATAATGTCCTAGACTCTTTAGGCGCGACTTAATTAAATTACATTCTTAAACCCGGGTGCACATTGATGTGACCCGAATCCAAATCTCAACGGAGTCAAAATGGTCAACAACTACGGGTGCATTGATTGCGGCGTGGTTCGAGATGCATTGTCACGATATTGCAATTCTATAAAAATGATAATAAAAGCGGTTTAAACTTAATGAAAGCACATAAGTCACAACATGTATTTAAATCAGATATTTAGCCATTATAACAATTTAAGCGACCGTGCTAGAACCACGGGATTCGAGGGTGCCCAACACCTTCCCTCGGGTCAACAGAATTCCTTACTTAGAATTTCTGGTTCGCAGACTTCATTTGGAAAAGTTGAATATTTTCCTCGATTTGGGATTCAAAATAAACCGGTGACTTGGGACACCAAAAGCCAAACCTTTCCCAAGTGGCGACTCTGAATTAAATAAATAATCTCATTTCGAATATTGTCACTTAAATTGGAAAAACTCCCCTCGCGCATTTAACCCTTCGGGGCGGGCGCGCAAAAAGAAGGTGTGACAGCTCTGGCGACTCTGCTGGGGAAAATTAACCCAGAACCACTGGTTCAGGGTTCAAGAATTCGAGCTTAGAATAATTGTTATATTTGGCTTTATTATCTGATCTTTATTACATGTTTTTGCATAACGTGCTAAATGTTGTCTTTTACCGCTTTGATATTATCTGAACTGTATATAAACTGTGCCGAAACCCTTCTCTTCTTACCTCCGGGGAGAAGCTCGCTGGTCGAGACTCCCTATTCTGTTAGTGTCAATACCTGAAATAAGAAAGAGGTCGGACAAGTTACAAAGCCGGACGATCTCGCGGGTCCCCGGTACGTAGCCCCCTCCTCGACTCGAGTTGTCCGCTCGGGTACACAGTCTAGAACAAATACCCAGGTTATGAACCTAGAATAACTTGACTTCATGCCGGATCCCTAGTAGGAACGCTTATTTGCATCATGTTGCATTTGACTTAGGGGACTCAACACAGGGGTTGGGTCCGTCTAGGACAGGCAACCTGAAATGAAAAGACCATCCTGCTGCATCCTATTTGTTTTGCGCATTTATTTGCTTCAGTTCCGCATGCTGACCGGTTTTTAAAAAATAAAAGGAAAAAATAGCAGCGTAGGGAGATAATTACTTCTTTTGGAAAAACCAATGTCCGAGTAGTGTCGAAACCTCGCCGGAATTTCTTCTAAAATATATATATATAAAAAAAAGAGATTGTCTTCTAGTTTGATTTTTTAAAAAAAAATATAAATATTTTCTTTTTATCATTTTCAAAATAAAAAAAAGAGAAGGTATTGATTTAAAAGTAAAAAAAACGGAAAATTCATAATTCAAAAAAAATGTTGTTTCTTTTGTAGTACCCCTTTTATAAATTCAGACTAATAGTCCAAATATTTCCTAAAAAAAAATAATAAATATTTTCTTTAGTCTTTATCTCTTTTCAAAAATAGTATAAAAATATACATTCTTGTTTTCTAGGTTTATTTGATTTTCTCTATTCACGATAGCCCGAACTACGCCGGTTTGATTCTCACCGGATGTGAGATACATAGACAACCCTCGTCGGGTTCAACCCTATTTTGCTAAAATAGCCAAAATCAATAAATAAATAGGAAAAAAAAAGATGTGTCAATTTTTTTAAAAAAAAGAGTCATAAATAAGTCGGGTGACATTGTTTTATCATAAATGGCCGAATGTTTCCGAAAAAGGGACGCCGGAAGGCTGACTTTGCATAAACAGCCACCTTTGGGTCTTGCTTAGCATTTTTGTCCAGTTGACCCACACAGCCTTAAAATCTTCGTCCCCAAAGTGTTTAAAGGCCGTGTTCAAAACTTGATCCCCTTTGTAAAATATTTTTGAGTCAATTCATTTTTGTTAAAATCACCTTAATAAATGTGCAGGATGAGCACGATGCAAAATGAACATTTTTCAATAATGACCAAAATCCCTGTCAAGTTACGGCTATGGTGGAATGATCTAGGTGTTGAAGGACAAAATGAGGTCAAGAAATATCTGAAAGGTCTCGTGGGTTTGTTGGAAATCCAGCCTCGGGGAGATATCATAAGAGCTTTGATTACCTACTGGGACCCGGCGCACAATGTTTTCCATTTCTCTAATTTTGAACTCACCCCGACTTTGGAAGAAATGGCTGGGTACATCGGGAATGCTGAACTTCCGTTAAGGCAAAAATACTTGGTCGCCCCAAGAGTCGTCACGGTACATCGGTTCCTAGATTCATTGAAGATACCCAGAACAGTCCACAACCCGGATCTGGCAGCCGGATTTTGTACTCCATGCTTTATATATGATAGGTACGGTCATGAGGGGGGATTCAACAATCCAATCAACAAACTGTGCAGCAAAGGTGTTCGTCAGAAGTGGGACAAGCACAAACGGGTAGCGTTCATAATGATGTTCCTGGGCCTTCTGGTATTTCCAAGGAAAGACGGAAACATTGATTTGAAGATATCCGGGGTCGTCAGCACTTTACTGACAGTACTCTCGCGCCTATGGTGGTATCTGACATCTTTCGAGCTCTTACAGTTTGTAAAGCTGGGGGAAATTTCTTCGAAGGTTGTAACTTGCTCCTACAGATATGGATGACCGAGCACCTCTGCCATCATTCCGAGATTTTGATCCATGGTTCCCCAGCAAAGACCTGCATAGAAGAATCTTACACGAGAACCAAAGAGATCAGTTTGCCCAAAGGATTCCTGGCATGGACCTCGTTCTTTCAAGCTCTTACGGCCAGCCAAATACAATGGACGCTAGGATGGTTGCCTGTTGATGAGATCCTATATATGTCGGCAGCTAAGACTCATTTCTTACTGATGGGGCTTAAGAGCATTCAACCTTACGCACCCTGCCGAGTTTTGAGACAGTTCGGAAGATGCCAGACAGTACCTCATGAGGAAGATCTTAGCACTCAAGCAGTTGAGATAAGTCCTAACGGACAATTCCCAGAAGCGAAGATTCGCCAAATCTGGAGTGAGTGTCAATATTTGAAATCAGATACTTGCGTACGAGATCGAGCCAAAGGAGAGACGGCGCCAAGATACCTTGCATGGTATAGAAGGGAATTTGAGCATGAAAGGCCGGCTAAGAGACCCCACATCCGGAATTTCATCGAATCATCGCAAAAGCAGTGGGATTGGTTAGCGAAGGAAAGAGGCTATTACGCCGAAATCAGCAGGTTGAAGCAACAAGTGGAAAGCTTGAAATACGAGCACAACGTGCAAATTGCTACCGATCTGGGAGAGCGGAACAGGTTAATTCAGGAAAACGAAATGCTCAGAGCCCAAATCAAACAGATAAGGTTGGATGCAGATAAACAGCCAAGGCGTCGATCAGACGAGCAGCTGATAAAAAGGTTAAAAAGTGAAATCAGGGAATGGCAAGATGGTTTGGAGAAATCTGAAAACGTCATAGCGGAGCTCAGGGCACAGTGGGATACGAGAACAGATAAGCATTGCCGATACTTGAATCAATTGGAAGGCGACCATGAGAAAACTGTTGCTAAAATAAAGAGAGAGATGGCTGCACTTGAGGTCAAAGCAGCTAATCAGGCCAAGGATTTCCAAATTGAGAGCAGATACTGGTACGACTCAATAGCCCAGATGAAGTTGGAAGTACGGCGACTGAAGCATCGGCATATACAGGATGCTCAAGTCTTCAAGATATGCAGCGATCAGATAAAACGCCTACTCGTAGAGAAGAAGCAAACCAGAGATAGGATCAAGGCCATTGCTCATGCCATCACCAGACGATGTCTACGATGTGAGAACATGTCCAGCGTTACCATCCTCTCGGCAGTGATGGGTTATGTCAAGCAGACTATGCACGAGCTGGAGCAACTTGAGAGGGATCTCACGCCTAGGACCGCGGCGAGGCCGAACGATGCCCCGCGGACACCAATTTTCAAAACCATAATGCACTCATAAGTCAAGTCTGTATCTTAGCATCTTCTGCCTGTTTTTCCCATCAGGGTGATTTTTAGTCTATTTTGAGTCTAGGTTTATTTTCAAAGTTTGCTCTTTCTTTTGCAAGATGTAGTTTGTATTAGACCATTTCAACAATAAAGAGGTTGTTTCTTTTACGCTCATTTGTGTTTTTCGAACTACGTAATGATCTGATTCACGTAGGCATCGTGATACGTAGGCAATCCTCATCGGATCCGGTCGCATTTCTTTTACTGCAAAATAAAAAAAATAAAACAACATAAAAGAAAAACAAAAAAAAAGAGGAAAAAGGAAAAAGAAAAAAAGGGGGAAAAACTAATAAAGAGGAAAAATGTCGGAATGATGCATGCTCTCGTAGCAAACATATAGTAATCCACTTAACTGTATAGGTGCATCATGCCCAACGTGAGATTAACTATCTGTTATTTGCTGCAAATTAACCGTGCGTTTGTCGTTGAGTATCTAGGGTTTTTTGAAAAGACGGTTGGTTTGGTGAAAGTCTGGCCTCGCACTCATACTTCACGAGGTCAAGGAGAAGTGTTCAACTACCTGTTGTTAGGACCAGAAGTAGTACTCACACTTACTTCACCAGGTCAAAAGGAAGTGTGGAAATGTCTTCAGAAATTCCATTGCAAACAATCCCTGTTTCCGAGGAGAGCTCGATCTCAGTCGTCCTCACACCTGAATCCGCAACTGCGGAGGAAAATAGAATCCTACGGCTCCGCATGTTGGAAATGCTGGACAACTGGAATAATGGGAAAGAGCCGCCAAGTGTCATCCCCGGATTCCCTGAATTATTCTCCAGGTCAAGTGGGACTTCTAATGTCCCCATAAATTATCCTGCTACCCCATTCGGGTACCCAGCCACCTCTGCTGGATCGCCTTCTGAGCCTCATCCCCGAATGTCAGCCACCGATGCAAGCATGAACATCTTTACTGCATCACCTTGCCCGATTACGGCACAGCCTACCACGTGCAAACCAAGCTTTGACTCATCCTCTTTTACATTCCAAGCACCATCGTTCTCAATGGAACCAACTAGGTTCGCTACCAGCACTAATCCTCTACCGCCTCAGTGCGAGCTTGCACCCGGGCAAGATCAGAACCCCAGAATTGCAGAACAAAATGAGATTGCCAAGAGAATGAGAAGCCTTGAACAAAGCTTGAAGAATATGCAAGGATTGAGCGGACAGAAGAGCGTCTCTTACGCCGACCTATGCATGTTCCCTCACGTGCACCTGCCAACGGGTTTCAAGACCCCAAAGTTCGAAAAATACGATGGGCACGATGACCCCATTGCACATCTCAAGAAATACTGCAACCAATTGCGGGGAGCCGACGGAAAAGAAGAACTGCTAATGGCGTATTTTGGGGAAAGTCTAGTAGGGATAGCCTCGGAATGGTATATGGACCAGGAAATGTCCCGATGGCACATATGGGATGATCTCGCCAGAGATTTTGTGAAACAATTCCAGTATAACATTGACATTGCGCCAGACCGAAATTCTCTGTCGAATTTGAAGAAGAAACCGTCAGAAAGCTTCAGAGAATATGTTATTAAGTGGCGTGAACAGGCGTCAAGAGTGAAGCCTCCCATGGATGAAGTGGAAATGGTCACTACCTTTCTCCAGGCTCAAGAGTCTGACTATTTCCAAAACATGATGTCAGCCATGGGCAAGCCATTCGCGGAAGCGATCAAGATTGGAGAGATGGTAGAAAATGGTCTGAAAACAGGTAGGATTCTGAGTCAAGCAGCCATAAGGGCGACCTCCCAGGCCGTCCAAAGCGGGTCCGGAGGAACGACAAGAGGGAAAAAGAAGGAAGAAACGACTATGGCAGCCTCGAAAACAAGGGAGTATCGTCATCCTAGGCCCCGTTTTCCGGAAAGAACCCCACAACACTACTACCCCCACTCAAATTTGGCATATGCTCATCAACCTTATATGGTCATGAATGCCCAACCTTATACCCATCCACCACAACAAGCCAACCGAGGCCCAGCTCCACCTCCCAGAAATCAGCTTCCTTACCGCAACCACTATAACCCACAACCCCCGCAGAATAACTTCCGCCCTCAAGAGCCACCCAGAAGGCGGAATTTCACGCCCATCGGTGAACCATACTCAACTTTGTTCCCAAAGCTGGTCCAGTTGGGTTTCTTGCAACCAATCACTCAAACAAGGCAAAACCCGACATCACCTTCTTACAAAGCTGGAGTCAGATGCGCCTATCATTCAGGGGCCGAGGGACATGATACAAATGACTGCTGGTCGTTGAAAAGAGTGGTTGAAAATTTGATAGAGCAAGGGAAAATAGTGCTAAGGGACGAGGAGATCCCGAATGTAACTAACAATCTATTACCTGCTCACAATAATGGGCCGCTGATCGGAATGATTTGTGAAGACAAAGAGTTCGACCCCGCTCTGAAAGCCATAATTGCCATTGTCGACACGGGAAAGAGGCCCGAAGTAGACCAGAAACCAGAAAAGGGGGAGGAGGCCAAAGCTATAAAGAAAGTGCCTGAGAAGAAGGTGGAGAAGAAAGTGGTACCGGTAAAGGGTGGAGTTCTTTACATACCACGGGGTCGAGCTGAGAAGACGCAGAACTTCGGAATCAAAAAGACAAAACCTATGTACGTGCCGAAAGGGGCCTATGTGGTCCGGGGGACGATTCAACCACCTCGGCTGAATGAGCCAGTGGTTATCGGACGCGTGCCACAAAAGCCAATGACCAACCCATCCACAGTGCCGTGGAATTATCAAAAGACTTTGGTAATGTACAAAGGTAAAGAGGTCATGGGAGAACTTCCAGAAAATACTTTCATTGGAAGGTATTCAAATACCCAAGAACTGAACGACGCCACACAAAGGCGCTTCCCGCCAAAGAAGCCCGTGAGTGTTGAAGAAGCGGAAGTGTTCTTCCAACAAATGAAAATGCCAGATTACGAAGTGATAGATCAACTGCGCAAGTACCCCGAGCAAGTGTCCATGCTGTCATTGTTAATGAGGTCGACCGAGCATCGAAAGATCTTACTAAAGACCCTGAATGAAGCATATGTGCCAGTTGAAACCTCGGTAGAGCAATTAGAGCGGATGACAGAAAGATTCTTCGCCGTCAACCAAATCTCTTTCAGCAAGAACGATCTACCCCCGGAAGGAGCGGCACACAACAAGGCTTTGCATCTAACAGTTAAATGCGAAAACTATTATGTCAAGCGGGTAATGTTGGATGGGGGCTCAGGCGTTGACATTTGCCCGCTCTCCACGCTACAAAGAATGGAAATTGGGACCGGAAGAATCCGACCCAACAATGTCTGCGTAAGGGCTTTCGACGGCATCAAGAGAGATACCATGGGATAAATAGACCTGTTATTGGTCATAGGACCAGTCGAATTTCAAGTAACCTTCCAGGTGCTCGACATGGATACATCCTACAATTTTCTCCTTGGCAGACCTTGGATCCATGCGGCAGGAGCCGTGCCTTCCACTCTTCACCAGATGGTGAAGTTCGAGTACGAAGACCGAGAAATCGTGGTCCATGGGGAAGATGAGCATGCTATTTATCGGGACCCATCCATCCCATATCTGGAACCGAGAGAAGGGAGCGAACATACGGTCTATCAAGCTTTTGAGATTGTACTGGCAGAGCAGCACGAAGAAGGAATACCCTGCCCCCAGCCTTTCTTGTCTAACGCCTCGGTTATGGTGGCCAAATAGATGATCCGGCACGGATTTAGGCCAGGTAAAGGGCTTGGACGAACCCTTCAGGGAATAACAGAACCCATTACCCTGCCAGTCACCAAGAAACCTTTTGGACTAGGCTTCAAACCTACTCCAGCAGACGAAGAGTGGGCAAAGAAAAGGAAAAATGAGGGTTGGAAGTTACCTCGACCACTGCCGGATTTATATGCAACTTTCATCAGGCCAAGGTACGTTGAAGAAGAAGATGATGAGGTCTTCACAGCTGAGGAAATCGAGGAGATATGTGGGGCGATGAGAGAGATGCTCTACGAGGTCCACATGGTTCAACCAGGTGAAGGCACAAGCACTGCTGAGATGCTATACATGGGGCCGAACGCCCAACTTCAAAACTGGGAGGCCACGCCATTCCCGACTAGACGGAAGTCCGGGTAGACCTGTCCTGCCACCTTTCCTGTATCACAAGTTATCTCCAGGACATAACTTGAACGTTTTCTTCCTTTCAATTGTTGTCTTGAATTCCTAAGTTGTAAACAGTGTTGTCTCCAACTTTCCAAAGAAAATAAAAAAAAATCATCATTGCTTTCCCATTCTTTCTTTTGTTCTGATTTTTGTTATTTTTCCTTTTATCTTTATTTTCAGTCATAATAATGCGGCTTTAAATATGACATGCTTGCGGACTTCACGCCCAGATCACAATGAGCTATTTTACTGCGAATTAATGAACCCAGAACCAGAATATGATGCGGAAGAAGCTTTTAGGGAGATAAACCAAGAGTTGGAATATTTTGAGAATAAACCTAAGCCAAATCTGAATGACACCGAACCGGTTAATTTAGGAACTCCTGAAGAAATCCGGGAGACCAAGATAAGCATTCACACGGACAAGAAAACGCGAGAGGCGATAATTCAACTTCTTTTTGAATTTAAAGACGTGTTTGCTTGGTCATATGATGACATGCCGGGACTAGGTGTTGATCTAGTGGTTCATAAATTGCCGATTCATCCTGATTGTCCTCCAGTTCAACAAAAGCAACGAAAGTTCAAAACTGAGGTCAGTGACAAGATTAAAGAGGAGATCACCAAACAACTGAAAACGGGAGTGATTCAGGTAGTCCAATATACACATGGTTGGCGAATGTGGTTCAAGTACCAAAAAAGGACGGGAAAACTCGGGTATGTGTAGATTACCGAGATCTGAACAGAGCAAGTCCTAAAGATAATTTCCCGCTGCCCAACATCCGCATCCTCGTTGATAATTGCGCCAAACACGAGATACAGTCTTTCGTAGATTGTTACGCTGGGTATCATCAGGTATTGATGGATGAAGAGGACGCCGAGAAAACTGCCTTCACCACGCCTTGGGGCACCTACTGTTACCGGGTCATGCCATTTGGTTTGAAGAATGCTGGGGCTACTTACATGAGGGCCATGACTGCCATTTTCCATGACATGATGCATCAGGAAATAGAGGTGTACGTGGACGACGTGATAGTCAAGTCCAGGACGCAGGATAATCACATCCAAGACTTGAGGAAATTCTTCGAGAGATTAAGGAAGTATGACTTGAAGCTGAACCCAGCCAAATGCGCTTTCGGAGTTCTGTCGGGCAAACTTTTGGGTTTCATCGTAAGCAGGAGAGGTATCGAGCTAGATCCAACTAAGATAAAATCCATCAGAGATCTGCCTCCCCGAGAACAAAGAAAGACGTGATGAGTCTGTTGGGCAGGTTGAACTACATCAGTCGGTTTATTGCCCAGCTGACAAGCACGTGTGAGCCCATATTCAAGCTGTTAAGGAAAGATGCGGCAATTAAATGGACAACTGAGTGTCAAGAAGCCTTTGATAAAGTCAAAGAATACCTTTCGAATCCCCCAGTCTTGGTCCCTCCAGAACCGGGGAGGCCACTTTTCTTGTATCTGACAGTCTTGGAGAACTCTTTCGGTTGCGTCCTCGAGCAACACGACGTAACTGGAAAGAAGGAGCAAGCAATCTACTACTTGAGCAAGAAATTCACCGGCTACGAGGCCAAATACACTCTGCTAGAGAGGACATGCTGCGCTCTCACGTGGGTTGCTCAAAAGCTGAGACATTATCTCCAAGCCCACACTACATTCCTCATAAGCAGGTTGGATCCTTTGAAGTATATATTTCAGAAACCAATGCCTACCGGGAGACTGGCTAAATGGCAAATCTTGCTTACGGAATTCGACATAGTCTATGTCACTCGCACGGCAATGAAAGCCCAGGCACTAGCAGATCATTTGGCCGAAAATCCGGTCGATGAGGAATACCAGCCATTGGATACCTACTTTCCAGATGAAGAAGTAAACACCGTAGAAGTGGTCTCGGAGGAAGCTCATGTTTGGAAGATGTTCTTTGATGGAGCCATGAACGCCAAGGGTGTAGGGATTGGGGCAATTTTGATCTCGCCTTCTGGTCAGCATTATCCCGCCACAGCTAGACTTCGTTTCTTTTGCACAAATAATACAGCTGAATATGAAGCCTGCATCATGGGCATGCATATGGCAATCGATCAGGATGTCGAAGACTTACTGATTATGGGAGATTCTGACCTGATTATCCGGCAAGCCCAAGGCGAATGGGAAACTCGGGATGTCAAACTTATCCCTTACCGACAGCATGTGGAGGACCTCAGCAAGCGCTTTAAATCAATAGAGTTCAGGTATATCCCGAGGTGTCACAATGAACTGGCAGATGCACTTGCTACTTTGGCTTCAATGCTACCCTACCCGGGCGACGCCTACGTCGATCCTTTGGAAATCCAAATCAAGGAAAGACACGGTTACTGCAATGTAATCGAGGCGGGATCAAATACGCAGCCTTGGTACCATGACATCAAAAGGTTCCTGAAGACACAAGAATACCCCGAGCACGCTACTGGAGATCAAAAGAGGACCATTAGGCGGCATGCAAGTGGTTACTTTCTGAGCGGTGAATTGTTGTATAAGAGGACCCCGGACCTCAATCTTCTAAGATGTGTCAATATCGAGGAGGCAAGAAAGATCATGCACGAAGTACACGCAGGTGTGTGCGGACCTCACATGAACGGTTATGTCTTAGCAAAGAAAATCCTTCGAGCAGGTTATTACTGGATGACCATGAAAAAGGATTGTTTTAGCTTCGTTCGGAAGTGTCATCAGTGTCAGGTGCACGGTGATTTGATTCATGCACCTCCCACGGAGCTGCATCCTATGTCTGCACCCTGGCCATTTGTTGCCTGGGGCATGGACGTCATTGGACCAATCGAACCAAAGGCTTCGAATGGACACAGGTTTATACTGGTTGCCATAGACTACTTCACAAAATGGGTAGAAGTTGTCACTCTCAAGTTGGTCACTAAAAAAGTTGTAGTTGATTTTGTACACTCAAATCTTATCTGTCGTTTCGGTAATCCTGCGACTATCATTACAGATAACGCAGCAAACTTGAACAGTCACTTGATGGGAGATGTATGCGAGCAATTCAAGATAACGCATAGGAATTCTACTCCTTATCGGCCGAAAGCCAATGGTGCTGTGGAAGCGGCGAACAAAAACATCAAGAAGATTTTGAGGAAAACGATCCAAAGTTCCCGACAGTGGCATGAGCAGTTACCATTTGCATTGTTGGGGTATCGCATTACGGTACGCACATCAGTAGGAGCGACTCCTTATCTTTTGGTTTATGGGACCGAGGCTGTAATACCGGCAGAGGTAGAAATTCCTTCGCTTCGAACCATTGTCGAAGCGGAAATCGAAGATAGCGAGTGGGTCAAGACTCGGCTAGAGCAATTGACTTTGATTGATGAAAAGCGAATGGCCGCGGTTTGTCACGAACAGTTGTACCAACGAAGAATGGCCCGTGCTTACAACAAGAAAGTCCGGCCCAGGAATTTCGAAGTAGGTCAGCTGGTACTGAGGCGTATTCTGCCGCATCATGAGGAAGCAAAAGGGAAGTTTGCTCCAAATTGGAAAGGCCCATACATCATAAGGAAGATATTGCCGAGAGGAGCATTGTATTTAGGTGATATCGAAGGAAATGACCCCGACACAGCAGTAAATGCGGATGCAGTCAAGAGATACTACGTCTGAATTATGCTCCAGTAGTCTTGACACATTTGAAATGATGAAGGTTTTATTCCCCACTACTCCCCAAACACTGTCCAATTCTCTCTACAAACCTTTGAACCATTAAAAAAACGAAACAAAACAAACACTGATTGAGGCCTGAACTACGTTTGACTTGATTCCGAAAGGATACGTAGGCAGCCTTTCCCTGAGGTTCAGTCACACCAACAATAAAATCCCATTCACCCTGAAATTGAAACCGGGGCACGTCGAGCAGTTTAGAAGTTAGTATCATCTACCTCTCTTTACCAAGCACAAGCCTTCAAATCAATTACCAAAGATATTGGGAAACCAATAAGCGTCACAAATGGAGACCGGCGCACTCTGAATTGAGAGAGATAAAATGTGAGAGTCTCGTCGGTGAAAACCTTCGGGCACCACGAGGCGACGGGAGTAGAGAAACCAAAATGAGAGAGTTTGTTTAGTAAAAACTCACAAAGAGTGCTATCAAGCGATTACAGGAAGAGAAATGAGAGAGGTCAGCCGGCGAAAACCCGCAAAGGGCGTTGTTGGTCGAAAAGAATGACTCCACCCCAAGGAGGTCTCGGAAAAGTTCCACCGGTTTGGAATCACAGATCCGTTCTGGTTCGGAGAAACGCAAGTTCATGGAAGGTCAGTCGTCCAGTCCAAAGAGCATGTCATGTCATTTAAAGCCAGCGTTATCTTCCTCAGATAAGTCTTTCTCGTCCCAAAAGGGACACTCCCTTCCTGAAATTTGTTTTCTCCTTTCTTTGTTCCTCTTCGAATCCCTTTTATGTTTTAACCCCAAGTTCAGGATACACCGGAAAGGGCAGGTGGCAGGTTTGGTTGCACGGAATTCCATTTTATGAAGGAAAACGCCTCATTTCGTTGGTACGATTGCCCAAGCCTGATGAATCATGATGTTTGATGGTGTTTAAAGTAAAGAGAAAAGAGAGAAATCTCCCCCAGCAAGTCCGCCTTCGGACGAATCCCCACAGAGTCTCCCTCTGTACAAATCCCTAAAGAGTCTCTCCTTGTACAATCTCCCACAGAGTCTCCCCAATAATAAAAAAAAATGGAATCTCCCCAGCACATCCCCAGCGAGTCCCTTTGTAAAAATTCCCCAAAAATCTTACCCCAACAAATCCTAGAAAAACCGCTTTGAAATAAATATCCAGCATGCCCCATTGTACAAAAATCCACACAAAGAATCCACTTTGTAAATATTCCCCCACAGAGCTTCCTTTTGTACAAATCCCCACAGAATACCTCCAATAAAATCCCCGTTGAGAACCTCCAAGCAAAACGGGACACAAAAAAAGAGAGAAAAGAAAAGAGCCTTACGAGGCAAATCATCACAGAATCTGGAAATACAAAGCCTGAGAAGTCAAAAGAGTTTCGCCATTTGAATCAAATCAATGGCAGGATTTCGCAACAGGAATGAGGACGCAACAAAGCAACTGGGAACGACCAAGGTCACCGAACCGACCGTCATTTCCAAACTAACAATTGTTCTTTGTCTGAAAAGTTGAAACAGGTATAATCCAAGACAACCGTGCAAGAAGCAGGTGTCGCCCGAAGAAGGAGGTACATGGGTACAAGAAATATCTTGGCAATAAGGAACTCACTCGAAAGGTAAGTTTCCACGAAACTCTCTTTTGTTTTTTACTAAAATAAGAAAATTCAAAAAAAGAGGTCAGTTGTTGTTCTCGAATTTTGCCCCCAGCTAGTCAGCATTAGGGTTTTAAACCCTAAACTGAACTTTTTTCCATTCAGCCAGCATTAGGGTTTTAAACCCTAAACTAAGCTTTTCCATGCAATCAGCATTAGGGTTTTAAACCCTAAACTGAATTTTTTTTCCTTTCAGCCAGCATTAGGGTTTGAAACCCTAAACTGAGCTTTTCCATGCAATCAGCGTTAGGGTTTTAAACCCTAAACTGAATTTTTCCTTTAGTCAGCATTAGGGTTTTAAACCCTAAACTGAACTTTTTTCCCATTCAGCCAGCATTAGGGTTTTAAACCCTAAACTGAGCTTTTCCATGCAATCAGCATTAGGGTTTTAAACCCTAAACTGAATTTTTCCTTTAGTCAGCATTAGGGTTTTAAACCCTAAACTGAACTTTTTCCTTTAATCAGCATTAGGGTTTTAAACCCTAAACTGAACTCTTTTCCTGTCAGCCAGCATTTAGGGTTTTAAACCCTAAACTGAGCTTTTCCATGCAGTCAGCATTAGGGTTTTAAACCCTAAACTGAACTTTTTCCTTTCAGCCAGCATTAGGGTTTTAAACCCTAAACTGAGCTTTTCCATGCAATCAGCGTTAGGGTTTTAAACCCTAAACTGAATTTTTCCTTTAGTCAGCATTAGGGTTTTAAACCCTAAACTGAACTTTTTCCCATTCAGCCAGCATTAGGGTTTTAAACCCTAAACTGAGCTTTTCCATGCAATCAGCGTTAGGGTTTTAAACCCTAAACTGAACCTTTTTCCTTTCAGCCAGCATTAGGGTTTTAAACCCTGAACTGAGCTTTTCCATTTAATCAGCATTAGGGTTTTAAACCTTAAACTGATTTTTTTCCATTCAGCCAGCATTAGGGTTTTAAACCCTAAACTGAGCTTCTCCTTTCAGCCAGCATTAGGGTTTTAAACCCTAAACTGAGCTTTTTCCTTTCAGCCAGCATTAGGGTTTTAAACCCTAAACTGAGCTTTTCCTTTCAGCCAGCATTAGGGTTTTAAACCCTAAACTGAACTCTTTTCCATTCAGCCAGCATTAGGGTTTTAAACCCTAAACTGAGCTTTTCCATGCAATCAGCATTAGGGTTTTAAACCCTAAACTGAATTTTTCCTTTAGTCAGCATTAGGGTTTTAAACCCTAAACTGAACTTTTTCCCATTCAGCCAGCATTAGGGTTTTAAACCCTAAACTGAGCTTTTCCATGCAATCAGCATTAGGGTTTTAAACCCTAAACTGAATTTTTCCTTTAGTCAGCATTAGGGTTTTAAACCCTAAACTGAACTTTTTCCCATTCAGCCAGCATTAGGGTTTTAAACCCTAAACTGAGCTTTTCCATGCAATCAGCATTAGGGTTTTAAACCCTAAACTGAATTTTTCCTTTAGTCAGCATTAGGGTTTTAAACCCTAAACTGAACTTTTTCCCATTCAGCCAGCATTAGGGTTTTAAACCCTAAACTGAGCTTTTCCATGCAATCAGCATTAGGGTTTTAAACCCCAAATTGAATTTTTCCTTTAGTCAGCATTAGGGTTTTAAACCCTAAACTGAACTTCTCCCCAGCTAGTCGGTATTAGGGCTCCTGCCCTGAACTGAGCATTTTTATCTTCCTTCATCAATTTTATGAACTTCCTGGCGAATAATTCACGAAATTTTCATAGTGAAACTGGGGCAGAAATTTCGTTCGTTTGTTTGTTTTCTCCCGCAGGTCTAACCTCGAGCCACCCGATTCGAAATGACCCACGAGATGAGTCTCAACTCAGAATCAAAGAAGAAAAAAAAAAAAGATGTCCCGAGAATATCAAAGTAAATGGAAGGCGGATCGACTCCAACATTTGACTAAGGTCCTGAACTCTGCCAGTCGCATTTCACTCAGTATCCCAAAGATTGAACAAGTCGCCGCAACTCGCCAGCATCAAGATTCGGATCAAAGTCTCTAAGCATAATCAGCTAAGACCCAAGATCAAGTCGCAAAAGAATCATAGATAGGAATCTTGTAACTCGCAGTTGACATGCATATAAGTAGTTAGTTAAGTTCCAGTTTTCCTTTGATTGTAATAAGGCGGTCAGTGACGCAGCAGTGACAACAGCAACAGCAGTAACAGCAAGCATTGCAATCCCATGGTAGTCCCAGCTACCAAAATTTTCCCGAACTACATTGACCTGATTCCTGTTTAGCCCAGGATATGTAGGAAATCTTTGAAGCAAGATTCGGTCAGATCTTTCAAAAACATGCTTCACACGGAGTAGTCCATAGGCAAAAATCGCTCATACACGCTCACTTTATCTTTGCACGAAAACTCTTCGTGTTTCCGAACAAAGAGGGGCAGCTGTGAGCACGTGATTTTTGTTTCGCGCGACAATCGCTCCAAAAGAAATAAAAAATAATAACAATTGGTCCTGCTGTACAATTTTTGGATTTTTACATGGCACTTTGTTAATTATTTATGATTTTTGCCCATTTTATTTTATTAAAACAAAATACAAAAAATATATGTGTCATGCATAATTTGAACCGTAATCCGGTTGTTAAATAGAAAATCATAAATAGACATCTTTGTCCGTGATTTTGTTTTTGTTTGATTTTACCTGTCTTAAAATATTTTAATGTGTGTGCAAATAATTGTATTAAGTGTTTATTTAATTTTAATTTGATTTACTTAGGTTTTGTTTTTAAAATAAAGAAGAAAATAAAATAATAATAATAATAATAAAAAATCTTTTTCGAAATTGGCCCAAACAAACTCAGCCCAAAACCCAGGCTTGCCCGGTCCGTGACCAGCCTACTTCGAGAACATACAAACACGCCGTTTTAATTCAGGCTGATCTGAGCCGTTGATCTCTGAAAGATCAACGGCCAAGATCTCTCACCCCGAACCCACTAACAGACCCGACCCGTCTCACCCGGACCGACCTCAACCCTTTACCCTTGAAACGACGTCGTTCCCTGTTAGTCGAAGGATCCTGGCCCTTCATCATGTTTCATCCAACGGCCAGGATTCACCTATCCACTAACTATATAAACTTGCAACCATACCCTGCCCCCCTATCCAATACCCCGGCCTTCGTCTTCACAGACCCTTCCCCTTCAAACCCTAGCCGCCCCCATCTCCCTTCACCAGAAACCCGGCGGCATGAACGCCGGTGACCTTCACCTTAACACCCTAGAATCCCCTTGCCATCCTGAACATGGATCTGTTAACTACTTAACTCGAATCCCTTCCCACCTTCTCGAATCTTCGTTTGAAGATTTGAGTCGGAACTTGACTTACACCGTTTAACCCCAGTTTCACACCAGACACTCCCCAGACCCCCCTCGTGACCAAACCATGCTTGGTTTGGTCCGAATCTGACCAGGGAAGCATGAATCCCAGATCTGATTTTTGGAACCTTAGGGTTCCTCGTCAATGGTCCGTGTCTTGTTCAAGCCGAAGATTAAGGTCTAATGGACCTTAATCGAAGCGTTTCTCATCTGAGAAACACTTCGATTAAAGTCCGTTCAGCCTTAAGAAAGGTCTGTTCGAGTCCAAGCTAGGGTCTTTTGATTTTTCGGGTTTTAAGGTGAGTTTTGCTTTCTTTTCTTTATTTGTTTTAGTCCATGAGATTGTTCTAAAGGTTGTTCATGTTTCGTGAAATCTGTGTTTTGAGTTTTATCAACTGTGTCCTGTCCACCTTGCCTGAACCTTTGTTGTTTGATTGAGTTTCTTCTTCTACTTGTTCTGATAATGTGTATGTATGTATTTGTTGTGCAATTGGTTGAATTTCAAATTTGAACTAATTAACTGATTCCTCGGGTACAATTCTGCTTAGTCAATACAATTCGAATCATGTGTCCTATACTGTTAAATGTCTGATTTTGGTTTCGATTGTATGTGTTATAACTAATATAGTCGAGTCGACAAATGTCGTCAATTAATTTCAGTAGTTCAAATGTTAACAATTGAACCTGTTGCCTGCTGCAACTTTGGTTTGAATCAAAGTAAGAATCAAGTATGGTCACTTATAGTTGCTGTATTTGAATCTGAAAATAAAAGGGTAGATTGTTAGCTGCAATATGAATTGGAGGGCATGTGCATTTGTGCACAACATGTGCATAAAGGCCCTTTTGGATTAAAATAGTTTGACAGCATATGTTGTCAGATTATATTCCTGCTGCCCATGTCTGCTTTTAGTTAATAAAATGGGAAAGTTAAGCCTGCCAAGGGAATGTCATGGGGTTAATACTTAAATAGCTAAGTGGAACTGAAAAGAAGATAGCACATGGGAGGGGTATCTGATTAGTCTATCAGGCTGTAAAAAGGGTGATGTTAAGGCTTATAAAAGGGAGGCACATTGAGAGATAAGAGGGAGAAGAGAACAGGGAGATAGAGAGAGAGAGACTGAATCATTGAGGGCTTGAAGTTCAAAAAAGAAAGAAAAACTGAGAGGAGTTCTTTTGATAACTCAAATAGATTCCAAAATTGAAAATTGACACTCTTTTGTTTAAGAAAAAAAGAGATAGTGAGAGGGATATCATAAAAAGGCACATACAGACACATTGAGAGAAGCTATATACACAGATAGAGAGTGAACAAGAAACAGGGAATATACAGAAATTTCAGGAAAACTGTTTTCTGTTTGGGCTTCATTTGCTGTCAACCTGTTGGGCTGTACTGATTCTTCCAAGTCTCAATTGAGATTTCTGGTGGTATTTTCGTGCTTCGTTTCTTTTGAGTTGGTCTGCCTGGAGTTTTGTTTATGCTTTACTGCCTACTGCTGTCATTTTCCACTTTTTCCTCGTCTATAATTGTATCTTGCACCGGAACTTGTCCTGCTGTTGTTATCTGTTACTGCTGTTGTTTCGCTTGCACTGTTTGCTCAACTGACTCTCTTGCTTTCTTCATTGTAAGCATCTTCTCAGGAACACACTTCGAATCTGTCTGATGTAACTGATGTCGAAATGAAAATTGAAATGAAAGATCTGAAGAATCTTTAATCATCTGTGGCTTTACTTACAGCTTTGCGAATATTGTTAAAGTTGTATAAATCCTTTAATTTGTAGCCTAATAGAGAATACATTCGTAAGTTTGTACTTAATTAATGTTTATGTTGATCTGAAACCGTGGTATTTGATTCATTTAGAAGCATACAGGATGTAAACACAGTTCATGGAATGTGAAACTATTCAATATGATTGTTAGAATTGAACTCACTCTTTCAGCATGCTTTGAATAAGTAGGGGCCAATGGCTGTTAAATCTAGCCAAATACAATACAGTTTTAAATCACCCAGTTTCGACTTCTTTAGGCGATTTATAGGACTAGCTTTGAATATCATCGGTAACATTCTTTAATAAGGAATTCTACTAACCCTGTTTAAGCAAGTTAATCTAAATTCGACTTAAAGATGTTTGTTCGGATTAAGTGTTGTATTTCGTTAACTCGTATGTGATTTCCTTGTCAAATTAAAAGCGTTTTTCCATTAAAATATAATGTTTTCTTAACTTTGTAAATAATTAATCATAAAAACCCGGATTAGGTCAAAGCAGCATGTACCATTTTTCTTCTAGTTTTAGAGACAAATGCATTAGAAATGTAGCCACTTTAGGATATCCTTTCTAAATAGAGACGAGCCTCACCAAATAAAATGCAAATTGCGGGGCCCTCAATAAATAATCATAATAAATATTTAGAATTCAGGATAGGCTGTTTAGTGAATTTCATGACTTCCTACAAAATAATAATACGCTAGACTCTTTAGGCGCGACTTAATTAAATTACATTCTTAAACCCGGGTGCACATTGATGTGACCCGAATCCAAATCTCAACGGAGTCAAAATGGTCAACAACTACGGGTGCATTGATTGCAGCGTGGTTCGAGATGCATTGTCACGACGTTGCAATTCTATAAAAATGATAATAAAAGCGGTTTAAACTTAATGAAAGCACATAAGTCACAACATGTATTTAAATCAGATATTTAGCCATTATAACAATTTAAGCGACCGTGCTAGAACCACGGGATTCGAGGGTGCCTAACACCTTCCCTCGGGTCAACAGAATTCCTTACTTAGAATTTCTGGTTCGCAGACTTCATTTGGAAAAGTCGAATATTTTCCTCGATTTGGGATTCAAGATAAACCGATGACTTGGGACACCAAAAGCCAAACCTTTCCCAAGTGGCGACTCTGAATTAAATAAATAATCTCATTTCGAATATTGTCACTTAAATTGGAAAAACTCCCCTCGCGCATTTAACCCTTCGGGGCGGACGCGCAAAAAGGAGGTGTGACAAACAACCCCTCGGGCAAAAACATGTACCGTAAACCGCCCCTCGGGCAAAATATCAACAGAACCAGCCCCTCGAGTTACCTCACAATCACTCATAATCAGCCCATTGGGCATAACATGAATCTAGAACCGCCCCTCGGGCAAAAACATGGATCAAGAACCGCCTCTCGGGCAAAACATGGATCAAGAATAACCCCTCGGGCAACAATATGAATCAACAACAGCCCCTCGGGCAACAATATGAATCAACAACAGACCCCCGAGCTAATTCACATCACTCACACTGGTACCCGCGCTCACTGGGGGAGTACAGACTCCGGAGGGGATCCTACAGCCCAAGCGCTACAATATGCACGGGCAACTCACGTGCTATCACATACCTACGTTCAGTGGGAGTGTGCAGACTCCTGGAGGGGCTTCTACAACCCAAGCGCTATAACAAGCCATCTCGTGGCATAATCAATCAGGCCATTGGCCTCATATAACAACAAGCCGCCTCGTGGCATAAATCAATCAGGCCCTCGGCCTCATAATATCATGAATCAGTAACAACCTACTGCGGCGTGCAACCCGATCCCATAATATCCTCACAACACAGGTCATCGACCTCACTCAGTCAGAAAACCTCTCAAGACACTCGGGATAATAGTAAAAACATGGTGCTTAGCCCAATCTATCATTTAAAGTATCAAAATGGAGTAAATACAGCTGAGTTATGAAATCAGTAAAATACAGTATGACTAAGTACAAATATTAAGTCAGAACAACGAGGAATAATAGTAAAAAGCCCCTAAGGGTCCAAACAGTTGGCATTAGGCCCAAATATGGCATTCCGCCTAAAATATAGTAATATTTCCCAAAACACAATGATATCAAATAGTTTTCAATCAAATACGCGACTTAATAGTCATACGGGACGGACCAAGTCACAATCCCCAATGATGCACGACCCTACGCTCGTCATCTAACGTGTGCGTCACCTCAAAGTAGCATAACGATGTGAAATCTGGGGTTTCATACCCTCAGGACAACATTTACAATCATTACTTACCTCAAACCGGTCCAAACTCTATCCTGCGATGCCTTTGCCTCTCGAATCGGCCCCCAAATGCTCCAAATCCCGATGGTTTTCTTGAAAATCCCTCGAAAAATCGCCAAAGCCCGAGCTCTCTAGGTCAAAAATATGAAATAAAACCCCAAATCTCGTATTTATAGTGCACCTCTCGGATTCTCGTCACCGCTGTCCGCGGTAAAACCACCGCTGACGGCGGTAAAATCACCGTTGTCGCGCTTCTGGTGGCTGCACAGACATGCCTTAGTATTTTGGCCATAACTTTCTCTACAAATGTCTAAATTATGATTTCTTTACCTTTCCGGAAACTAGACACTAAGGGCTACAATTTCGTTTTTGAATCATCTCAAAATTTCTTGTAGATCAAAAGATATAGGCTTTAGAAGTTGGACCAGCGGCCCTGCGGATTCTTCATGACCGTGGTCGCGAACCATTTTCCGCCCCAACGGTAAATTTAAGCACCAGAACCAATGCCTGAGTTCCGGTAATGCCGGACTCGCTCAAAATTCACCCGAAATACACCCGAGGCCCTCGAAATCTCAACCCAAACATACCAACACCTCCCATAACATCATTAAAACTTAGTCGAGTCTTCGAATCACTCAAACAACCCCAAAACCCCAGATCAACTTCGGATTCAATCTTAAGAACTTTCAAATTTCACAAACGATGCCGAAACCTATCAATTTAACTCCGAATGACCTAAAATTTTGCACACACGTCACAAATGACACTACAGACCTATTCCAATTTCTAGAATTCCATTCCGACCCCGATATCAAAATTTTCACTACCAACCAGAAAGGACCAAAATTTCAATTTTGCCAATTCAAGCTTAAATCTAACACGGACCTCCAAATAACGTTCCAAAATTTCAATTTCGCCAATTCAAGCCTAAATCTAACACGGACCTCCAAATTACGTTCCGAACACTCTCCTAAGTCCCAAATCACCCAACGAAGCTAATCCAATCATAAAAATTCAAATATGAGATCGAGTACTAAAAGTCAAAGACTTGGTCAAACCTCTCAAATTTTAAGTCTTAAGTTGAGAACCATTCTTCCATATCTATTCTGTTCCACCTGAAAACCAAAACCGATGATTTACATAAGTCATAATATATCTTACAAGGCTAGTCATGCTCGAGAACTGGCGAACGAAGTGCAAAAGCTCAAAACGACTGGTCGGGTCGTTACATCTTACCGGTTGTATTTAAAGTAATAAAAGTTGTATCCATTCTGTGTAAGATAAAATTATCTTATCTGAATGGCTACTGAATCGTGCAACTACTAATAACTTTTAATTGGTCAAGTTTCCTTATGTATAGTGAAGAAAAAGTTTGCGTACAGCTAGAAAGGAATGAGACTAAAACACAAGATTAGAGAAAGGAATTTTTTAGGATAAAGATAAAAGGAAGAAGACTAGAAAATCTTCGTTTGACGAGAAAGTATTTGTTAGCAGCATAACCCAAAAGAGGTTTCCGAAGTATCAATACCATCAAGGGAAAGAAAAGCATTTGGCAATGTGAACCAAAATTTTGACGGACTCAGGAAATACATTTGATCCATTGCACTCATGTCTAACATATGGATTTAATTCTAAAAATCATACAAACTCTTTAGTTTACATAGAAAATGATAGTGCAATCTATTCTCAAGAACGTCATGTGGATTTTTCCTACTCCGGTCTTGCCGTCATGTATTTTATCGCGATTTTCGCATGTTAGAGGGATTGTCCGGAGAACCAGCTCAGGTATGTTAAGACTATATCTTTCTTCTTTTTGGCATGATCCAAATTATATAGACGAAATGAGTAAACGCACAGTTATCATAAACGACTCTATTCATGGAGATAATAGTCGTCTCTGTATTCTTGATTCTTCATGTGACATATTATTATATCTTCTGTTCATGGGTCTTAGAATAATACGCACTTGATAACGTTTATCCAAAAGGAATATTAAGATTATTAACATATTTTCACGCATTTCATGCATTTATATATGTGCATTTACTCATGACTCAGACGATATTATATACGCGTATATATACATATATATATATATATATGTATGTATATGTGTATATATATGTATGTATGTATGTATATGTATATATATGTATATGGGAAAGGTTATGACGTTATATACGTACCACCACCTGATCAGCTAGTGTACGTTGATGATTTTGCCCACAGTGGCACCAGATGACGTTATATACGCGTATATATGTATATTATGTATGTATATGGGATATGAAAAAAGGTTATGGCGCTGTATACGCATCACCACCTGATCAGCTGGTATATATTGATGATTTGCCCACAGTGGCAAAGATGATATGATGGGATGCCCTTAAAGGCGCTTATTCCTACTCATCCTTCTTAATCCTCTAATAACCATTTTTGGATTATTGACTCACGTGCTTCCATGCACATGACTTTTGATTTCACCATTATGTCCAATGTCATTACGGTGTCTAGACCTATCAATGTTACTCTACCTAATTCTCAGAGAGTTCGAGTCACTCATGCATGACAAGTGACAATTCACCCTTTATTAACTCTGCAAACAATACTCTATGTCCCAGCTTTCAAATTTAACTTGGTTTTTGTTCATAAATTATGTGAGCAATTTCATTCTATTCATATCTTCAGTGATTTTGCATGTTTCTTACAGGGCCTTTCCTTGAGGAAGCCTCTGGTTCTAGCTGAAATCAAGGCTGGGCTTTACCTTTTGCATTTTGTCCATCTTCCTGCAGATCCATGGACTATTTATCATAGAAGAATCTTTCTTACATCGATTACTGACTATAAGGATAAGGCAAGTCAAAGCAAAGCCAATGCACGTTATACGACTAAAAAAGAGAGCAATGGTCAGAAACCCCAAGTAATTGACCAGTAGAGAATCATCGAGAATGGCCTAAGAGCCTACCAACCCTTTCTTAATCTAAGGCATCTACCCCTGGAAGAAAAAAAGATGGAAAGAAAGCTGATTGATACCTTATCTTTGAACCACCCTGCATATAGACAATAAAACTTCAGCTATTAAGCATAGTTCTAAAACCCTGTCGAATGCTTTCAATGTTTTATATTCTTCTACGTCTAGCTAGTTCTACTGTTTCATGTGATAATCTTTGGCATGTAAGGTTAGGTCATTTACCTATATCTACCATGAGATATATTCCCATCTGTAAACAACATTGTTCTAGTGATAATGTTTTCTCTTGTTCTATTTGCCCTATGGCCAGGCAACACAAGTTACCTTTTCCCACTAGCACCAGTTGCACCTTTCATGTGTTTGAGCTAATTCACATAAATAGTTGGGGACCATATAAAGTTCCCACTCATGATGGTTTTAGATTTTTTCTCACTATAGTGGATGATTATAGTAGGGGCATATGGACTTTTCTCCTAGGCACTAAAAGCAATGCCTTTACTGTGTTACAATCCTTTATTTCTATGGTAGAGAGATAATTTGACACCAAAGTCTAAAAATCAGATCTGATAATGCCCTTGAACTAGGAAGCAGCACTACTACCACAACTTACTTGCTTTCTAAAGGAATTATACACCAAACCTCTTGTGTAGGAACCCCTCAAATGGTATTGTTGACAGAAAACACAAATATTTGCTAGAAACATATCGAGCTCTCTTGTTTCATTCTAAAGTGCCTATTTATTACTGAGGAGAATATCTACTTACTGCTACTTTTCTCATCAACAGATTTCCTACCAAGCTTCTTCACTATAAGACCCCCTATGAGATTTTGTTTCACAAGCCTCCTGATTACACTTTCCTAAAATGTTTTGGTTGCCTATGCTTTGCTTCTACTTTGTCTCAACATAGAGGGAAACTTGATCCTAGAGCTGATGCTTGTATCTTTCTTGGCTATCCTTTTGGTAAAAAGGGCTACAAACTCTTAAACATACTAACTAAATACAACGTTGTCTCCAGAAATGTTGTTTTTCATGAGACAATCTTTCCATTCTCCATCTTAAACACTAAGTCTTCTCCTTTGTTTCCTAGTACCACACCTCAGATCGCAGTCTCCTCTCCTAGCTATCATTCTTCCCCTATGTCTGTTCCCTCTAATTTTGTTCATTCTACTCCTCAGTCTCCTACCACTACTCCTAGTTCTCCTCCCCAGTCCTCTTCCATTTCTTTTCCTTCTACTTCACCTCATTCCACTCCTCTCTTTTCTTCCTCTAGTTCATCTTCCTCTAATGTACCTAGTCCCTCTCTTTTCTTTGATGCTTCTTCCTCTTCTCCTAACCCTCTACACATTGATTTGCGGAGATCTTTCACGGATCGCAAAACTCCCTCCTATTTAGCTGATTATGTGTGTAATGTTGTGCATTTAACTGATGTTTCTACCTTTTGTTTTCTTTCCCCTGTTTTCCCTTTGCAACCTTCTTCCAATGCTTTATCTTCCTCTAATAAGAAGTTACTTAATTCTCTACCACATATTCAAGAACCTTCTAGTTATTCCCAGGCAGCTATGCACCCTGGTTGGCAAGAAGCTATGACCAAAGAACTTGATGCTTTGTTGCTCAATGAGACTTGGGAGGTGGTCCCTTTGCCGCTGGAAGAAAGAGTTTACCATCTAAGTAGGCCTATAAGGTTAAATTGAACTCTGATGGGAATGTGGAGAGATTGAAGGCTCGTTTAGTGATTCGTGGTGATATACAAAGGGAAGGGGTTGATTTTACAGAAACCTTCTCTCCGGTCGTCAAAATGACCACCATATGTTGCATCCTAGCTTTGGCAGTCAAAAAGAATTGGAAATCCTTTCAGTTAGATGTCAACAACACGTTTCTTCATGGTGACCTCCATGAGGAGGTCTATATGAAATTTCCAGGCGGCCTTACACCTGCTACTCCTAACCTTGTTTACCGACTTAAGAAGTCTCTATATGACCTACGTCACGCTTCTCGCCAGTGGTATGCTCGTTTAACTGCAGCTCTGAACTTTAAAGGGTTTACTCATTCTATGAACAACTACTATCTATTCTACAAAAAATCTGGTACCTTTGTTTCTTTGGTGGCTGTTTACATAGATGACATCCTACTTACGGGGAATAATGTTGAAGAATTACATAATTTAAAAGCCTTTTTGCACAGTGAGTTCAAGATTAAGGACTTAAGGAACTTAGCTTATTTTTTGGACATGGGAGTTCTTCGTAAGGTTCTGGCATCATTCTCAGTTAACAGAAATTTATTCTTGAACTTTTAGAGGAGTTTGGCTATCTTGGTTTGTCTCCGGCCAGTTGCCTATTGGATCCTTCTATCAAATTGCATGCTTACCATGGGGTTCCACTCTCTGATCCTACTTTATATCGTCGTCTTCTAGGCAAACTCAATTTTTTTTACGCATATGCATCGTGATCTTTTCTTTGCCGTTCAACACTTAAAGCCAATTTATGTAGGCTCCTCATGATTTTCATCAGCAGGCTGCTCATCACTGTTTACGATATTTGCTTTTGGACCTTGGTCTTGGGTTGTACATGACTGCTTCTCCTTCTTTGGATCTCTATCTTGCTATCTTCCGTTGAAGCTGAGTACAGCTCTATGCGTCGTGTCATGGCTGAGCTCACCTGGTTGGTTCGTCTTCTCGATGACTTTTCGATTCTGCTAATTTTGCCAATTCTTCTTCGTTCTGATAGCCAGGCGGCGATC
This sequence comes from Nicotiana tabacum, assembly GCF_000715075.1. Lineage (NCBI taxonomy): Eukaryota > Viridiplantae > Streptophyta > Magnoliopsida > Solanales > Solanaceae > Nicotiana > Nicotiana tabacum. The sequence goes on along the minus strand of NC_134086.1, from coordinate 173,423,229 downwards.
CATATTGCCAAAAACCCGGTTTTTCATGAGCGTATTAAGCACGTTGAACTCGACTGCTATTTTGTCTGCCAACAGTACCAAGCTAGTATGATTTCTTTGTCTTTCGTCCCTTCGTCTTTGCAGCTCACCGATATTTTTACTAAACCCCTCTCTGGGCCATCTTGTCGGGACTGTTTAAGCAAGTTGGGGGTTCTTTAGGCACCCTCCAACTGGGTTGGGGGAGGGGGGGAATTTCGCCGAAAAAGCCTCAATGGCCAATGAGGATCATGGATGATGGCTAGGGTTCTCTATTTCTTGAATGTATCGACTGAAATGAGTAAAGAGAAAGGAGATTCGTATACAGGTTAATGTTCCGGGTCGGTTCGCATCCACACTCATTTGGTCTGCCACGTGTCGCTTATCTGATTTTGTCTAGTTAATCTCAGCCATTCATGACAGTTGTAGTCCTCTATTGTTATTAGTTAATTATACAACTGTTCGTTAGGTTAGTCGGTTAGAGAAATAGGGAGTATTTTAGCTGTGTTTATATATTACACATTGTACAATACACAAGGCAGTTGAGAAATTTCAACTAGTTTTATTCTAGAATCTTCAATGAAATTCAACAGAAAATGGTGAAACAAAATTAAGATGCAATAAAATGCCAAATACATATAGCCAAGGGTGCAAATTAAATTGTATCAAAATGTATTGTGCAAACCAATGCACATCAATTGTTTTCACTTTTAACAAAACAAGATGACTAACTCACAAAAAGAAATCCAGACACAAAATTGCAATCGCCTACTTCGTGATAGAAGAACATTATTATTTCACCAAAGAGACCAATCTTAAGTACCTAAAGCATCTTTCTGATCAAGTTCAAATTGGTCAATGATTGTATGTTGTGTCTATAATTTAGTAATTATACATAAACAAATGAAATTTATAATTACATGGAAAGTTGAAGTAACCCCCCATTTTTTCAAGAGCAATATTGATTCTGATTAAGGGCTACATGTTCACTTCTTGCTTTGGCGAAATTCACGAGATTCACCATTTTCACTGCTTGAGTATTCTTGACTTGACATGCTGGATTTTCTGAATTTTCTTATGTCATATGAACCTCCATCATGTTCAGAACTTCCACCAGAACTAAGAGTAGCACTATGGCCAAGTTTTCCTCCCTCATTTAAATCGTCCAAAGTAACATCATCTTCTAAAGCACGCACAATCTGTATATATGTAACGTAATTCATTAATCAATATTTTTCAAAACATATATTATAAGACCACCCCTTTTTAAATTAAAAAAATACTTTTCTAAAACTTTTTGTTTCAAAGGAAATATACTCCTAATTTAATAACTAAGAAAAATTATAACATGCTTTTGAATTATACACCTCAATGTATATAAGAAATCTTGTGTACAACATTGCGTCATTGAAAAGGGCAACCTAATGCACAAAATATCTTACGCTCACGTAGAGTTCAAGGAAGGACCGCACCCAAAAGGAAGGGGCGGATTTATAGGCTAATACATGGGGCACGTGAACCCATGGTCTCTCCATCAAAGTAGGTATTTTATGTACATATTTTCTAGAATTGCTCTAATATTATCCGCTAAGTAACATGCATGCTCTAAAGAGACTAAATGGTGCACTTTGTTGAATGCTGAGTTGTTTAGCTAGAGGAGCAATGACCAATTCCCATTTAATACTTTCTTTTTTCTCCTTTCTTCAGTGGTGCACACATGTTATAAAAATTCTAGATCTACCTCTGTCCAAGGGACCTAATGTAAACAGCCTACTCTTCGACTCGAACTCGTGACCTATAAGTGACATAGAGATAACTTTATCGTGTCTCTAAGGCTCCCCTCACAAAATTGAAACAAAAAAAAAATAGCAAAAAGAGCAAGAGAAAACTAACCTGACTCATTCTCGGACGTCTTTTAGCAGAATGCCTGATTGATGCAGCAGCACATGCCACCATACATAACATCTGTTGTGCATCAAATTTCCCCTCCAAACGTGGATCTATTAGTTCATCATAATCTCCACCCTCTGTTGCACGAATGAGAATAGGCCTTGCCTGTATATACATTATCAAAAAAGAAATGATAATTACTTACTACAAATTAGAATGATGTACTGTTGTCTACTTATATATAGATTATATCATAAATTATGTAGACGAAATAACTTGTAGTTGTATCAAACAATATTGAAAATTACCCATTCAACTAAGGTATCATCGTCACCATCCATATCTATTGGACGACGTCCAGTTATAAGTTCCAAAAGCATAACTCCATATGAATAAACATCAGATTTCTCAGTTAGTTTGCCACTTGAAGCATACTCTGGTGCTAAGTACCTGTTAATTATCCATACAAACAATTTCACGTCATTATTTCATTTTAATTAAACCCACTAAGACATGATGCAAATTAAAGTAACTAATTTCACTTTGTAGGTGAAATAAAACTTTTATGTAATTGAAGAGCAATTACCGGAACAAAAAATGATAGCAAAAAATTAAAAAATTAAAAATTAATAATAGACATCATTTTAATAAATATTTTAGGATACTCACCCAAAAGTTCCCATGATACGGGTGGATACATGAGTATTGGTGTCGGATGAAAGCTTAGCTAACCCAAAATCAGCCACCTAATTAAAAAAAATGTAAGAATTGTGATAATGAAAATATTTTCGTATCTAAGTGAAACAAAATTCCCCATTTGATAGATATTCCAATACCTTGGCTTCAAAATTTTCGTCCAATAGGATATTTGCAGCTTTAATATCTCTATGAATAATTTTAGGGTGGCCTGTACACAAAAGAGTACTTAGATATGAAAATACAAAATAATTCAAATAGTAAAGGTGAAAATTATGAAAAAAAAATTGAAGTTAATTACAATCTTCATGAAGATAAGCAAAGCCTTTCGCAGATCCTAATGCAATTCTGTGCCTTGTATTGAAGTCCATAGGTGGACGACCAGCTCCTAAGAGAATGACATAAAGGAAATATGAGATAAGTTAAAAACAAGAAATAACAATTAGCAAGGTACTGTATTTAAACTTTATGCTCCCGTTTGGCCATAAAATTTGGGATTTTATTTTCAAATATTTGTTTGTCAATAAATTTTAATCGTTTTTTGGTAGATTTGAAAAACAAAATCTTCGAATTCCAAAAACAGCTCTAGAGTAGTTTTTGAATTATTCAAATAAAATGTATTTCCAAACACAATTTCAACTTTCGAAAATCAATTTTCATCTTATCTTCAAAAATTTATTCTTTCGAGTTTCAACTAAATCTATATCAAAAGCTAACTTAATAAGTACTTTGGGGTGAGGAAAGCTATTTTTTCAAATTATATTTTTCAGGAAGTAAATCATTTTTTGATATTTGTGCCAGAAAATAGTTTGTACCCAAAGAGAGAAATTGACTTCCCTCACTTTTTTTGGCAGAAGTCATTTTCTTAGCAATATTATTGCGTTAACTAAAGCTTATAGTACATCCTATAATAATACTCAAAAGTTTTTATCAAACACTATCCGATTTGTTAAATAATTATTATATTTTTTTTATAATTAAAGTTTTTTTTTTTCAAAAAATATCTTTTCAAACTCTAACCAAATATCTAAAAATATTTTCTAAAAAATAATACTATATTTTTTATTTTATAAACTGACTTCCATCATACCAAACGTATCAATAAACTTCTACAATCTAGTGTTTTGCAAAGAAAGTATACATACCATGGAGGTGATATTCAAGAGTATTATTGGCAACAAATTCATAAACAAGCATCCTTTGAGAGCCAGCACTACAATACCCAACCAAAGACACGAGATGACGATGATGTACACGACTTATAATTTCAACCTCAGCTTGAAACTCTCTTTCACCTTGTCCACTATTAGATTTCAAACTTTTAACAGCAATCTCTTTACCATTAGGCAAAACTCCTTTATGTACATAACCAAAACCACCTTGTCCTAAAAGATTAGCCTTAGCAAATCCTCCAGTTGCAGCTGCTAAATCATCATAAGTAAAACTACTTTGGTTAAAACCAAGAGCCATTGCTGGATGTGGAGGTGGTAAAGGAGGTTGATGTGGACCAGAGAAAGCTGCAGAACTCATTTCACTACTACTCATCACTGGTGGCGGCGGCGGCGGCGCGATTGGCCAACTGTGTTCTGAACTTACTTGTGCACTAGGTGGCATTTTGCCAAACTGATCTGTTGATTGGAGTTTGTTATTATTCTGCCAATTGTTCCCATGTTGTCCACTGTTATTGTAGTAGTGACGACTGTCTGTAAAATACATAATTAACGTTAGAAATTGATAAAGAAAGAAATATGAACATAGACGAACAGAAACAAGAAGAAGACTTGAGTCGTGATATCATAATTTTCTATTAAAAAAAATGATTGCCTGAATTTTGGAGGTAGCATTGTGTGGGCAAGCACAATTATCAATTGTATTGAAAGTGTTTAGTTTTAAATGAAACATGTTGACATAAGCTAGTTTCAATTAAAATTGTAATTTTCCATAGTAGGCAGAACCAACATATGTTCCTTTGACCGTTGAAACATATACATAATGCACGAGTACTTTCTAAGAAAAAGTTGGATATGTATATATAAAGTTATATTTTTGAATTATATTTTCAACATGGGACTCTAAAAATGATGTTATTTTAAGTAAGGTAGGTAACAAGAATATCTTTTTTTGTTTTCCATCTGGTGTCCGATATTCACATTGGGGTCCGACTAAATCTGTATTCGCGTCAGGAAGTCTCACATAAGAGGGTAAAGCATTCCCTAACAAAGACGACTTCATACCCAGTGACTCGAACCCGAGACTTCTGGTTAATGATGAAGGAGTATTCTCCACTCCACCGCAATCCTTGTTGTCAAAGTAATAAGAATACCAAAATGATGTACAGTTTATAATTTAGATATGTAAAATTTACACGAAAAGTAAGGCAATATAAAATTTTACATTTTAAAAATGCCACAGATGCACACAAACATTATTGGTCAAGGATAAAAGGGTTGACATTCAAAAATGAACAAGATGTTGAATTTTGGGATGGAAGAATTCATCTAATATGATACAACCAAATAAAAAGTAGGGCAAAGCAGAGAAGGAAAAAAATGAAAGAAAAAGAGCCAATTTTTCATCTTACATGTTGTGCTTATATACTTATAAACCAAATTGGTATTCGGTAATTGCATTTTTAATTGATCTTTTTATCAATGTATGAAGTGTTCTTAATTTTCCTTAATGCAATACAATATCTCGAAATTAAAGCACATAATTAAATTAAGATAACAAAAAAAAGATAAAGTAAGATGTATACTCATGACTCCGTGAGAATTGTCTCTGTAGTAGCCAATTTGAGCATGCTTCCTTTTCTTCTTTCGTTTACAACAAGATACGAGGAAAACTATCATAACAAGAAACAATAGTCCTGCTCCAGCAGCAACTCCAACCCTGAGTGATGTTTTGTTATCTTTAGCATCAGACTTTGCCGAGGGATTCTTTGGAGGGGCAAGAGATCTAGAGTTAGGAGAATTATGTGATGGTGGAGAGGGTGGCGGCGGCGGAGGTGGCGGTGAATGAGCCGATGAACCTCCTTTTGATGAATCCGGTGATTTTGGTGGAGCCGGTGATGACTTGTTATCAGAATTGTTATTATTATTATTATTGTTATTGTTGTTATTACTGTTGTTGTTATCGTTTCCAGACGAGGAGTCATTGTTAGAAGGAGGAGATTGAGAGTTTGAATTATTGTTATTATTAGAAGGAGGAGATTGAGAGTTTGAATTATTATTATTATTATTATTATTATTATTATTATTATTATTATTATTGTTGTTGTTATTGTTGTTACTGTTAGAAGGAGGAGATTGAGAGTTTGAATTATTATTATTGTTATTACTGTTAGAGGGAGGAGATTGAGAGTTTGAGTTATTATTGTTATTGTTATTATTGTTATTATTGTTGTTGTTATCACCGGAAGAAGAGGAGCTATTGTTGTTTCCAGATGATGAATTATTGTCAGAATGAGGAGATTGAGAATTTGAATTATTTGGTGGAGATGATGAGGAAGATGGTGGTGAATTTGAAGATGATGAATCTGACGGTGGAGATTCCTCAGATGATGACGAAGACATTTTAATAAAAGTCTTTGTTACAATTTGCGTTAGAACAAATTACGCAAATTCTGCCGATCTCCCAAGTATTGATCCCTGTTCATTCCAAATAAATTTTTATTTAGTAAACAATTATCAATCATCATTCAAGAAATCATAAGAGTACTTAACCCAAAAAAAAAAATGAAACCAACCATACCGAACGATCCCAATAACAATAAAACATGAAATTAAACTAACAATAGTACTCAATGAGATCCCATTATAGATTTTCACAATACAGAATCGACATTTAATGTCATTGTATCACAAAAATGATATAAAATGATGATTTTGTATTAAAAAAACGAAGATTAAATGTTAAAGAAGAAGAAATAGAGAGGAAATGAAGAGAAAATGTGATACCTTTAGGAGAAGGGCAGTGAGGATTCTCAAAGGAAGAAGAGTAAAAACATGTTGTATGGAGTAATAATTTTTACGGAGAAACTAAGAGCTGCTTTTTCATCCTCATACTCCTCCTAAAATTAGGGAACTAGTCACTACATTTAAAACACACAAAAAAACACTATATATTTCATTAATTATAGGGCTAATCTTTATGAAAAAAAAACTTGAATTACGATTTAAATAACATTGACTAGATATTCTTATTTGTAAAATTAAATGAACAACTATATTTTCACTCATTTAATTATACCGTTTTGTCAATTTGGTTTGATCTAAGTAATCTCACCACACGTGTAACTTTCTTTCCACTTCTTGCGCTCTACTGTTCCAAGCAAATTGTCAACCACATAGTTGAATTAAAATCAGTTTCAAGCCATTTACTAGAGATTACAATTTAAGAGTTCAATTTACTTTTAAAGTTTTACTTCACATGATAATACCGCCTTAGCTTTATAATTAGACCAAAAATATAATTAGGGATTTTTTTCATACCTATACAAAATTAGAAACTTTATTACCAAAAATATCCATGTTTATATAATTACCCGACCTACCCATGTTTAGTCTACAAAATATATACATTCCACCTTAAAAGACTCTCAATCCATTATTAATGCCTTCAATCAAGGATTTAGTTACACCCTTTTCAACTCTCTTTCTTCCTTTTCAAAGCCATTTTCATCCTTTTCTTCCGTGCTTCTGCAAATTTGTTCCACTGAAGGCATAGAAAAATTGTGCTTTTTCTTTCCTTTGTTTCCTTTTAAGCATACAAAGGATTTAGGTGCTTGTGTAGGAGTTAGATTTAAATTAAATTAATACCATTTCAGGAAAATGAAAAAGAAGTTTAACAATCTTATTTTTTGGTTCCAATACGAAGAAAATTATTGCAAACTGATTATGCTAAGATTTTTTTGTATAGTTTCGGAACTGAAGTGCTAAACAAATTAGAACGGGATAAGTATAGTTAAAAAGAAAAGTTAACTTCATATCCAACATGAAGAAAAGTGCAAAAATTACACTATATAGATTAGAGTGTGGTTGGATAAGGTTAAGATCCATTGTGAGTGGAATCGTTGATGGACTTGACAACAACAACAACAATCCAGTGTAATCCCACCAAGTGGGGTCTGGGGAGGGTAATATGTACGCAGACCTTACTTCTACCCTGAGGGGTAGAGAGGCTGTTTCCAGAAGACCCTCGGCTCAAAGAGGCAACAAGAGACACTATATTAGTACTATCAATAGACTCATAATAAAACAACATAAAATACCATAAAATCCATAACATAACATACATACCATAAAAACAAAGTAACAGCAATATACGAGATATAGGAAATACGAGAATATGTAAGGTATTAATACACAGAAGATAAAGCCCATCATCAGTAGTTGATCAATAACATCCTAAGACTAATTCCTAACCGGCTAGTCTCACTCTAGTGCGCTGTAAAAAAGACATCACAATTTCCCCTAACCTACAACCTTAATGCTCGATCTCCACAATTCCATGTTTAGGATCATGTCCTCAGTAACCCTAAGTCGCGCCATATCTTGTCTGATCACCTCTCCCTAATACTTCTTAGGTCTCCCTCTACCTCTCCTCGTACCCACCACCGCCAGTCGTTCACACCTTCTCACCGGTGCATCAGTGCTCCTCCTCTGAATGTGCCCGAACCATCTGAGTCTTGCTTCCCGCATCTTGTCCTCCATAGGGGCCACACCCACCTTCTCTCGAATATCTTCATTTCTAATCTTATCCTTCCTTGTATGCCCACACATCCATCTCAACATCCTCATCTCTGCAACTTTCATCCTCTGGATGTGTGAGGTCTTCACCGGCCAACACTCGGTCCCATACAACATAGCAGGCCTAACCACTGCCCTATAAAATTTACCTTTCAGTAACAGTGACACTTTCTTGTCACACAGGACTCCCGTCGCTAACCTCCATTTCATCCACCCAACCCCTATACGGTGTGTGACATCCTCGTCGATCTCCCCAGACCCCCAGTCCCCACTTAAATTAATTAAAAGTTTGAAATTAAGATTGGGCTACCCAGTTATATACAACTACAGTATCATACCAGTTAAATACAATTTTTATATAAATTTTATATAGTACGTTTTTTATATATTTTTTACCTGATTTATACATAGTAAAAACAAATTTCATACAACTAATCCATATCTATTTATCTATATCTATATTATTATAAAAGCATGAATAAAATATCGGTTTACAAAATTAACCTTATAATATTAAGCATAATAACTCACAATAAAAGGACATAACCGGATTCTAGATATTTGTAATCCTATTAGTTTTAGGACATAATATTACAAGTTAGGAATCATACATGATTAGCTTTAGGAATCTTATTACTACATGCTAGCATGTAAACCTAATATTTTTAGGAACACGCTAGGTTTCCTATTAGTATAATTACTTTCGGATACATATTTTTAGTCATGCAATCCTATTACTTTAGGATATTCTTCTTAAAAAATTCTATTACTACTTTAATTTGAAAACCTATTATAATGTGCTATTACTAATTTAATTTGAGAATGTATTATATTGTCCAAATTTATTTAGAAAAAAGAGAGCTTATTTGTTATAAAAGCATAAATACAATATTGATAGACTAAAATAGTACTAAAATATTAAATAAAAGAACTCATAGGAAAGAACATAACTAAAATAACCCGTTTTTTTACTACAAGACCTTCTATGTTAATTTTTTAATATTTAATTTTTTAAAATTAATAAATTATGTCTATTAAATTCTTATTAAAAATATGTAGGAAGGTTTAATAAAATCAATTTCATAAAAATCCTCCATTTTTGCAGTACATTACTACTCAATAATATCAAATACGAAAAAAAAATAATATTAAATGGACTGCATAAAGCATTAAAACTGGAAAAAAAATATCCCTATAATATATTTTTATATTATGTTTGAATTATTTTCCTAATAAAATAATATTTTTTAATTAATTTTTCGTGTAATATTGAAAATATACCCAATTATTAAACAATAACTAAAAATATAAATGTATGAGAAAGAGAAAGAAAAATAGTTGGTAAGAGTCAAATACTACTAATGATTCTTTAAACATAAAGATATAAAAGTGGAATGTCAGATCGATCTTTTTACTCTTTGAAAAGAAAATTTATGGTGGATAAAATTATAATTAAGATTAAATCTTCAAAACAAGATATGGACTACTATTATTAAGGATTTGAATCAACATAAAATAAATTATTTTTTGTGTTAAGACCAAATAATTAAATTTTTCAATTAATTATTTGGCAAGAGAACTCAATTCAATTATTTTTTTAAATTCACCATATGAGTAAAATTATTTTTCAAGTTAAGAAAAATCTTAGGTTACATAAATTTATTGCATAAAAAGAACGTTAGATATTACAAAAATAGAACACAAAGTAAAAATGTTATTATAATATTAAGAATCAAACGGACATACAAGTGTTTGTTGAAGCACAATCAAAACTAAATCTTGAATAATAACAAGCTTTCAACATTATATTATAAAGAGTTGACTCTTATAGCGGGATTATCCTTTGTAGACGCCTCCGGCTAAATCGAAATAATGTTTCTATGTCATGCATTATTTGCAAATGTCAAATCAAGATGTATGATACTGTTTGCAATAATAACAAATGGCGTACCAACAATGATATTATTATTAGGCCACTTAGATTTGATATACATCTTCAAACAACCGAAATAATCATCACAAATATATCAAAGTAGAGCACTGGTGCTAATTTTATAAGAAAAATTGATAATATAGGATAAAGTGCTTACGGCTAAATGTCAAATGATCGACACAATTGCCCGAAGTTCTGGAGATATGTTTAATATAAACGAACCGTTTGGTGAAAAATTAATGGTTTAGAAGGTGATTTCTGTCAAGTACTATCAATAGTTACAAAATCAATGAAAGCAGAGACCGTAAAACTAGCTTGCCAAAATTATACTTATGATCCCAAATGAAAAAGATTCAACTAATAAAAAATATAAAGTAATAACATATCCATTATTCAGTAACTTTTTGCTTCGTGTCAGAAATGAAGAAGAGCGTCTAATAAAAGAGATTTGGTTCTTCCAGAATATTTGGTTATCAATCCCAATTGTAATACTAGTGTATTTAATAAGGAAAATATTTCTACCAATAGATTAAAACGCAATTTGTGCAAATTGCATGATAGAAATTTAAAATCCATCTTAGCCAGCAGAAATGAATATGTTGATCAACTAAATAAAAGGTTAATTGCGAAATTTTATGATAAAAATAAGATATTTTTTTGGTTTTTGATTCAGCAGAATATGACACCAACAATTACTATCGAAAAGAATATTTAAATACTCTACTACCAAATGGCCTTATACCACACAGGTTTGTTGTCAAATTTATTTTGTCTTATCTATGTTAGTATCACCATATAAGTAATAGACTGAGTTAAATTGATCTTCCACTGCATATAGATTGATTTTGAAAAAAACTATGCCTGTCATGCTACTGAAAAACTTAGATCCGCTGAATAGCTTATGTAATAGCACATAAATGGTATATAGAATTTTTGACAATAAACGTCATACATGCAAAAATTATGACACTGGTCAATGTGCTTCTAAGTATATTTTTATCCCCAAATTCAACTTTCATCTTCCGAAACTAAAGAATATTCTTTTCAATTTGTGTGAAAATAATTTTCGGTATGTTTATGTTTTGCAATTATAATAATTAAAGAACAAAGACAAACATCCTAAATATTTAACTATATTTATCGCAATATGTTTTCTGGCACGAACAACTATATATTGCACATTCAAGAGGAATATCAATTCGACAACAAGAGTTTTGGTTATGGTAGAGCAACCAAAGCATTAGAAGGAAATATACACGAAAAATATCATCTATAAAGAAGTGTTTGGTAAGATATCATCAAAGTAAATATTTTTAAACTATAATATGTAATTATCTAACTAACATGACTAAATTGATCATTTGTGTAAGTTCTGATGATGTCCTTTTATTTTGAATTCACGTATTATACTAATGTAATAATATTTTTCGGCTTTCAAATGATTTAAATGGTTAAACCATCATGTGTCATTATTAACGTGCATCGAACGTTCATAGATACTAGTTATTATAAAAACACGAATAATTTATGTTAAATGCTGAATGACTAAAATATCCTCGAAACTTTGATAGACTTTTATGCCCTTAAAATTTTGAGTTAAAGATAGATGTAATTGTAATATTCCAAATATTACCTCAAGAATATAATTCTTTCTGGATTAAAACTGATCCACATATGCCGACAGCAAATCCTACTCTACTAATATCTAGGACTTCTAATAAAACTACAAAATTGGTAACGTTGGAAACTTTATGAATTTGGATAAACTCCTAATATATTTATATTATACTTGTCACTTGATAAACAACTTACATAAAAAATTGTGGCATTCTTTAACCAATGTATAAATTTATTCGTATCATTGTGTAATTTTAAAATATTTTGTTCCATTTTGTGATGATTATCACAACGTTATTATGATTTGATTTGCATTAAAAATATATAACTTTTATTTTAAGCAACTCATCATCTAACTCTAACATTTATTTATGGTACGAGTTTGTAATGTTCGGCATAAAATATTTGTGTAATGCACGAGCATAGAGATTATTATTATAAAAGAACGAATATTCTACGCTAAATGTTGTACGATAAAAATATCCTCATTTATGTCCTTTGTAATATAATTATATATTGGATAAAAGTGTAACTTAAAACCTGGACTAATATTAATTCAGACCGAATTATAATCACAAACAAATTTAGTCGGACCTAAAAGTAAAAATTTTAAACGATCATATGATTTGGAGTTGGATAAAGATTAAGAATCATAGAAGAAGACCAATTCTATTAAAATTAATTATGTAATATTTATAAGCCAATTGTAGGTCTTGTTATTATAAAAGCACGAATAATTTGTGCTAAATGTTGCACGATAAAATAGCCCCCAAGATATTGATGAACTTTTATAATCTTAAATATTTATATAATTTAAAAATATAATTATAAATCACCTAAGGCTAAAATTCTTTTTCGATTTAAACTACACATAAGCCAAACTTACTAAATTAAATTTGGGTCAAATTCTTTTGGGTTTTTATCGTTTTGCGTCTTTGTGGTAGTAGCTTACTTCTTCGTGGACAACATAAAATTCCAATGTCGGCATACCAATCCTACTTGGACTATAACCGGACAAACAAGGTTAGATTCAAATATTTATCTCGGCCGCAAACATAAAAAGCAAATGAATTAAAACTCGAGTGATTAGAAAAAAAAATATTATGAAAGAACTGCGAAGAAACTAACATAAATTCATTTCCTTCTTAATCTCTTATTTGGCATGTGTAACAAAACTTACTCTTTAGCAACAAAAAATAAAATAAAATTACGAGCAATATGACTCACTAACATGACTGAAGGAGTATCCTCTTCAAATGGCTTAATTATTTAATGTAGGAAAATTATAATAAAATTCAGGAATAATTTTAGAAAGGCTTTACAGAAAAGACAAACATTGATAATATGATTTGTTTTTTTAAAGTATGCTTTTAATACGATGTTCATTCCTTTTGAATTCAACTATTATGTTGATAATATGATTGATTTTCAGTTTAAAAGATTGTTGTAGTTTTACTGAGACAATTGCTTTTTAATGATTTTTCCTTCTTGTATGTAACTTTTAATAAATCTAATTCCTTGTTTTTTCATATATTTATGATAAATTTAATTTTTGCTCCTTTACGTATAAATAACCGACTAAATGTTTACGTGCAACGCACGTACATAGAAACTAGTACTATATTAAAAGCACGAAGGCCCTTAGCAAAATGTCGTTCACCTTTTTTTTACCCTTTTTAGAATAGAGTTCACATTGGACAAAATAGTCATTTAATTATTCTCCTAGCTAATATTTAGGAGTTTGAAATTAAATCAATTTTTACTTATTTAAGCTTTCCTTATTTGAATTATATAATAAGTCTTAATTTTAGGACTTTAAAATCATTATGATTCTCCTTATTTATTATCGTCCATATTATTAGAATTTAATTCTAAATCTTAATTTCGTTTATTATATTATTATTATCCTTCTGCTTCTTCTATTTGTTTTATAAAGAACCATGCATGACCTTGCATAATTTTATGTCAATCATTTGTCTTTGTTTGATGTTTTGCTTAGCTTCAACGCTGGATTTTCAAAATTTTGTTATAAAAGGGTATAAAAATCTACCAAGTTTACATGATTATATTGTATATCAATATTTAAGGTTCATGTAAAAATTGGTGGGTTTTTATACCTTTTAGAACAAAATTCGCATTTAACATGAATGTACCAAAATATAATTTTGGATTTTTCTTGAGATTTTAGTGTTTGCTTTGAACCTTTTCTTTGCTTAAATATTGTGATTCAAAATAATCATGTAAAATTGGTAGATCTTTATATGCTTTATAACAAATTACTCCTTCAATATGAATGTACAAAAATATAATTCATGAAATTTTTCTTTAGACCTAAATGTTTGCTTAGAAAATTTTCTTTCTTCAGCATTCAGTCTAACAATTTCCAGCTCCCTATATTTTTAAAAAACAATATTAAGCTATGGGTACACGCGCAAAATGTGCACCTTATTAATCCTTAGCAAAATATCGTTTGTCTTTTTTACTCTTTTAAACAGAGTTTACATTGGATAAATTAGTCATTTAATTATTTTTCTAATTTGGGAATAATTATTTAGTTATTTTTTATATTTAGGAATATTTATTTAATTATTTTTTAATATTTAAAATTTTGAAATCAGTCTAAATTTTTATTATTAAAACTTTCCTTATGGTGATACTTTTTACTATCAATATTCATTTCAAACCTACGTATGATTCTACATTGTGAAGAAAAAACGTATCACGAATGTAAGTCATTAAGCCCTAATATTTTTTTTTGTCTTTTGAATTTGATAGGAAGTTCTAAATTCAAAGTCAACCCCAGTATTTAAAACTATACATTATATGTAGGATTTCAAAGTTGCTTCCAATATTTATTAAACCCCAATACTAAATACATAATGTTTGGATCCAATATGTAGAACTTATTTGAACTATGCATTATACCATAATTATAATAAGAAATATAATAGTAACATATAAAATAGGAAAATCGCGTTAGACAACTTTAGGTGCTTTTAGCCCCTTTTAGGTTTAGGAGTCTTTTGTTTGTTAGTATTACATTAGCTTATATTAGTTGTACTAATGTTTTGATTTTAGCTTATTGAATGTGATTTCTTCATTTATTGAGCTAGCTAAATTTCATCATTTGAGGAATTTTTCTTTAATTTTATAATTATGTATAACTCGCACATATTATCTAATAATATTCACTTGAATTTTTTAAAAATTATATATTCATTGGCATGGTTACACGCGAAAAGCGCGTACCCTAAGACTAGTTATATATAATACAACTTATCTACAATTTATCTACAACTTTCATACATTATTTCTATCCAGTTATATACAACTACAATATCATACAACTTAAATACAATTTTTATACAATATTGTTCAACTTTCATACAATATTTAAATAAAATATATATATATAAACAACAGAATACAATTTTACTACAACTTTACTATAATATTTGTAATATAATGTATGTCATGTCTTTTTCTTCGAGTTTCAATATGAAATTCAACCAAAATCAAGTCTAATCTTTACCAAAATACTCTCAAAATTGAGATATAAACTTCAAACCATATTCTCAATTGTTTGCAACAACACCCAGTCCAAACAAATAATAGTTTTTTAAAAACCCTAATTCGAATTCAAAGCTTCAAAGCTTTTTAATGGTGTCAATGGTGGAATTGCTGTTCTCTTTTCCTTTCGTTTACATTACTGAAATTAGAAATTGAAAGATAGAGAGAGACTTAGAGAGAATCCCAATTCTTTGCAACAACACTCAATTCAAACAAATAATATTTTTTGAAAATCCAAATTCGAATTCAAAGCTTCAAAACTTTTTAATGGTTATCAATGGTAGAATTGTTGCTCTCTTGTGCAAGATACGTGGGAGGGGGGGGTATGGAGAGAGAAATGTGGGGGGAGTGGGGTACGGAGAAAGAAAAGTGGGGGGAGTAGGATTTGTACGTTATAGTGATTGTAGGAATTGATTAATTATCCATAAATCCTAAAAATGTACATAATTGGTAATTTTGTATATATGAGGTAATTAAAGTGAAACTTGAGTAGGGAGAATAATAAAGTTTCCAATAGTGTATGGGTATATAAAAATCCCAAAATATTATTGAGAATTTTTAAATCATGTGTGTTTAACTATTTTTAATCTTAAAATTAATACGTAGACTAGGTACTACGTTAGTATATTTGTATGAATTCTAATTTTCTAAAGAAATATTAGCGTGTGGCTCCAAAAGTAATGGGTGCTTAAGCACCCAAAACTCAATACACAGATCCGCCACTTCTCGGATGGCTTATCATCCCGTATTAGAGTAGAACTTGTCCTTACAAAAATCAACTGTAATAATTTCTTAATTTTTATTTTATATTTTTCGAAACGAATATTAAATTAAATCTTTTGAAACATAAGTTAAGAATTATAATGATTTCAAGAGATTCGTAAGTATTACCTTTATCCAAAATAAATTGGCATCCTATAACAACACATAACAGAATTTGGCATTTTTTTAGCCTTATATTAGGTTTGGCAAAGATAGCCCCAAACAATTGGCATTATATAGCCAAATCTTAAACTCTCTTTTATATTCTCTCTCAAAAAAAAAACTACAGGCTTATTTTGGCTCCCCCCCCCTTCTCTCCTTGTATTTCTTCTTCTATCTCTTCTCTTTTGCTCTCATAGTTTAGTAAAAATTCTTGCAAATTATGCAACAAAAATCAGTAGGATGAAAAAGTAAGGTTGATCTCACATCAGAGAAAATCAGAAGCAAAAACTAAGAGAGAGAAAATATATTTTAACTTTATTTTTCTTCTCTTTTTTTTTTGAATGAGTGAGTGTGATTTAAATTGGTTGAAAATACATAAACGAGGCTATATACAAAATTTGAGCAAGATTAGTAAAAACTAAGAGAGCAAAAGTATATTTCAACTTTATTTTTCTTCTCTCTTCCTTTTTTGGTTGGATTGAATGAGTGTGTGTAATTGAAATTGGTTGAAAATACATAAACGAGGCTATATAAAATTTGAGCAAGATTAGAAGTGATTTAGACTGGTTTCAGGTAAAAAATTAGACCTAAAAATCCAACTATGATATGTGTATATCACGTTATATATTGTATATATCACACACAAGTTTTTTAGGACATCTGTGTATATCACTTTATATATCGCATATACAACACAATTGTTTTATGCACGCCCGTGTATATCAGATTGTATATCGTATATATAACACATATTTTTATGGATATACACAAATACACATAATATATATGAGATATCACTGATATATATAGAGAGATACACGGGTTACAATAGGGGATACACATATGGAGTCTTCTTGAACTTGAGTTCGGTCAAATCTGAAATGTGTTATACAAAGAAAGAAAATAAAATATTAATAATATATTTTGATATACACATTATTATTATGTTATACACTATGATATACAAATAATATAATTATTAATTATTGATCAAAAAAAGAAAATAAATTTTTGATATAGCATGTTTAAGCAAGTTCTAAAATATAAAAATAATAAATATAATTATGGGAGTAAATAATATTTTGGTATACAAAGAAAATTAATTTTTGATATACACAAAGAAGAAAAATAAACTTATGATATCTATTTCGGTATACACATGTCCGATGTGCTATATGCTGTGATATACAAATAATACAATATTTTTATTGTGATATACATTGATATAAAGGCAGTAATAATTGATAAAAAGGCAGCAATAACTATATATATAATTTTATATTATTGATATACAAAAAATAATATTATTTATATACAAAGAATGAAAATAAAATTTTAATATACATGTTGATATAGACAAAGAAGAAGAAAAAAAGTTGTGATATGCATATTATTATTGTGATATACATTTATTGGCTATTTGATGTCAATATCTATAACTAGGGCTATTTTTATTGGTATTTTGTTATACCATGCCGAAAGCATTAAAATCGTTCTTCAAAGAATAGTGTGCCCAAATTCAGCCCGGCCCGGCCCAATCGAAGCCCAAAAAAGCAGGCGTAGGAAAGGTCGGTTGACTGTCGAGTCCAGCTAAGTTCGTACTACTTATTATGCTCAATAACAACTACTGGGCATCAATCATCAATTCTACTAGACTAGAAACGTCTGAAATTGCCAACTGTCTGTGTTCCTCACGCCACACACACAGGCGCGGAGTTTTCTGAATTTAGTCAGATCGAAGTCCGCCGAAGATGCCTTCACGCCGGCGAACGCTTTTGAAAGTCATCATCCTCGGTGATAGCGGGTAAGTTCTCTCCTACGTCACACGGTTTTTTTTCTGTAAATTCAGATTCTTAATATTTCAACTTTCTCCTTTTCATTGTATTCTAGGGTTCAGTATCGCATGAGTCATTGCTCTTCATGTTTATTTTGCTAATTATTAAGTTTTCCTTGTTCTGCTAATAGATTGATTTTTCATTATCGTGATCTAAGTTTGGGATAGAGCGGAATAGTAACGTCGGATTCATAAATTCATTCATGCATTAGTGTCTAACTAGTTGACAATTGAGGCTGTGTTGATTTATTATTTGATTTATCGTGATCTAAGTTCCGCAAGTTGCTGAATTTTCATTATATGTCCATGAACCACTTCTCTTTGTGTTTTGCAGGGTTGGGAAGACCTCGTTGATGAATCAGTATCCTCGAAAGCTCTGTTACCTAATTTTTTTCTTAGTGTTTGTTCAATTAGTAACAAGTTCAAGATTATTAAGAAACAGTTCGATTCACTTTTCAGATGTGATTGTACCGTATAATTGAATTGCTGAATTGTCTGCCTTAACTGATTCTTTATAGATATGTAAATAAGAAGTTCAGCAATCAGTACAAAGCAACTATTGGAGCTGATTTCTTGACAAAGGAAGTGCAGTTTGAAGATCGGCTCTTTACATTACAGGTTTGTCATATGGTGTCTGATTGCTGTCTATTGACATATAAATCCACCAAGTCATGATTTTCCATATCAAATTTTCAATGCCTAGGTCTTCTATATTCCTTTACTCATCAGTGATTCCTTCTAACAACTCCAGAAGGAGGGAGGAATAGAGACAGTAAATATCAAAAAGGTCATGATCAATAATGCTAATCTTGTGACATTCCAGACCCATAAAAAAAATCTTGTGATGTTCCAGTCTAGGAATAATGAAATTTTGAAATAAAGTAAATATCATGCTGTTGAAGTTATTAGTTGTTAGTAAAGATGTAGGCTTGGTATTGCTTGATTACCAGCAGTTTCTTGAGATGTGGCATCTTCAATGAGTTGAAGATGTGGCATTGAAGATGTGGCGACCAAATTCGTTAATGGTGCATTCTTTTTGCTACTGTATGCCTCTCCCTATACTTCCTATATGGATACTGTAGATTCTCCTGCCACAGAACTAGAGATTGAGAAGATAGTCTTTGGCCTCCTGGGATGGCTTGTTTGCTGCTACTATTAATAGAGGATGGTGATGATTTCTGCTGTTAGCTATGTAGGAATATAGAACACAGGAAATGGAATGGAATTGCTTTCCGAGTTGATCAATAGGATTTATCCTTTTTAAATATCTTGAAATAAGGATACAAGTATATGCATCCACATTTTCAGCATTATCTTTGGATTCCTCTGCTTGAGCTGTTTTCACTTTTATTATTTATTTGATGGGTTGCAACATTGTGTTTTCTGAATTGTTACATGTCTCTTTGATTTCAAGAAAACAGAAGTCATGTTTTAACATCTTCACTAGAAAAATAAAAAGGGGTGTGTGTGTGTGGGGGGGGGGGGATAGAGAAAGGGAGGTTAATAGGTGACTTGAAAAATGGCATGCTAGGGTGATTGTATAAATTCTCTCAGCCAATCACTGGAAAAGAAAATTTGTGAGTCAAATTTTGGTTTCTTAAATAGAGAAGGGTAAAGGGGTGGCCTCATTACTCATCGAATTCGAATGATGCGCCACTGCATCTCGGGGATTTCTCAGTTATTAAAAAATTGCTGGTCTCTTAAGTATGATCTGGGACCCATTTATCTCTATTAATATATGTCTAGGTATAGCAATGACTCCATTCCTGTGGCAAAAAGTTCCCATATAGGACTTTATCTTACTCTGGATGAGTGACTGAGTTATAACGCAATGCAGTAGAGGTTAGTTAAGTGGATGGTTTACATCATGTACTAAGCTTTTTCCTCAGTTAGGGCATTTCTTTTGGATATAAGAAGATAGTATTTGTATGCACTGATCTTCTCAGATGATACTGTGTCAGTGACAGACTTTTTTGGTTATTAAGCATGTATCGTTGATGGATTTCGGTTTAAGTGTTTCACAAGAGCATGGTTTCTTACTCTGTCCCAATTTATGTGGCACTTTTTCCTTTGTAATCTGTCCAAAAATAATGTCACCTTTCTAGGCTTCTTTTCTAAGCTTGTTTTAGACCACAAGTTTCGGAAGTCTTCCTTTCTTTTTAAACTCCGTGCCTAGTCAAATGATGCCACATAAATTAGGACAGAGGGAGTAGTATGCTTTTATCAGTATTTCTTTGTTGTACTTGTGAGAAAAAGAAGAAATAAACAATTCTTTTTTGTTCCTTTCATATAGAAAATATTCTATGTAGGGTGAGAAATAGGTTTCGTTGGTTTACAGACATTTGTTTCTTGCTCATTATCACTAGTAGTTTTCCTCAGTTTGGACTGTTTTTTAAGAGTGTATAGGAAGTCACCTAACCTAATAGTGAGCTCTTTTTGGGGATTGTGGAACGGGAACCTACTGGCATAGGTGGTTAATGGTCTCGGTGTTGCTCTGGCTTCCTTGCGATGGAGACTGGAGTATTACTTTCTTCACCTCATTTAACTAGAATTATACACTTGCAATGCTGCTTAAACTGGGGATGGGTGTTTTAAATCAAATGGATTTTGGTACACATGCTTGTGCTCCTGTCAAAAAGAAGTAAGTGGGTATTAAAGCCAGTTTTGCGGATTTTGAATGCAAGTACCTGAGTGAGCACTGACTGGCATTTTCACGGAAAATTTGTTTTAGGACTCCGTTTAAAAGTTCTCCAAAAAGATACTGCAACTAATGCAAGTCCATAACTAAGCATTTTTCTGAGATGGCAGTCCTTAACTAAGCATTGACTGGCATTCTCATGGCAATTTTAGTGCCCATTTGCAAGTTAAGTTAAGCTGCCCTTCCCAAATGATACCATATAACACTGGACAAGGTAATAGTCTGTGAGATGGCAATGGAAAGAACTGGTTTCAAGGGGAAAAAAGAAAAATATCGGAGACCATTAGTTTGACCAAAAAAGTTAGATCTCAATCTTTGATGTATAAACAGGAAAAATGGAGGACTTAACAGTAACAGAGGTCATACTATGTCTTCACTCCCAGTATGTTTTCCTCATTCAACCCTGCATCAAATATCACAATAGCTTACCTGAACACCCCCTCCCCCCCCCAATTCATTTTAAAAAAAGGACCTAAATTTGATATATGGTGTTTCTGTCATTTATCCAAGTAGTTCCTGTCATTGTACTTAAGTTTGGTTCAATTCTGTCTGAGGATCCACTGCAGTGAAAAGGATGGTGTATGCCTTGCAGGTTTCTTTTTAAATATCCAACCTGAATATTCTGTGTATCTAATCCAGTTCTTGCTTTGTCAACAGTTCATCTCTCTCTCTCTCCTCCTCGTTTTCCTCCTTAGATCTACTCTTTGATTGATATAAATTTTGATGTCTGGAAAAATTGCTCAATGAGCTTTTACCTAGAAAATGATGCCTTAATTTCAAACATCAGCAAGTATTAGGTTCGGTACTGGGGAGAGGCAATGGGTGCATGTATTACCAATTTTATATTTTACTTACGGACAGGTCAACCTGGTCTGCTTCCTGCTCTAACTTCGATTTTCTGCTGGGTCCAGATTTGGGACACAGCTGGCCAAGAGAGATTTCAAAGTCTTGGTGTTGCATTCTACCGCGGTGCTGATTGCTGCGTCCTTGTGTATGATGTAAATTCAATGAAGTCATTTGAAAACTTAAACAATTGGAGAGAAGAGTTTCTAATTCAGGTATTACTTCTTTGTTTGCTTCTGCCGATTGTTCACCAGGTTTTTTCTCTATTTGATTCTATTTTTACCTCCTTACGTTTAACTGTTTTTAGCCCTATTTGCCTCTGGCTGAGATGACGAAATTATGAGTTTTTCCCTCAATCCTCATGGATCTTGTTATGCTTCATCTTTCATGAGTTGCTGATTTAGTGCTTCTCCCTTCTTTTGTTATCTTGCTGATTCTTATGAATCAGCCGCTTGTATTTGTTATAGCCCATCAGTTTCCTGTTTTTTTAATCTTTTCGCCTAGAAATTACGGGAAGATTGATGTTAAAAATGATGATATTAGCTGTTTGGTATCTTAACCATTTATGAGCTACTTTTTCCTCTTTAGACAACTACTCAAAAAATATGGGATGAATATTCTGATGGGTAGGAATTTTGCTGCAGGCAAGCCCGTCGGATCCAGAAAATTTTCCATTTGTTGTGCTGGGGAACAAAGTTGATATTGATGGTGGAAACAGTAGAGTGGTAAGTTCCTGATCCAACTAATTGTATATTGTGCCAAACCCCCTCTTTTTAGTTCCTTGTCTGTTGCTCTCACCCACTTTTTCGTGGCTACTATAGTTCCATAGGGAGGACTAGTTGCATGGAGGTGTTATATTCTTCTCTTTCATGAAAGATGCTCATCTGCTCTGTTTTAGGTGTCGGAGAAAAAAGCTCGAGCCTGGTGCGCTTCAAAGGGTAACATTCCCTACTTTGAGACTTCAGCCAAGGAAGGCACAAATGTAGAAGAGGCTTTCCAATGCATTGCTAAAAATGCCCTGAAGAGTGGGGAGGAAGAAGAAATGTAAGTTGGAACATTATCTATACTGATTTTCTTTTTCACCGGTATCTATAGTAATTGACCATAAGATTCTAATAGTAGTACATTATACGCTCAAGATAAAGGAAAAAGTTTCTATCTTCCCAATAAAGGGTCAAATCAGTTTGAGACAACCTGAAAAGAATGCGGCACATTACTTTGGAAACTAGGGAGGTAAATGCGGGGCATGTGATTTGTAGGACCGAGCACAACTCTTCTAGGCTAGATTTATACTAGATGAAAATTAGTTTCAGTAATAAGATATTTATTACCTTCACTGTAATCGTGATACTAATTTGCTTTTTACTTTTTTTTTCTGCCACAACTTTTGTACGGTAAAGATACTTGCCCGACACCCTTGATGTTGGCACTAGCAGTCAGCCAAGGACAGGTGGATGCGAGTGTTAAACCAGTTCATCATTTTTGAGCTGATTATAGATCTTGCACCTGCGAAAATATGGATTCCTTTAGCCCTCGGTTTATTGTTTGCATCTCTTGTGGTGTGTTTTTCCGGTAGATTATCAAGTTGTACCTGTATATTAGCTTTTGCAAGGGGAGCTGGTTGGTTCCTTGGTGCTCGAACTCTGTTGGTGCTATTTATGTTATTACTTTGGTGAACCTTCAAGATTTGATGGATGGATGTACGCATCTCTGATGAAAACTTTTGCTTGCTAATAATTGTAGAAGCCATATTCAGTTCTTTTTGCTTTACCTTGCATTTGTATAGTTTACTAAGCATGTGCTTCACATATATGATGTCTTACAAATGATGAAATAATTGGCAGTCGCACAGTATTAGGGACTTGAGATTACTGTGCGACCACGCCAAACATTGTGCACATTAACTAAATCAAGGCCCATCGCCGCGTGGTAACTCAGTACTACTAATAAGAGCATAGGTGAGAAGTCCCAAGAAGTTATCGCATTTTGAATAAAAATTCTCAATACCACTCGCCTAGAAGAAAAATCAAAATTGCATTTCATTATGATCTTGCGCATCAGTCGAAAGCCCAAGATAACATAGATATAAAACTAGTCTGCAAAAGCAAAAAAAGAAACCTGCAGGCTGCAAAGGACAGCGGTCTAAAGAGAACCCAACAGTGTTGGATGACGGGGCACAAACGCTAACCATACGATTAGTACACTGGTTTTGTGTAAAACAATAGACACCAAAGAGACATTACATGCAGCCACTAAGACTCCAAGTTACATTTAGAAGCAGTTTTAATAAGCAAGAAAATCATGCACTAGAATAGGAGAAAGGAAAGGATGCACAGCAACCACATTCGTCTTTAAAATAGAACACCTGATTAATTGAAGCAACATCATATTGTCTGTTAGAAGCCAAATCAGGAAGTTGTCGGGAGGTGCACAAAGAACGCCGCAGGTGAAAGATAAAACCAAAACGAGCACTTTACTATCATACATAGAAGCATAAAAGATCTCACATTTACAATACATTAACAGAATATAATGTACTAGAAACCACTTATATTTCACGGTCCAGTCTAGTCTATCAACTTTGCTTTCCAGCAATGAAACAACTAGCAGACATCAATCCCAAATTTCAGTCACCGGAATGTGATTAACACATGACAACAAGTGCTAAAATTTATGGAGCAACTACCTCTTCCAAATAAAACTTGGCAAATGCTCGGTTATAAAATAGAGAACCAGAGCGTTTTTCACAACCAAATGAAGTAAATAAATAGAGAATCAGCGCTTGGCAGCTGCAGTAGCAAGTTTGAATGCGAATAGGAGGAAAAGGAGCCAATTATCTCTAAAAATTTCACTATAATAATAACTTGAGAATTCTGAAATGTAATTATGGCCAGAAAACTACTCTAACCGCTGTCTGGATGGATCACAATTTACAATTATACTGGGTGCATTCACAGTCCGAAAAGTTAGCAGTACTTGCAAAACAAATCTGTGAACAGAAAAATCCTTTTAATAACATAAAAAGTGAAGTGAGTATTAAGCATTTATAACAAGGCCGACAAATTACTTACCCTACTTTTAGATCCACCAAATCCCCCCATCCTTTATATTCAATCAAGCTAAATATTGAATAAATATGCCCCCACTGAAAGGTTGGAAATGAATTTAACAAAATAATTAATTGTGGAAAATTTGAGGAAACTTGTCCACTATCAGTTGACAAATTGACAAAAAAGGAGACAGATTGCCCAGAAATGTCTGTAGCTTTGGTGAATTTAAACCTGGAATCCAGCAAGATCTGAACAAAATGTTGACATGATGGTCTATTTTCGTGGAAGATAGTTGTTTATCAATAAGAAGGAAATAAAGCACACTCCATGGGGTAGCCTGACGGGTGAAAAGCTGGACTGCCAGTGACTCTATATGAATTATTCTTATATGTCTAAGTCTTGGCAAGCAAAGTTGTCAGGTATCTATGCTGGTGGGAGGTGACCAGTACCCAGTAAATTACTCGAGGTGCCCAAGTTGCCCCGGAGCACCGCCATAAAAAGGAAGAAAAAGTATGATGTTTCGTGGTCACAATTTGTGTCTGCTGCAGCAAACACAGGCCAGTTTACATTGTTAGAAGACAGAGATAAAAATGAGTCCATAGACAGATAGCCAATCAAACTTAATAGAGACCACATAAAGAAAAACTAGAACACATAACAGAAAGAACAATAGCTTATCAAAATTTTAGTTACTGCAAGAAGTCTGAATAATCAGTCTTCTTAACCAGCCATGGAAAAAAATTAAAGGAAAACTGTAAGTAAAATAATGTGAAGGAATTAGACAAGGCAAATGGAAGAGGGGGAGTAGGGAGGTGGGGGAGAAACAAAGAAGAACTTTAAGCTTTAGAGGATGCAAAAACAAGTTTTTCTTTCATAACTGAGAACCATTACCAACCTATTGCCCCACTCTTTCCAAGGTCCCACATCTTGAATATTTAACTTACATGTTCTCAGAATTCTATCAGTCCTCAGATTCCTTCTCATATAGAAAAATATCTATTATCTAAACCAATCCTTTCAGCTGGAATTTGGATACACAAAGAGAGCTTTTAACTTCTGCAGATTAGCAAGTTTAAGTTAATGAGGACAACAATGATGAAAGGGTAGACACATACTCATCATGACGAAAGGTACTCGAAGACCGATTCTTTGCTCTTTTGTTTTCTAGATGAGTTCATCCACATGCACTTGAGAAAATATTACTTGGTTCTAACTGAATAAGCTTAACCTACTTTGAGGGCTGCATTGAATTTCCTGAAACTGTTGTAGGCATAAAAGAGCTTGGTGTAGGAATTCCTGCCATTATGGGTCTTGAATTCGGTAGCCTTTGGGAGCTCATTGCATTTAGAGGCCTAGGTGCAGTCATTCCAGGCCTGTTAGCAAGTAGTGATTGTGGCACAGGACGAGATGAAGAAGCATATCTTGATTGAATTATTTGATTACGCTCATGGATAAGCCTCTGTTTTGACCTCTCCAGCAGTTCTCTGACCCTCATAACCACATTATCCATGTCACTAAAGAAGGTTAACTTGCTCTCCAGCTTGTGTAACTGCAAAGAAGCAACTTGAAGGGTTGAGTGCTCTTTGAGAAAAGCAAAGCTAAGAGAGTCAAACTTAAATCAGCTCAAAATCAAGTCGGCAGAACCTGCGAGAATATGATCAAAACTTGACCAGACAAGTCCTAACTCAATGATCAAACTCGGTTAGGATTCCTCCAATGTAAAGCAACATAAACATTCAACCAAAGAAGGGAGAATAGAGGATGTATTTCCCAAGAGATAGAGACAGTCTACCATTCATCTATACAACACTGTAATTTTTTCTCTTCTTAAAGGAAGACAAATACATTTTATACTCCAAGTGGAAAACAGCTTATTATCCATTCCTTAATTACGAACAAATCATCCAGAGCTGCTTTGAATGCTCAAGATCTATTTCAGCCTACATCTTGCATTAAACCACATTAGCCGATCAGTCTCAAGTTTGACTGGAAGCCTAACCTAGCAGAAATGGGTGAAGAGCTTGCAGCTGTTGGATGATTCCCATAGAACGTTAGGAGCCCAATAGATACAGGTACCTATTGCAGGGTGGGAGGTGACAGGTATCTCATGGAATTAGTCGAGGTGCACGCAAGCTAGCCCGGACACCACAGTTATTAGAAAGATACAATTGTCAAAGAGCTGGCTGGCCAAAATTACCTGCTTCTCTATTAATGACGTAGTAAGCTGCCGAATTTGGTCCTCTTCTTGATCTGCAAGACATTTTGCCTTGACTGCTGCAGCCGACAGAGCAGTGACTGCTGCACGATTGATCTTATCGATATCCAGATCATTTTTGGTCTTCAAAGGATCTTTTCTCCCATCTACAGAGTCTTTCGCTTCTCCAGCCCCTGAGCAACAGAGCACCAAGGGAAAAATTCAGAATAATAGGAGTTACAAATTCTTAAAAGCCTTGCTATAGTGCAGAGAGAAGGATATGAATGAGTTTTCCACTCTTGGAAGCAACAAAAAAGAGAAAAACACAGCATAAGCCCCGAGGCTATGGCAATCGCACTTTCCTACTCCAACTTTAGATTTTATTGTAGTAATTCCTAATTATCTAAACGACTATTTAAAATAATTGGTCCTTGTAACATTTAACCCTTAAGGGTAAAACTGTTTTTCTAGATGGTTTGAAACCCCGAGGAAGATCACTCTTGATGAAGAGGAGATCAATACTGTAATTATCATGTTCCGAACAGCACAAGCATTTGCTTGCTATTCTTTTACCTTTCATCTAAATTTGTTACCTTAATTGATTCTGAAATTCCCGCATACAAAGTCATATAAGAGCTTCCACACAAAAATCCTAAACTGGCCACCTTACTTGTCCCACTTTGCCCATCATTTGGGTTCCCCAGCTCCAACAATCCATCAACTCACTGCAGCCCCCCTAGCCCCTCCTCCCCCTCCCAGCATTGCATCTCCTTTCTAAAAACTCCTGAAATTCCTGTCCCAATTCCACACAGGACCGGCTCGTCCTCCCAATTCCACACCTCTCCCGTGTTAGTTCAAGCTGTTTTCATTTCAAGGTCAACTCATCTCTTTTCTCTCTATCTACCTTTACCTGTGGATTCTCATCAATGATTCCCACCTTACAAGAGGGGACTATGCATGTGTAAACTCTCCATTTCATATTATATGATGGTAGCCCAAGAAATGTATCATTGTATATGTCACTTTTTGCTTGAGTAAGAAGCTGAAGATGATAATTAAAATCGAGTATTATAGCAATTGTAATGGTAGTAAATATTAAAGGTAAAGCTAGTTGGATTAAAAAACGCACTATATCAAAGTAAATGACTACGAATTCTTAAAGTTATTATTAAACCATGATATCAATGGCATGGTGTCGAACACTTTTTAACAACCCTAAATGAAAGAGTATAAATAAATCGAGAGAGAGAGTGTGTGTGTGTGTGCATGACACTTAACATGAGACTAAGACAGTATCAGAGGGATTCAATTTAAAGCACCCAAAATAAGGCAGCAATCATCCTTACAACTTTCTGCGGGTTATTTGTTGGGAGAGGGAGTTGCAGGGCGCAATAAATGACACAGGGGAATATGAGAGTTCGGAGAGGTGGGAGATAAGAGGAATTTAGAGGGAGACTAATACATTGTGTAGCGAAATAGGAAAGATAAAGGGTGCTGGAATAAACTTCAGTGTCATTTTAATTTGAAGATCTGGGTTTGGTGATGAGAACTAAAGCACTGTCATGTTACCAATTGCAAACACGAGTAATGGCCGAAGACTCAAAAAGATCCTCTCCTATTCTCTTAGTTGAAAGATTATTTTATAAAATCAATAGCTTGCTGATTTTCTTGTAAATGCACATCATGTATTTTTATTTTATTTTTTATAATTAAAGGATGCCATATAGCTTTATGTTGACGAATCGTATCCACTTGTGCTTGCACTCCATGATTAGAATATTTTCCACTTCATTTTTAATTAACTGTCTGTTTCCAGCTTTGAAGCTCGGTGGATGATAGGCCCGCCTCTCTATCCTTCTCCACTTAAGTACCTAACTTGGTTCACCAGCTAGGATTTGAACTTGTTACATGCACCAATAACACATCCCATTGTACTACCTTTGGCATTGAACCAAAGCCCTAGCGCAACATAATTAGCAGAACTTAAACTATGCATAAAACATAACACCAAATTGAGAACTTGGACCTGTATTTTCATCATTTTCAGCTACAGTGTTCGATTTCGCAGATTGCTCAGGCTCCTTTGATTGCACAGCAGGCATCATATCCTCGTCTTTAGGAGTATCTGGAGAGTCAGAAGGCATGGCTGTTAAAGCTCTATCAACTGACTCCTTTTCAAAGCCGGGTGGAAGCTCTAATTTAGACGTTAGATCATCTGATTCTGCTGTGGTACTTGGTGCCTTTCCCACTGCCAACCCTGCATCATCTGGTCCTTTAGGTGATGCAGGTTCCCCATCTTTGTCAGTAGGAATTTGACTGGATTGCTTTGAAGTATCAGATTTCTCTGGATTTTCGTCATGCGCAGAGACCAAATGCGTCGCTTCTCCAAGTTCCTTTTCATTTTTCTCTTCATGGTTTTCACCATCCTGCTCTACACGCTTTTTCTCAATGTTCACTTCAACTTTGTTCTCTTTGTTTGGTGCAATTGACAAACCATTCTCATCGATAACTGATGTCAATTTTTCTTCTTTCTGCATTTCAACATTCTCATCCTCATCTTTCTTATCTTCTGGATCAACTGATCCATTAGCAGGTCTGCATAACTAAATTAGCAATTAGACTACAACTCAATTCAATACCTGTTAACTAAAGCTAAAGGGAGGAACACAAACCTATCTGAATCAGGTGATGTCTTCCCCTCTGGTGGATCTTCCAAAACAAAACAGTGCCTTAAGGCTAGCTGCTCACCAGATGGATTGCCAGAAATGGATTTCAAAGAGCTGCGTACTGAGGCAGTAACCCTGTTAGCTTCTACCAGTTTCACCAGGAACGCTGCCTAGAGAAGGAAAGCATCATAATGAAAGCAACCAAAACATTTTTTTTCAGAATTATACAGAAAACATTTATTCCAGTAATCACTTTGGTTTTCCTGGTTTCAACTCCTCCTCTCCCCTCTACTTTTCAAGGGCAAACAGCAATATCACAAAGAAAAGATGGATTGATCAGTAAGTTCATTGTGTTCATCCATATTTTGATAATAATCAGAGGTTTAACAGCAGAACAGAAAACCAACTGGATTATACTTTTAACGACTGCCTCCTTTGAACGGAATTAAAATATCTCATTGACACGCAGTGCTAAAATCAAACCCTATCCTTCTCAAAACAAGGTCTCAGACTGTAAAAATGGTGAGGAAAGACTTCCACCGCGGGAAAGATTTGACCTTGATCAAGTAAATAACACAAACAATTTGATTTCATTATTCTGGGAAAGACATGTAAAGATTTCTAGCTTTCAATGGAGTGCCTTGAGCGCTCAGTTGCATCACAATTGTGGTTGAGCCTATCAAAAGGAAAAGAAACCAACATACCAGTGCCATTACAGGATTTCCAGCTTCCGCAAATGAAACACGTTCTCCAAGTGGAGGATAAGAACCAACAGCTGTAAATGCATCCCTCAGCGCGTTGAGTGCACAGTTCTCACCAACTTCCTCCCGAGGAATTAGCTCATTCACATTCTCTGGCTTTGAAGTTTCCACTGTGGATGAAAGCTGATTGTCATTTCCATCATCCTTTCTCTCTTTTGTTTCTGGGGCATCAATACTGGCTGATGTATCATCTTTAGACAAAACTGTGTCTTCTTTTTCTTTAACACTCTTGTTACTTTCAACATCAGTATCCAGGAATATATCCTCTATTGGCATTTCAATAAAGTGCAGAATACACTGAGCTTTGGTCTTCGTAGCCACATGCTCAGCAATTTCATTCCAGTTTTCCTTATAAAGCTCTAGCGCCTCAAGGAGAAGAAGAGTCTCCTGATCTGTCCACTTCCCACCACTTGCACCGCCAGCCTCAGCAGGCTCCATAAGAATGAAATCTGAAGGGGACATCCCAGATCCAAACTTCCCGTTGCTGAAGCATTCGCTACACAAGTCAAAATCTGCCTATGTAGTAAAAACAACAAACACAAGAAGACAGTCAGGCATTTAAGTAAGTACTCAAGTTTTGACAAATATACTTCAGAAGCGACGATGGCGTTTTAATATCTAATTGAACAAGAAATTATGAACCATACAACCTAAGGATATTAGAACATGGACAAGCTGCATCATTTCTCATATCAGTGTCTTATCTCATTAGCCCTAAAAGGAAAAAGGACATTAGCATTGAGCAAATACCTGCTTTTGACAATGATACCGCTTTCTTGAGCAGTCCGCTGAACAAGAGTTACAATGGTACTCAACAGCTGGCCCTTCAGACTTCATCAGTTCTTCAGCAATAGCTGACTCTGGAAAGAACCCAGAAGACAGAGGAGTAGCTACACTAGACCTCGGAAGAACTGGGGTCCATGTTTCATCTGATTCAAATCGAAACAACTTATCAACCAAAGAATCTGTCTTTGCTGACTCGTCTGCATCAATATCAACTCTCATATCTGAATTAGTTTGTGGGAACGGGTGGTAATTAATTAAACCACAGTAATCTAAAAACTCCATCACTTCCTGCTTTGCATCCAAATCTCCTGATGAGAGCTCAGACAAATCATTCAACTCAATTTGAATGTTGGGGTCAGCGTGATACTTTTTCATGATCCAATTCCGTATCTCCGTGTATATTTCTGAATTCCTACTTTCTGACTTCCCACTGAAGAATGACGGCATTGTTCGTTTCTCCAAAGGATGAACCTTTGTCCAAGAAAACCAACCTAAGAACTTTGAAAATGTCATAAAATATCCGGAAGATCCCTAATGCTTTTAAAATTTAGTAACAGACTATAGATTAGAAAGATGAGAGAGCAATTTCCAGTTTAAACTTTTGAAAAACTCTTTCCTTTTTGGAATGCCTAAATTGTTGACACCATTCCATTTCTATACAACTCCGGCAATTGTCAAGAAATAAAATTCATTGTTGTTCAAATTCTAAACTATGATATGATATTTTCAATGCCAAACTAACTTTCAACCATTACTTTAATAGTTTCTTCTACTATTACTAATAAAGTGTACAAGTCAAAAATAAGATGGAAGAGTATTTACTATGAAATTGTAAATGTAAAAACTTCTCTTTATTTGTAAAGTAACACTAAATCTATCTCAAAGATATAAACTTTAACCTCATAAATTCAATTTCTAGTTTCAACCAGATCTTCAGCTTACTCTATCAACAAACATATGCAATTCCTCAACTTCCAAATTTATAAAAGGCTACTTATAACTCACCGGCATGAGTCGGAACAACGTGAGCATTAGGATCTCGGGATCTAATTGCCTCAATTTCAGCTTCAATTTCAGCCTCTAATGCCTCCAAATCCTCCTTAGCTTCATTTAACTCTCGCTCAACCTTCAACGCCTCTTCTCCGCCGGCCACAGCCGTTGGCAGCACCTCCGATTCACTCTTGACACCAGAACCAGACGGAGAAGCAGCTGCGGCGGGGGCGGGGGCGATGTTTGGCTGCTGGCGTGCAGCTCTCGTGAGGGGACCGTTGTGGATCGGTGGAAAAGGTACTGATGACTGCTTCTCACGCGCCTGACGCTTCGACGAAGTTGACGGAGGAGTCGAACCGGCGCCTCCGCTTCCAATGGCGCTTGCTTTTCGTTTCTGACCGCCGCCTCTCCGACGAGACGTAGGTGCCTCGGCAGACGGGACATCAGCCGCTTTCGTCGGCGTGTCGGTAGTCGCCGGTGGTGGAGTTCCGGCGTCCTTCCGTTTCTCCTCCATTATTTGAGAGCTGAACTACTTGCAACTACACTCAGATCGTCGTCTTCGAAAAGGAGGATATGTATTTTTTGAGTCTCAGGGTTGATTCGTTGCACCGTCGGTACATGCTAGTTTACGTGGACTCTCTAATAAAAAACGAAAATATTCATCAACTAGACCAGAACCGTTGATGACATTACCAAGTCTTTGCTTCAGTGCGTATATAGAACGGCTATGGAAAAAATATTATATAAATATTATATTTGATTTATAAAATAAAAGTATATGTTCTTAAAAATAATAAATGTTGGTCGTGTGTGCCTAATTCATTAAAAGAAAGAGTACTGCATAAAATTTTTCAATCATCTGTTAATATATTCAATTATAAACTTATTTTAGTTTTATAATGTCATCACTCCAAATTTAAAAATTATCATTCTTCCTTCCCAGTTTCAATATTCACACATAAACCTTAAAAGATTTATAATTTAATTTTAAAATTTTAATTTAAGAACTTCACCAAAAAATGAATTAGGTTGATGAAATATTGATAGTCTCCTGCTTATTTTATCTTCTTCTTTTTTCTCTTTGAACCTACAATAATTTTGACTTATTTTCGATTCTTTTTCCTTATTAAACCAACGACAATCATATTTGTTAGGGATATATCAATTGAAAAAAGAGTTTCCCACTTATTCTCTTCTTTTTTTTCTTTTTTCTTTTTTTCTTTTTTTTTGTCTCAATTTTGAATTTGGTAAAATCAAATTTTATTTGTATTTAAATTTTATAAAGGCAAATAACATTTTGCTAAGGAGTTTCGTGCTTTTAATATAGTATATAAATATATAAAATATAAATATAAATATAGATATAGATATAGATATAGATAGATATATAAATATATAAATAAGAAAATAAATTAAATTTTATTATACATGCTTTCCAACTGTGATTATATCTTGATTTAACTTTGTATAGCTATTAAGAAATTGGGAATAACATATCTTCCATTTGGTAAATTGGTATAAAGATATGATGTTACTTAATTTAATCAAAATCTAAGAGAGAAAATATTATATAAAGAAAAATAAATATGAATCTTCATGCGATTTTGGACAAAAAAGTCATCAAATAAACTCTTTAAATGAAATTTATTTTAAATTTGTTGTAGTTTTTAAGTTTCACATTGACACAGCACTTAAGAAGAAGAGTGAAAAGTTCTACTATTTGGTAAGAGAACATTTAAGTCAAAAGCGTGTTTTAGTATTTAAATTACAATTATTGGTTAAATATTTGGTTTTGAAGTAATAAATTCTAAAAGAAAAGAAATTATAAACTAAAATCTTACTCGATTTCAAGTTCTTAATTATATAAGTTTGTACATAGTTCGAATATGGAAATTTAGCCAGTAAATTTTAATTGATTTTGTAATCCTAAATATTAGGAAAATAATTATGACTATTCCTAAATATTAGAGAAATAATTTAATTAATATTCCTAAATATTAGCTTATACATTAAAAAGTAAAAGACTATTTTGTCTAGTGTGAACCCTATTTTTAAGGGTAAAAAGACAAACGATATTTTACTAAAAGCTTTCGTGCTTTTAACATAATATAGATAGATATAGATTAGTAATTTATAGAAATTGGTTAATTAATGGTGTTATTTTAAGTGCTGATACCTTTTGTCATTTAAATTGAATATATATTGAAACTAATAAACAAGATTTCAACATTTAAATTGAAATTTTCACTTCCTACTTTACCACATTGAGAGTGGTTCAGATAAGGGAACTCACCGCAGTCGTAGCGAAAGCGAGTCTTCATAGGATAATTGCCACTGCTTATGAATCCGAACTTGGGTGATCTAACCATGACCAGGATAAAACTTGGGTGAAACTAAGTGGAGGTCTGAACCGATTGATGTTGAAGAATCAGCGGATAGAGCTTTACTTAGTTCAACATGTGCTTTGGCCCTCTATTTTTAGATGTACTATTTTTGTAGGTGTTTTGAGACATTGAATAGGTGCATGTAGTATTTATGGACTTGTTGGAATATTTGGATGGGATCCGAGGGAGCTTGGGTGAGTTTCGGACCACCCGCAACATATTTGGAGGCTGTTGATTAATGGTGCACGTTTCACTTTCACCTTTAATTTATTTGGTATGACGACATGAGTTAAACTTAAATGAAAAAATATGATCCTTATAAATTTGTATAGTCAATCCCAATTTATTTGAGATTGTTGGTTGTTAATGTTATTTTTTTAGGTAAGAGCTTCTTTATTTTTGTTGAAAATATTAACTTAGCCAAATAAATTGGTAGCGAACTTTTGCTTTTCTGCGTATCTGTTAGCAATATATAAATTGACTATATACGCACTATCCACTAAATATGGTGAAGGGGGCTGAATTTTTAATGCAATTACTAAATCGTGGTTATTATTATTTTTGGTAATATAATAATAACTAGTACTAACTAGAATGACAAATGCAACATATGGATTTTGAAGGCTTAGTAATTGGGTACACTGTAGTTTTATACAATTGGATAGTAATTATAAGTATTTCCGCAAAGATGCTTAGATAGACATTAGGTGCAAATGTTGTTTAGAAAAGTTATTTTGGTGAAACAAGATTGTATTTGGATTATGTCGTTTTTAATAGACCTAAAAAATGAAATCATCAACTTGAAATTTGTGAAATAGACACGTATTTGCAAATTCTTCATTGTTTGCAAAAATTTCTTTTATACCCAAATGAAAATAGATGAGTATTTATTAATTTTGTATGACTCGTCTCTTCTTGTTGAAAATTAAACCAAGATTAATTAGTATTCCTAAGTTGTCTAGGATTTAGTATTTACTAGTTTATTTAATTCATGTCTAATTAGAATTTGTTTACCAAGTTCATATTGGAATAGGTTTTGTTAGTCTAGTCAAATTTAGTTTTGTAGTATTATAAATAGGAGTGCTACTACATATTTTCTATTGTGGAGAAGTAGCTACGCTGTAGAGAGATTCAAGAGTTTATGAGTTGTGAAAAAAGTCTCCTACCAAGTTCTCTCCCTAATTTAATAAATTTCTTGCTTGTGCCTAAATTGTTCTTCGGGGTCTTTCAATCCTTCAAATTGGTATCAGAGCCTGTGTGAGATTATGCCAGAGCCGATAGGAGATCCAACAAAAATATGGATACTCTATTACCTAATTGTCCCGTTTTTGTGTTTGATGGCAAAAATAATTTTAAAATTTAGTATCAAGAGATGAAGAATTTTTTTAAGGCTATTGAATTATGGTCCACCATTGATGAAGGGTTTGAGGAACCCCTAGAAGGTACAACGTTGACGGGTGATGCAGCTACGCAATTGGAGAAGAAAATACATTTAGATTATAAGGCACGCTACTATCTCGCCATTAGAGTCGACTTGTATATATCTAAAAAAATATTTGCATGCAAAGTCATCAAAGGAGGCTTGGACAATCTTGGTGAAGTCATATCGAAAAGTTGTTGACATAAAGAAGGAGAAACTGCAAGAGTTTAGGAGTCAATTTGAGTTGGCTCGTATGAGCTCAACAGAGTCTGTCAAAGAATTTTTTTACGAGAATTGAAGAAATTGTCAATGGTCTAAGGATCAATGGAGAAGTATTAGAAGAAGTTAAAATAGTTGTAAAAGTATCGCAATCTCTAAATTTAAAGTTTAGCAACAAGAAAGTTATTATTGAGGCTACCAAAGATCTTAGCACTCTCGGACTTGATGATTTAGAAGGTGAATTGGTGATATATGAGAGATCACTGAATCAACAAAAGGATGAGACATTGGAGGAGGCGTCACAAGAAAAAGATTATCAACCAAACGAAAAAGAAGACACATCAAAGATGACGAAAATAAATCAAGAAGGCCAAAATTCTGAAACAGAGGAGAAAAGAAGAGAAGGTGCATGTAATTTTTGTTGTGATAGAGATTCCATTGAAAGCGAAGAGAAGTCAAATGATGTTCCAATTGATCTGCCAAAAATTTTCCCGGTTGTTAAAAAGGAAAATTTGGTTGCTAGGGACATTCGTCCAAAAGAGGTTGGTGTTTCACCTGAAAAGTTATTTGATAGTATTGAAGATGAACCTGTTGACGAAAAAAGTAAGATGGTTCATAAAGAGAAAGTCTCTTATGATCTGCACAAGATTAAGGCAAAAATAGCTTGGGATCCAGAACTACAACACATGACTATAGATATTGAAGATGAAATAAATTTTGTGCCATTATTCGAGATTGCATGTTTCAAGGAGCATGACGAAATATTTATTGGTGGCATTACTCTACAACCTATAGAATGTTCAGTTGGAGTTGAACGAGTGTACAAGTGTAACTACAAGGCAACTGGAGAAGTAGATGGTTTCAAAGTAAATGAAAATTATATTGATAATATTTTGAAGGGACTTACCATAAGTAAAGACAAATCATATATGAGCAATATTCAAGATAAATTGAAGTTGACTAAAGATGACACTCGTAATTTTATTGATGCTACATATTTTAGGAAATTGATGAAGAGACTAAGGTACTTGACTTCTATAAGGCTTGATGTTACTCATGGCATGCTCAAGTTTGAAGATCTTGGTTTAAGGGAGGCTGTTGGAAATTAAACCAAGATTAATTAGTATTCCTAAGTTGTCTAGGATTTGGTATTTACTAGTTATTTAATTCATGTCTAGTTAGAATTTGTTTACCAAGTTCATATTGGAATAGGTTTTGTTAGTCTAGTCAAATTCGGTTTTGTAGTATTATAAATAGGGGTGCTACTACATATTTTCTATCGTGGAGAGGTAGCTACGCTGTAGAGAGATTCAAGAGTTTATGAGTTGTGAAAAAAACCTCCTACCAAGTTCTCTCCCTAGTTTAATAAATTTCTTACTTGTGCCTAAATTGTTCTTCGGGGTATTTCAATCCTTCACTTCTTATAACATTGAGCATTTATATGATATTTTATTTATATAAACAAATAATGTAAAGAAAATTAAGTAAATTACATTAGTAATGTTGGTTATGAATTGTAGAGATTACTTGTTTTTCTTCAAGTAGTAACTTTATTTACTTTAGAAAGTTATTTGCAATTAATTTTTCGATAACATGAGATGGTTTAGTTTTTTGTAACTTGTCATGTAAATAATTTTTGCATTATTAGATCTAAACCATAAATGTATAACTTAAATCCTCTTAAATAACTCATTGAAGCGACAAGTTAATGTTGCAAGACTAAGTGAGGTAAATCCATATGTCGAAAAGGATTTCACAACATTTATATATGTGCTTAAGAGTTAATTAATGTATTAACCAATGAATAGTGCATTTAGGGTAGCACAATGATTTATTATCTCTTCAAACGTTTTATATCAACTGAAAACGTAGTGGAATTGATAGTGTACTATCGTCTCTAATAGCTCCCAGGTTGTGGACAATGTAAGCACCTAATTTTTTTTCAAACTTCTCAGTTCTAAGCAATTTTTTAACTTGACTATAGTCAAACTCTCACTTTTCATTTTGGTAAATACAATTTGTTAATTTTGAGTATTTTTGGTTAGGTGATTTTATTTGTAACAACTTTTTAAGACAAAAAAGGAAAGAGAAAAAGGAAAAAGGAGAATAATAAAAGCCCAATCCAAATTCCGCTAAGCCCATTTCCTCCTAATGTAGGGAGAAATTCAAAAATAGTCAGATTTACAAATGGTCATTCAAAAATAGTCACAGTTTCAAAAGTAATCGAAATTCAGCCACTGTTCATGTAAAGATAAATCTGAACGAAAACACTGTTCAAAATCCGAAAAATATTCCAGCATAATTCCAGTATATTATACTGGAATATACTGAATTTCCAGCATAATATACCGGTCCAGCATAATATACTGGAAGTTCATGCATAGGTGCTCCAATCTCTAGTATATTATGTTGGAACTTTTCGCGTGTTGGAGTTACAACATAATATGCTGGAAGTTTGTACACAGGTGCATCGATCTTCAGTATATTATGCTAGAACTTTCCGTGTTATAGCAAAATAGTGGCTATTTTTCAATAATTTTGCAAACACTGACTATTTTTGAATAACCAATGCGAAAATTAGCTAGCCGTGCTATTTTTACCCTAATGTTGTACTTTCATAGCCCATGTTGAATGCAACCAAGCCCAAGTCCATCAACCCAGGTTTTTGACTAAGGAAGCCCTGAAATCTGCAAACTTCTCTGATCTTCCGAAATCGTCGCGAGCGAAAAAGATACACAATCCTTTGTTTTCTTCTTCACCATTTCTGAATTATGTGTCGCATGTCGCCTAACGCCACGCCAAAGCCCGTTTTCCCGACACACACCAAACGTCATTTCATCCATGGACATTCACCATAATAATGGAGGGAGTGGTTGCTTTAATCACCGAATAGCTCAAGATTTTATTCGACTTAAGTCCCTCTTCAATCATACCGCCCATTTTTACTACTTCGTTGAAAGATTTGCCAACTGACGTCACCAAGTGACCAAAGTAAGTTGGCTCTAGAGTTTGTAGAAAGTAGTCCACCATTTCCCCCTCTCTCATCAAAGGATCAACTCTTGCTGCCTGTTCTCTCCACCGGAACCCAAATTCTCTAAAGCTCTCTCCTGGCTTCTTCTCAAATTTCAGCAATGTGAGACGATCAGGGACGATCTCAAGGTTATACTGGAAGTGACCTGCGAATGCTTGTGCTAGATCATCCCAGGTGTACCACCTGCTCAGATCTTGTCTTGTGTACCACTCCAGTGCAGACCCACTTAGACTTTGACCAAAGTAAGCTATTAGCATCTCATCTTTACCACCTTCTCCTCTCATCTTGCTGAAAAACCATGCAGATGTGCCATTGGATCACCGTGCCCCTCGTATAGATCAAACTTTGGCATCTTGAACCCTGCCGGCAATTGAATGTCGGGGAATGGGCACAGATCTTTGTAGGCCACACTGACTTGGTTGCCTAACCCATGGATATTCCTGAAGGACTTCTCCAGACTTTTAAACTTTCGAAGCACTTCGTCTTGCTCCGGGCTTTTAGCCGGCTTTTCAGTCTCTACCGGTATCTCGAAGTGAGTATTATAAGTATGAGGCTCGAGTGCTTTGAAGGTTGGTTCAGGGGGGTAATATTGGTTATCATGAGCCTGAAACAATGGCTCACTGGATGATCTTTGCAGCATGGCTGGTGGGGGTTCCACGAAAACAAGAACATTTGGTGGAGGAGGGTTCTGATTAGGTTGTGAAGCTTGGGGATCATAGGCATTTCTTCCCTGATAGTATTGGTGACTGGGGAAGCTTGTCGAAAGGATGGAGGGAGGGTATTTCGGCGTGTATCCTGGTGGGAGAGTGGGAATAACGGGAGGGTTAGGCACTTTTTGTACCCTAGCTAAGGCCAGCTGCATTTCTTTCATCTCCTGTCTCATCTTATCCATTTCCTTCTTCAGCATTTGATTCTCCGTCCTTTCATCCTCGACACTTTGGTCTGAACTAGTCATACTTTTTAGTACGGGCCCTTTGGATCTTGTTTGGTAATGGTAATCTTCCAGAACGTTCTAACAAACTAACTGGTTCGAAATCTTTGGATAAACAACAAACTTGTTAGCGTTAGAGTTTAACACATATTGTAATTTCACGTTGGGGGATGCAATGTTCTTAGGCAGTTTAACCATTTCTAACATGTCTTTGCTTCGACCGCATGCGTCATTCCGGCTTACTTTGTTTGTGCCTTGTTTAAGTGTTTCTGAAACTTTCTTTATCTCTCTTGTTATTTCTTTCTTTTCCTTTCTTTTATTCACTTTGCCTTTCTCTTTTTCTTTTTAGTGGTGGTCGAATCTTATGTGGATTGCCTACGTATCATGTCCTCGCATGAATCAGACCGTGCATAGTTCTACCACGAGTGCGGAACATGAAGACACCATTTTTGGATTTTTCAATCTTCGCTAGCAAAATGTTTTATCACAAGGCAAAACATTTTTGAAAGGAAACTGACAGGCTTGATACAGACTACAGACTCTATGCAAAAGGGAAATACAAACTCCAACGGACAACAGACTCTAAAGACAAGGAAAATACATACTCAAACTATGAATGTTTCAAAGTTTTGAATTTTGGCGCCCGCGAGGCGTCGTTCGGCCTCGCCGCGGGCTTTGGTGAAAGGCCCCTTTGCAGATCTTTCAAATCTTCCATGATCTGGTGTACATAAATTATTATTGAAGCAAAGAAGGTGGTACGAGACATATCCTCACAAGCTAGGCACTTCATGGTGATGTAGTGCCCGATATCGTCGATCCTTCCCTTGATTCTTGTGTAGAACTCTTATATGCAAGTTTTCTTCGAGGAGCCATAACTCAAGAGCTGGGAACAGTGGCAAAGATGCTCAGTCATCCATATTTGTAGCAACAAGTTACACCCCTCGAAAAAGTTTCCTTTGGCTTTGCAGGCTGTGAGAGCTCGGAAGATATCAAATACTATCATAGGCGCAAGAGTGCTTTCATCTTGAATGAGCAAGGTACTGACAATCCCGGCTATTTTCAGATCAATGTTTCCGTCTTTCCTTGGAAATACCAAAAGACCCGAAAAGGTTATCATAAAAGCCACTCATCTATGCTCGTCCCATTTTTTACGGTTACTTTTGCTGCATAACTTGTTACCCGGGTTGTTGAATCCTCCGATATGACCGTATCTGTCGTATATGAAGTGCGGATTACAAAAACCTGCGGCCAAATCTGGGTTATGGACCATCCTGGGTATCTTTAACGAATCTAAAAACCGATGCACAGTGACAGCTATTGGAGCGACCAAGTATTTTTGCCTCAACGGAACTTCAGCATTTCCGATGTACCCGGCTATTTCCTCCAAAGTCGGAGTGAGTTCAAAATCGGAGAAGTGGAAGACATTGTGTGCCGGGTCCCAGCAGGTGACCAAAGCTCTTATGATATTCCTCCGAGGCTGGATTTCCAATAAACCCGTAAGACCTTTCAGATATTTTTTGACCTCATCTTGCCCTTCACCACCTAAATCATCCCACCATAGCCGCAACTTGAAATGAATTTTAGTCATTATTGAAAAAGGTTCATTTTGCATCGTGCTCATCCTGCATATTTATTAAGGTGATTAAGAAATAAAATTTATTTGACTCAACAAA
Source organism: Nicotiana tabacum (assembly GCF_000715075.1). Taxonomy (NCBI): domain Eukaryota; kingdom Viridiplantae; phylum Streptophyta; class Magnoliopsida; order Solanales; family Solanaceae; genus Nicotiana; species Nicotiana tabacum. Next base: position 173,381,357 of record NC_134086.1, on the reverse strand, counting down.
TTGACTATTTTTAATTTTTCACAGATTAAAAGGAAGATCTGGCTCCGCTCATGGCTTTTCAGCACTTCGGGAACGAAGATTTTAAAGTTAGGTGAGTCAACCGGTTCAAAAATCCAAAAATGACTAAAAGTGGCCGTTTATGCAAAGTCAGTCTTCCGGCGTCCCTTTCGGGAACATTCGGCTATTCTTTCCAAAAACGACATCACCCGACTTATTTATGTTGACAATTAAAATTTGACATTTTTGGCTATTTTTGTAAAAGTGGAGGTTGGACCCGATGAGGGTTGCCTACGTATCCCACACCCTGTGAGAATTAAACCGGCGTAGTTCGGGTAGATAAAACAAACTTCTTTTGAAAACAAGACTCTTTTCAATGGCAAATAAAACCATTTTTCATAAACAAACGCCCCCCCTTTTTTCCTTTTTCATTTTCTCAACAATTCGACAGAGTTTCGACGCTATTTGGACATCGATTTTTCAAAACAGGTGATTAACTACCTCTATCTCTCTTTCCTCAAAGTATTCAAAAGTCGTTCAACATGCAAGTCCGAAGCAAACAAATGCACAGGTAGCAAATTGGATGCATCAGGATGGTCTTTTGTCATTTTGGTACACCTGTCCTAGACAGACCCAACCCCTGTGTTGAGCCTCCAAAGTAAAATGCACATGATGCAAACAAACGTTCCTACTAGGGATCCGGCATGAAGCTGAGTTATTCTAGGTTCGTAACCTGGGTATTTGTTCTAGACTTTGTACCCGAGCGGACAACTCGAGTCGATGAGGGGGCTACGTACTGGGGACCCGCGAGATCGTCCGGCTTTGTAACTTGTCCGACCTCTTTCTTATTTCAGGGTATGACACTAAAAGAATAGGGAGTCAAAACCATCGAGCACACCCCCGGAGGTAAGAAGAGAAGGGTTTCGGCACAGTTTATATACAGTTCAGATAATATCAAAGCGGTAAAAGCATCACTTAGCACATTAGGCCCATACATGTAACAAAATCAGATAAAGCCAAATATAACAATTTATCTAAGCTTGAATTCTGAACCCTGAACCAGAGATTTTAGGTTCGTATCCCCAGCAGAGTCGCCAGAGCTGTCACACCTCCTTTTTACCTACACCCCGCAAAGAGGCGTAAAAGAGAGTTTTTCCAATTAAAGGACAATCGAAACAGGATTTATTATTTAATTCAGAGTCGCCACTTGGGAGATTTATGGTGTCCCAAGTCACCGGTTGAATCCCGAATCGAGGAAAAGATTGACTCTGTATTACAGTCCGCGAACCAGAAATCCGAGTAAAGAATTCTATTAACCCGGGAGAAGGTGTTAGGCATTCCCGAGTTCCGTGGTTCTAGCACGGTCGCTCAACTGTTATATTTGGCTTAAATATCTGATTTTAATACATGCTGAACCTTTGTGCAAAGTTTACCTCTTTACTGCTTTTATTCATTTTAATTATTATTTTTAAGAGAATTGCAACGTCATTAAAACACATCTTGAACCACGTCACATCAATGCACCCATGATTTTTTGGACACGTTTTAACGTCGCTAAGATATGGATTTGGGTCACATAAATGCGCACCCGAGTTTAGGGAGGTAATGTTATTAAGATACGCGCCTAAAGAGACTTGCACGTTGTTATTTTGGACGAGGCCGTGAAATTTCGCTAAACGACCCGTCCCGGAATCTAAGTATTTTAAAACAAATATTTATTGAGGGCCCCGCAATTTTGTATTTTTTATTCGGCGAGGCTCATCTCATTTTTATTCAAGGATATCCTAAAGCGACTATGATTTTCTATTTATTTGTCTCTAAGAATAAAGAAAAATCCTAATCAATTAGCATTAAAAGTTCAGGCTTCAAGTTCAAGTCCGAGTCCAAACAAAAGGAAACACTTCTAGTTTGAACCCGCTACCTAACTTAAGATCCGCCGCTTGCCGTTGTAAATATTAACAAACCAACTACCATTTCCATCTAGTTCAACTTTAGCTTTATTATATGAATTGGACTATTGGAATTAACTATGTGGATACAAAGCCATTTTTGAGCTCTTTTTACGATTTGTTGAAAAATGCATTAATGCTTAAAACTGATATCAAGCTAACATTAATCACTAACATTTGAGAACTAACATTAGTTACTAACATTATTTACATTGCTATTTAAAATGATGGTATTTATTCAAGTAAACTCGCAATTTCAGGATTAGACCTATTAAACCAACATGCTGATTTCCATAAACTATTTGAACCTGTTTTGTGACATAAACTATTTGAAACTATTTCGCGACCACTGAAAAAAAGAATTAAATATAGTATATTTCATAACTAGTAATCACCAACTAAGATTAAGTACAATTGATATTCCATGTTTGTTAAAATAGATTCAATCAGTCCAGCTTATGCATTCCAAAGTCATTCCAATACATACTATGAAATATCAAGCGAACTACTGCTTATATATCAAATTAAACACAAAGAAACAGGGGAAATTCAGAAATCCATTCCAACAACTCTTTACTTCCTTTCCATTAAATTTGAGAGCTTTAGAACGTGTACCTGGATAATGGAAATACAAGAAGATGAAGGAGCAGTCAGCAACAGTAATAACATAGCAACGCAGTGATAGAACAACCCAGTGACAGATTAAAAAGGAAGGAACCAGCAGAGTTCCAGCAACACCCAATGAAAACAGTAGCCAATAACCAATAGCAAACTCAGGAAGAACCAATTGAAAGCCCAGAAATACCAAACAGCAACACCAATGAAACAGCAACAGTACTAGTTCTGATATTCAGCAGTAAAAGAAAAGACTCACTTTTCAGTTTCTTAGCTCTCCAAACACTGAACCTTTTAGGATTAAAAACCAGCCTGTTTTTTACTCTCAAATTACTGAACATTTAAATGTTAAAAATCCAGCCTAAACTCTCTGGAAAAAAAACTGAAAGAGAACTGATCTTTTTCTCCTAAAAACCAGCCCTTTTCCTATCTTGAAATGACCATATTTATAATCCAAAAACAGGTATGGGCAACATATTTTAATCAATCCTTTTTAAGCTTTTCATACCGTTATGTTTTGTTCCCCACACTTGCATGCCTTGTTCCCCACTAGCAAAGGTCTTGTTCCCCACTAGCAAATGTCTTGTCCCCCACTATGTATTAAACAATGCCTTATTTTAATATTATTAATTCTTAGTGGACAGAGCACTCAAATTAATCATTTTAAAACTTTAAATCCCAAAATACCCCAGAAACTATTGAAATTACCATTCTACCCTATCAGTTATATCCAATCCTCCTAATCAATTAACTAAACTATAGCAGCTATAACCAATCTTAAGTGAGAAATCCTAACAATTGACTAATTAAACACATGAAATATCACAATTTAAGATTCATCAAACTCAAATCACAATATAAGCTTGAAACTCAATTCAGACCAAATATCATCAAAATAAAGATTTAGTGATTAAACTAACACACTTCTAGATTAAACCTAAACAATAAAAAATGAATACTATTAACATACTGAATGAAAACAAACTGACTTCATTTGCAAGAAATGATGAACAACGATAAGAAAAGAAACAACATGACATAACTAAGAAAAAATAGAAATTAGAACGAGGCAAGATAATTAAAACAAGCAAGAAGAACGACAGATTCATGAACTTGTACTGCTGCTCACTACGTTCGATCATGGAAACACGCAGCTCATTGATATTAGTTTAACCAAAAGACAAGATGAAAAGAAAAGGCAAATGAACCTTCATTGTTGCCAAAAAATGGATTTCCCAAGTGATTGAATACAGAAAACTCTTTGAGCAGAGTTGTACGGCAAAGGCAAATAACGAACAAAAGCTTCAAGCTAATGTTCAAAGAAACTCGAGCAAATCTGGAACCAAGACCCCGTCGGAAACTCGAACTCGCGGACTGAAAATGAGTCATTTTTTAATGGAGGGTTTTGAAGGTTTTGAGCCAGAGTTTCATGGCTGCTCGAGCATGATGACAGACGGAGTGTTTGGTCATTTTCTGTGAAGGCTGCTGGTCGACGACTGTGGAGCTGGAGGGGCGGACTGTTGGTGACTGGTTGACGAGTGACGACGTTGGGTCTGTTGGTGGCGTTGGACGTCGATGGAGAAGGCTGGACAGTGGTCAGCAGTGCAGCGACGGGAGCTTGGAGATGGTTGCGGGCGTTGGTAGTAAAGCTGGCGTGAAGAGAGGTGGTCGTTTGGACGAAGCTGGTGTGAAGGGAGGTGGTCGTTTGGACGAAGCTGGTGTGAAGGCTGGAGCTCGCGACTGGCGGACTGGCTGGAGCTCGGAGATGGCAGTGGGGTGGTCGTTAGTTCGAAGAAGAAGGAGGAGGGCAGCCATGGAGGTCGAGGGAGCTTGAGGAGTCGTTTGGAGAAGAAGATGAGAAGAGGGCAGCCATGGGGGTGTTTGGAGCTGGAGGGGTCATTTGGAGAAGAAGATGAGAAGAGGGGGCGGGTAGTTTAGAGTTTTTTGTTAGGGGTTTAGAAATGAAAATGAAAATGGGGAAAAGGGGGGGGGGGTTGGTTGTTTGGTCTATGGGGCAGACCGGGTCGGGGATGGGGTATGGGCTGGGTATCCGGGTTTCAATTTCAAAGGGGAAGAAAAATTATTTGGGATGATGGACTTTAAATTGATTTGACCCAAATATGACTTAAACACTCTTTTACTTTGCCTTTCTTTTCTTAAACTAATAAAACTAAAAATTCCAAAAATCCTAAATTAACTTATAGGACTAGATAAATTTATAAAAGTGCTAACTAACTTTTAATAACAATTAACACACACAATCAAATAAAATCACATAACTTGGACATGAAATGCTAAAAATGCAACAAGAAAAAAGAAACATTATTTTGTGATTTTCTTTCTCTTAAAAACAAAACATGGTTCAATTAATTCCTAAGTGCACAATTAAATCTTAAATGTGCATGCAATATATATTTTTGTGTTTTTCTTAATTAGAGTAGAAATAAACATGCACAGACAAAAATACAAATAAATCACAAACAACACAAAACCATTTTATTTTGAATTTTTTGGAGTAGTTCTCATAGAGCAAAAATCACGTGCTCACAGTAAGTTATTCTCAAAATGGGGAATTCCTTTTTTGGGAGATGCCCTTATGACTTCAAATTTAGATAATGAGTTATCTTTGTTCAACAAGTTAAGAAATTAAATACTCCCATATTATTATAACTTCGTTGATCATGATTTATTTGAAAGATTCATATATCAATATAGTATATTTTGGGAGATCGCGTTTTGATTGCTATTAATAAAATTACCGATATGAGTAAATTATTTATGGTAATTTTTTATTTTTCTCATTTATTTTACTGTTGAATATTATTAACTTACATGCTTGACTACTACTTTTTTTCTTTCTTTTTTTTGGTTTCGATTTTTTTTTTAATTTATCTATAGGTAAGTCGATAACATAAATTAAAATGAAAATATATCATTATATTAAAGAATAAAAGTAAGAGATAAAAATTATAAAGGGTAAAATAAGTATTTTAAGAATTCACCTATGATATGAGGAGTATAATGATAGTTGTTCAAAGTTGGAGGATGAGTTTGATTTTTAAAGTAAATTTGGGGGATGTAAATGATTTTCGCCCATATCAATCTTACAACTTATTTGAATCAGAAGGGATCGATACTGAGAATTTAAATTTAAATATCGATTTAGGTTTTTACAATAATGGAAACTATTTCAAAAATACAATTCTGCTTAGATTTCGAAAAGGAACGGTGGAAACTACAACAAACTTTAGAAGAAATATAGAAAGGAAAGGAGTTTATGCACGTATAAAGATATATTTTTACACTATGAAAAATTGCTTTCCATTTTATTAGGTTGACCAATTAATGTTCGTATTTTGAACCGTGTAACCCAATTATGATTATGGTATGTTTTGATTATAAACCCAAACCCGGTGTAGGATTAGGGTTGTTCTACCGCACCGCCGCGGCGCCGGCCAGATATATATACTCTCAGCCAATTCAATCAACGAACAATTTTACCGTCGATCAGAATGGCGGAGGAGAACGTGGCGGTGCAAATCGAAGCAACCTGGAAAAGTTAGAATGTACGTATGTGGCGTTTCGCCTTACACCTCCAGTCACATCGGCCACGCCCGCGCATATGTAGCCTTCGACGTTCTCTATAGGTATCTAAAATATTTAGGATACGATATCGTGTACGTGCGCAATTTCACTGATATAGATGATAAAATAATAAATGAGGCTAAAAAACTTGGAGAAAATTATGATCCAATTGCTCTGAGTAGTCAATTCAGCCAAGAGTTTCTAAAAGATATGGATGATTTCCAAGTCCTCCCACCGACTCATCAGCCGCGTGTTACTGAGCATATGGAGCAAATTAAGGATATGATTGCTAACATAATTTCTAATGGATATGGATACACAATTGATGGAGATTTTTATTTCTCTGTCGATAGTTTTCCAGAGTATGGTCGATTATTATCTGGTGGAAGAAAATTAGAAGACAATCGTGCTAGAGCACGAAAGGGTGAAGTTGATTTAAGAAAGCGAAATACTGCTGATTTTGCATTGTGGAAAGCTGCAAAGCCTGGTGAACCGCATTGGGATAGCCCCTGGGGTCCAGGTAGACCGGGTTGGCATATAGAGTGCAGCGCAATGAGTGCGCACTATTTAACACATTCGTTTGATATACATGGTGGTGGAATGGACTTGAAATTTCCTCACCATGAAAAGAGATTGCTCAAAGTTGCGCGGCTTGCCCGGAGAGTAATGTTAGTTATTGGATGCATAATGGTTTTGTTAAGGACAGAGATGGTGAGAAGATGTCGAAATCATTAGGGAATTTCTTCACTATACGTGATGTTACTCGATTGTACCATCCTCTTGCATTGAGGTACTTCTTGTTGGGACTCACTACCGGTCTGATGTTAATTACTCAATATCACAGATTGAAATTGCTTCAGATTCTGTATTCTACATTTATCAGACCTTACATGATACTGAAGAGGCCTTATTATCATCAGTTTTCCAACAATTAAGAACTGATGAAACAATTAGGGACGTGGCGCGTGTTAGCCCTGAGGCGGAAAAATTCATCAAGAAGCTGCGTAATGAGTTGGAGACAAAACTTGCGGATGATTTACATACACCTAAAATTCTAAATGCTGCTCTTCAGGAAGCCGTTGGGCTTATGAATAATTATTTGAACATGCTGAAGAAAAGGCAAATGCAACAGCGCCAAGAACAGTTATTTTTGTCCCTAACTGAGCTCGAGAGAGAAGTGAAGGCGGTGTTGGATGTACTTGGATTGCTCGCTGTTCGTTCAACTTATGCTGAGGTTTTGCAACAGATTAAAGAGAGAGCATTGAAAAGAGCAGAGTTGACGGAGGAAGATATCTCGCGTGCAATAGAGGAAAGAGCTCTAGCAAGGAAAAACAAGGAGTTTGCACGAAGCGATCAGATTAGAAGTGATTTGGTGACCAAGGGGATTGCTTTAATGGATATAGGAAGAGAAACAGTTTGGAGGCCATGTGTAAGACCTGGTCCTGGACAATAATATTCCCCTCACTCTGCTAATAATTTTAATTTTATGTTTAGGATTTGTTGCTTCACCATTAGAATCTGCGTCTTAGGACTTCCTTCTGTTTCTGTTGTTCTTGATTTGTCTTTAGGAATTCTGTTAGGATCTCCATTCTATTTTAGGAGTTTATCTTTCTAGATCAACTTGTATGGCTTCTTGATTCATCCCTGAAGTTGAGACTTTTGTTTCAACTTTAAAGCTGTTTTTGAGAAATTGCTACCAATTTCGAGACTGGCAAGCGTGCATTTGGCCCATGCTAATTGAATTTCTGAAGCATGTATTCTTTTCATGATATTGACTATTGAATCTCTCAAAGGACACCAAACTAATATCAAAATCTGTTTGAAACTTGTCTGTCATTATATGCATTGATTTAAGTACCGTCAAACCTCTCTATAACAGCCTCGTTTGTTCTGGATATTTTTGGATGTTATAGCAAATTGTTGTTATAGAAAATGTATGTTATAATAGAACATGAAGTTTGGTTCCGGAAAAACTTGGCTTTTATAGTGAAGTGTTGTTATATAAGGATGCTGTTATAGAGAGGTCTGACTGTATATGAGTTAAAAGGATTTAATAGCACACCTCAGATAAACTTTCCACGTGATTCATAGAGCAAGGTATTTCATTAGTTCAACAGAGGTAAAAAGTTCCCTAAATTTTAGTTGCTGGATGCTTTCAAGTGATACTTATAACTTGACCACCATTAGGATGCATGATCATTTAGTGTCTATGTAACTGTTGGATGGCAATCTAGTTTCATGTAATGCCTGGTGCTCCCTACCTTAAGAAGTACCAGAGCGACCCCATGATTCGCCTCTCAATTCCTTAGGAAACAGCATCGTTAGCTAGAGAAAATGGCTCGTCCAACGGCAGATTGAGGAGAAGGGCTAGTCTCTTTCAGAATTCACTAATGGGATTTATGTCAGCACGCCAGAGATGCCATGAAGGTGAGTACGGCTTTAAATTTTGAAGCATCACTACTTCTTAAGTACATCTCCCAATATTTGGGCAATTTTCTTAATTTATAATAAAAGTATAGGATTCAGCACGGAGCCATCTAAATAACAACTAGGATTACAACTAGCTACTTTCCTCATATCCAATGTCATAAAGATGGTTAACTTTACATCTTTGTTACAGGATAGTCTTTCAGTTATAAACTATGAGGTCTGGTTTGTAGAAGTGTTCTCTAATGGCATCGCTCGCCGTTAAGCAACCAAAATATCAAGTTATCTACATACTTGAGATAGAATGTAACCTTTACTGTTAGTTGGCATCAAATGCCATGGGAAACTACATGTGTTGGATATGTGAAAGCTGTCGAAACCATCAAATCACTTGTGGAACTTTCTAAGTTTATGATCCACATGCCACTGTTTATTTATCAGTTCTTCGAACATTTGGAAATAGATTAGTTAAAGAAAACTTATTACTTGCAGATCTCAATGCCTGTAGCATTCTTCTTTTAAATTTGATCTGTGATTTTTGTATGGCGCGTCGTGCACAACTAGGAGAGAGTGTGATGGTTTGCAAAATGCTTAGCATAGTAGTTTTTGAAGGTCTGCTAACATCGCATAGCTTTTTAGCTAATTGTTGATGATTTACAAGCATCTATAACTGTAATTTCTGAGCCTTATTTTACTTTGACAAGATACATCAGATGTAATTTGTTGATTTGTGTTCTAAAGCTTAATTGTTTCTGGATCTGGATCTGAATATACAAGTAGTATAACCTGGACTTAGACACATAGCAATCCATGATTGTACATATTTTCTTCCACTGACCTACTATATTTGTGTCTGTTCAAAGTTGACCCTATGAAATTGAAAGATCATGTTGTAGCTTTACTAGGAACTCGACTTGAATTCGAACCAGAATACAGAGAAGCCATATTCGTGGTGGTTTTTTAACATCACGAGTCTTCAATTCATCGTTGTTTTCTTTCACTTATTTACAATATTTGTTGCAAGTGCCTTACTTCGGATCCAGATAGATTTTAGCATCTACAATATCTTCCTCTTCCATTTAGTAACTTGATCTTTTATTGTTTCTAATCTGCAATTTTTAGTGGCAAACTTTGCTGCAAAATCTAAAATTTTATGACAACCAATCAAGTCTGAGAATTTCATTTGCTGAAAATCTTATTCTTTTATTAATGTCCCGCTACTGGAAAGAAAGCTAGACAAAAGTTAACGGCAATCAGAGACAAGATACATGCAAATATTAGTGCAAATTCGCGCAGAAGCGTTTATAGGGCCGCAAATGCAAAAATGCCAGGGCAGAAGGTATAAATTGTGTCCTTCGCGATTTTGAGCTATTTTCACCATTTTTAATTCGGCTTGGGAGCTTTTTGGACGATTTTGAAGAGGGATTTTAAGGGAACTTCACTGAGGTAAGGAATTTGGATCTAAAACTCGTTTCTATGCTATTATTTCACAGATTAGAGCTATAATTAATGGAATTTAAGGGCTAAAATTGGGGAAACTAGGGCTTGGAAGCTTAGACTTTTGCTTGAGGATTTGAAGGACCATTTTAGGTCGGATTTCATAACTTTTGATATGTATGAACTCGTGGGGAGATAAAGAATCTATTGATGTAAAAATTATCGAATTCCGAGACGTGGGTCCGGGGGTCGGGTTTTGGTAATTTCGGGATTTGTGTTGTAAATTGATTATTTTCGCTTGGGCTTCGTTCCCTTAGCATGTTTTTACGTCCTCGTTCTGATTTTGGATAGATTTGACGCGAGTGGAGGCCGATTCGAGGGGCAAAGGCGTCGCGAGCTAGAGATTTGACCGTTTCATGGTGAGTAATGATTGTAAATGATGTCCTGAGGGTATGAAACCCCGGATTTGCACATTGTAGTGCTATATTGAAGTGACGCACACGCTTGATGACGAGCGTGGGGTCGTGCACTGTTGGGGATGGTGACTTAGTCCATCCCGAATGACTATTTTACCGCGTGTTTGATTGAAATCTATTTGCTATCATCATGATTTGGGTTGAATGCCATATTTGGGCCTTGTGCCACCTATTTGAACCCTTCGGGGATTTTTACTGGTATTTCCTCACTGTTTTGACTTTATACTTGAACTCAGTCATGTTATATTTCATTGTTTTCATACTCAGCCATGTTTACTCTGTTTTAAACACTTACATGATCTTTTAAATGATATTTTTGGGTTGAGAATCATGTTTTACTATTGCCAGAGTGGCTTGTGAGGATTTTTGACTAAGTAAGGCCGATGGCCTATGTAATGAGGAAATATTTGATACTGATTGTGAGGCCGAAGGCCTGAGATATGTATGCCACGAGGTGGCTTGATTGATATGAGGCCGAGGGCCTAGTGATGATGCCACGAGGTGGCTTGATATTGCGCTTGGGTCATAAGGGGCCCCTCCAGGAGTCTGTGCACCCCCAGTCAGCACGGGTAACTATTGTGATGTGAGATTGAGCCCGAGGGGCTGGTATTGTTCTATGTAATTGCCCGAGGGGCTGGTATTGTTCTGAGATGTTGCCCGAGGGGCAGATTTGTTGATACTGTGCCCGAGGGGCGAACCTTTATGTGTTTATTTTCATAATTTACTGTCAATTACCATGCTTAATTGTTGAAAAAGGTTTTTCATGAAGTAAATTTTGAGTTAAAGGATTTTACCTATCTTTCACTGGTTTACTGTTTTTAATGGTTTTACTGCTTCATTATAGCATGCTTTTGTGCCTTACGTGATTTCCTGCTTTCAGTCTTTATTTATGATTGTCACACCTCTTTCTTTACACAACATTCCGGAGGAGGGCGTAGTGTAAAGGGAGTTTTTCCAATTAAAGGACAATCGAAAAAGGATTCTTTATTAATTTCAGAGTCGCCACCTGGGAATTTTATGGCGTCCCAAGTCACCGGTTTTAATCTCGAATCGAGGAAAATATGATTCTGTTTGTCATTCTGCGAACCAGAAATCCGAGTAAGGAATTTTGTTAATCCGGGAGAAGGTGTTAGGCATTCCCGAATTCTGTGGTTCTAGTACGGTCGCTTAACCATTTTATACTTGGCCTAATTATCTTGATTTACTAAATACATTGTTTCTTGTTGCATGATTTTGTTACCGCTTTTGGTTATATTGTTTATAATTATAGATCTACCTTGAAACGAATCACGCGTACGTATATTCGTATTATTGTTTTTTTTATAAATGTAAAGAATCGTGTCACGCATACGTGTACACAATAAGATTGATAGTATTTTTTTTATATTTTTTATTATAAAAAAATGAATTTATGGCCGAAATTGCGCGTGCTTAAAATAAAATTACGAACATTCGTCACTCTTGTATGATTAAATAGTGAACTGCACATCTTGGGTTATATTAATTTAATAATCTCCGAAAAAACAAAACCCCTTTTATTAAGAAAGTTTGCTCGAAGTTGCGCGAACGCATACTCTGAATTGTTTTTAGAAATGTAATCATGTCACGCGAACGTGTCCCCAATTACACAAAATATTTTTTAATGGCAATATAAATTTTCTACAAATGTTTATTATGTCCATCTATTTTAAATATGAAAGCCATGGGATGAAAGATAAATGAATAACGTGCAGCTAAAATTACCATTTTTTATCGTGAATACGGTATTCGTATTTTGTTTACGTATTTTTAGTACTTGATAATTATATGCACAAGTTATTTATTATTTTCCTAAGCTTAAGGCTAAGTGTATATGTTTGAAAACCTACCAAAAGCGAATTACGTGTAAAACTAGGAAAAATTTAATTGATAAGCGAACTAATAGTTTTCGAGGAATGTCCATTATTCTATTCGGAGCGAACTCTACTGTGTATATCTTTGACTTAAAATGTTGCAATTATTATTTATAAATCCGACCTTCTTCTACACAACTTGTTTTTAGTCCAAAGGTCTAATTATTTGGTTAATTTGCTTACGATGATTGAGTTTGGGATAGATAAAATCAAACCAATTTTTACCTCGGCTTATGCAAGCTATTTGCAAATACTAAATCCGTACTTTGTAAAATTATTGACGTTATTTTTTATAAACTATTTTATAAGGAAATGGGTTAATCGCATTCCTAAAATAAATGGCCATTTGTTATTAAGAAAGAAAACTAATTTACAAATTTGATTAAATGAATTGACATTATATACCGCGAATACACATCTAAACCTTTAGGAATATTCCAATATCTTAAACGTAACGGATTATGTCAATTTTCCTCACTTATGGTTATTCACGTAATCATTAACATGCCATATACAAACAAGAAACCCTTACATCAACTAAATTTAACAAAAATCTGATGCTTGACGAGATAAAATGTGCAGAAATAAAAAAAATAGCTTCTATTTGAAAGAACAAAACAACAATTTCAGCTTGATTTCAAGCTTTGATCTAGATTTACTTCAAGGTTCAAATGTCTTTACGTACCTGGAAATGAAAGTCAAAGGAAGTAAGATCAATAAGCATAACAACAGCTATCACCAACAGCAACAAAATATCCCCGATCAAACAATATCTCGCACAACTTTAACCCAAATTTGAAGACCAATTGTAAAACCTTTCTCCCTCAGGTGAACTGAGATTGTTTCAGAAGCTTTTTTTTTTTAAAAAAAAAACAATTCTCAATCAGTAAAAAAAAACTTCCATGGAACAGCAGAATTGTCTTCCTGTGTGTGTATATCTGTGTATGTCTTAACCCTCAATTTTCTTCTCCGTGTTCTGTATTCTGTCCTCTCTTTTCTCTTTGTGTGTGTGTGTGTGCTCTTTTATTTTCTATTTTTTTTCTCTTTCTGTTTTTTCCCTTCTGTGTCCTCTCTTTCTGTCTATCTTCCTCTTTCTGTCCAGTCCCAACACACCCTTTTATACAACTTGTTTCCCCTCCTTTCCTACTGCCCGGAACCCCTTTTGTTATTCAAAACAGATTTTTTCCACTAAAATCTGCCACTAAAACTGCTTTTCATTTAATCAGCCACTAAGGACATCTTTTCCCTTAATTTCAGCCCCCCCCATCTTCTTTTGTTCCCCAGTATTCTTTAAACAAATACATTATTGAACCCTACCATTAGTTGTCTATTATCTTTACACAAACTCACTTAGGAATGTCTCAAATCAGTCCACTAACAGGTTTAAAATATTCAGCAGCCTTTAAACAAGTATTCTTGTAGTTTATTTTCCCCAAACTAACCTTTAACTAACTCCTGAAAACTCTCAATAATACTGACCCTAATACAAAAATCAGAATCCAACACAAAACAGATTTTACAATCTGTTCAAACTTAATTATCAACACTAGTTTCTGATTGAACAGCTATAACCAAATCCTAAGGTTTTAATGCAGAAAAATATTAGATTTCCAATTCAGAACAATCTTTACAGAATTTTAACTAATCGGGCAATTAACAATCAGAATTAAAACCAAACAGAATGTTGAATGATTCAGTCTATACAAACAGACTAATCAATGAAGCTTAATCAAATGATTGCGTATTATAACTGACATTGATCAGCAAACAATGAAAACAAGCAATTCAAATAATTTCAGGATTATTGCCAGAATCAAGGATTTAATGGAAACTAATTAATCGACACCACTTATTAATCGATTACACATTACAATTGACACTTAAACAAATTAGTAACAAAGCAACTATCAAACAGTGTTATTGACGAATTTATAGACTAACAGGGAATTAAGTAAGCGACGCAATTTAGGACTCGATTTCACAATTTATAACACATACAGTTAAGGCGACTATAAATAACAGACAAAATTGGACCAAATAAAAGGTCCTTTGAAAATAAATAGAGTCAGTGTGACTTAACAACAACCAAAATCAACATAGTAAATAAACAGATACGTAAATAATGAAAACAAACACGAAGGAAAGAAAGAAAATACCTCATAACAACAGAATTATACGGACCCAGTCTTCGAAACTCTGATTCGAACACTTTGAAATCGAACAGACCTTAGTCGAAGTATTCTCAACTGAAAATACTTCGATTAAGGTCGATTAGACCTCAACCTTCTAATTAATTTGGGCAGATTCCAAGATTTGGGATTTTAGGGTTCTTGAGGGTCTGATTTAGGGCTCAACCACTTCTGGTCAGATTCGAACCAAACCAAGTTTGGTTTGGTTACGAGTGAGGTTAGGAGAGTGACTAGTGTGGGTTTGGGGTACATTGGGGTAGGTTTAGGTTATGCTCGAATCTTCGATTGAAGATTCGAGATGTTGTAGGGTGATTCGAGGTGAACAAACAACAGATCCGTAACAAGGGTAGTTAGGGGGTGCCTTGGTGTGAGTTTGGGGTTGATTGGTGTATGTTCCCGTTTGGCTCGAATCTTCAAATGAAAATTCGAGAAGATGGGGGAAGATTCGAACCACACGAATAACATATTTGGAACCGGGGTGGTCAGACGGTCCTAGGGTGTTAAGGTGGTGGTCACCGGCGTTGTTGCCGTCGGGTTTCAGGCGAGGGGGATCTAGGGCGGCTAAGGTTTGGGGGGGCATCGTCTCAGAGACGATGATGAACAGGAGGACGAGAGGGGGGTGTTTGGTTAGGGGGCTGGGTTAGGAATTCAATTTATATAGGGGAGAGGTGGTCTGATCTGGGCCGTTAGATCAGGCAAGATCGATGGCCAGGATCTCTCCACTTAAAGGAACGGTGCCATTTTGGTTTAGTGGGGATTGGGTCGGTCTCAGATGTGGATGGGTCGGGTCAGGAGGGAAAGCCTGGGAGCCATTGGATTAATAACGATGAACGGCTCCGATCAAATTCAACCATACGACGTCGTATGGTTTGCCTTTGAAATTAACTGACCGGGCATCATCAAACGGCGTAGTATTTGCCCTATACTACGTCATTTGATGGTCTTTGGGTTGACTGACCTGGGCCGGGTAAATGCTTTGTTTTGGGCCTGATTTTTTTATCAATTAAAATGGCCTAGTCCTATTTGCCTTATATTTTCAACTCTTTTCATTTTCTACTTTTATTCACAATTCTTAATTAAATTGTAAAATCAATTAACACTTTGACAATAAATATCATACAAATTAAACAAGTAGTTAAAAATCACAATCACACAAAGGCATAATTAAATGACAAAAATTATAACAATTACATATTTTCTTGTGATTTTCCTTCTTTTAAAATCAAACTATGGTTTATAATTTCCTAAATATATTATTTTTATTATTATCTTTTTATATAAACAAATGATTAATTAATTCTAAAAATGCAATATTAATTCCGGAACGCATATGCATCTACATTACCATTTTTTTGTATTTTTCCTTAATTAGAATAAAAATGAACATGCACAGACGAAATGCCACGAAAATTCAAAAATTGCATACAACAAAAAAAATTATTTGTGATTTCTTTTGGAGTAGTTCTTGTGAGGCAAAAATCACGTGCTCACAGCTGCCCCTCTTTTTCCGAAAATACGAAGAGTTTTCGTACAAAGATAAAGTGAGCGTATACGAGCGATTTTTGCCTGTTTGACTATTCCGTGTGAAGCATTTTTAAAAGATTTGACCGAACCTTGCTTCAAAGGTTTCCTACATATCCCTGGCTAAAAGGGAATCAGGTCAATGTAGTTCGGGAAGTTTTGGTAGCTGGGACTACCATGGGATTGTTGTTACTGTTGTTGCTTGCTGTTGTTACTGCCTCTCGATCTCCTTATTACACCGTGCCAAAAGAAAATAAGAAGCTAGACTAAGCTAGGAATTACAAAATTTTATCTGTCTTCCCTTGCTCTGGTTGCCTCGCTCTTGTCGGCTTGCGTTTCCTCTGGTGCCTTTCTTTCGAAAACTGCTGGGGACAACACTGGCCTTTTGCCTTTTGAGCATAAGCTTTATTCCGTTCTGTCTGCTGGGGATAACTGCTTCTTATACTAAAGCTTGTTATGCTGGAGATCTTCGTTGTACTCCCCCCGATTACTGATTTCTGCTTGATCTGGAAATGTATTCCTCTGTTCTGCAGGCGGGCTCCTGACTTCAACCTACAATGTCAAAAATAAATCGCCATTCTGCTCTTCAGGGGGGCTCCTGACCTCTTTTGAATTATATTCCCTTCTTCTCCAGGTGTACGTCTGATTGCTCATACTTCAACTGTTCTTCCTTGTTCTCCAGGTGGACGCCTGCTTGCTGACACTTCCATTGCTCTTCCTTGTTCTCCAGGTGGACGCCTGCTTGCTGATATTTCAACTGTTCTTCCTTGTTCTCCAGGTGGATGCCTGACTGCTGATATTTCAACTGCTCTTCCTTGTTCTCCAGGTGGACGCCTGCTTGCTGATACTTCATTGCTCTTCCTTGTTCTCCAGGTGGACGCCTGCTTGCTACTTCAACTGTTCTTCCTTGTTCTCCAGGTGTGGACGCCTGCTTGCTGCTTCAATTGTTCTTCCTTGTTCTCCAGGTGGACGCCTGCTTGCTAGTTCAACTGTTCTTCCTTGTTCTCCAGGTGGATGCCTGACTGCTGATACTTCAACTGTTCTTCCTTGTTCTCCAGGTGGACGCCTGCTTGTTGATATTTCAATTGCTCTTCCTTGTTCTCCAGGTGGACGCCTGTTTGCTGATATTTCAACTGTTCTTCCTTGTTCTCCAGGTGGACGCCTGCTTGCTGATATTTTAACTGTTCTTCCTTGTTCTCCAGGTGGACGCCTGTTTGCTGATACTTCATTGCTCTTCCTTGTTCTCCAGGTGGACGCCTGCTTGCTACTTCAACTGTTCTTCCTTGTTCTCCAGGTGGACGCCTGCTTGCTGATATTTTAACTGTTCTTCCTTGTTCTCCAGGTGGACGCCTGCTTGTTGATATTTCAACCGTTCTTCCTTGTTTTTCAGGTGGACGCCTGTTTGCTGATACTTCAACTGTTTTTCCTTGTTCTTCAGGTGGTCGCCTGCTTGCTGATATTTCAACTGTTCTTCCTTGTTCTCCAGGTGGACGCCTGCTTGCTGATATTTCAATTGTTCTTCCTTGTTCTCCAGGTGGACGCCTGTTTGCTGATACTTCCATCACCGGGTGTTTCCTGAAACAAATATTGTTTTTGCCCCTGTTTCAAATCAAGGAAAATCTTGTTAGTTTAAGGCATGGTGGTTAGTTGTGGCATTCTCGCTGGGGGTGGGGTTTCTCTTTGTCCTGTTTTACTGCCTTGAAGCGGTTGAAAAGACTGTTTTGTTCTCATGATTGATCCTTAACCGTAGGATCCCCAACTATTGTTTTCACTTCAAACCCTTTCAATCGTAATCATATGTCTCTCATGACATTACTGAACCACTTTTCTGATTCAACTTTTCTCACACCCATATCTTATTTTCATCCTATTACCTCCCGCCTACCATGGCCGTATTTTGCATTGTGCAATTTTGAATCTTGGTAGTATACCTTGACATTCCTTTTTATTTGCTTGGAACGAAACTTACCTCAAAAGCTTTAGAAGAGTAAGATTATTAGTGACGAAACATGACGATTTTGACAATTAAGAATGAAAAGAAAAATCCAAATTTGGATGACTGTTGGAGATAGGAATAAGGAACTTACTGATTGGAGTCACTGGCACCAATGATCAGGGTATGCATTTTGGATTAATCAGCCCAGTCTATTTAACCAATCTCCCTTTCAATTGTTTCACTTTGCTTTCCAAAATTTCCACAACCCAATTTTACTTTTTGCCAACTTACGGACCTTGTTCGACTTGCAGTGCCTTAAAGAGTTTTCACCGAAAAACCTCCCTCATTTGTTTATTTCTTAATTCTTTTTCGCCTTATGGTGCCTGCGAAGGTTTTCACCAATAAGACTCTCTTATTTTACTTTCTCTCAGCTTCCGTCATCTCATGGTGCCCGTGAGGTTTTCACCTATAAGACTCTCTCATTTTCATCGCTTTTTCTTGTTTGGACCAGAGTGTTATGAATCACCTCCATTTGCTCGACTCGGAATTTTTCTAAGATTGATCGAAAGGTCTTTTGGTATGTGGTTGGAATGAAAGGGTATCAAAAGTCAAAACAATTTTGATATGGGTTTAAAATTACAACTCTTGGAATCATTTTTCTTATTGCCAGCACAATTCTTGCCCCAGTTTCTTGCTTGGGGGTCTTTTTATGTTTTATTATATGCACATTATGCATATTATGCACCCTATGACTGAGCTGTGAGGCGCCTACGTATCCTCTTTGAGGAATCAGGTCAAACGTAGTTCACTTCTATAATTTTTTTTATTGATTCCAAAAGAGGGTAGGAAAGAAACAAATATGGCTCAAAAGGGGGAACAAAGGGTACAGTGTTTGGATAGCAGAATAAATTGCCTTCGTCATTCCAATCTTCGAAATAATGCCAAATACAAACATTCAATAACTATACCAAAGAAAAATCATGCATAATATCTCTTTACTGCATCAGAATTGATAGCCATGTCTATGCATTTTCCTTCAATATCTGTTAAACATAATGCACCATTGGACAATACTCTGGTCACAATGAACGGTCCTTGCCAGTTCGGGGTAAACTTGCCCTTTGCTTCAACCTGATGTGGAAGAATACGTTTCAACACCTGTTGACCCACTTCGAACTTTCAGGGACGCACCTTTTTGTTGTATGCTCTTGCTATTCTTCTTTGATACAATTGGCGATGACATACTGCTGCCAATCATTTTTCATCAATCAAGTTTAACTGTTCCAAACGGGTTTTGACCCATTCATCATCATCAATCTTAGCTTCGGCGACAATCCGAAGGGAAGGAATCTCAACTTCTGCAGGAATTACCGCCTCAGTGCCATATACCAACAAATAGGGAGTTGCTCCTACCGAAGTGCGAACAGTAGTGCGATATCCCAACAACGCAAATGATAATTTTTCGTGCCATTGTCTTGAACCTTCTACCATTTTCCGAAGTATCTTCTTTATGTTTTTGTTGGCTGCTTCGACTGCTCCATTCGCCTTGGGCCGATATGGGGTAGAATTGCGATGTATAATCTTAAACTGTTAACATACCTCTCTCATTAAGTTACTATTAATATTAGCACCGTTATCTGTGATGATCACCTTTGGGATTCCGAATCGACATATGATATTTGAGTGAACAAAATCGACCACAGCTTTCTTGGTCACTGATTTGAATGTTTTGGCCTCAACCCATTTGGTGAAATAATCAATGGCTACTAGAATGAACCTATGCCCATTGGATGCTGCCGGCTCAATTGGTCCGATAATATCCATGCCCCAAGCGACGAAGGGCCATGGTGCCGACATTGTGTGCAACTCGGATGGTGGAAAATGAATCAAATCTCCGTGTATCTGGCATTGATGACATTTGCGCACAAAACTGATACAATCTCGCTCCATGGTAAGCCAATAGTAACCAGCTCGGAGAATTTTCTTTGCCAACACATATCCGCTCATGTGGGGTCCGCAAACTCCCGAATGTACTTCAGACATGACAGCCGTAGCTTGTCTAGCATCTATGCATCTTAATAATCCAAGGTCTGGTGTTCTTTTATACAAAACTCTTCCACTTAAGAAGAATCCATTTGCCAACCGCCTAATGGTTCTCTTTTGATCCCCTATGGCTTGTGCTGGATATATCCTCATTTTGATATACTCCTTGATGTCGTGGAACCATGGTTCACCATCTAATTCTTCTTCAACCATGTTGCAGTAAGCGTGCTGATCGTGGACTTGAATATGCAATGGATCCACAAAAGCTTTGTCCGGATGGTGCAACATTAATGCCAGGGTAGCCAATGCATCGGAGACTTCGTTATGGATCTTTGGAATATGCCTGAACTCCACTGATCGAAACCGTTGACAAAGATCATGTAAACATTGTCGGTATGGTATGAGCTTCAAGTATCGTGTTTCCCATTCTCCTTGAATTTGATGTACTAGAAGATCCGAATCTCCCAAGACCAAGATTTCCTGGATATCCATGTCTGCAGCTAGCCTTAACCCCAAAATACAAGCTTCATACTCAGCCATATTATTGGTGCAATAAAACCGAAGTTGAGCCGTAACAGGATAGTGATACCCGGTTTCAGAAATAATCACAGCTCCTATCCCGACTCCTTTCATGTTAGCAGCCCCATCAAAGAAAAGTTTCCATCCAGGTTTTTCAATTTGCTCCATCTCACCGATATGCATTACTTCTTCATCAGGAAAGTAAGTTCTCAATGGCTCGTACTCTTCGTCAACCGGGTTTTCGGCTAAATGATCGGCCAATACTTGGGCTTTTATTGCAGTCCAAGTCACATAGATGATGTCAAATTCTGTGAGCAATATCTGCCACTTTGCCAGTCCCCCTGTTGGCATAGGCTTTTGAAAAATATATTTCAACGGGTCCAGACGCGAAATGAGGTAAGTAGTGTAGGATGACAAATATTGTTTCAATTTCTAAGCTACCCAAGTTAGGGTGCAACATGTCCTTTCCAGATGAGTGTACTTAACCTCATAAGCTGTGAACTTCTTGCTAAGGTAATAGATGGCCTGTTCTTTTCTGTCGGTGATGTCATGTTGCCCCAGTACACAACCAAATGAATTTTCCAAGACTGTTAAGTAAAGAATCAAAGGTCTTCCTGGCTCTGGCGAAACCAGCATAGGTGGGTTTGACAAGTATCCTTTTATCTTATCAAACGCTTCTTGACACTCATCAGTCCATTTGACCGCAGCATCCTTCTTCAACAATTTAAAAATACGCTCACAAGTTGTCGTGAGCTGAGCAATAAACCTGCTGATGTAATTCGACCTCCCTAACAAACTCATTACTTTAGTCTTGTTCCTTGGAGGTGGCAATTCTTGGATGGCTTTGATCTTTGATGGGTCCAACTCGATGCCTCGCCGACTGACTATAAATCCCAATAGCTTTCCAGATGGAACACCAAATGCGCACTTGGCAGGGTTAAGCTTGAGGTTGTACCTGCGAAGTCTCAGGAAGAATTTCCTCAAATCCCCAACGTGGTTGGCCTGATGCTTTGATTTTATGATCACATCGTCCACGTATACCTCAATCTCCTTATGTATCATATCATGAAACACCATGGTCATTGCTCTCATGTAAGTTGCCCCGGCGTTCTTCAAACCAAATGGCATTATCCGGTAGCAATAAGTTCCCCATGGTGTGATGAATGCCGTCTTTTCTGCATCTTCTTCATCCATTAGAATTTGATGATACCCGGCATAACAATCCACAAAAGATCCTATCTTATTCTTGGCACAATTATCGATCAAAATATGGATATTGGGTAATGGGAAGTTATCCTTTGGACTTGCTTTGTTGAGATTGCGGTAATCGACGTATACTCTAATCTTGCTGTCTTTCTTTGGCACAGGAACGACATTAGCCAACCAAACAGGATATCGAGTGACTCGAATGACCTTTGCATCCAACTGTTTGGTGATTTCTTCTTTATTTTCACACTCATATCAGTCTTGAACTTCCTCAGCTTTTGCTTGACAGGAGGCACCATTGGATCAGTGGGCAATTTGTGAACCACTAAATCAGTGCTCAAGCCTGGCATGTCGTCATATGACCATGCAAAAACATCTTTGAATTCGATGAGTGTTTTAATTAACTCTTCCCGGATCTTTGGTTCGAGGTGGACACTTATTTTAGTTTCTCGGATATTATTTGTATCTCCTAGATTGATGTCTTCGGTATCACTCAGGTTAGGTTTGGTTTTTTCTTCAAAATGAATTAACTCTTTACTAATCTCTTCGAAAGCCTCATCCTCATCATATTCTGATTCATAATCACAATATACTTCTTGAATTATTATTTCAGAATCAAATTGATTTTTAAGACTGGGCTGAGGATTCCTTATGCATGCCATATCACTAGAGCCAGCGTAAAAAGAACTGTACAGAAAAAGAAGAAAAAGAAAAGAAAACTATCAGGAATGATAATGAAAAGGAAACTGTATTTCATTGGATGATAAAAGATAACAAGGTTTGCACACTTCAAACAAACTGTAAGATAAAAATTTGGATTACAACCCTGAAGTAACCTAAACATACTGAAGGAAAATCAAAATAAACTACCAAGACTCCTTTCGAATGGGGAGAGGAGTGGCTTTCCAGTTATTAAGCTTTGTCTCTGGCCCAACGAATTGAACTTCTGTGTCGCTAGAACCTTCACCGCTTTCCACCATGTTCACATCGTCAAACAGCTTTTCAAATCTTTCAATTAATTCCTCCTCAGGATTAATCATGGATTTAGGAATTGTTGTTATCGGGTTATTTCTGGTACCGGACTTGACAAAAGATTTTGACAGATGTGGGACTGGCTTTGGAAGGACCCATACCTTCTGTTTTGGCTTTCTGGCCTTTCTTACATCTGTGAGAGTGGGTATAAATCCCAAACCAAATGTTCCCCAGTTCTCGGGAAGAGATACTGGTTGTATAATGCCTTGAAAAGATGAGCCCAAACCTTTGTCGGGTACAAAACCATTCTTCAACATTTCATAGGCTACCATGACTGATGCAGCGGTTATCTTTGGATTCAGAATGTATTTCCCCTCCGAAATTTTCTCTACCAACATTGTGTCGGAAACCTGGTAAACCCATGGTCCCTGGTCATTTTCTATTCCCTCGACCGGTACGATGGCACTGCTGTGAGCATTTAAACTGTCTTCCCCATGCACAACTATTTCTTGTTTATCTCATTCAAACTTGACCACCTGGTGTAGTGTTGATGGGACTACTTTAGCAGCATGGATCCATAGTCGACCCAACAGTAAATTATAAGAAACAACTATATCCAACACCTGAAACTCCATTGTGAATTCAACTGGCCCTATTGTCAGCTCCAGCACTATGTCGCCAAATGAATCTCTGCTTCCACCGTCAAATCCCCGTACGCAAATACTATTCTTGTGGATTCTCTCCTCTTTTATTTTCAACTTGCTTAGAGTGGAGAGAGGGCAGATGTTTGCGCTTGACCCGTTGTCAACCAACACCCGGGTCACTACGGAGTTTTCACATTTCAAGGTGAGGTAAAGAGCTCTGTTGTGCTCAGTACCTTCCACAGGCAATTCGTCATCAGAAAATGTGATTCTGTTTGACTCAAAGATTTTGTTGGCTATTTTTTCCAAGTGATTCACGGAGATCTTATCAGGAACGTGTGCCTCATTCAAGATCTTCATTAAAGCTTGACGGTGCTCGTCCGAATGGATCAACAATGACAATAATGAAATTTGAGCGGGCGTCTTTTTCAATTGTTCCACGATAGAATAGTCATGCAACTTCATCTTTCTCAAGAATTCTTCCGCTTCTTCTTCAGTCACGGCTTTCTTTATTGGTGTTGGATTATTTTTAGTTTTTCTTAACTCTTCGGGAGTAAAACATCTTCCCGAACGAGTCAAGCCTTGCACCTCACAGACTTCTTCCTTGACTTCTTTTCCTTTGTACATTACCGTCACCCGTTCGTAGTTCCATGGAATAGCCTTGTTGTTGATAACTGGTAACTGGGTTATTGGCTTGATAATAACCCGATCTACACGGGCTCCTTCCACGACTATGATGGGTTTGCTGGCCACCCCTGGTACAATAACCTTTGATCCTACCTGCTTCGTGGCAACTTTGCTTGAAGATCCCTTCTCAACTACCACAGATGGCTCATCACCATTTTTGTTCTGCTTAGGTACCGACTTCTCCTCTGCTAACTGTTCATCTGGCTTGGCTTCATGAGACCGAATCATCATGACGGTTTGTGATGGCTTCTTTGTTTCCCCATCAGCCCGTACTATTTCTATCATATTGGCCTCCTGATGGGCTGGCATTGGATTTCTGTTGATATTGGGAGTTTCGGGGGTTTGAACTTCAATTTTATTAGTATCAATCAGCTCTTGTATTGCATTTTTTAAATGCCAGCACTTTTCTGTATCATGGTCTGGTGTACCAGAACAATACTCACAGCTAACGGTGTAATCCAGATTCTTTGGAGGAGGATTTGGCAGCTTGGATTGTATTGGCCTTAGCATATCTAGCTGTCTTAGCCTGTGGAACAGACTAGTGTAGGATTCTCCCAATGGAGTAAAGGTTTTCTTTTTCTTCAACCTTTCACCCCTGAGTGCTTGATTAGGCCTGAAACCTGGTCCGAAATAGGTTCGCGGATAAGGGTAGGTACTTGGTATGACAGGAGCACACCAATGAGCGTGGGCAGGTGGCTGATTGTATGATTGCGCATGGTTGACGGAAAAATGGGGTTCCGACGGGTGATAGTAGTGTTGGGGTGAATTGTGGTGATAAGTTGGTTGGTGGGATCGATGTTGATTGTAGTAATGAGGTGAACCTCTGGATCCCGACCAAGTTCCTGAATCGACCATTGCCGCTTCCTCTCTTTTCTTCTTTCCAATTCCTCCTACTCCGCCTTGAATAGCTTGAGTAGTTGCTTTAATAGCCGAATAGCTCATGATTTTATTCGACTTGAGGCCTTCTTCCACCATACCTCCCATCTTCACCACTTCGTTGAATGATTTTCCTATCGCTGAAACCAAATGGGCATAGTAAGTAGGTTCCAAGGCTTGTAGGAAGTAATCTACCATCTCACTTTCCTTCATTGGGGGATCCACCCTTGCTGTCTGTTCCCTCCACCGGAAACCATACTCTCTAAAGCTTTCATTGTGCTTTTTCTCAAATTTTGTCAAGGATAGTCGATCTGGGATGATTTCCAGATTGTATTGGAAGTGACAAGAAAATGCTTGTGCCAGGTCATCCCAGGTGTACCATCTCCCATGGTCTTGGCGGGTATACCACTCCAAAGCCGATCCGCTCAAACTTTGACTGAAGTAAGCCATTAATAATTCGTCTCTTCCCCCAGCTCCCCGCATCTTGCTGCAAAAACCCCTCAAGTGGGCTACTGGATCGTCGTGCCCGTTGTATAGGTCGAACTTGGGCATCTTGAAACCAGCTGGTAATTACATTTGGGAACAAACATAAGTCCTTGTAGGCCACACTGACCTGCCCTCCTAACCCTCGCATGTCTCGGAACGATTGTTCTAAGCTTTTGACCTTCCTGAACATCTCTTCTTGTTCGGTATTTTTGACTGGCTTGTCAATTTCTGTTGGGAGGTCAAAACGGGGAGTAAATGAATGAATTTCGGAAGCTTTGAAAGTGGGCTCTGGGGGGTAGTATTGGTTGTCATGGGCCTGGAACATAGGCTCACTAGGAGATTTGTGGAATGTAGCCGGGGGAGGTGCTACGAAGACAGGAGTTACTGGTGGAGGAGTGTATGGAACTGGTTTAGGAGGTGGAGACTGTGGTGTATGAGAGGTGGTGCCCCAGTAGTGCTGGTAGATGGGGAAACTCGGGGATAGTTCAGTGGCATGATTATCCTGAGTTTGGGCTAGTGGTGGGGTGGAGGCAGGGTTAGCTGGGTAAGATGGGGGTGATTGCCCTGTAGACCAAGCCCGATACATCTCGGCCATTTGTTGCTTAAGTTTAAGCATCTCTTCTTTCATTTTACCGACGTCCATCTCCTCTATCTCAATACCTGTGTCGACATCCGGGATAGTCATGCTTTCGGGTATCGGTCCTTTTGATCTGGTATGATAATGATAATGTGCCAGTATACTCTTAGAAAAACTAACTGCTTGAATTCTGGAAATGAGCAAACTTGTTAGTTTTGAGAGTTTAACACATATATAATTACACGTCGAGATGC
Organism: Nicotiana tabacum; assembly: GCF_000715075.1. Taxonomy (NCBI): domain Eukaryota; kingdom Viridiplantae; phylum Streptophyta; class Magnoliopsida; order Solanales; family Solanaceae; genus Nicotiana; species Nicotiana tabacum. Next base: position 173,355,072 of record NC_134086.1, on the reverse strand, counting down.
AATGTTCCTAGACAAATAACCATTTTCTATCATGTATTTGCTCGGTTGCTTGTGTCATCCCAGCTTTTCTTGATATTTCTTTTTATTGTCACTCACTCTTTATTTTATTCCTTCTTTTGATTGTGGTCGAATCTTATAGAGATTGCCTACGTATCATGTCCCCGCATGAATCAGACCTTGCGTAGTTCGGACGTAAAGCAATTGTCAACACTTTTATTTATTCTTGAAATAATACAAAGATGGAACGGACATTACATTTGGAAAAACATTATAAGAAAATGGTTTAAAAACTCGACACAAACCCAAATCAAACAAAAGACATAACTCTTAACAGCTGTGAACATGCTCCACTCCCCACTTTTATTTTCAATCATTGGATCATCCGCTCACGGTGGGGCTTGACCCGGCTGACCTCCTAGCGTACGATACATTCTTTCTAACTCCATTGCCAGATGACGGGCAAAAATAGGTGCATGCTCTATAAACCTTTCATAATCCACCCCTTGGCAATTCACATAACTTTGAGAGGTGTAAACCGCCAAATCATGGATTTGTGCCCTGAAATCTTGGAGACGTTGGTCTTGGTTTTGCAGTTGTTGTTGGTGAGTGGTGGCTATATCTCTTATACGGTCTTCGTGATCTAAAGCTGACTCTAATTGAGCTCGAAGTCTGGCCTGATCGAGTCTTGTCTGTGCTTTTTCTCTGTTGATGTCTGCGTGCTGATGTTCTCTATTGTACCTTCTCGCTTCTTCCAATTATGCATGGAGTCGAGCTTCTGAATGTATCCAACGGTCTTTCTCTTTCTTGAATTGTGACCTGTCTTCTTCGGCTTGCATTACTTGGCGTTCCTTATTATATTTGGCCTCCTCGTTTAATTGTATGATTCTTTCTTTAGCTTTGCCTAACGCTTTTCGGTTTTTGCCAAAATGGAGTCATGATCTTGCATTTTTTTAAAAGATTGGCGATGATTTTTTGATCTTTCCAACTTCTCATTGGTGTTTCAGAAGCTTTCTTCATTTTTTGAAATTGAGCGTGAAGATTTTTATTTTCACAAGCCAGACTCTTCTTTTCACCTTCTGCTTCTTGTGCTTGTAAGTCTTTCTCCAAATTGAGGTTCCTCAGACTTTCCTTTAAGGCATGAATAGTTGCTTTGTATACCTTTTCCTTTTCTCCCCAAACCAATCGTTCTTGGATTTTATCGTTAAAGGTTTGAACGTAGGGCCTTTTTATAGGCCTTCTCAGATCGGGTTCTGGTGCATCATCCACGCGGGATCGTTTCTCAAACCACCTTGCATATCCTGGATTTATCTCTCCCTTTGTAGTATCTGGAACTTGAGTATCATCTTTCAAGTATCGACATCCATTCCACATCTGCTGAATTAAAGCCTCGAGAAGAGTGGCTTCGGGGTGTAACTCGATCACTTGCATACTCAAATCCTCATCATCAGGCACCACTTGGTATCTCCCTAGTTGTCTTAGAACTCTCTGTGGCGCATATGGCTGGACGCTTCTCAATCCCAATAGCAGCAAATAACTATTCAAGGTTGACATGTGTATCATTTCTCTTACCGGGAGCCATCCCAAAGTCCACTCAATTTGACTTGCCGTTAAAGATCTTAGATGAGATACCCAGGCTTCCACCCCTTCTGGAGATTTATAATCTTTTATTCTTTCTTCATAACTCTCGATGAAATTGTCATTGCTTGGACCATACTGCATGAACTTGGGGTGATGTTGGAGATGTTCAATCATCCACATTTGCAACAAAATTTTACACCCTTCGAAGACCTTTGCCCCTGATTTACGTAAAGTCAACGCCCGATAAATGTCTGAGAGAATGATCGGGGCAAGGGTGTGATTTTCCTTGGTAGTGAGGACCTGTACGAATTTCGCTGTGCGAATATCAATTGTTCGTTCTTTGTTTGGGAAGACCATGATTCCCAAAAAAGCCACCATGAAAGCGAAGCGACGGTGAATCTGCCAGGTGTCTTTGTTCTGTTTGTTAGTAAGGCCCTTTTCATGAATTTCAAATCCGTCCGGCTTTCCGAACCTTGAATATAGGAAGTTGTAAGAACAACACCCTTTGACAACATTGCTTTTTCTGATTTGATTACTGATGTTCAGAAGACCAAAGAATCGATGCACTGAGGGAGCCTTTGGGAATATCAGATTTTGATTTCTTAAATCTCCGTCAAAACCAGCATATCCAGCTATCTCTTCTAATGTAGGAGTAAGCTCGAAATCAGAGAAGCGAAAGACATTGTGAACAGGGTCCCAAAAAGTTACTAACGCCGCAATCAAATCATCACGTGGTTTAACTTTCATAATATCTGTGAGAGTTCCCAAATGCTTAATGACCCATTTCTGACCATCTTCTCCTAACTCATGCCACCATATCTGAAGCCGAAATAGAAACTCATCTACATTTGCGAATGGTGGGTTTTGGGTAGTGCTCATTTTGTATCTACGATTAATTTTAACAAAATCAAGACTCCTTTTGAAAACAGACACTCATAAAAAGAAAATCATTTTTTTTATTTATTTAACAATTCTTCTTCTTCTTTTTTTTCAAAATGTAAAACTATTTTGGGAATTTTCTAAAACAACCCATTTTATTTCTCGGCTCTCACAATGATTTTTTTTCAATTAAGCTGGTCAACATACAAATCCGAGGCAAATGAATGCACAAGTAGCAAGTAGGATGCATCAGGATGGTCTTTTCATTTCGGGTTCACCTGTCCTAGACAGACCCAACCCCTGTGTTGAGTCTCCAAGGTCAAATGTACATGATGCAAATAGACGTTCCTACTAGGGATCTGGTACGAGGCTGAGTTATTCTAAGTGAAAAACCTGAGTCAGATTGTTCTAGACCTGTCTTACCCAAACGGACAGCTTGAACCGAAATAGGGGCAACGTACCGGGAGCACGAAAGTCTACCCGGCCTAGTTACTTGTCCCAACTTCGTCTTATTTGGTATGACTTCTAACAAAAAGGTGGGCCACGCGCACGTGTGCACCATAAATTCAGAAGACTCAGAAAGAAGAAGGGTTTCGTAGCAGTTTTATATACACAATTCAGATAATATTGAAGCGGTAAAAAGCAACATTTAGTACATTAAGCATAAATATGTGAAAAAAATCAGATAACAAACAAAGCCAACTATAACAGTTATTTTAAGCTCGAATTCTTGAACCCTGAACCTAGTGGTTCTGGGTTCGCAGTGCAATAATCCCCAGCGGAGTCGCCAAAGCTGTCACACCTCTTTCTTTACATAACATTCTGGAGGAGAGCGTAGTGTAAAGGGAGTTTTTTCAATTAAAGTACAATCGAAACGGGATTCTTTATTAATTTCAGAGTCGCCACCTGGGAATTTTATGTCGTCCCAAGTCACCGATTTTAATCCCAAATCGAGCAAAATATGACTCTGTTTGTCATTCTGCGAACCAAAAATCCGAGTAAGGAATTCTGTTAATCCGGGAGAAGGTGTTAGGCATTCCCGAATTCCGTGGTTCTAGCACGGTCGCTTAACCATTTTATACTTGGACTAATTATCTTGATTTACTAAATACATTGTTTCTTGTTGCATGATTTTGTTACCGCTTTTGGTTATATTGTTTATAATTATAGACCTACCTTGAAACGAATCACGCGTACGTATATTCGTATTATTGTTTTTTTTATAAATGTAAAGAATCGTGTCACGCATACGTGTACACAATAAGATTGATAGTATTTTTTTTATATTTTTTATTATAAAAAAAATGAATTTATGGCCGAAATTGCGCGTGCTTAAAATAAAATTACGAACATTCGTCACTCTTGTATGATTAAATAGTGAACTGCACATCTTGGGTTATATTAATTTAATAATCTCCGAAAAAACAAAACCCCTTTTATTAAGAAAGTTTGCTCGAAGTTGCGCGAACGCATACTCTGAATTGTTTTTAGAAATGTAATCATGTCACGCGAACGTGTCCCCAATTACACAAAATATTTTTTAATGGCAATATAAATTTTCTACAAATGTTTATTATGTCCATCTATTTTAAATATGAAATCCATGGGATGAAAGATAAATGAATAACGTGCAGCTAAAATTACCATTTTTTATCGTGAATACGGTATTCGTATTTTGTTTACGTATTTTTAGTACTTGATAATTATATGCACAAGTTATTTATTATTTTCCTAAGCTTAAGGCTAAGTGTATATGTTTGAAAACCTACCAAAAGCGAATTACGTGTAAAATTAGGAAAAATTTAATTGATAAGCGAACTAATAGTTTTCGAGGAATGTCCATTATTCTATTCGGAGCGAACTCTACTGTGTATATCTTTGACTTAAAATGTTGCAATTAGTATTTATAAATACGACCTTCTTCTACACAACTTGTTTTTAGTCCAAAGGTCTAATTATTTGGTTAATTTGCTTACGATGATTGAGTTTGGGATAGATAAAATCAAACCAATTTTTACCTCGGCTTATGCAAGCTATTTGCAAATACTAAATCCGTACTTTGTAAAATTATTGACGTTATTTTTTATAAACTATTTTATAAGGAAATGGGTTAATCGCATTCCTAAAATAAATGGCCATTTGTTATTAAGAAAGAAAACTAATTTACAAATTTGATTAAATGAATTGACATTATATACCGCGAATACACATCTAAACCTTTAGGAATATTCCAATATCTTAAACGTAACGGATTATGTCAATTTTCCTCACTTATGGTTATTCACGTAATCATTAACATGCCATATACAAACAAGAAACCCTTACATCAACTAAATTTAACAAAAATCTGATGCTTGACGAGATAAAATGTGCAGAAATAAAAAAAATAGCTTCTATTTGAAAGAACAAAACAACAATTTCAGCTTGATTTCAAGCTTTGATCTAGATTTACTTCAAGGTTCAAATGTCTTTACGTACCTGGAAATGAAAGTCAAAGGAAGTAAGATCAATAAGCATAATACCAGCTATCACCAGCAGCAACAAAACAGCCCCGATCAAACAATATCTCGCACAGCTTTAACCCAAATTTGAAGACCAATTCTAAAACCTTTCTCCATCAGGTGAACTGAGATTGTTTCAGAAGTTTTTTTTTAAAACAAAAAACAATTCTCAATCAGTAAAAAAAAACTTCAATGGAACAGCAGAATTGTCTTCCTGTGTGTGTATATCTGTGTATGTCTTAACCCTCAATTTTCTTCTCTGTGTTCTGTATTTTTGTCCTCTCTTTTCTGTGTGTGTGTGTGTGTGTGCTCTTTTTTCTGTTTTTTTTTTCTCTTTCTGTTTTTTCCCTTCTGTGTCCTCTCTTTCTGTCCAGTCCCAACACACCCTTTTATACAACTTGTTTCCCCTCCTTTCCTACTGCCCGGACCCCCTTTTGTTATTCAAAACAGATTTTTTCCACTAAAATCTGCCACTAAAACTGCTTTTCATTTAATCAGCCACTAAGGACATCTTTTCCCTTAATTTCAGCCCCCCCATCTTCTTTTGTTCCCCAGTATTCTTTAAACAAATACATTATTGAACCCTACCATTAGTTGTCTATTATCTTTACACAAACCCACTTAGGAATGTCTCAAATCAGTCCACTAACAGGTTTAAAATATTCAGCAGTCTTTAAACAAGTATTCTTGTAGTTTATTTTCCCCAAACTAACCTTTACTAACTCCTGAAAACTCTCAATAATACTGACCCTATTACAAAAATCAGAATCCAACACAAAACAGATTTTACAATCTGTTCAAACTTAATTATCATCACTAGTTTCTGATTGAACAGCTATAACCAAATCCTAAGGTTTTAATGCAGAAAAACATTAATTTCCAATTCAGAACAATATTTACAGAATTTTAACTAATCGGGCAATTAACAATCAGAATTAAAACCAAACAGAATGTTGAATGATTCAGTCTATACAAACAGACTAATCAATGAAGCTTAATCAAATGATTGCGTATTATAACTGACATTGATCAGCAAACAATGAAAACAAGCAATTCAAATAATTTCAGGATTATTGCCAGAATCAAGGATTTAATGGAAACTAATTAATCGACACCACTTATTAATCGATTACACATTACAATTGACACTTAAACAAATTAGTAACAAAGCAACTATCAAACAGTGTTATTGACGAATTTATAGACTAACAGGGAATTAAGTAAGCGACGCAATTTAGGACTCGATTTCACAATTTATAACACATACAGTTAAGGCGACTATAAATAACAGACAAAATTGGACCAAATAAAAGGTCCTTTGAAAATAAATAGAGTCAGTGTGACTTAACAACAACCAAAATCAACATAGTAAATAAACAGATACGTAAATAATGAAAACAAACACGAAGGAAAGAAAGAAAATACCTCATAACAACAGAATTATACGGACCCAGTCTTCGAAACTCTGATTCGGACACTTTTAAATCGAACAGACCTTAGTCGAAGTATTCTCAACTGAAAATACTTCGATTAAGGTCGATTAGACCTCAACCTTCTAATTAATTTGGGCAGATTCCAAGATTTGGGATTTTAGCGTTCTTGAGGGTCTGATTTAGGGCTCAACCACTTCTGGTCAGATTCGAACCAAACCAAGTTTGGTTTGGTTACGAGTGAGGTTAGGAGAGTGACTAGTGTGGGTTTGGGGTACATTGGGGTAGGTTTAGGTTATGCTCGAATCTTCGATTGAAGATTCGAGATGTTGTAGGGTGATTCGAGGTGAACAAACAACAGATCCGTAACAAGGGTAGTTAGGGGGTGCCTTGGTGTGAGTTTGGGGTTGATTGGTGTATGTTCCCGTTTGGCTCGAATCTTCAAATGAAAATTCGAGAAGATGGGGGAAGATTCGAACCACACGAATAACATATTTGGAACGGGGGTGGTCAGACGGTCCTAGGGTGTTAAGGTGGTGGTCACCGACGTTGTTGCCGTCGGATTTCAGGCGAGGGGGAGCTAGGGCGGCTAGGGTTTGGGGGGGTTGGGCATCGTCTCAGAGACGATGATGAACAGGAGGACGAGGGGGGGTGTTTGGTTAGGGGGGCTGGGTTAGGAATTCAATTTATATAGGGGAGAGGTGGTCTGATCTGGGCCGTTAGATCAGGCAAGATCGATGGCCAGGATCTCTCCACTTAAAGGAACGGTGCCATTTTGGTTTAGTGGGGATTGGGTCGGTCTCAGATGTGGATGGGTCGGGTCAGGAGGGAAAGCCTGGGAGCCATTGGATTAATAACGATGAACGGCTCCGATCAAATTCAACCATACGACGTCGTATGGTTTGCCTTTGAAATTAACTGACCGGGCATCATCAAACGGCGTAGTATTTGCCCTATACTACGTCGTTTGATGGTCTTTGGGTTGACTGACCTGGGCCGGGTAAATGCTTTGTTTTGGGCCTGATTTTTTTGTCAATTAAAATGGCCTAGTCCTATTTGCCTTATATTTTCAACTCTTTTCATTTTCTACTTTTATTCACAATTCTTAATTGAATTGTAAAATCAATTAACACTTTGACAATAAATATCATACAAATTAAACAAGTAGTTAAAAATCACAATCACACAAAGGCATAATTAAATGACAAAAATTATAACAATTACATATTTTTTTGTGATTTTCCTTCTTTTAAAATCAAACTATGGTTTATAATTTCCTAAATATATTATTTTTATTATTATCCTTTTATATAAACCAATGATTAATTAATTCTAAAAATGTAATATTAATTCCGGAACGCATATGCATCTACATTACCATTTTTTTGTATTTTTCCTTAATTAGAATAAAAATGAACATGCACAGACGAAATGCCACGAAAATTCAAATATTGCATACAACAAAAAAAATTATTTGTGATTTCTTTTGGAGTAGTTCTTGTGAGGCAAAAATCACGTACTCACAATGATTATTACTCACTGAGTTGGAGTACTCACTTTACTCCCCCTTGTGTGCAGATTCAGGCGTATCTGGTCCCGCTCCCGAGTGTTGATCATTTCCGGCTCAGGCGGATCCGAGGAGTCTTTAGGTAGCTGTTGGCGTTCGCAGCCCGGAGTTCTTCCCTATCTTAGTCCTTCATGTTCTTAGTTTTCTGGATTAAACTCTATAGTTATATTTGGAGTATTCTGTTTTTGCTAGATGCTTTTGACTAGTGAGACCCCGGTATCGGGCTGTGTTGGGTTATTTTCCGTGAATTATGCTAATATTTGTTAACTTTGGATTATCTTATTATGCTTTAGATTTATTTCTTATGGTTTAACTATTAATAATTGGATATGGGAAGTGTCGGCTGACCTTGTATTCACGAGAGGCGCCATCACGATCGGGTCCGGGTTTAGGATCGTGACACTTACTTCGGATCCAGATAGATTTTAGCATCTACAATATCTTCCTGATCCAGATAGATTTTAGCATCTACAATATCTTCCTCTTCCATTTAGTAACTTGATCTTCTATTGTTTCTAATCTGCAATTTTTAGGGGCAAACTTTGCTGCAAAGTCTAAAATTTTATGACAACCAATCAAGTCTGAAAATTTCATTTGCTGAAAATCTTATTCTTTTATTAATGTCCCGTTACTGGAAAGAAAGCTAGACAAAAGTTAACGGCAATAAGAGACAAGATACATGCAAATATTAGTGCACATACAAGTAACAAGAGACATGGGTGGCTAAGGGGAAGGCTAGTAAAGCCTTTGCTAATATTTTTAACGGAAAAAAGGGCCTAAAATGCTCCTAAACTATCCGTTTTGGTACAATAATGTCCTCCATCCACCTATTGGGCCAAATATGCCTTCCATTAATGTTTTTGGCTCACAAATGCCCTTTGAGTTAACGGAGGACACGTGTCATCCTCCTGTTGGCTCATTCTAAATATTTCTTAATTAATTAAAAAGACCCAGTATTCATACCCGAAAAATAATTTTCTAAAGCAATTTTTCTAAAACCTTTTTTTACTAAAAACTGAAGAAAAAAAGGAATTTTTTTTCCAGTTTTACAAAAAAATAGATTTTTTTACTAAAATAATGTTTTTGTAAAAACAAAAATAAAATTTAAAAAGCAATTTTCTAAAGCAATATTTTTGTAAAAATTGGGAAAAAAGTAGATATCTTTTGCTAAAATCAAAAATAAATAAAAAAATCCAGTTTTTAGAAAAATATTTCTTTAAAAAACTGGAAAAAAACATGTTTTTTTATGTGCATTGGTCCTATGTCAACCATTTATATACACAGATTACAAGCTTCCACAACAGCAGAAATGATCCTATAATGTTTGTTCTTTTGGTTCAATATTTTCACGTTATGGCTTCCAAAAAAAATCCAACTTTGTAAAAAACTGGACTTTTTTTTATTTTGATTTTAGCAAAAAACATCTACTTTTTTACATCTACTGATTATTTTAGTAAAAAAATCTATTTTTTTGTAAAAACTGGAAAAAAATTCCTTTTTTTTCTTCAGTTTTTAGTAAAAAAAAAGTTTTAAAAAAATTGCTTTAGAAAGTTATTTTTCGGGTATGAATAATGGGTCTTTTTAATTAATTAAGAAATATTTAGAATGACCCAACAGGAGGATGACACGTGTCCCTCCGTTAACTCAAAGGGCATTTGTGAGCCAAAAACATTAACGAAAGGGCATATTTGGCCCAATAGGTGGATGAAGGGCATTATTGTACCAAAAAGGATAGTTCAGGGGCATTTTAGGCCCTTTTCCATATTTTTAATTGTGGATTTTCCATCTTATTTTTGCTTAGACAATATTGAAGTTATGCAAACTCCTTATAAAATTAAAAAAAAAAATGTCTATTTTTTAACAATAAAAATATTTTATAACTTTGAATTAAACTACTCAAATCTTTATATTGGTAAATAATTTTTTTACAATAGGATCCATGGTAACACATTGTAAATACTTTGTTAACATCTTAGTAAATTGAATTTTCTTACCAATGTAAATATTGATACTCTGTATTATATTTTGTAAGATAACTAAATTGCAGACAAAAAAAAAGAAAAAAGAAACCAATATAAATATTAATATCAATATTATATTTTGTAAGATAACTACAATATAGAAAAGAAAAAAGAAAGCCCTTTACAAGAAATAAGGCACTACTGAAAGTTTTACAGAAGGCTACTGCCAAAATGGTGATAAAACAGCTCACATGCATCTATTGCTGTGATTTCTGAGCCTTAATTGACTTTGACGATATACATCAAAGAGAATATGTTAATTGTGTTAAAAAGGTTAATTGTTTGGTATGTCTAAAATCCCAATACAGTCTTCCTATGTCACACTGATGTAGCCAACGCAATTGAAGAATTTCAGTGTTGAGCACTTCAGCTAGCTACTCGCTCACCTGGATCACTCAGGTGAGCGAGAACATTGTGAGAGTTGCGTGATACATGATGTTCTATGTGCAGAAAATGCTCTATTACAAGGCTAGTGAAAAACAGGTTAGCTAGAAGGAAACCAACAGTAACTTTACTATTTTTGCGAAGTACTGATGCAGCACATATTCAAATAACCTATGAGTTCGAGGTACACACTCACACATACACACATATACGAAAAGAGTGACATATTCGTGGTGTCTATAGGCCTTTATGTAACTCGTTCGATGTGAAGCCCTGGACCTATATGAAGCATTTCCTCTTGGTATTAACTGGGACGTTATAGCTTGAAACAACCTGTTCGTTTTTGTGAGTAGAAGACCAAGCTGATAATTTTTGTCCAGAGTGCTGCTGCTTTCAGTTTTCAATTCTCAGTTGGAGTGTAATCTTTAGCCTGAAATTTTGGTAACGTAATATATTATCCCTTGCAAAAAAGAGATAATTACTGAAAACTTTTTATTTTTTGTGGCTAATCATAGAAAAATAATAGTAGTAACTTCGAGGTGAAGAATCCTGTTAAATTTTTTCAAAAAACAAAAAACAAAAAAAATGTTAGAACTCTTTCTGCTCTTACTTGTCTTTTCAAAAATAACTTCTTTCTGCCGGTGTATTGGTAGAGAGACAACTCAAATGCTAGTACAGAAAGAGAAAGAATCGTGTTTTAAATTTGAATTGTTACATATATGCATATTGAATTGTTGATGTTCCTATAAAAGCCAAATTCTTTGAAAGAACTTGTATTAGTATTTGTCAAACTTTTCTCCGAGATCTTCTTGTCCTGCCTGTGACTAATGTACAGGTGTCCAACTTCTTTGCAAGAACTTGTATCGTTTCTGGATCTGAATCCCATTATATAAGTATATTTTTATGACAACAAACCAAGTCTGGTACTTCCATTGCTAGAAAATCGTATTGTTTTATTAAGAATCCAAAGGTACATCGGAAAAACAGGAAAAGATACATGCAAATATGAGTACGCATACAAGCAATAACAGATAAGGCACTAGAGAAGTAAAAGCTACAGCCAAAATGGTGTAGCTGCTCTTTCACAGCTCTTGTACAGTTGCAATTTTTGGAACCCAAACTAGATTATCGGATGGAAAAAAGTGACAGATAGGTGATGTTCCTGGTAATATACCGAGGACACGGAAAGATACATGAGATGGACTCCACTCTGAGGTATCCAAATGACAAACAGCAATTGCTTCCACTCTATCACCATTTTCACCACCTAATGAAACCCTGAACACCTTGCTCTTACTAGTTGTGTAATGACAGTAGAAAATCGCGTAAGCGTAAGGCATGGTATGACATGCCACCATCTTAGGAGCTGCAACTTCTTGTGGAGCATCCAAAATAGTATACTTTTGAAGCAGAGGAGTTGAATTTGAGAAATGAGTTGTCGATAGAACTTTGAATTGAGTATTTTCTCCCATAATTCCTTGTACAAAATCAAGCATTCCCTCTGAGGATGTAGCACAATACTTTGTCTCTCCCTTTATAGGTGGAACCTCGCATTCTTTTAATGTATCTTCCATAGCTTTAGCTTGTGGAGAATTTTGAGAGAACGAGAAACGTTGAAGAAGGTTTGGAAGTTTTTTTAGTGAAAATGGAATTGAATCAGCTTCTTCTTTGGGCAAGAATTTAGGAGAAGAAGAAGAAAGATCCCTTCTTGGGAAGGAAACAGTCATTGATTTCCCTAACTTTAGATCATCCATAAGGAAGAAAACTCTTAGAGAAGGATCAATGTGATCCATGTGGGAAGAGGAATGGATATGGACATTCTCTTTTTTGGCTTTCTGCTGATTATTTTCTCCTTGTTTATCATATATCCAAATATAATTATCAACCTTGTTTTGGAGATTCATATCATTTGATGATAAATGAACCTGGCCATTCTCTTTCTTGATCTTGCCATTTTGCTGCTGAATATTTTCACCTTGGTTATTGTATATCCAGAAATAAGTGTCATCCTTATTTTCAAGATCCTTGTTATTTGATAATGAATGAACTTGTGCATTTTCTTTAAATGTTTTGTGATAACCATTTTCTCCTTGGTTATCATAAATCCAGAAAAAGACATTAGTCTTTTGGACAACTTCATTGTTTCCTTCAGCCATTTTCCTAGCTTCAGTTCCATAAGTAACCTATATATAATGAGGTGAGCAGCCAAAATTTTATCAGAGTTTATATAAGAAGTATACAATTGAACAAACTTACTTGAAAATAATATTTGAGAATGAGAAGAATAGATTGAGATTTACCAACAGAATCAGGAGATTCAGGGAGAGAATACAAGCACCAAGCTTAAGATCCATTGTTTTTTCTTTTGTTGAGTTCTTCAGAAAGTTTCTTGAAGTAAATAATAGTAGAGATATAGACTGAACAAACAAGGATAAGAATGCAGAAATTATTGGACGATCATATCACAATTATTTAGTACAAGTTGGCATAGTTTAGTCTATTCGTATATGGAGTGATATGATGATATTTTATATGACAGGTTATCAATTAACAGGAAGCTTCATAATGTTATTGTCAATTATTGAGAACGTCCAATTGGAAGATATCTTAAAATAATACATGAATCTAGCTATCACTTACTCTATTAGGAAGCAATTATTTTACTCTAACCATATCATGGCTCACGTTAGAGGGGTTTTAAGTGACTTAATTTTGAAAATAACATCAGGGACGGATCCACTTTGGGATCTACGGGTTCACGTTAGAGGGGTTTTAAGTGACTTAATTTTGAAAATAACATCAGGGACGGATCCACTTTGGGATCTACGGGTTCACGTGAACCCAGTAACTTTTGTCCAAATAGTATAAATGCATTCGAAAAATTCTCTAAATATTTATATATGTTTTAGTGTGAACCTAGTTACTATTGAAAATTTACTCTAGATCGTTGCAAAAACCCACAAATATTAAATCTTTGATCCGCCTCTGAATTAGATGTACTGCTTTTTAAAGGTGTGAGGTACGTGGGGCATTTCCCTATCATGGGGTAAGGCATTAGCCCCAAAGCATTTTATTATTAATATTTTGTCAAAATAATAAAAATTTAAAATAATTATAAAAATATATTTAAAATTTTCATAATATCCAAAACCAAAAGATTTACTTATAACTGATAAATTATTTAGGCGTGACAATATATGTGCATAATGATAAGTCATGAAATCTTACTCGTAGAATAACAAAATATTATTTCTAATCAAATACTACTATTTAAAAATAATTCTTTATTTAAAACCCGCGTAGGGCATTGAGAGCAAAGTATCAAGGGGTAAAACGGGAATAAAACTTTCCACTAGCATGTGACTAGTCGTCATCAGCAAAAGGTGTTAGTTCCGTGAGATTTTAATTCCTTAGGTCACTTCAGCAAATTTAGTGGTTGAACCATCAAAAAATGACTTTAATTTTGTCTTCAAAAGATTGCTTATATAAACTATTTCTCCTCTAGATTATCACGTGAATCATGGTTATGATAGATAGAAACTCAATAGATATGTGGAGGTTGAAGAAATTTTTGTTAAAATTACAAAAAAAAAAATTATTAAAATTACTGCGTTCTGCCGAACTTGTGGTTAGAATTCTAGCTCCGCCATTGCTAATGATTTTACTCTAACGCAATATATTTGCAAGTGAAACCTACATAAAAGTCTCTAGTTAGGAGATTCGATAAGTAACACTATATGACAACACCAACACTACATGACAGTAAGAAAAATTACAAACTCAGTGTTTACATAAACCAATTGCATACATAATAGTATATGTCTTCATATATACTGTTGTCAATAAATCATAATTAAGCGATACTTATTTTTCACTTAACAATTAATACAGTATGATAGAAACACCAAGTATAAATAACTTTTCTATTACTGTACTTTGCTTCTACCATCTTTATTTGGTACCGAGAAAATCATGGGTTGCAGGTGAAACTAACACAAAATTTTCCCTGCCTTCCCCACCCAAAAAAGAGAAAAGAGAAAACAGGGTCAAAACCAGGCTGACAATTGCATGATACGTGGGATACATCTTTTGATCCACGGGAACAAATTGACCATATTAAGAAAGTCACTTGTGTGATGTTCGAATTACTGATATAGGAGCTAATGCTTGTATAGTACAGTCATGCATGTATATAGGGGTGTACAAATGAAAGTTTGAAACCGACGAATCGCACCAACTCAATAATCCGAGTCAAATCGATAAAAAACCTGACTATGATTTGGTTTGGTGTTAAAAAAACGATCATATTTGGTTTTAACTATAAAAAAAAGTCAAATCGAAACCAAACCAATCCGATATTATATGTATAGAAGTTTTAAATATATTTAATACATAAAAATGTTTATTGTAGTGTAGTTTATAAATATTTCTTAAATTTTTTCATAGTTATCTTTGACGTATTATTTCAAGTTTGGACTTATAATTTTTGGATGCTCCAATAAGTTTTATAGTCCATAAATATTAGGAGCTCAAATAAATCCTAAACCAAAATCAAATCAATACTAATATTAATAAAAGACATCCAATTCAATTGTACTATGAATGAAAATAGTGTTGGATATCTATTTTTTAGTTTTTCTCTCGTTTAGATAAAATGCATAATTTATTTTTCTTTTAGTGTTTAATCATGTAAATAATGTAGTACTTATTAGCCGTACTTCTTTTAGCAACTTATTAGTAATTTTAAATTATATTTATTTTCATTATGGCTTATTAATAATATTTATTTTATGTGATTTTATTATCTTTATTGTTGAAAATTTTAGTACAATGCCATGATTCATCTAATATTTATGTTATTTTATTGAAAAACACCTTATATAGTTCTGTCTTACTAGGATTAAAGAAATATTTAGAGCACAAATTCTATGTATTGTGCTATAAAGACTTTATAAAAAAAATCTGAAAAACTCGAAAACTCGAAAAACCCGAGAAAAATCGATATTAAAAAAAATCAATTTTTATTGGTTTGGTTTGGTATTTAAATTTAATAACCCGATACAATTAGTTTGATAATTAGAAAATTCGAACCAATCCGACCTATGTACACCTCTTTATATATATTTCAAACTAATGACCCCTTACACTTATTCCACCATATAACTTCAGATCCATTTTATTTCGTATTGTGAATTTCATTTAAGAGGATTTGTTAGAAACATGTCTTTTAAGACAAATGAAGGGCCATATAACCACTACTATATGTGATTCACGAAATAATAGAAGCCAATAAGTTGGTGCTGATTGAAGCCAATAATTAAATTGGAAGAGTATGATTAACTTAACTTATTGTCGATGGGTACAAAAGATAAATAAATCCAAAACTAAATTGAAGTTGAAATCGTTAGGTAACATGCGAAAGAAGAAAATAAATTGTGACTGTATGATTACATATGGCACCCTTAAAATTAAACCCAAAATCACCAATTTATTTGAATATTGATCGTATCTAGGAATAGGCGTGTAATCACCAAATGTACCTTTTATTTCCTGCTCAATAATTCGCCTTTAAGATATTAGTAAAAGAAAAAAAAGTTCTTTAATTATAAGAGCTCTCTAACCACTAAATGTGATGCATGAAATGAAAGTAATAGAAGTTACTCCCCGGTCCATTTAAGTGATTTTTTTGGATTTTTTACGCATATTAAAAAATTCACCTTTTAGCATTAATTAACAATAAAATTAACCATATTAACCTTAATTTGCATTGAAAATATAACAAACTACTTTTAAGCTCTTTAATCCATTAATTGTAACTTTGAAAAGAAGAAATTAATTCCTTTTTTATCTCTGAAAAAATCAAATAGTATGATACACAAAAAAAGCTAAATAATCACTTGAAGTGGAATCAAATATTGTGATACACAAAAAAAAAACTAAATAATCACTAAAATAATAATAATAAGTTGGTTCACGTACCTACTAAATGTTGCAACAAATTGGGATAAGCCAAATCAAACAAGGGGAAGAAAAGTGGACCTGAGACCAGAATCCGAAATATAGAAGTGAATTTGCTGTGGACCTGATGAGACTGATCTTTTGCTCTTCTCTTGGCACTAAGATGATTGTCTTCACTGATTTTTTTCTCTTATGATTCTGATCTGTGACATCCTCGGTTTAAATAGGGAGCAAGCGAGAGTAATAGTCGCCGCATCGAGAAAATGATCCGTTGGATTTAGAATTTAAGTTCGATGGGTTCAAACCCATTATATTTTAAAGTTATAGATTTATACCCACCATCTTTTGCAATTCTAATGAACTTTTACACTTAAATTTATACGTCGCGTCAAAAATATTACGTTCATATGAATCAGATACTTTCAAGCTACATTCGCCCCTGATCCGAGCGGCACGAAAGGTGCACTCGGAAAGAAGAAAAGGGAAGATGTCGCAACAGTCGAGGCAGGTGCTTGGTCCAGATCCAGAGGTCCCCCCCTCACCACCAACCTAGACCCCATCACTCAAATTACCCACACATTCCATACGGCCCTCCACAGCCCTACTACCCACCACAAGAGCCACACTTCTCTGTCCATCACGCCCAAACTTACACCCAGTCTCCGGCTCGTTCGCAATGGCGTGCGCTGGCTCCCCAGAATACATATCCACCTCCACAAAATACATATCCACCTCCACAAAATACATATCCACCCCTACAAAACACATATCCACCTCCACAAAACACATATCCACCACCAAGGGCCTACAGGAATCCTTCGGGACCAGGCTTCCGTGGGAATCAGACTTTCAGGAATGAGAGGGTGAAGAGGCAGAGAACATTCACTCCGCTGGGAGAAACCTATACTACTTTGTTCCACAAATTGAGGCAGTTAGGCCTATTGAGTCCTGTGGAGCCCAAATTGCCAAATCCCCTTCCCAAAAATCTGGACCACTCGGTAAGTTGTGAATATTGTTCGGGGGCTCCCGGGCATGATACTGAGAAGTGTTGGAAGTTGAAGACTGTCGTACAAGATCTTATTGACACAAATAAGATCGAGGTCCAGGAGCCAGAGGCACCTAACATCAATCAGAACCTGTTGCCAGCACACCATGAAGCCCACATTATCGAACTAGTGCACGAAGGAGGGAAGCTCAAGAAGCCCTCATAAACGGTAATGATGATCCGTGCCAGTCCGAAAGAAAGTTGATCAGTGGAAAAGCGGTAGTACAGTCGGAAAGGGTAGAAGACAAGCCAATGGTGGTGATGGGGAAAAGTTCGTCTGATGTTGCCAAGAATCCAGAGCCGATCAAAGTAACGGTGCAAGAGATATCAAGCAAGCCAGTAGCCGTGAAGGGGGCATGCACAGGACCAGTTGTTATCAGGCCAGTAATGCAGTTGCCGATAATCAGCGAGAAAGCTGTGCCATGGAGCTACAGTCAAGTAATGGTAATGCATAAGGGGAAGGAAGTCGTGGAGGAAATATGTGAGGCACAGGGGTTAACTCGTTTTGGAAGGTGTTTTGCTCCCGCAGAGTTAAGAAGGGCCAATCCAGTAGCAACAAAGAATCCAGTTACCGAGGAAGAGGCGGAAGAATTTTTAAAGAAAATGAAGGCACAAGATTACTCCATTGTGGAGCAGTTGAGGAAGACCCCGACACAGATCTCATTGTTATCGTTGTTGATCCATTCAGACGAGCACCGCCGGGTATTGATGAAAATTCTTAATGAAGCCCATGTTCCGGATAATATCTTTGTGAACCATCTGGAGAAAATAACAGATAAGATTTTCGAGGTCAACAGGGTCACTTTTTCAGACGATGAGTTGCCCGTGGAGGGTACAGAACATAATATAGCCCTTTATTTGACTGTGATGTGGGAAGACTCGGTAGTCACTCGAGTACTGATCGATAATGGGTCTAGTGCCAATATCTATCCTTTGGCCACATTGAACAAACTGAAGGTCGATGGTGACAGGATTCACAAGAACAACATCTATGTTCGAGGGTTTGATGGTGGTGGTACAGACACAGTGGGGGACATCATACTTGAATTAACAATTGGTCCAGTCGAGTTCACCATGGAGTTCCAAGTGTTAGACATGGCAGGGTCATATAATCTTCTATTGGGGCGACCCTGGATCCACGCCGCCAAAGCAGTGCCTTCTACATTACACCAGATAGTCAAATTTGAGTGGGATAGGCAAGAGATCGTAGTACATGGGGAAGACAATGCAAGCGCCGTAAGTGATGCCATCGTGCCCTTCATAGAGACTGATGATGATAAGGGACCACGGGTTTACCAGGTTTTCGATACGGTTTCAGCGGACAAAGTTCCTGAAGGTGAAAGCATCCCACTTCCCAAAATAGCAGTTGCAACTGCCATGGTAGCCTCGGAGATGTTGAAGAACGGGTTTGTGCCAGGCAAAGGTTTAGGGGCTGATCTTCAGGGTATTGTTCAGCCGATTTCTTTGCCCAAAAATCTGGATACCTTTGGTTTGGGGTTCAAGCCTATAGCGGCGGATATGAGACAGGCCCGTAAATTGAAAAAAAGAGTTTGGGTTCTTCCCAATCCAGTTCCGCACCTATCCAGATCATTTGTCAGAGCAGGTATCAGAAAGTTGTCGGTCCCGAAAGTTCTCGGACCACTGATTGGGCCAGATGGAGATTTGAATGAGGACTTTGAAAGGCTGTTCGCCGATGTCAACATGATAGAAGCTGGAGAAGGGTCCAGTAGGTTAGATGTACAGTTTGTGGGGCCTAGGGCAAATATCAACAATTGGATGGCTACTCCCCTTCCTACCCGGAAGGAGTCTTGGTAGTGGGCTCTGATTTTTCTTTCTTGTCTTTTTGGATTATTCCAGGGTTGTAATCCAGTTTTGTTTTGTATTCGGCAAAGTGTGAAACTCTGTTATCCCGTATTTTAATAAAGTGAAAGCTTTTGTTCTTCTTATTTTGTTTTAACTTTGTTTTCTTCTTTTCTCTTTCTGAACAGTTCTCTTTATATTGGTTTTAATGACATGGCATGCACAACGGATCTTCAACCCAGTCTAAAAAATCAATCTGATTCTAGACTAATTGTACAAGAGGTTGATTATGATGATGAATCGGAATACGACGAGGATGAAGCCTTCGAAGAGATAAACAGAGAGTTAAGCCAGTTTGAGGAGAAATCCAAACCCAACTTAAATGACACAGAAGCAATCAATTTAGGGGATGCAGATGATATCAGGGAAGAACTAATCAAAACACTTATTTAGTTTAAAGACTTTTTTGCATGGTCGTATGATGACATGCTGGGGTTAAGCACGAATTTAGTGGTTCACAAATTGCCCATTAACCCGGCATGCCCTCCCATCAAGCAGAAATTGAGGAAGTTCAAAACAGATATGAGTGTGAAGATTAAAGAGGAAGTAACCAAGCAGCTGCAAGCAAAGGTTATTCGGGTCACTCGATATCCTGATTGGTTGGCTAATGTGGTGCCAGTGCCGAAGAAAGATGGGAAGATCAGGGTGTGTGTCGATTACCGCAATCTGAACAGGGCAAGCCCAAAGGATAATTTTCCATTACCCAACATCCATATCTTGATCGATAATTGTGCCGGACGTGAGATCGGGTCTTTTATGGATTGCTATGCTGGGTATCATCAGATTCTGATGGATGAAGAAGATGCGGAAAAGACGGCTTTCATTACGCTGTGGGGGACTTATTGCTACTGGGTAATGCCCTTTGGTTTGAAGAATGTTGGGGCAACGTACATGAGAGCAATGACTACTGTGTTTCATGACATAATACACAAAGAGATTGAGGTATACGTGGACGATGTGATCATAAAATCCAAGCATCAGGAAGACCACGTAGCAGACCTAAGGAAGTTTTTCCAAAGACTTCGAAGGTACGATATTAAGCTCAACCCGGCCAAATGTGCATTTGGTGTTCCATCTGGAAAGTTGTTGGGATTCATCGTCAGTCGGCGAGGCATTGATTTGGACCCGTCAAAGATCAAATCCATCCAAGATTTGCCACCGCCGAAGAATAAGATAGAAGTAATGAGTCTGTTGGGAAGGTTGAATTATATCAGCAGGTTTATTGCTCAACTCACAACAACTTGTGAACCTATTTTTCGGCTACTGAAGAAAGATGCTGCAGTAGAATAGACGGGAGAATGTCAGGAAGCATTTGACCAAATCAAATGATATTTATCAAATCCACCTGTGTTGGTTCCACCTGAGCCGGGAAGACCGTTAATTCTTTATCTAACGGTCCTGGAGAATTCGTTTGGCTGCGTACTGGGGCAATACGACATTACAGGAAGGAAGGAGCAAGCCATCTATTATCTCAGCTAGAAGTTTACAGGCTATGAGGTTAAGTACACTCAACTCGAGAAGACATGTTGCGCCCTAACTTGGGTGGACAAGAAATTGAAGCATTATCTGTCATCATATACTACTTATCTCATTTCACGCTTGGATCCACTGAATTATATTTTCCAGAAGCCTATGCCCATAGGGAGATTGGCGAAATGGCAGATATTACTCACAGAATTCGATATCGTCTATGTGACGAGGACGACCATGAAGGCCCAAGCATTGGCTGATCACTTAGCTGAGAATCCTGTTGATGAAGAATACGAGCCCTTGAGGACATATTTTCCTGATGAAGAAGTGATGCATATAGATGAGTTGGAAATAACCAAGGAACCCGGATGGAAGCTTTTTTTCGATGGAGCCACAAATGCGAAGGGAGTTGGAATAGGAGCGGTACTTATTTCTGAAACAGTACATCATTATCCTGTTACGGCTCAGCTGCGTTTCTATTGTTCCAACAACATGGCTGAGTATGAGGCATGCATTTTGGGTCTACGACTAGCTGCAGACATGGATGTCCCTGACGTCTTGGTCTTGGGAGACTCGAACCTCCTGGTGCATCAGATTCAGGGTGAATGGGAAATAAGGGATTTGAAGCTCATACCATATCGACAATGTTTGCACGATCTGAGCAAGCGATTTCGATCAGTAGAGTTCAGACACATCCCAAGAGTTCATAATGAGGTTGTCGATGCTTTGGCCACCTTAGCATCGATGTTGCACCACCCAGACAAAATTCATGTTGACCCGTTGCATTTTTAGGTTCGTGATCAACATGCTTATTGCAACATGATAGAGGAAGAAATGGATGGCGAGCCATGGTTTTATGATGTCAAGGAATACCTCAGGATGGGGATATACCCAGAGCAGGCCACCGGAGATCAAAAGAGAGCCATTCAGCGTTTGGCAAATGGATTTTTCCTTAGTGGGGGAGTGTTGTACAAAAGAACACTAGATTTGGGATTGCTGAGATGTATAGATGCTAGTCAAGCCGTAACAGTTATGATAGAGGTACATGCTGGAGTTTGAGGGCCACATATGAGTGGATATGTATTGGTGAAGAAGATTCTTTGAGTAGGGTACTATTGGCTCACTATGGAGCGTGATTGTATCAGTTTTGTGCGGAAATGCCATCAGTGTCAAATACACGGAGATCTGATTCATTCTCCGCCGACAGAATTGCATACAATGTCAGCACCATGGCCATTTGTTGCATGGGGCATGGATGTCATTGGACCGATTGAGCCGGCAGCTTCCAACGGTCATAGGTTCATTCTAGTCACCATCGATTATTTCACTAAGTGGGTTGAAGCTAAAACTTTCAAGTCGGTAACCAAGAAGGCAGTGGTAGATTTTGTTCACGCCCATATCATCTGTAGATTTGGAATCCCGAAGGTGATCATCATAGATAATGGTGCTAATCTTAACAGCAATTTGATGAAAGAGGTATGTCAGTAGTTTAAGATTACACACCGCAATTCCACCCCAAATCGTCCCAAGGCGAATGGAGTAGTTGAGGCAGCCAACAAAAACATAAAGAAGATACTTCGGAAGATGGTAGAAGGTTCGAGGCAATGGCATGAAAAATTACCATTTGCACTATTGGGTTATCGCACTACTGTTCGTACTTCAGTAGGTGCAACTCCTTATTTGTTGGTATACAGAACTGAAGCAGTGATACCGGCATAAGTTGAAATTCCACCCCTTCGGATTGTCACTGAGGCTGGGATTGATGATGATGAATGGGTCAAAGCCCGATTTGAGCAGTTGAGCCTGATTGATGAAAAGAGATTGGCAGCAGTATGTCATGGCCAGTTGTATCAGAAGAGGATGGCAAGAGCATACAACAAAAAGGTGTGTCCCCGGAAGTTTGAAGTGGGTCAGCAAGTGCTGAAACGCATCCTCCCACATCAGGCCGAAGCAAAAGGCAAGTTCGCCCCGAATTGGCAAGGGTCATTCATTGTAACCAGAGTGTTGTCCAATGGCACTTTATGTTTAACAGATATCGAAGGGAAATGCGTTGACATGGCTATCAATTTGGACGCAGTTAAGAGATATTATGTATGATTTCTTTTGATTGTAATTGTTGTTTGTTTGTACTTTGCATTTATCGGAGAATGTAATGACGGAGGCAATTCTTTCTTCTATCCAAACATTTTAACCTTTGCTTCCCTCTTTGAGCCTTATTTATTCTTTCATACCCCTCTTTTGGAATCAGTAATGAAAATGAAAGAAAAGAGAAGAGAAAATAATGATAATAAAGACAGAAGAAAAGTCACAAGTAAAACAAAGGAAGTGGGAACCACGTTTGACCTGATTCCTCAAAGAGTATACGTAGGCGCCTCACGGATCGGTCATAGTGTAACAAAAACCCAAAAAAATCCCCAAGCGAGAAAAACTGGGGCAGAACTTGTATTTATAATTTTGGGAAAGAAAGTTGATTCCAAGAGTTGTAATGTTTTACCCATCAAAATTATTTTGAACCTTTTGATACCCTTTTTTCTTTTAGCCATACACAAAAACCCATATTAATGTCCAAAAAAGACCTCCCGATCAGTAACCGAGAAGTGCCAAGTCATGCAAACGGAGGTCGGGAATAACACTCTGATCCCCAACAGAGAAGAGGATCATAAGCTGGAAATGAATTGATAGCCAAAAGAATCCCCAGCAGAGAGAGTCATATCGGTAACACTCCAAGCCCCAGCTGGGAAAAATAAAATAAAATGAGAGAGTCTTATCGGTGAAAACCTCCACAGGCACCATAAGGCGACGTAAGTTGAGAGAAATAAAACGAGAGAGTCTTATCGGTGAAAACCTTCACAGGCACCATAAGGCGACGGGAGTTGATAGAAATGAGAGAGTCTTATTAGTGAAAAACCCTCGAAGGGTGCTATGAGGCGACAAGACAAGATTGGCAGGAAGGATCCACATTTGGCAAAGAGTTGAGTGCCTGTTTATCCCCAGCAAGATGAGGCCGTCCGAAAGATTGATTGATACAAATAGACTGGGTTGATTAATCCGGAAGGCACGACATGATCGTTGGCATCGGTTATATCATTCAGATAAGTTATTTTCTTTCTTTTTCCCCAGCATTTGTTCAAAAAGATTTCTTCTTTTTCTATCTTTTGAAATCATCACTTTTTCATTTCTTGGTCTAAAGACTTTATCTCCCAGCAGTTTGTTTTTGAAAAGGATTTTCAAAGCTTATTGCCAGTTTCCAAGACGTTGCAAAAGCACAATGTGGATAGGACGGGACAAAGATAATGCAATGGAACGAGAAAGACGTTCATTCCAAGACCAAATGATGGATTGGTCTAGGATTCCAGGGGAAGTTGGAGAAAAACAGAAAAAACAACAGTGGAAAAGTTATGGATCAAACTCCAAGAGGATCCCCAGCAGATTTGCGAGATGCAGGAACAACTCTGACAGACTATACACCAAGTTTTGCGATGATCGGACAACACAGAGCGGGGAAGGAAGAGAAAAGAAAAACCATCCCCAACAAGTTTTGTAATAAAACGCAAAGCATGGAAAGGAAAAAGGGAAAAACCATCCCCAGCAGGAGTGGCACGACCACTCACCACGTTTTAAACTAACAAATTTTTTTCTTTGATTTGAAGCAGGGAAAGGAAATGTTATTGACAGCGGGAAGACATGGCCACAAAGAAGATTATCAAACTGGGGCAGAAAATTTTCTCTCATGGCCAAATTTTTTGAAACCAGATACCCACTTGGGGAGGAGGGAAGATAACACAAGTTTTGAAGGAAGTGGAATCCCCAGCAGTTTACGGGAGAAGGCAATACAAGTTTTAAAGAAAGCAATCTTGGAAGAAGCAAGATAACCCGAGTTTTAAGGGTAGTGGTCTCTGAATCAGTGTCATCCCCACCATTGTTAAAAGGAGGAAAGTAACTAGTCTTAAAGAAGGAAAATAATTCCCCAGCAGTGTTATCCCCGACAGAAGTGAAAACACCAGTTTGAGGGAAGTAGTTCCAGTGGAAGGAAAGCGCCAGCTTTAAAGGAAGTAGTCTTTAAAGTAGGAAAATAACATATTTGGGAATAAAATATCGGTGTTATCCCCAGTAGTTTTTAGAGGAATAAAACACCAGTTTTGAGGGAAGCAGTTCTGAAAGAGGATGATTCAAGTTAGAAGGAAAATGGTTCGGGAGGTAGGAAGGAACAACAATAAAACGCATTGTTTAAGAAGTAGTTGAAGTCAGGAACCCGCATGGAGAATGAAGGTATTACATTTTACGAAATAGTTGAAGTCAGGAGCCCGCTTGGAGAATGTAGGTGTTATATTTTAAAGTTTATTGAAGTTAGGAGCCCGCTTGGAGAACGAATGTGTTATAATTTTAAGAAGTTGTTAAAGTCAGGAGCCCGCCTGAAGAACGGAGGTGTTACATTTTAAAGTTTATTGAAGTCAGGGGCCCGCCTGAAGAACGGAGGTGTTACGTTTTAAAGTTTATTGAAGTCAGGAGCCCGCCTGGAGAATGGAGGTATTATCTTTTATTTTTTTATTGAAGTCAGGAACCCGCCTGGAAAATAGAGGTTGTTATATTCTCAAGTTGTAGTTGAAGTTAGGAGCCCGCCTGTAGAATGGAGGTATTACGTTTTGGAAGTTAATTGAAGTTAGGAGCCCGCCTGAAGAACGGAGGTGTTACGTTTTAAAGTTTATTGAAGTCAGGAGCCCGCCTGGAGAATAGAGGTATTATCTTTAAATTGTTTATTGAAGTCAGGAACCCGCCTGGAAAATAGAGGTTGTTATATTCTCAAGTTGTAGTTGAAGTTAGGAGCCCACCTGTAGAATGGAGGTATTACGTTTTGGGAAGTAGTGAAGTCAGGAGCCCGCCTGGAGAATGGAGGTACTACATTTCGAGTTGTAGTTGAAGTCAGGAGCCCGCCTGGAAAATGAAGGTTGTTGTCATGTCAAGTTGAAGTTGAAGTCAGGAACCCGCCTGGAGAATGGAGGTGCTATGTTTTAAAGTCAAGTTGGAGTCAGGAGCCCGCCTGGAGAACGGAGGTGTTACATTTTAAGTCATAAATTGAAATCAGGAGTCCGCCTGAAAAATAGAGGAGTTATATTTTTAAGAAGCTGTTGAAGTCAGGAGCCCGCCTGAAAAATAGAGGTACTATATTTTTAAGAAGCTGTTGAAGTCAGGAGCCCGCCTGAAGAACGGAGGTGTTACGTTTTAAAGTTTATTGAAGTCAGGAGCCCGCCTGAAGAACAGAGGTGTTACATTTTAAAGTTTATCGAAGTCAGGAGCCCGCCTGGAGAATGGACGTATTATCTT
Organism: Nicotiana tabacum; assembly: GCF_000715075.1. Taxonomy (NCBI): domain Eukaryota; kingdom Viridiplantae; phylum Streptophyta; class Magnoliopsida; order Solanales; family Solanaceae; genus Nicotiana; species Nicotiana tabacum. The sequence goes on along the minus strand of NC_134086.1, from coordinate 173,329,057 downwards.
TTTAAATTGTTTATCGAAGTCAGGAACCCGCCTGGAGAATGGAGGTGCTATATTTTTAAGAAGTAGTTGAAGTCAGGAGCCCGCCTGGAGAATGGAGGTATTATCTTTTAAGTCGTAGTTGAAGTCAGGAGCCCGCCTGGAGAATGGAGGTATTATCTTTAAATTGTTTATCGAAGTCAGGAACCCGCCTGGAGAATGGAGGTGCTATATTTTTAAGAAGTAGTTGAGGTCAGGAGCCCGCCTGGAGAATGGAGGTATTACGTTTTGAGTCGTAGTTGAGGTCAGGAGCCCGCCTGTAGTATGGAGGTTGTTAATTTTAAGTCGAAGATCGAAGTCAGGAACCCGCCTGGAGAATGGAGGTGATATATTTTTAAGAAGTAGTTGAAGTCAGGAGCCCGCCTGGAGAATGGAGGTATTATCTTTAAATTGTTTATCGAAGTCAGGAACCCGCCTGGAGAATGGAGGTGCTATATTTTTAAGAAGTAGTTGAGGTCAGGAGCCCGCCTGGAGAATGGAGGTATTACGTTTTGAGTCGTAGTTGAGGTCAGAAGCCCGCCTGTAGAACAAAGGAGTACACATTCAAGTTGAAGTCAGGATCCCACCTGCAGAACAGAGGAATACATTTCAAGATCAAGCCAGAAGTCAGTAATGCGGAGGGTTGCAACAAAAGTACCCCCAACATGAATCCCATTTCAGAAATCTGAAAGAAGACTACAAGAGCAAGTCGAAGATAGATAAGATTCTGTAATCATTAGTCTAGTCTAGCTTTTTGTTTTTTTTCTAGCAATGGTGTAGTAAGGAGGTCGGAAAGCAGTAATAACAGGATGCAACAACAGTAACATTGCAGTTCCATGGTAGTCCCAGCTACCAAAACTTCCCGAATTACATTAACCTGATTCCCTTCTAGCCAGGGATATGTAGGAAACCTTGGAAGTAAAGGTTCGGTTAAATCTTTTCAAAAATGCTTCACATGGAGTATTCCAACGGGCAAAAATTGCTCGTATCCGCTCACTTTATCTTTGCACGAAAACTCTTTGTGTTTTCGGACAAAGAGGGGCAGCTGTGAGCACGCGATTTTTGCTCTATGATAACTACTCCCAAAAATTCAAAATAAAATGGTTTTGTATTGTTTGTGATTTATTTGTATTTTTGTCTGTGCATGTTTATTTCTACTCTAATTAAGAAAAACACAAAAATATATATTGCATGCACATTTAAGATTTAATTGTGCACTTAAGAATTAATGGAACCATGTTTTGTTTTTAAGAGAAAGAAAATCACAAAATAATGTTTTTTTTTTTGCATTTTTAGCATTTCATGTCCAAGTTATGTGATTTTATTTGATTGTGTGTGTTAATTGTTATTAAAAGTTAGTTAGTACTTTTATAAATTTATCTAGTTCTATAAGTTAATTTAGGATTTTTGGAATTTTTAGTTTTATTAGTTTAAGAAAAGAAAGGCAAAGTAAAAGAGTGTTTAAGTCATATTTGGGCCAAATCAATTTAAAGTCCATCATCCCAAACAATTTTTCTTCCCCTTTGAAGTTGAAACCAGGATACCCAGCCCATACCCCATCCCCGACCCGGTCTGCCCCATAGCCCAAACAACCAACCCCCCATTTTCCCCATTTTCATTTTCATTTCTAAACCCCTAACAAAAAACCCTAAACCACCCGCCCCCTCTTCTCATCTTCTTCTCCAAATGACCCCTCCAGCTCCAAACAACCCCCATGGCTGCCCTTTTCTCATCTTCTTCTCCAAACGACTCCTCAAGCTCCCTCGACCTCCATGGCTGCCCTCCTTCTTCTTCTTCGAACCAACGACCACCCCACTGCCATCTCCGAGCTCCAGCCAGTCCGCCAGTCGCGAGCTCCAGCCTTCACACCAGCTTCTCCAAACGACCACCTCCCTTCACACCAGCTTCGTCCAAACGACCACCTCTCTTCACGCCAGCTTTACTACCAACGCCCACTGCCATCTCCAAGCTCCCGTCGCTGCACTGCTGACCACTGGCCAGCCTTCTCCATCGACGTCCAACGCCACCAACAGACCCAACGTCGTCACTCGTCAACCAGTCACCAACAGTCCGCCCCTCCAGCTCCACAGTCGTCGACCAGCAGCCTTCACAGAAAATGACCAAACACTCCGTCGGTCTTCATGCTCGAGCATCCATGAAACTCTGGCTCAAAATCTTCAAAACCTTCCATTAAAAAATGACTCATTTTCAGTCCGCAAGTTCGAGTTTTCGAAGGGGTCTTGGTTCCAGATTTGCTCGAGTTTCTTGGAACATTAGCTTGAAGTTTTTGTTCGTTATTTGCCTTTGCCGTACAGCTCTGCTCAAAGAGTTTTCTGTATTCAATCACTTGGAAAATCCATTTTTTGGCAACAATGAAGGTCCATCTCCTTTTTCTTTTCATCTTGTCTTTTGGTTAAACTAATATCAATGAGCTGCGTGTTTCCATGATCGAACTTAGTGAGCAGCAGTACAAGTTCATGAATCTGTCGTTCTTCTTGCTTGTTTTAATTATCTTGCCTCGTTCTAATTTCTATCTTTTCTTAGTTATGTTATGTTGTTTCTTTTCTTGTAGTTGTTCATCATTTCTTGCATATGAAGTCAGTTTATTTTCATTCAGTATGTTGACAGTATTCATTTGTTCTTGTTTAGGTTTAATCTGGAAGTGTATTAGTTTAATCACTGAATCTTTATTTTGATGATATTTGGTCTGAATTGAGTTTCAAGCTTAAATTGTAATATGAGTTTGATGAATCTTAATGTCATTGTAAGCACGTGATTTTTGCTTTACGAGCAATCGCTCCAAAAGAAAATAAAAATAGTGACAAATGATTTCGCTGTACAATTTTTCGATCTTTCCGTGACATGTGTTGTTAGTCGTTTGTGAGTCTGTCCATTTTGCATCTAGTCCTTATCAAACAAAAATACAAAAAATATATGTGGCGTTAAGAGAAAATTAAAAAAAAATAATATAAATATACGTGCATCGTCCGTTTTAGGTTGTGATTTAACTTACTTGGTATGATAATTATGTTGAAATGCCATATTGTTATTTGTTTTAATTTCATTTGTTTTATTAATTATTTTTATTTTTATTTTTATTTTAAATTGGAAAACAAAAGAAGTTGAAATCAGTTGGGCCCAAAAAATAAGACAAAAACAGGCCCAAACCAACGATCTGACCCGGTCCAAACCCAGCCTGCCCAGGCACGGACTCAAACGACGTCGTATCGGCGTCCCCATTTGAAGCCGTTGATCTGATTCAAAGGAACGGTCCAGATCAGGTTGTCCAACTCACCTCAACGACGCCGTTTCAGGCAAGTTGAATCTGAGCCGTCCAACCTCATTGATCCAACGGTCCCTGGTTCCCTCATGACCCGACCTATTTAGCCAGTTTAACCCAACCCCTCACCTAAACCAAAACGACCCCGTTCCCATACCAAACGACCCCGTCCTGTTACCCACCAATAGATCTAAGCCGTTCAGATCACTTGATCTAACGGCTCCAATCTCTCTTCCCCTTCCATATATAAACTTGACCCTTTACCCCGCACCCCCTATCCGAACCCCCCCTTTCAGTCATCTCCTTCCCCGAACCCTGAAACCCCCAAACCCTAACGCCGCCCTGGTTTCCTTTCCACCAAAACCCGGCGGCACGAACGCCGGTGACCACCCCCTTCACACCCCTAAAGCATCCAACCACCCTGAACACGAATCCACTAACCACGAACCTCGAATCACTTTCGTTCGTCTCGAATCTTCATTTGAAGATTTGAGTCGAACCCGGATCTATGCCAAATCATCCCATCTTCATACCAGACACTCCCCTGACCTTCCTCGTGACCAAACCAAACTTGGTTTGGTCCGAATCTACCCACAACTCCCAAAAATCCAGATCTGGAAATCCAGACTTTAGAACACATGCACTTGGGGAATCCGGCCGGTTTGGACATAGGTTTGAGGTCTAATAGACCTTAATCAAGGTGTTCTCATGTGAGAACACCCTGATTAAAGTTTGTTCGGCCTCAAAAGTTCGAAGTCGAGTTTGATTTGAGTCCGTTTGATTTCAAACTTTTTCAGTAAGTTTCCTTTTCTCTTTGTTTGGTTCTAATTAAGTTGTCAGCATATTTCTTTGTGTTTGTTTGTTATTTTGTTATTTTTCATTCGGATTTCTTCCATCTCTGTTAAAGGCCTTTTATTTGGCCAATTGTCTTCTGTTTGTGTTCTGAATATACCCTATGATATACGTGTTCATCAATTAGATTAATCGTCAAGCGAGTTTAATTCATATAAGTTCCCAGTGTTTGAACAAATTTATCTGAGGTCATTCGGGACTCTATACGTGTTGTTTATATGAACGATTGATTGTTATGTGTTACGATTAATATAGTCGAGTCGATATATGTCGTCAATTAGTTTCAATCGTTAATGGTAACAACTTGATTCGTATTGCTTATTTCTGCTGTGATCGTATTTGAGTCTCATTAGGAACTGAATTGTATTGCCTGTTGATTTTGTTCAAATTAAATTAAAAGAACATCTAGGGGAAAGGTTATAATGGCAGATTCAGATTTTGGTTTTTAAACACAATGCCATTTGGTTTGGACTGTGGGCAGCATGTGTATGGTTTGCTTTAAGGAATTAAAATAATCGGACAGCATGTGCTGTCAGATTATATTCCTACTGCCCATACTTTGTTTAAACAAACAAGTGATCAGTACACTTTAACAACCAAAAAGAGAGAGGGGCTGTCAGGGATTTCATGGGGGCTTGGTTATTTAAAACAAGTGAGTGGAAAAGCAACATGGGGGGGGGGGCAATTTTGAGTTGTAAAACAGACTGTAAAGTGTTAAGGTTAGGCTATAAAAGAGGAGACCATCCGTTAGAAAAGGGGGTTGATTTTCGAGTCTTGAGAGAGTCTATGAGTAAGAAAACTGGAAAAGGAAAAAAACAGGAATAAATTTCAGAACATTGTGAAGGAGTATTGCCTAGAAGAAACTGTGTAAGAATCCAGTTTGATCAGGTTGTCTTCGTGGCTTTGCTTTTTCTGTCGTTTGCCAAGTTTTCTTGTGGTCATTGGATTTCTGTTGCTGTTACATTCAACATTCTGGGCTGTTATTTCCTACTCTGTTTTACTGGGATTGTCCATTTGTTGTTCGACTCTTTGCTGAGCTTCATCATTATTGGCTGGTTGTTTGTTGCTGTGTTGTTGCTGTGAATCTGCTGATTGCTGTTGTTTGCTGTGTGCTACTCAGCTGACCCTTTTCCTTCTTCTTCTGTTCCTCTACATCAGGTACACAACCAAGGCACTATCAAATGTAATTAGAACATTGAGCATGAATGCAAAAGAAAGGAAAAAGACTTGAAGTTGATTTTCATATATATACTGTTATATTAGATATCATGTATTGTATGATAATTTTCATTCTTGTATTGACAATCGAAGCAGCCTATATGCCTAATGTATATTAATATAAGTTAGCTAAATGGTAGCTTACATATGTATGCTGATAGGTGATAATATGTTCAATGAGATATGTTGCATTTCAGATTCTAGTTTACTTTGCAGTATATGTTGATATGTATACCAAGTATGAACACTGTACATCCTGGATTAAGTTCTTCCTTTTTCGGATTGATGGTCTCATATAACTAGTAAACCACCTGTTAAGACAAAGAATACCAAACTTGCAATATCAACCCCGTAAAGGTCGAGTTCAGACCAAAACAGGCCTAGCCGGCCTGCTTCGAGCAAGCAGTGGCCCAGGTTTGGCCCATCACGCATGGGTCGAATTTGGGCCCATGACTACTTATTCGACTGACTGTGCGCGCAGCCTTGTTCCTGATTTTAGCATTTCCGAATTCTGTCATAAAATAACTTGCAAGCATTAATTAATTAGGATTATCTACTGCTTTCGATTGATAGAGACAAACACGACAAGAAACGTAGTTGCTATAGGATATCCTTTAAAAATAAGAATGAGATGAGCCTCGCCGAATAAAAACACAGATTGCGGGGCCCTCAGTAAATACTTGTTTTAAATTACTTAGAATTCAGGAGGGCCGCTTAGTGAATTCCGTGGCCTTTCCAAAAATAATAACGCGATAGTCTTTTTAGGCGCGTGTTTAATAATTTATTTTCTTAAGACTTAGGGTGTGCATTTCATGCGACCCAAATCCAAATCCCAAAACGTCAAGTAAGATATGTTCCGGATTGTGGGTGCATTTCATGTGACGCAATCCAAAGACATGTTTTAAGCGACGTTCACATTCCTAATAATGATAATTAATAAAGTGGTTAAAAGATAAAATTTGCACATGGTTCATAATTGTATTTAAAAATCAGAAAAATAAGCCGAATATAACAGCTGAGCGACCGTGCTAGAACCACGGAATTCGGGAATGCCTAACACCTTCTCCCGGGTTAACAGAATTCCTTATCCGGATTTCTGGTACGCAGACTGTAATATAGAGTCATTATTTTTTCCTCGATTCGGGATTAAAATTGGTGACTTGGGACACCCTAAATCTCCCAAGTGGCGACTCTGAAATAATTAAACCAATCCCGTTTCGATTGTCCTTTAATTGGAAAAAACTCCCCCTGCGCCCTCCCGGGCGCGGAAAAAGGAGGTGTGACAGCTTTGGCGACTCTGCTGGGGACATGGACCCAGAACCACTGGTTCAGGGTTAAGAATTCGAGCTTAAAATAATTGTTATTATTTGGCTTTATCTATTATCTGATTTTTACATGTTTGAGCCTAATGTGTTAAATGCTGCTTTTACCGCTTTGATATTATTTGAACTGTATATAAACTGTGCCGAAACCCCTATACTTTCTGAGTCTTCTAAATCATGAAGAAGGGCATACTTCGTATGACTTCTTTTCTGTATAGTGTCAAATCCCAATTTAGAACGAGGTTCGGATAAGTTGCTAAGCCGGTGAAGCTTCTGTATTCCCGGTACGCTGCCCCCCTCGGCTCGAGCTGTCCGCTCGGGTAAGCCAGGTCTAGAACAAACACCCAGGTTCTGAACCTAGTATAACAAAGCCACATGCCGGATCCCTAGTAGGAGCGTTTATTTGCATCACGTGCATTTGACTTAGGGGACTCAACACAGGGGTTGGGTCCGTCTAGGAATAGCAACCTGAAATAGAAAAGGGCCATCCTGATGCATCCTACTCACTGCTTGTGCATTTATTTGCTTCAAACATGCATGATGACCGGTTTTGAATGTTGGGAAAATTTTACAAAAAAATTATATATATATATATAAAATAAAATAAAAAAAAGAAAAAAGAAAAAAGGTCACCCTAATAAATGTCGGGTCCAACTCTTTTTCCATTTTTACCAAAAAAGATATACCATAAAGCATATATGTATATATGTATACACATGTATATAAATAATTTTTTTTTGTTTTTGTCCAAAGATTTTGGTTAGAGGCAAAATAAAGGTTTTTGTTTTCACCTAAAAGGTCACCCTAATAAGTGTGCAGGATGAACACAGAGCAAAATGAACCATTCTCAGCCCTCAGCGAGGTCCCTCTACAACTCCACATGTGGTGGAATGACTTGGAAGCCGATAGCAAAGGGGTAATAGGAAGAATATTGGGAGGTTTTGTAAATTTGTTGGGTGTTGAGCCGAGGACAGATATTCTTGAAGCTCTAATACCATTTTGGGACCCCACCTGCAATGTATTCCGTTTTGCTGATTTCGAACTTTCACCGACACTTGAGGAAGTTGCCGGGTATGCGGGACTGAATGAGAAGTTAAGAGGGCAATATTTGCTTTCGCCAAGGCCAGTGTCCCCGCATGCGTTTCTGGATCTACTAAGCATTAGTCGGAAGGTACAACATGACGATTTGTCGAGAGGGTGTTGTGATCTCCATTTCTTGTATCAGCGGTACGGGACCCCGCAGGGTTTCGAGGAACCGAACCTTGGGCTAACTCACGGCGGGAACAGAAACAAATGGGAAGCAAGACGTACTTTGGCTTTTATCACAGCATTCTTGGGAGTCATGGTCTGCCCAAGGAAGGACAAAAAGATAGAGATAGGTCTGGTAGGGATGGCCGACGTGGCAATCAAAAGAACCAATAGTACCGTGGTTCCTTTAATTTTGTCCGAAATCTACCGGGCTCTGACTATATGCCGAGAAGGAGGCAAGTTCTTCCAAGGTTGCAACCTGTTACTTCAGCTATGGATGCAGGAACACCTCCATCACCGAGTAGGATACATGAACCACGGGTTGACCGAGAGGAACTGTATCAGCGGATTCAAGGAGCGCATGACAGGCGCCAGATTTCCTGAAGGTGTCGAAGAATGGTTTACACGGTTAAGGTCAACAACATCTGACCAAATTGAATGGGCATTTGGTTGGTTGACTGATACTGAGGTTATCTACATGTCGGCTGAAGAATGTCATGTTCTCTTAATGGGGCTTCGCAGCATCCAGCCATATGCCCCTCATCGGGTATTACGACAACTGGGCAGGTTTCAAGTAGTCCCTAATGATGAAAATCTGAGCAAGCATGCCTTGGAATTAAGCCCGGGAGTCATATTCCCCGAGGGGAAGATTAGAAAACTGTGGCATGAATGTAGATTCTTGGAGCCCAAAACCATGGTACGAGAGCTAGCTAAAGGTGAGGTAGACCCAAAGTACGATGCTTGGTTCGAAAGAAGGTTTCAGACTCGGCAAAGACCTGCTAAAAGGGCCCACGTCCAACACTTCACCAATGATTCACAAGAGCAATGGGGATGGTTAAAAAGGGAGAAAGGTTACCGGGTCGAAATCGGGAAGCTAAAGCAACAAGTTGAAAGGCTTGTATTTGAGAACAATGTGCAAGTCGCCTCGGAGCAGGCTGAAAGAAACAAGTTAGCCCAAGAAAACCAAACCTTGAAGGCCCGCCTTCGCCAAGCCAGTAAGAGTAACGTTGACCGACAGAAGCGTCGCTCTGATGAAAGATTGATAGCAAGTTTGAGAAATCAGGTCATCCAAGGCCAAGAAGAATTAGAACAATCAAGAGCTTGCATAACAAGGATGAAGGTCAGAGGGGCAAAGTACGCAATGGCCCGGAAGCAGCATTTGCAACAGGTCATAAGGGATTATGAAATGAGCGTCAGAATATTAAGGGAAACGAGCTCCACTCTACATGATCGGATCGTCAAACAAGCACGAGACGCCCAGGCCGACAGAAGACAGTGCTATGATGCAATGGCCTGCATGGAAAGACAAATGGGGTTGTTTCAGGATCGAATTGCTGACGATGCTCAGGCACTGGGGTTAAAAAACCAACAAATCAGGCAGTTGCTCAGTGAAAGAGATGACATCCGAGCAAGGATTGATGAAATAGGGCATTACATCTACATGAAATGCTTGGCATGTGAGCAAACACCTCGGAAGACCCTCCTTGTTTCCATCATGGGCTGCGTCCGCCGGATTATGAGCGAGTTGAAGAACCTGCAAAGAGACCTTACACCTAGAGCCGCGGAAAGGCCGAATGATGCCTCGCGGGCCCTTAAATTGGAGAATTAGTTTTGGTCGAGTCCTGTTTATTTGGCTTTGGTTGTTTTTCCATATGTTGTTTTCTTTTCATCAAACCAAGTTTAAAACCGTGGAGTCTGTACTTCTGCTATTTTTATTTAAGTACTGTGTAATAGCAAATTTTGATAATGAAATTAAGTGACTCCAGAAGAATTACTGTGTGTCTTTGCTTTAAGGCAGAACTACGCCTGGTCTGATTCACGCGGGGACGTGATACGTAGGCAATCCCCATAAGATTCGACCGCTTTCAATAAATAAAAAAAAAGAAAATGTAAATAGAATAAAACGCAGGGTTTCGCAAAATACTTTAAAGAGACGAATGAACAAACCGGGATGACGCATGTGGATTGAAGCAAAGCATGTAGAAACGGTTAACTGCTTAGGTGCATTGCATCCTCTATGTGTTATGATCAAATCTGTTAAGCTCTAACACTAACAAAGTTTGTTGTTGTCTGACATCAGACAGTTAGTTGTTAAAGAATTCTGGCAACACATTCATACCAAACCAGATCCAAAGGACCGGTAGCAACAAGCATGACTACTTCAGAGAATAGTAATGAGGAAGAAAGGCCGATGAGCCAGTTGCTAAAAGAGGCAATGGAAAAGATTGAAAGGATGGGACTAGAGATGCATGCAATGCAGCTAGCCCTGGCCAAAACGCAAAAGAGCCCTGAGACAGTGGGACACGTGCCGGAGTACCCTCACTCTGGCCCTTCCACAAGCCGCCCAAATCCCCTCTATCATCAAGAAAGAAGCCCTCATGATTCCCAAGCTCCACCACCCCATCAACCTCTCCCAACACCCAATATTCCCATTTTTGTGGGACCTGCATCAGCCCCTTTGCAGCGAACGACCAGTGAGCCATTGTTTCAGGCTCACGATACACAATACTATCCCCCTGAGCCTACATTCCACGCACCGGAACCACAGGCTTACAATCCCCATTTGGAAATACCGGCAGAGGTTGAGAAGCCGGTTAAGGCCCCTGAACAGGATGAAGTGTTAAGAAAGTTCAAAAGCCTGGAGCAGTCCTTCAGGAACTTGCACGGGTTGGGCAATCAAGTCAGCGTGGCATACAAAGATCTGTGCCCTTTCCCAGATGTCCAACTCCCGGCTGGGTTCAAGATGCCCAAGTTTGATTTATATGAAGGGCACGGTGATCCCATGGCACATTTGCGGGGATTCTGTAGCAAAATGAGAGGGGCAGGAGGCAAGGATGAGCTTTTGATAGCTTATTTCGGCCAAAGTCTGAGCGGATCTGCACTGGAATGGTATACCAGGCAGGATTTCAGCAGGTGGTACACGTGGGATGACCTGGCGCAGGCTTTTGCAGGTCATTTCCAGTACAATCTGGAGATAGTTCCTGACCGTCTCACGTTACTGAGAACTGGGAAGAAACCCGGGGAAAGTTTTCGCGAGTTCGGGTTCCGCTGGAGAGAACAAGCAGCTAGGGTCGATCCTCCCATGAGAGAGGGAGAGATGGTAGACTACTTTTTGCAGACATTGGATCCAACCTACTTTGGTCACTTGGTGACAACGGTTGGAAAATCTTTCAACGAGGTGGTCAAAATAGGGGTCATGATAGAAGAAGGTTTGAGGTCGGACAAGATCTTAAACTATTCGGCACTTAAGGCCACAACCCAGGCTATTCAAAGCGGCACGGGAGGTGCGTTAAGAAGAAAGAAAGAAGAGGTTGCCACGATCGAGGCAGGCAGTTGGTCCAGGGCTGGCAGGCCGCACTACAACCAACCCAGGCCTCACAGGTCAAACTACCCATACAACCCACCACAAAATTTCTATCCACCTCGAGAACCACATTGTTCCGTACACCAAGCCCAGGTATACACTCAGCCTCCGGTTCGCCCACAATGGCGCGCACCGGCTCCCCAGAACATATATGCACCACCACAAAACACTTGCCCTCCACCAAGGGCATATAGAAATCCTTCAGGGGCAGGTTTCCGGGGAAATCCAGATGCCAGAAATGACAGGTTGCGGAAGCAAAGAACCTTCACCGAACTGGGAGAAACCTACACCGCTGTGTTCCACAAGCTGCGGCAATTAGGTTTGGTTAGTCCTGTCCATACTCGGGAACCAAATCCCCCGCCTCAGAATTTGGATCGTTCAATCAGTTGTGAATACTGTTCAGGGATGCTCGGGCACGACACCGAGAAGTGCTGGAAGTTAAGGCATGCCATACAGGATCTTATTGACACCAATAAGATCGAGGTCCAGACACCGGAGGCTCCTAACATCAACCAAAACCCACTGCCAGCGCACCACGAAACTCACATGATTGAGTTGGTGTGTGAGGAGGAGAATTAAGAAAACCCTCACAAACAGTGATGATGATCCAGGCTGCCCCAAAAGAAGTCTTAACCAGTGGAGGAACAAATGTACAGTCGCAGGAAGAAGGCGTCAAGCCGGTAGTAATATGGGGGAAGAGCCCGTCCGTCATAGCAAGCAAACCCGAGCCAAGCAAGTTGGTAATACCAGGGATCCTGCCCACACCGGCAGTCATGTTGAAAGGGGTATGTGGAGAACGGGTGACCATAAAGCCGGTGGTCCAACTGCCAATGCTTGACAGCAGGGCTGTGCCCTGGAAATATGAAAAAGCAGTGGTGACGTACCAAGGAAAACAGGTGGAAGAAGTCAGTTGTGAAGCGCAAGGGCTGACTCGATCAGGTCGGTGTTTTGCTCCGGTGGAGTTAAGGAAAAACCAACCCAGTGGCAACCAAGAAGCCAGTGTCAGAAGAAGAGGCTGAAGACTTCCTGAGAAAGATGAAAGTACAAGACTATTCTGTAGTCGAACAGCTGAGAAAAACACCAGCCCAGATCTCACTGTTGTCATTACTCCTCCATTCCGAGGAACATCGTCGGGCCCTGTTAAAGATATTGAACGAGGCCCATGTACCCAGTGATATTTCTGTAAACCACCTGGAGACCATCGCCAGCAAGATTTTCGAGGTGAACAGGGTAACATTCTCAGATGATGACCTGCCGGTGGAAGGTACGGAGCATAACAAAGCTCTATACCTAGCTGTCAAATGTGAAGACTCGGTGGTAACTCGAGTATTGGTGGATAACGGCTCAAGCGCCAATATTTGTCCATTATCCACCCTGGACCAGTTAAAGATTGACCGTGGAAGAATCCGGGAGAATAGCATCTGTGTCCGGGGGTTTGACGGAAACGGAACCGCCACTGTGGGGGATGTTTTACTTGAACTGACCATTGGTCCGGTCCTGTTTACCATGGAATTCCAGGTATTGGATGTCGCGGTATCTTACAACTTGCTGTTAGGACGACCCTGGATTCATGCAGCTAAAGCGGTGCCTTCCACCCTACATCAGACAGTGAAGTTCGAGTGGGAAAGACAAGAGGTCGTGTTGCACGGCGAGGATACAACATGCACCATGAGCGGAACCATTGTGCCTTTCATAGAGACCACTGATGACAAGGGTCCCTGGGTCTACCAGATTCTCGATACAGGGTCGGCCAACAAAATTTCTGAAGGAGAAATCATCCCGCACCCTAGGGTAGCTACCACAACGGTAATGATGGTCTCGGAGATGCTGGGTAACGGATTTGTACCGGGAAAAGGCCTGGGAGTTGAACTTCAAGGGATAGTCCAACCTGTTTCCCTTCCTAAGAATCTGGAAACCTTCGGGTTGGGGTTCAAACCAACCGCAGCAGACAGGAAGGAGGCGCGAAGAATGAAGAAGAGGGTCTGGTTTCTGCCTAAACCAGTGCCACGCCTCTCAAGGTCTTTTGTTAAAGCAAGTGCCAAGGGGTCAGCGATCCCAAAGATTCGAGGACCTTTGATCGGTATAAATGAAGACCTGAATCAGAGTTTGGAGAGGCTATTTGCGGATGTCAGTATGGTGGAAGCTGGAGAAGGTTCCAGCAGAGCAGAGATACAATTTGTGGGGCTTGAGGCCAAGACCAACAATTGGACGGTTACTCCTCTTCCTGTCCGAGGGGAGTCTTGGTAGTAGGCTTTGATTAATGTTTTGTTTGTTTGTTTGTTTGATTGGATTATTCAAGGGTGTAATCCAAATTTTACTTTCGTTTTGTAAAAGTGTGAACCCTTTTTATCCCGCAAATTTAATAAAGTTCTTTTCTTTTGTCTCATTTTAATTTTTGTCTTTTTCTTTCTGAACAGTTCTCTTTTTACTGGTTCTAATGACATGGCATGCACAGCGGATCTTCGACCTAGTCTAATAAATCAATCTGAAACTGACTCAATGATGCAAAAGGTCGTTTGTGACGATGAATCTGAATGTGACGAAGGTAAAGCCTTCGAAGAAATAAACCGAGAACTGTGCCAATTTGAAGAGAAACCCAAGCCTAACCTAAATGACACTGAGGCTGTGAACCTAGGAGACGCTGATAACATCCAAGAGACCAAAATTAGCATCCACATTGAGCCAAATGTCAAAGCAGAATTGATCGAAACTCTCAGGGAATTCAAAGATGTTTTTGCATGGTCCTATGATGATATGCCTGGATTGAGCACCAATTTAGTGGTTCACAAACTACCCACTGACCCGGCATACCCTCCGGTCAAGCAAAAACTAAGGAAATTTAAAACAGAAATGAGTGTAAAAATCAAAGAAGAAGTGATCAAGCAGTTGCAATCGAAGGTCATTCGGGTCACTCGGTATCCCGAGTGGTTGGCCAATGCGGTACCAGTCCCAAAGAAGGATGGAAAAATCAGGGTGTGCGTCGACTACCGCAACCTCAACAAAGCAAGTCCCAAGGACAATTTTCCGCTACCTAACATTCATATCCTGATCGACAATTGCGCTGGGCGCGAGATCGGATCCTTTGTGGATTGTTATGCGGGTTATCATCAGATCCTAATGGACGAGGAGGATGCTGAGAAGACGGCGTTTATTACGCCATGGGGCACCTACTGCTATCGGGTAATGCCGTTCGAGTTAAAGAACGTCGGGGCAACGTACATGCGAGCAATGACTGCTGTGTTTCATGACATGATACACAAAGAAATAGAGGTGTACGTCGATGATGTGATCATCAAATCTTGGTGTCAGGAGGACCATGTAGCAGACCTGAGGAGATTTTTCCAAAGACTCCGCAGGTATGATATCAAGCTTAACCCGGCCAAATGCGCATTCGGGGTTCCATCGGGAAAGTTGCTAGGATTCATCGTCAGTCGACGGGGGATTGAATTAGACCCATCCAAAATTGAATCCATTCGATATTTGCCACCGCCAAGGAACAAAACAGAGGTAATGAGTTTGCTGGGTAGACTCAATTATATCAGCAGGTTCATCGCTCAACTCACAGCAACTTGTGAGCCCATATTTCGGCTGCTGAGAAAGGATGCTGCAGTAGGTTGGACAGCAGAGTGTCAGGAGGCCTTCGACCAAATCAAAGGGTACCTGTCTAATCCACCCGTATTGGTCCCGCCTAAGCCAGGGAAGCCTTTGATTCTTTATCTAACGGTCCTGGAAAATTCATTTGGTTGTGTATTGGGGCAACATGACGACACAGGAAGGAAGGAGCAGGCCATCTACTATCTTAGCAAGAAATTCACAGTGCATGAGGTCAAGTACACTCAACTCGAGAAAACATGCTGCGCCCTGACTTGGGTAGCTCAGAAGTTGAAGCACTACCTGTCTTCATATACTACTTATCTCATATCCCGCTTGGACCCATTGAAGTACATCTTTCAGAAACCTATGCCCACGGGAAGGTTGGCAAAATGGCAAATTCTGCTCACAGAATTTGATATCATCTACGTAACGAGGACGGCCATGAAAGCCCAGGCACTGGCAGACCATTTGGCGGAGAATCCCGTTGATGAAAAATACGAGCCCTTAAGAACGTATTTTCCTGACGAAGAGGTGATGCATACGAATGATTGGGAGTTACCTGAGGAACCGGGTTGGAAGCTTTTCTTCGATGGAGCTGCAAACGCAAAAGGGGTTGGAATAGGAGCAGTACTCATTTCTGAAACAGGACAGCATTATCCTGTTACGGCTCAACTACGCTTCTATTGCACCAACAATATGGCCGAGTATGAGGCTTGCATTCTGGGTCTGCGCCTGGCTGCCGACATGGATGTCCAGGACGTCTTGGTCTTGGGAGACTCGGACCTCTTGGTACATCAAATTCAAGGTGAATGGGAAACACGAGATATAAAGCTCATACCATACCGACAATGTTTGCATGATCTGAGCAAGCAATTTCGATCGGTGAAGTTCAAACACATCCCGAGAGTTCACAATGAGGTTGCGGATGCCTTGGCCACCTTAGCCTCAATGCTGCACCACCCTGACAAAATGTATGTGGATCCTCTACACATCCAGGTCCGGGATCAGCACGCCTACTGCAATGCCATAGAAGAAGAAGCAGATGGCGAACCCTGGTTTCATGATATCAAGGAATACCTCAGAATGGGGATATATCCAGAACATGCCTCTGGAGACCAAAAAAGAGCCCTTCGGCATTTGTCGAATGGTTTCTTCCTCAGTGGAGGAGTATTGTACAAAAGAACCCCGGATTTGGGATTGTTGAGATGCATAGATGCCAGTCAAGCAACGACGGTTATGGCAGAGGTACATGCGGGAGTTTGCGGACCGCACATTAGCGGATATGTATTGGCAAGAAAGATCCTTCGAACAGGGTGTTATTGGCTCACCATGGAACACGACTGTATCACTTTCGTGAGGAAATGCCATCAGTGCCAAATACATGGAGACTTGATTCACTCTCCGCCAACAGAGTTGCATACAATGTCAGCACCCTGGCCGTTTGTAGCATGGGGCATGGATGTCATTGGGCCCATCGAGCCAGCAGCGTCCAACGGTCACAGGTTCATTCTAGTGACCATTGATTACTTCACCAAATGGGTTGAGGCTAAAACCTTCAAATCGGTAACCAAGAAGGCAGTGGCGGACTTTGTTCACTCCCATATCATCTGCAGATTTGGGATCCCAAAAGTGATCATCACGGATAACGGTGCGAATCTTAATAGCAGCCTGATGAAAGAGGTATGCCAACAATTCAAGATTACACACCGCAATTCCACCCCATATCGTCCCAAGGCGAATGAAGCAGTCGAAGCAGCCAATAAGAATATCAAGAAGATACTGCGAAAAATGGTGGAAGGGTCCAGACAATGGCACGAGAAATTACCCTTTGCTTTATTGGGGTACCGCACTACCGTCCGGACCTCCATAGGCACAACTCCTTATTTGTTGGTATACGGAACTGAGGCCGTGATACCAGCGGAGGTCGAAATTCCGTCCCTCCGAATTGTCACTGAAGCCGGGATTGATGATGATGAATGGGTAAAAGCTCGATTGGAACAGTTGAGCCTGATAGATGAGAAAAGATTGGCAGCAGTGTGCCATGGTCAACTGTATCAGAAGAGAATGGCAAGAGCATATAACAAGAAGGTGCGCCCCAGGAAGTTTGAGGTAGGGCAGCAGGTGTTAAAGAAGATCCTCCCACATCAGGTCGAGGCAAAAGGCAAATTCGCCCCAAATTGGCAAGGGCCTTATATCGTGACCAGAGTATTGTCCAACGGTGCTTTGTGTTTGACAGATGTCGAAGGTAGATGTGTCGACATGGCTATCAATTCAGATGCAGTCAAGAGATATTATGCGTAATTTCTTTAATTATGGCAATTTTTGGTTTATTTGTTTGTATTTGGCATTTGTTGAATAATGAGATGACGGAGGCAATTCTTTCTTCTATCCAAACACTTTTAACCTTTGCTTCCCCCTTCGAGCCTAAGTAATTCTTTCATACCCCTCTTTTGGAATCACTAATGGAAAAGACATGGAAAAAGAGAGAAAGAAAAGAGAAAGATAAATGAAAAAAAAGAGAAAAAAAAGAAGACGAAATCATAAAGAAATACAAAACCGTGGGAACTACGTTTGACCTGATTCCTCAAAGAGGATACGTAGGCGCCTCACGGCTCGGTCATAGTATGCATCATAGCAAATATAGGATGCATAATGTACATAGTGTGCATAATAGGCACAATGTGCGTAACGCACGTAGCTCAACATAAGCATAAAAGATAAATTCCCCAAGCAAGAAAACTGGGGCAGAAGTTATGTTTTAAGTTCCAACAAAGGTTTGATTCCAAAAGTCGTAGCCCATCACCCTTCAAATTTGTTTTCATTTTTATAGCCTTTCTTCAAACCCACACCAAAACCAACGTCAACATCCAAAAGACCTCCCGATCAATGTTCGAGAGATGCCAAATCCGGCAAATAAGACCGAGAATGATACACTGATCCCCAGCAAAGAAGAGGATCGTGAGACTGGGAATGAATTGATAGTCAAAGGAATCTCCAGAAGAGAGGGTCGTATCTACAACGCCCCGATTCATCGAAAGAAATAAAATGAGAGAGTCTCATTGGTGAAAACCTTCGCAGGCACCGAGAGGCGACGTAAGACGAGGGATATGAAATGAGAGAGTCTTATTGGTGAAAACCTTCACAGGCACCATAAGGCGCCGGGAGATGAGAGAAAAGAGAGAGTCTCATTAGTGAAAACCCCTCGAAAGGGACTATGAGGCGACAAGATAGAGTAGCAAAAGCTACCACATTCGCAACAAGATGAACATCCATTTATCATCCCCAGCAAGTCAAACCATCGGACAAATCGATTGATACAAATAGACTGGGTCGGGAATCTATGGTGCACGCCATGATCACGGGGACCAGTCATGTCCTCCAGATAAGTTCTTTTGATTAGCTCCTCCCACAAAATATTGGTTCACAAAGTTTTTCTCTTTTCCATATCTTTATTTTCTTTTCCTAAAATGTGTCTTTAAAGGATTTTTCAAAGCTTACTACCAGAAATCGAAGGGGAATTCATCCAATGCAGGAGAATACAAACAGTCCTAAAAGCCGGCCCCAGGCAATGCAGGGATTGTGCTCAGAAATTTTGAAAGAAGTAAGCTCCAAAAGGGAGTGGTTTCGGGAGGTAGAAGCAGACTCCCACAGAATATGCTTAAAGAGAAAGCAGAAAAGGGGATAAACTGAAAACCGATCCCCAGCAGGCTAGAAACCCCCCAACAGGCAACTTTGCCCGCCAACCAATTATGGGGACAAAGAGCAAGAGAAGGGGAAGAGAGAAAAATGGCTCGCCAGAAAGGCACCCTCTACCACCACGATTAAAACTGATTAAATCCTTTTGTCTGCTGCAGGAAAACAAAGGATTGATGATGGCAGCAAGATGCACCGCCATGGAAGTCACCAAAAACCGGGGCAGAAAATTTTCTGCCAATTGTCGAAAATTTTCTCGGAAGAACGGAAAAGCAATTTCAATACTTTTAAGTTCTAGATCGCCCACCAGTATAATGCGGGAATACATTTAAGTTCTAGGTCGCCCACCAGTATAATGCGGGAATACTTTTGAGTTCTAGGTCGCCCACTAGTATAATGCGGGAATACATTTAAGTTCTAGGTCGCCCACCAGTATAATGCGGGAATACTTTTAAGTTCTAGGTCGCCCACCAGTATAATGCGGGAATACATTTAAGTTCTAGGTCGCCCACCAGTATAATGCGGGAATACTTTTGAGTTCTAGGTCGCCCACCAGTATAATGCGGGAATACATTTAAGTTCTAGGTCGCCCACCAGTATAATGCGGGAATACATTTAAGTTCTAGGTCGCCCACCAGTATAATGCGGGAATACTTTTGAGTTCTAGGTCGCCCACCAGTATAATGCGGGAATACTTTTAAGTTCTAGGTCGCCCACCAGTATAATGCGGGAATACATTTAAGTTCTAGGTCGCCCACCAATATAATGCGGGAATACATTTAAGTTCTAGGTCGCCCACCAGTATAATGCGGGAATACATTTAAGTTCTAGGTCGCCCACCAGTATAATGCGGGAATACTTTTAAGTTCTAGGTCGCCCACCAGTATAATGCGGGAATACATTTAAGTTCTAGGTCGCCCACCAGTATAATGCGGGAATACTTTTGAGTTCTAGGTCGCCCACCAGTATAATGCGGGAATACTTTTAAGTTCTAGGTCGCCCACCAGTATAATGCGGGAATACATTTAAGTTCTAGGTCGCCCACCAGTATAATGCGGGAATACTTTTGAGTTCTAGGTCGCCCACCAGTATAATGCGGGAATACATTTAAGTTCTAGGTCGCCCACCAGTATAATGCGGGAATACTTTTAAGTTCTAGGTCGCCCACCAGTATAATGCGGGAATACATTTAAGTTCTAGGTCGCCCACCAGTATAATGCGGGAATATATTTAAGTTCTAGGTCGCCCACCAGTATAATGCGGGAATACATTTTAAGTTCTAGGTCGCCCACCAGTATAATGCGGGAATACATTTAAGTTCTAGGTCGCCCACCAGTATAATGCGGGAATACATTTAAGTTCTAGGTCGCCCGCCAGTATAATGCGGGAATACTTTTAAGTTCTAGGTCGCCCACCCGTATAATGCGGGAATACATTTAAGTTCTAGGTCGCCCACCAGTATAATGCGGGAATACATTCAGCTCTAGATTTTGGAATCAGTCACCCCACCTGAAGACAGAAGGTTACAACAGAGATCCCCAAACGGGAAACAATAAAATCCCCAGCACCAAGAAGCAGACAACTGCAAAAGCAAGCGCACATTCAAAGGGAAGAAGGAACGCGTCTCAAAAGAAGTAGTTTGGGAACGTTGTAGCATGCCAAGTATAACAATTCTGATGAAAAGCCATACCACTGAAGAAACCATTGGAAGATCTAAAGAAGAAAGCCGTGTCCCCAGCAAATCAAGCAAAGTGATGAGAACTGACATTCAGAAAAGGTGAAGGACCAGCATCATCTCCAAGTTCACAAAATAAAGGCGTCGAAGGAAAGCATTAGCCGACAAGAAAGCAAGGCAACAAGAACAAGTTGAAGATGGATGAAATTTCAGGATCCTCAGTTTAACTTAGCTTCTTGTTTTCCTTTTAGAGCAATGTAATAGGGAGATCGGTTGAGCAGTAGCATCCTACAGCAGCATACAACAGCGCACAACAACAGCAAACACTACAGTTACACGGTAGTCCCAGCTACCAAAATTTCCCGAACTACAATGACCTGATTCCTGTTTCAGCCCAGGATATGTAGGAAACCTCTGAAGCAAAGGTTCGGTCAAATCTTTTTCAAAAAATGCTTCACACGGAGTATTCGAACGGGCAAAAATCGCTCGCTTATCTTTGCGCGAAAACCCTTCGTGTCTTCGTGAAAGAGGGGCAGCTGTAAGCACGTGATTTTTGCTTTACGAGCAATCGCTCCAAAAGAAAATAAAAATAGTGACAAATGATTTCGCTGTACAATTTTTCGATCTTTCCGTGACATGTGTTGTTAGTCGTTTGTGAGTCTGTCCATTTTGCATCTAGTCCTTATCAAACAAAAATACAAAAAATATATGTGGCGTTAAGAGAAAATTCAAAAAAAAAATAATATAAATATACGTGCATCGTCCGTTTTAGGTTGTGATTTAACTTACTTGGTATGATAATTATGTTGAAATGCCATATTGTTATTTGTTTTAATTTCATTTGTTTTATTAATTATTTTTATTTTTATTTTTATTTTAAATTGGAAAACAAAAGAAGTTAAAATCAGTTGGGCCCAAAAAATAAGACAAAAACAGGCCCAAACCAACGATCTGACCCGGTCCAAACCCAGCCTGCCCAGGCACGGACTCAAACGACGTCGTATCGGCGTCCCCATTTGAAGCCGTTGATCTGATTCAAAGGAACGGTCCAGATCAGGTTGTCCAACTCACCTCAACGACGCCGTTTCAGGCAAGTTGAATCTGAGCCGTCCAACCTCATTGATCCAACGGTCCCTGGTTCCCTCATGACCCGACCTATTTAGCCGGTTTAACCCAACCCCTCACCTAAACCAAAACGACCCCGTTCCCATACCAAACGACCCCGTCCTGTTACCCACCAATAGATCTAAGCCGTTCAGATCACTTGATCTAACGGCTCCAATCTCTCTTCCCCTTCCATATATAAACTTGACCCTTTACCCCGCACCCCCTATCCGAACCCCCCCTTTCAGTCATCTCCTTCCCCGAACCCTGAAACCCCCAAACCCTAACGCCGCCCTGGTTTCCTTTCCACCAAAACCCGGCGGCACGAACGCCGGTGACCATCCCCTTCACACCCATAAAGCATCCAACCACCCTGAACACGAATCCACTAACCACGAACCTCGAATCACTTTCGTTCGTCTCGAATCTTCATTTGAAGATTTGAGTCGAACCCGAATCTATGCCAAATCATCCCATCTTCATACCAGACACTCCCCTGACCTTCCTCGTGACCAAACCAAACTTGGTTTGGTCCGAATCTACCCACAACTCCCAAAAATCCAAATCTGGAAATCCAGACTTTAGAACACATGCACTTGGGGAATCCGGCCGGTTTGGACATAGGTTTGAGGTCTAATAGACCTTAATCAAGGTGTTCTCATGTGAGAACACCCTGATTAAAGTTTGTTCGGCCTCAAAAGTTCGAAGTCGAGTTTGATTTGAGTCCGTTTGATTTCAAACTTTTTCAGTAAGTTTCCTTTTCTCTTTGTTTGGTTCTAATTAAGTTGTCAGCATATTTCTTTGTGTTTGTTTGTTATTTTGTTATTTTTCATTCGGATTTCTTCCATCTCTGTTTAAAGGCCTTTTATTTGGCCAATTGTCTTCTGTTTGTGTTCTGAATATACCCTATGATATACGTGTTCATCAATTAGATTAATCGTCAAGCGAGTTTAATTCATATAAGTTCCCAGTGTTTGAACAAATTTATCTGAGGTCATTCGGGACTCTATACGTGTTGTTTATATGAACGATTGATTGTTATGTGTTACGATTAATATAGTCGAGTCGATATATGTCGTCAATTAGTTTCAATCGTTAATGGTAACAACTTGATTCGTATTGCTTATTTCTGCTGTGATCGTATTTGAGTCTCATTAGGAACTGAATTGTATTGCCTGTTGATTTTGTTCAAATTAAATTAAAAGAACATCTAGGGGAAAGGTTATAATGGCAGATTCAGATTTTGGTTTTTAAACACAATGCCATTTTTGTTTGGACTGTGGGCAGCATGTGTATGGTTTGCTTTAAGGAATTAAAATAATCGGACAGCATGTGCTGTCAGATTATATTCCTACTGCCCATACTTTATTTAAACAAACAAGTGATCAGTACACTTTAACAACCAAAAAGAGAGAGGGGCTGTCAGGGATTTCATGGGGGCTTGGTTATTTAAAACAAGTGAGTGGAAAAGCAACATGGGGGGGGGGGCAATTTTGAGTTGTAAAACAGACTGTAAAGTGTTAAGGTTAGGCTATAAAAGAGGAGACCATCCGTTAGAAAAGGGGGTTGATTTTCGAGTCTTGAGAGAGTCTATGAGTAAGAAAACTGGAAAAGGAAAAAAAACAGGAATAAATTTCAGAACATTGTGAAGGAATATTGCCTAGAAGAAACTGTGTAAGAATCCAGTTTGATCAGGTTGTCTTCGTGGCTTTGCTTTTTCTGTCGTTTGCCAAGTTTTCTTGTGGTCATTGGATTTCTGTTGCTGTTACATTCAACATTCTGGGCTGTTATTTCCTACTCTATTTTACTGGGATTGTCCATTTGTTGTTCGACTCTTTGCTGAGCTTCATCATTATTGGCTGGTTGTTTGTTGCTGTGTTGTTTCTGTGAATCTGCTGATTGCTGTTGTTTGTTGTGTGCTACTCAGCTGACCCTTTTCCTTCTTCTTCTGTTCCTCTACATCAGGTACACAACCAAGGCACTATCAAATGTAATTAGAACATTGAGCATGAATGCAAAAGAAAGGAAAAAGACTTGAAGTTGATTTTCATATATATACTGTTATATTAGATATCATGTATTGTATGATAATTTTCATTCTTGTATTGACAATCGAAGCAGCCTATATGCCTAATGTATATTAATATAAGTTAGCTAAATGGTAGCTTACATATGTATGCTGATAGGTGATAATATGTTCAATGAGATATGTTGCATTTCAGATTCTAGTTTACTTTGCAGTATATGTTGATATGTATACCAAGTATGAACACTGTACATCCTGGATTAAGTTCTTCCTTTTTCGGATTGATGGTCTCATATAACTAGTAAACCACCTGTTAAGACAAAGAATACCAAACTTGCAATATCAACCCCGTAAAGGTCGAGTTCAGACCAAAACAGGCCTAGCCGGCCTGCTTCGAGCAAGCAGTGGCCCAGGTTTGGCCCATCACGCATGGGTCGAATTTGGGCCCATGACTACTTATTCGACTGACTGTGCGCGCAGCCTTGTTCCTGATTTTAGCATTTCCGAATTCTGTCATAAAATAACTTGCAAGCATTAATTAATTAGGATTATCTACTGCTTTCGATTGATAGAGACAAACACGACAAGAAACGTAGTTGCTATAGGATATCCTTTAAAAATAAGAATGAGATGAGCCTCGCCGAATAAAAACACAGATTGCGGGGCCCTCAGTAAATACTTGTTTTAAATTACTTAGAATTCAGGAGGGCCGCTTAGTGAATTCCGTGGCCTTTCCAAAAATAATAACGCGATAGTCTTTTTAGGCGCGTGTTTAATAATTTATTTTCTTAAGACTTAGGGTGTGCATTTCATGCGACCCAAATCCAAATCCCAAAACATCAAGTAAGATATGTTCCGGATTGTGGGTGCATTTCATGTGACGCAATCCAAAGACATGTTTTAAGCGACGTTCACATTCCTAATAATGATAATTAATAAAGTGGTTAAAAGATAAAATTTGCACATGGTTCATAATTGTATTTAAAAATCAGAAAAATAAGCCGAATATAACAGCTGAGCGACCGTGCTAGAACCACGGAATTCGGGAATGCCTAACACCTTCTCCCGGGTTAACAGAATTCCTTATCCGGATTTCTGGTACGCAGACCGTAATATAGAGTCATTATTTTTTCCTCGATTCGGGATTAAAATTGGTGACTTGGGACACCCTAAATCTCCCAAGTGGCGACTCTGAAATAATTAAACCAATCCCGTTTCGATTGTCCTTTAATTGAAAAAAACTCCCCCTGCGCCCTCCCGGGCGCGGAAAAAGGAGGTGTGACAGTCATTGATTGGTAGTTAGTTTCATGTGTTTAATTAGTCAATTGTTAGGATTTCTCACTTAAGATTGGTTATAGCTGCTATAGTTTGTTTAATTGATTAGGCGGATTGGATATAGCTGATAGGGTAGAATGGTAATTTCAATAGTTTCTGGGGTAATTTGGGATTTAAAGTTTTAAAAATGATTAATTTGAGTGCTTTGTCCACTAAGTACTAATAATATTAAAATAAGGCATTGTTTAATACATAGTGGAGGACAAGACATTTGCTAGTGGGGAACAAGACATTTGCTAGTGGGGAACAAGGCATGCAAGTGTGGGAAACAAGACATGCAAGTGTGGGGAATAAAACATAACGGTATGAAAAGCTTAAAAAGGATTGATTAAAATATGTTGCACATACCTGTTTTTGGGTTATAAATAGGGTCATTTCAAGACAGGAAAAGGGCTGGTTTTTAGGAAAAAAAGATCAGTTCTCTTTCAGTTTTTTTTTCAGAGAGTTTAGGTTAGATTTTTAACATTTAAAAGTTCAGTAATTTTAGAGTAAAAAACAGGCTGGTTTTTAATCCTAAAAGGTTCAGTGTTTGGAGAGCTAAGAAACTGAAAAGTGAGTCTTTTCTTTTACTGCTGAATATCAGAACTAGTACTGTTGTTGTTTGGTATTTCTGGGGTTTCAATTGGTTCTTCCTGAGTTTGCTATTGGTTATTGGCTACTGTTTTCATTGGGTGTTGCTGGAACTCTGCTGGTTCCTTCCTTTTTAATCTGTCACTAGGTTGTTTTGTCACTGCGTTGTTGTGTTATTACTGTTGCTGACTGCTTCGTCATCTTCTTGTATTTTCATTATCCAGGTACACGTTCTAAAGCTCTCAAATTTAATGGAAAGGAAGTAAAGAGTTGTTGGAATGGATTTCTGAATTTCTCCTGTTTCTTTGTGTTTAATTTGATGTATAAGCAGTAGTTCGCTTGATATTTCATAGTATGTATTGGAATGACTTTGGAATGCATAAGCTGGATTGATTGAATCTATTTCAACAAACATGGAATATCAATTGTACTTAATCTTAGTTGGTGATTACTAGTTATGAAATATACTGTATTTAATTCTTTTTTTCAGTGGTCGCGAAATAGTTTCAAATAGTTTATATCACAAAACAGGTTCAAATAGTTTATGAAAATCAGCATGTGCGAGTTCACTTGAGTAAATAACATCATTTTAAATAGCAATATAAATAATGTTAGTTCTCAAATGTTAGTGATTAATGTTAGCTTGATGTCAGTTTTTAAGCATTGATGCATTTTTCAACAAATCGTAAAAAGAGCTCAAAAATGGCTTTGTATTCCACATAGTTAATTCCAATAGTCCAATTCATATAATAAAGCTAAAGTTGAACTGGATCGAAATGGTAGCTGGTTTGTTAATATTTACAACGGCAAGCGGCGGATCTTAAGTTAGGTAGCGGGTTCAAACCAGAAGGTGTTTCCTTTTGTTTGGACCAGGACTTGAACTTGAAGCCCGAACTTTTAATGCTAATTGATTAGGATTTTTCTTTATTCTTAGAGACAAATAAATAGAAAATCATAGTCGCTTTAGGATATCCTTGAATAAAAATGAGATGAGCCTCGCCGAATAAAAAATACAAAATTGCGGGGCCCTCAATAAATATTTGTTTTAAAATACTTAAATTCTGGGACGAGCCGTTTAGCGAAATTTCATGGCCTCGTCCAAAATAATAACGTGCTAGTCTCTTTAGGCGCGTATCTTAATAACATTACCTCCCTAAACTCGAGTGCGCATTTATGCGACCCAAATCCAAATCTCAGCGACGTTAAAACGTGTCCAAAAAATCACAGGTGCATTGATGTGACGTGGTTCAAGACGTGTTTTAATGACGTTGCAATTCTCTTAAAAATAATAATTAAAATGAATAAAAGCAGTAAAGAGG
Source organism: Nicotiana tabacum (assembly GCF_000715075.1). Lineage (NCBI taxonomy): Eukaryota > Viridiplantae > Streptophyta > Magnoliopsida > Solanales > Solanaceae > Nicotiana > Nicotiana tabacum. Next base: position 173,302,442 of record NC_134086.1, on the reverse strand, counting down.
TAAAATTTGCACATAGGTTCAGCATGTATTAAAATCAGATATTTAAGCCAAATATAACAGTTGAGCGATTTTCGTGCTAGAACCCCGGAACTCGGGAATGCCTAACACCTTCTCCCGGGTTAACAGAATTCCTTACTCGAATTTCTGGTTCGCGAACTATAATACAGAGTCAATCTTTTCCTCGATTCAGGATTCAACTGGTGACTTGGGACACCATAAATCTCCCAAGTGGCGACTCTGAATTAAATAATAAATTCCGTTTCGATTGTCCTTTAATTGGAAAAACTCTCTTTTACGCCCCTTTGCGGGGTGTAGGTAAAAAGGAGGTGTGACACTTACTCCTACCAATCCTTAATTTTTTTCCCCAAAAAAGAATATTTTTGTTATATTCTTCTCTATTCTATATTATATTATTATTTTTTATTTCAATTTTATTTTTTAATTTCCATGATTGAGAAGGCAGTAAGAAAATTAAACGGATGTGTACATCAAGTAGAAAATTTGCCTCCTAGTGGTGCTTCTGAGTAGGATATTGTGAGTATTTATTTTGTAGTTGCTTATATTTTATTTGTATATATATTTACTTACTATTTTTTTAATATTGCAGCTTACACAAGCAAAAGCTTTACTTATACAAGATCCGAACTTCAAAAATGGTTTTAAATTTGATCATTTGTGGGTTATAATGAAGGATTTTGAGAAATTTAACGATGGCGATTTTGGAAGAAAAAAACCAAGAAAGCAAGGCTATGCTAATATATCATCGGAGTCTGAGAATCCTACCCCTAATTCACCCTATCTATCATCCCCTAACTTATCATCATTTTCACTAAATTTAAATGAGGATGTTGCAGGTGATTCCACATTATCAGAATGGACTAGTGGGGTGAAGAAAGCAAAAATAAAGAGAAAAATTGATGAAGATTATATGAAGACAATCCAATCAGAAAATAATCGGATGGTAGAGGCGATGAATAATGCAACCGAGGCAAAAAAAGAAGTTTTGACTGTTCAAAAAGAGAAGCTAAGAAGAAAAGAAATGAAAGAAGAAAATAAAGTTTTAATGATGGATGTGGATTCTATCATCGATCCGACTCGTTGTGAATTTATGCAACAAGAACAACAACGAATAATGTATAAAAGAAGTCAACAATATTCACAACCACACAATCCACGGCCACATTCACTCAATACTAAAATGATTTTGGTTTATCTGGAAACGACATGCCTCCCTACTACGTTATTATGCTATTTACCGCAGTTTTAATTTTTGTGTATTTTAATTTAATGTATTTTCAATTTTCACTTTTCGATTTTAGAAACATCTAATATTTTATACTCACACATTTCAATTTTAGCAACATCTAATATTTTATATTTGCACCATTCAATTTTAGAGATGATTATGTATTGTTTGTACAATTATAACTTATAATAAAATTAACTTACAATTTTACATAAAAATAATAAATGCACGAAAATTAATTTATCAAAATTATACGCCAAAGTTAAGATGTAAAATAACATTATAAAAATATTACATAAACATAATTATGTATATATAAATAAATAAATTAAAAGATTTAAATAATAAATAATAATAAAATATGCATGATTAGTAATGGGGAAGATGAATAGTATCTCCATATTTGGAGGAACACTATTCATCCCCCATTTTGGGGATGGAACTCCATTATGCTAAAAATTGCCCCCATTATGGGGAAATGGTGGAGGGTTGGAGATGGCTTAATAAAACAACACTCCAAAGAAGACAACTAAATGATTCACGGTAAATTACCAAATAATCATTGTTACTTGTTCGATTGTACTTAGTTCCACCATCAAAGGATGTGGTGCGGGGGATGTGACTGCTCCTCCCTTAATTAGAAGTCTCGGGTTCGAGCCCTGGGTATGGAAAAATTCTTGGTAGAGAGCGCTTCCCCCCGAATGGGGCCCTATGCAACGCGAATCCGGATATAGTTGGGCTCCAATGCGGATACCGGACACCGGGTGGAAAATCAAAAAAAAAAAAAATAGTACTTAGTTCCACAAAAAATTTAATTACTTGGTTAATATAATCAAAGCGAAGTAAAAAATAAAATATGATAAATATCTTACAATTTGCAAACTTAAGAAAATTCATCTATTGTTTTCAAAAAGATTAAATAAATTTATTATGAATTTAAGTTATATACACGGACAATGTAAATATTTTTTACACAATTAGTATATTTAAACTATTAAAGACATTTAGTATTATTTTATCAGTTTATCACTTAATATTTATCATGAAATTTTATTACCTTATATATAAATGAATTGTGGAAATATACTATACACGATCAGTACATTAATTAAACTTTAAAAAGTTAAAATTGTATAGTTGTATACTATACTAAGGTAGGCCTTATCTCTGAGCTATCTTTTACATTAAAATGATTTATAAAAATTTACTGTACTTTCTTTTCTTTTTTGGTATTGTGATATTACCATTTAAATTTTTTTAAAACAATGTTATTAGATTTTTAGGAACGAGGGTTGTAAATGTTTCGAGCAGTGATCATCGAAGCTTGCTCTGAAAGTCAATCTGGTGTTCCTTAAGTTTATTTATTTATTTAATACAGTATATTTTTTTTTCATTTTTTGCGTGCTGTCATTAAGCTCAACTACTTTATTTTATTATAGTAGTACATGAACAAACACAGTGAAGGATTAAATTAAAGCCTGTAGAAAGTCAACTATATATTTTATCAAATTGATGCCTGGAACAGTTAGGTACCCATTGTTCCAGATTCAACTTGTAAATTTCAAATATGATAATTTGCTTAATTCATCGTTCTAGGTACACATTTGGTATATAAATTCAAGTAAAATAAATTCACGTGTCTTTTTTTTTTTGCCGTAAAAATAAATTAAAAATAGTCATCCAAATAATTTTGGGATGATTTATATGTATGTTCAGCCCTTGAAATGTAACCTTTTCATCTAATACTCAAAATCCTCATTAAAAAAATTACCGTATAATCACAAATACCAACTAGACAACAGATTAATCAACACAAAGTTTAATATATAAGTAACTAACTAAAAAAAAAGGACATAAGCAGAATTAATTTCCTGGATTTACAGGTTCTCTCCTTTCTGCTTCTTTATTTTCTGAAAAAATATCATCCTTAGCAGTAGGCCTTGGTCTCTTAGGATATATATCAACATCATTATGATAAATAATGATATTAGGCTTCAAATCAAAATCTCGAAGAAATCTGTCTTTATTCCTTTCTACAGGAAAATCTGGGTACTGATTATGAAGAAGGTCCGTAAGTGCTTTAGGCATTGGATCTCCATTCATTACACTCTTCCAATATTCCTCTGGATCACTTCTTGCATAGCCAAACTGAATCACAAAAAAGTAATAATTAAATAAAATTATAAAGGAATTAAAATAAGGGGCCTTGGCGTAACTGATAAAATTGTTGTCATGTGACCAGAAGATCACGGATTATGGTAAGGGCTGCGTACAATAGACTCTTGTGGTCTGACCCTTCCGCGGACCATACGCATAGCGGGAGCTTAGTACACCGGACTGCCCCTTTTTTTATAAAGGAATTAAAAGGCAGAAATTGAAAGAAACTAAAAATCTGGAGGTCGTTCGAGCCGTGAAAACAGCCTCTTGAAGAAATGCAGGGTAAGACTGCGTACAATAGACCCTTGTGGTCCGGCCCTTTCTCGGATCCCGCGCATAATAGGAGCTTAGTGAACCGGACTGCTTTTTTTTTTTGTTAAAGGAATTAAAAGGCATAAAATTGGAAGAAACTAAAATATGCAGATTAGATAAGAGAAATTAGAAGAATATGAAAAATTACCCAAGTGAGAGAGAAGAGGAGGAAGAAGATAGAGAGAGATCTCATGTTGAAGTATACACTTGACATTCTTTGGCTTTGCAAATTTTGTAGACTTTCTAATGTCTGACTTCCTATTTATAGACAGTCCATAATGACGAAAAAATAATACTTTATGTTGGATTAAAAATAAATAAGAAAAGTAAAAGAAAATGATTGATAGTTCTTCTGATCCCTAAGCTGTCGATCAGTTTCTATTTAAAGAGATAAGAAATAAATAAAATAAGAGAGAAAATAATTGGTATTTCCTCTTATAGTATGCAGGGGTTTTCTCCTTATGCAAGGCCACTGTCATTATATGGTCACCCTTAATAGAATTTTAGGAGGATAATAAAAGAATTTTAGTTTTATACCGGAGGTACAAGTTACTTGCTCTATTTTTAAGATGACTAATTCATGATAAGTGACTTAAATTAAATTATTACATGTAGAGTTTGGAACCAGAAGATAATTAACATGCCTTTACCTTTCGCAAATTGTTAGGCACCAGATCCACAAGAAAAGAAAGAAAAAGAAAGGCAAAATTCATTTTAGTCCATGATCAAAATTATTTATATTCGGTAGTTGTAAAAATATATAAAAGTTATATATATATTGTATATAATATACAAAAGAATGTGTGTGTATATATATATATATAATTATTTTGTTTCCTGGCTATTATTTTGAAAGCGACTATTAATTTATTTTCCCCCAAAGAATATACAATTTGAAGCTTCATCTACTATATATATATATATATATATATATATATATATATATATATGGCTCTTATTAAAAATCCAGAAAGCACCTGTTATTAGTTGACTAGTTCCTTTGAGATATTTAAAATGGAAGTCAACATTCACAAATTTAGAGTTTGTCTAGGAAGGTAATGGAAGTTTTGGGTGTGGCCATTTCTAAAATTTTGTTAAATTACTATGTGCTTGTAGAATATTTTCTCCTTTTGGACTCCTCTTCAGATTTTCCCCAAAGGCTATGACAATTATAAACAAAAAAGTAAACTTTTGACCTCGTATTATAGCCGATTAGTGGATCTAGGTCAAAACCAATAATGCTTGCATTAGACTAAGTTATTTGTATATTATATTTTTTGGAGTGTAGCCTTTACTCACACTCTGCATAAATACGGAATACTTTGTGCACCGAATTACTCTTTAGTGGAAGTCTCCGCAATCATAACCGAATAAGTTGGATATTACAATATGTCTCAAACACACATTGTGTAAGTTTCATTAAACAGGTAGTACTTCCTATTATGAATGTCCATTCATAAGGCTCAAATTAAAAACTTTTGATAAGCGTGTAAGGATCTTACTCATCTCACCAGATTCTCTTATGGTAATTTACCGGCCAACTTTATATCTAAGTGTAAGAAAAAATCTCCTCACGGTACTCCAAAACATCATTTAATCTACATACGTGGACATAGATCTATTGTGTTCATAACCCCAAATTGTGATACGCTGATATTAATAATAATCAACACATTGTGATGATGATTTACGAATTATTTTCTTATTGTATAATCAATAGTGTATACAAACCATGCTTAAATATAATTAGTCATCCTAACAAACAAGAGGAAGCTGCCTTAGGTGTAGGATTGGTGTTTCTAGAAAGATTGAATTGTTTTAAAGTCAGAAAAGATTATGCTCTAAGTATAAACAACTTAAATTATTTTTTGTCATGATCATAAGGAGCAAACAATGTTTGATCATGGTCAACTTTTGGGACCCAAAAAAAAAAGGTTTATGCCAATCAACACGAGAAAAAGTACCCATATACTGTCATGCAATTAATTTTTTAAGGCTAGGAGTTAAAATGACAGTACAAACGCACAAACTATAGACGACAAGATCTATAAACAAACACTTTTGCACTGTCTACCACTAATCTTTCTCCCTTTTTGTCGAATCTTTTTATAAAACTAAATGATCAAATATATAATAGCACTGTGGTAGTGATAAGCTAGAAATAATAAAAGAAAACGTTGACGTTGTGGACAAATGATTCTGTTCCTCTTTAACTCGAAATTTTTTGAATTCGAAATTTCGAGCCTTTGAAATAGAAAAATTTCTGAAAGAAATATTGTTTCTTTAATTGGCCTTACGCGATAGATATTCGATTTAATTATTTATATCGTATACAAGGAGAATAAACAAAAAATACAAATAATTAAATAACTATTCGACTTGACTTATTAGGGAAGAATATAATTGATAAAGCTCCACTATTGAAGGTTAGGCACCATTCCATGCTTGTTGTACCCAATCCTTTTGGACTTGAGTGACTCTGAAATTAAAACCACAAACTTTTTGTCCCAAGGGGATTGAACCTAATTATGTCAACATATTTTTAAGCACCAAAATCACGATTAAGTAACAAACTTTTAAATTCATTGTCTCTACTTTTCCTGTCATTTGTCATTATTCATTACTAGTATATAAGAAAGTCGACAGCTTCAACAGCAAAAATGTTCTAATATTCAATTTTCATTCACCTAAATGGCTTTTCACAGATCATAATATAAGTTTAAGTGTAGGGTAAAAAATGCGACAGCCTCAACATAATATTATCTTATACTCCATCCGTTTCAATTTATGTGAACTTATTTCCTTTTTAGTCCGTGCCGAAAAGAATGACCTCTTTCCATATTTGAAAACAATTTACTTTTATGCAATGATTTATAGCCACACAAAATATATGTGCTTCATTTTACACCACAAGTTCAAAAATCTTCTCTCTTTTCTTAAACTCTGTGCTCAGTCAAATGGGTTCACATAAATTGAAACGGAGGGAGTATATTTTTAAAAAATTCTCAACGAAAACAACTATATTAACACCCCCTACTACTGCTTTGCATCGCCACTAAGTGTAATTAAAATACCCATTCGAGGAATATTCCTTTTAAGTTTTTATCTTTTTAATTCCCATAGAGAAAGGACGATTTGGGCCTTTATTTTTGTAGCAAGAAATTTGTATATCTTGATTTCTTAGTGGAGAAGGTAAGGTTGTTGTCATAGACTGAAGTCATCTATGAAGATGTACATCAACGCAAGATGTCCTCAATTAGATTCTGCACATAGTTTGACTAACTTTTTTGTTTTGTAGTTCAACTATTTATGTGACATAACAAAAGTCATAGCATATAAAAAGTGAGATACAGAATACTAAGGGTTATTGATGGGATAATTTTGAATTCGAGCCTTGAAAATAAGAAAATATTTTCTTTTTAATGAGTCTTATAAAGCATAAAAAAAGAGCAGCCTAGTGCACTAAGCTCCCGCTATGCGCGGGGTCCGGGGAAGGGCCGGACCATAAGGATCTATTGTATGCAGTCTTACCCAGCATTTCTGCAAGAGACTATTTCCAAGACTCGAACCCGAAACCTTCTGGTCACATGACAACAATTTTATCAGTTACGCTAAGGCTTACAAAGCACCAATTCAATTAATCGAAGCTCCAAAAGGAGTATTGGAATACCATAGGAGAAAACCTTAAGAAAAAGTGAAATAAAGAGAAACATGATATAGTGGACTTGAGACATTGAGAAGACTTCTTTTTCTTGTGCACATCCAAAAAGCCTATCATCTACCCACTAATGACCTATATTGGCATATCCTTTTAGACTATTTGAAAACGGTACTCGCCGTACACCTGTTTCGTTACTACAGTTTACATCATGAAAATTATCAAAGTCCAAATGTACTTTCAACATTTCATGGCTAACACTTATTCATATAAATTACACAAAATAGTGCTGCTGAAGCAGAACGCACTTCATTAAGATTTCGATGCTTAACAGTTAGCTAGCACCAACAAGCTAGAGCAATGAGAAACGAATTCAAAATTTAGAATTAGTTGATTTAGGGTGAGTGTGATACATATATATAATTAGTTGATATATATATATATTGTCCATATATTAAGTAATTTATATTGAAAATAATTAGTTCAATTGAACCTACATAACCGTCTATAAATATGCCTCAACTAGCATTACTAGAATTCTAAGTGTGATGTAGTGGTCATGTTCTAGACAGGGCAGCCCGACGAATTTTGTGGCCTAAAGTCAAATTTTATGAGGGGTTTTAATTTTTTTTAAATTATTATTTTTTTAATTTGAAGTTCATTTTTTTTAGTTTTTTTTAGATGCAAAGTTATTAATAATTTTTTTATAATCAATTTTTTTCTAATAGTTCTTTCTCAAATGACAATACAACTAATCCATTTAATCTCTTTGAGACTTTATTGAGCTTAGTTAAGATTTTATCAATTTTAATTTCGAAAAATTTATTTCTGCTGAAGTAACGGTAACATGAGTCATTAACATTATTCTATAAGCAATATAGGTATTTGGTAAAGAATCAAATATTTTTATTTGATAGAGTATATCAAACTGTTATCTTCCAATTTTACTATTTTTCTTAATACTTTTAATTCAGAAAATAAATCTAAACCATCAATATTAGATTGATTATTATGCTTCAAGGAATACTCGAGATTAAGATAGTAATTTTCTAAATTTCTATTATCTAGTGATCTAAGTTTTAAACGCGTAGAAAACAAAAAATATTTTCATATGCTTCGAATTCTTCAAATTTATTTTGAAGTGAAAAATACTTTTGTCTACTATGTATAAAAAGTAATTAACTCTGAAGGACTCTTCGAGAGATTTTACGAATTCAATATCAATATTCTCATCAAATTGTTGTTTTCTATATATCACACTGATAGTAGGCTATATAGACGTTATTTACACTCTAAATGAACCATACTTTATTGTTGTTTTAAATGCAAAATGATAACAAGATACTCTAATTAGTATTCTTTTGCTTTGCAGGAACTAATCCAAGTTAGGAAGAGACTATGGAGTGTTTTGGAATCAATAATGTGGATATGAGGCCAATCAAGAAGAACCCAAATGAAAATAAGCAAGAAAAAGGCAAAGAATGGTTGGACAAGAGGCTACCGCGACCGCGGCTGGAACGCGGTGGACCAAAAACGCGAGGCAGAATTGATGCATCTCACCGTGGTCGCGCTGCGTTCTGCCGCGGCCGCGGTCGACTTTGGAATTGCCCAGAAATTTAGGGACTTAAGTGTAAATCATGGAAAACTTATCCTAACCCTATATAAACTCAACAAACTCGCCCAAGTAAAGTTTAAGCTTGTTTTTAGACTGAATTGGAGGCAAGAACAAGTGTGAGAAGATCAAGACACCATTAGAGTTTTTCAATCTTCTTCTTGTTATCATTATTTGCGAATTATGAATAATTTTATGATTTTATCTTGTTATGCTATGAGTAGTTAATTATTTAGTCTAGGGTTTTGATGGAACCTGTTGAGGGATGGACTTCTTATTGTGTTAATATAGTTTACCCAGTTTAATCTCTATTTGTTCAACTACGTTCTTGTTGTAGTTAATTGATAGGATCATCAATTAGCTGTGTCTATTTAATATGTATTACTCGGGAGAGAGTACATATTTGGGTAGTTGTTGAACAACACCACTCCCAAAGTATATGAGGAATCAATAACCGAGGGTTTAAAGGTGGGATTAGGGATAACGAAATCTTGTGTGCAATTTAAGTGAGCTGTAAGAAAAGCCAACTAGCGTTACTCGGGAGAGGGCTTCTAGTAAACTGTCATAATTACTCGGGAGAGATTTACGGTAGTAAGAGTGCTCATGATTGATAGAGACAATTAGGCAAGTCTATGCGAAACATAACAGGAAAGGATTCCATCAATATGGGAAATCACAACCTTAGATCCTTCTCTTATTTGTTTACAACTCAGTCATAGTTAGCTCTTAGTTTACTTAATTTTATTTAGTTATAGTTAGTAGATATATCACCAAGTGTTATTCAAAATATCTGGAAAGTTGATTACGGAGAATTCAGTGAGTCTGACAACAGTAGTTGGTAGGTTAATTCCCCGTGGGATTCGACTCTGGGCTAAATACCCTGATTATATTTACAACAACCGCTTGTCCTTTTTATAAGGTATAGTTGGGCGTGATTACACACGTTTCTTATGAAGTTCGGATTTAATTTTCATTTATGCTGCAATTTTCTTAGCAGAAATCATACCAGTTGCAAATTATTTTACCCCTTAAACTTTTAAGAACACAAGTTTTAAAAGTTTTCCTTTTTTCTTTCTTAAACTCTGTGCAGAGCCAAATTAACTCATCTAAATTGAAATATAGGGAATATATAATATATTAGGTGTAACAAAAAATAGAGCCCCATAAATATGGGACCTAAAATAGTGGCTTTACCTGCTTTAGAGTAGGGCCACCCCTGAGTAAGATAAGATAGTTTTATCATAGTCTAACGTTCTTTTCCTATGGTTTGAAAGTGAAAACGTTAAAACAAATTAAGAGAAAGAAAAAAGAATTTGTAATTTCCTTTTTAGTTCCCAAATAGGAAAAAGGAGTGAGTCATTATTTCATGTCAATTCTATTTCATCTTATCCTATCTTACCACTATGCAGTTGAACACGATTAACATGCTTTAAGAAGATTAATAGGGGCCAAGCTAGAGTGTCGATAATGAGCTCGGTCGAATATAGTAGCTTTTGTTCGAACATCTATATTTGTTTTAAAAATTTAATGAATATATATAAATTATTAATTTAGAACAAGTAACTTGAATTTATTAGAATCTCGAACCCATAAGCCTGAAATCCCGAACCCATATGATCATCCAAAACTAAATTATTAAAAAAACAACTCATACCATGTATGCTGTGCTATCGCCCTTTTATTTTTTTATCTTACATTTTATAATTAGAGAAGCATACGTTTAGAGATGATATAGAAGCAGGAGTTGAGCTAGAGTATAGCTTTCAGGTTCGCCAAATCTAGTAATTTTGTATATAGATTCAATATTACCTATGTATATATTATACTTGGTTGTCGGCTAATCATCTTGTTGGAAAGACAAAATAAGAAGATTAAAATAAAAGAAATAATTGCTGTATAGAAGGCTTAAGAAGTCCAATGGATGCATTAGGTGGTTCTCAAGGTTGACTTTACCATTTGACCCTGGCACAAGCTGAGAGACAATAAATTATGAGAAATTGAGAATATATTACAAGATTTTCTGAATTTGTCAATAATTTCAGTAGACAGTAGTAGAAACATTAACAATGACATATTGATTTATTCACAAGGGTCCTGAGAAACAAGTTATCTCATAACTAATTATTTCGGAATTATTTATTCTGGAATAAAAAAACACTATAATCACGGGATAACTAATTACGAGATTAGTTATACCACGATTTTATCTCAATCAAATATAGGATAACCATTTCCAATTTTATCTCGAGATTAATTATCCTTTATCCCTCGTACCAAACTAGCCTTAAGTGTGGACTGTGGCACCTTGTGCTCCTAATTCTGTTAAGACAATACATGTATTATTGTGCTCTAACCTAAACATTAATAAGTCGGTGGATTATAATTTATAAATTTGATAAGAAATACTACTAAAATATAATTTGAAAATACCTGTTACATTATATATACGGAATGTATAGTCAACTTATTAGTTTATCACTGAAAAAAAAGATTAGCAACAAAAATATGAAACCATTATGGCAATGGCAATTGATCAGACCTTGGGAAAGGGGTGGGGGGGTTATTCACTAATTTAAGACAGATTTATAGCCTGATTGATAAGTTCTAAAACTTTGTCCTTAACTTTATTAATTGATGGGATAAAAATTTCTAAATGATCTAAAATCATCAAAAAACCATACTCCAAATTTAATGAACAAGCTAATCAACTTGTCGTTTAGTACCAACTAGACATAATTCAAAAGGTTATTGTCTGTACTCTGTATGTATAAGTTCTTCTCAATTTCATAAGTACTATTAGTTAATTATTTCTCCTACCAGTGGTGGTAGATTAATTATGAGTTCTTTTGTCAGTTCAAATTAATGTAATTTAATCTATCATTATTATTAAATATTTTAGTCGAGTAGTAAGTATTCCTCTATTCTTAATCAAATATTAATTTTAGTAGGAAAGACTTAACTCATGAAGTAATAAAATTCTGGTGCGAATGCGAATTAATCCGATCTCGCAGCTTTTATAATTTATATCCTAAAATAAAAAAGAGGATCTCTGTCCTTTAGTATTTTCTATTCGTTTGTCCTATAGTAATTTTATGAACTAGTAGTAGTAAACAGTGGCAGATACACATCTTTATTTTAAAATTTCAGCATCATGATTGCAAACTGAACTGTTCAGTTGACCTTATGCTCTGATAATTAAAAAAGTAGGTTTTCAGAAATAGTATTATTTCCTTCGTAACGCTGACTTGTTGGATAGTAATGTGATTGGGTACATTAATCTTAGATTACTACTTATATTATTGTTTTTAGCAAGTTTTGCTGTCAAGTGACTCAAGTTGCCATGTTCCTCCTCCCATTGGCTTATTTTTCAATAGTTTTTTTTTATAAGAAATACACTCCGACATTTATATATTGGTCGTACAAAGATTTTTTCTTATGTTAACATATTGTATTTGGTTATATTTTTATTCTAAAAGGGAGCCTTGGGGTAATTGGTAAAGTTGTTGCCATGTGATCAAAAGGTTACGGGTTCGAACCGTGTTTCCAGACCTCGTGCCGCTTAGTGCACTGGGCTGTCCTTTCAAATTACTAATCTCATTTACTCTTTTAAAATAAAATAACCCAAAAGTAAAAGGGAAAATAACGAATTTGAAAGCAAATTTATATTTATATATACTGAATGAGAATGACCAAGAGATGACCATGACAGAAGAGAAAAGAACTCTTCTTAGTACATAGTTTCACTTTCTATCTATTTTAGAAACAGATAATCAGACATCAAGTAGAGGGAGCTTCAAGCAGAGAACTGATCAATCATGGAGTTTAGACCCACTCTTTCCATCTTACTTCATGCACTTCTCCTGTTCCAGGTAATAATTCATGCATCGAAAATAGAAGTGAATTCATAATTTAAATTTGATCAGTTCAACTTTTATGTTCTCGTCTCTTGAGCCGAGGGTCTATCGGAAATAACATCTCTATCTCTATGAGGCAGGGTTAAGGTCTGTGTATACACTACCCTCCCCAAATCCCATTTATGGGATCAAACTAGGTTTGTTGTTGTTGTTGTAACTTCTATGTTCTCGTCAATAAACCTCTTTTGTAATTTTGAGTACAAACCTAGATATTTGTTGCTTTATTAGTGATTTTTCGTATATATACCTCTATTTTATAAAAAAAAAATATTGGATCCAGTTGAACCGTGCATCTGCTTTTGCAAAACGATGGATTTCGTACTTCATTCGGAATAATGATCTCGTAATTCTTGGTCTATGAAGATAATTGATGTCCTCTATTTCTTGTCTCTACAGTATAAGCGATATACTGGTACACAGTATAATTGTAGAGAATTCCTATTTTATTTGTTCTTCAATTCTAAACAAGTTGGAGTTATTATTTACACTAACATGAAAAAAAATTGGTGTATTTTTGCAGTTTTTGAGTGAAAGCAGAGCCAGAGACATAGCCAAAGACTGTGACAACATGCATGGGATGCTAAAAATACAAGAGAAGGAGCAAACATCAATTTCTCCAATGGAATCTCTAAATCCCCAACTCAATATTTTCTTCACTCCTAAAGATTTAAATATTGGAAAAAAGATGCCACTTTTTTTTGCTATAAAAAATCCTTCAACTTCTCCTCAATTACTTTCTAGAGAAGAAGCAGATTCTATCCCATTTTCTTCAACAAATCTTCCTTATCTTCTTGAATTCTTCTCATTTTCTAAAGAATCACCACAAGCAAAAGCAATAGAAGATACATTTTTCCACTGTGAAATCTCAGCAATGAAAGGAGAATCTAAATTCTGTGCTACTTCCTTAGAATCTATGCTTGATTGGGCTAAAGAAATCTTAGGATATAACACCCAATTAAAGGTCTACACCACTGATTTTATAAAAAAGTCCCCTGTTACTTTACAAAATTACACAATTTTACAAAAACCAAAGGAGATTTTAGCACCTAAAATTGTTGCTTGTCACACTTTGCCTTATCCTTATGCTGTATTCTATTGCCATATGCAAAAGGGAGAAAATAAGTTATTTAAGATTTCATTGTTGGGAGAAAATGGAGACAGAATTGAAGCAGCTGCAATTTGTCATATGGATACAAAACAATGGAATCATGACCATGTTGCTTTTCGTGTATTGAAAGTTCAACCTGGAAGTTCTCCTGTTTGTCACTTTTTTCCTGCAGATAATCTTGTTTGGGTTCCATCTTCATCTATGTAAATTATTGTCTAGTATTTTGTGGTACTCTTGTTTAAATCAAAGACAATCCATATAGATTTGTATCTGTTCTTGTTCAGGTTAAGAGCTCTTTTGGCTTAACTGATTGAGACTATTTCATAAGTATCAAGTGCTTAAACTAATGTTATAAATAAGTATTACTACGTGTTTAGATAAAGTTGTTTGAAATTTGTAATAAGCACTTGATGTGTTGGTAAGACGGTATGTGATATAAAAAGGGCAGCTCGGTGTACAAGCTCCCGCTATGCGCGAGGTCCGGAGAAAGGCCGGACTACAAGGATCTATCGTACGCAGTCTTACCTGCATTTCTGCAAGAGGCTGTTTCCATTAAAAAGGGCAGCCCAGTGCACTAAGCTCCCGCTATGCGCGGGATCCGGGGAAGGGACGGACCAGAAGGATCTATTATACGCAGCCTTACCCTGCATTTCTACAATAGGATGTTTCTACGGTACGTGATATACCGTGTTAAAATGTTGATGAAGAGTAACTATAATAGTTACAAGTAACTAATACTCCTATGAAGTTAGAATCATAAAATTTGTAATGAAATAGTTTTTCCCATTTTGTAACGCTAGAAAATGCCCAAATTGCTTCTGGAGTAATCCTACGATTTTGGGCCCTCTCATCTTGTTATTAGCCCAAAAGCTCAGGGATCGGCCTGGACTCGGAGGATTTTAAATTGTTACTATCTCTTTTTTTGGACACGATTAAATTTTTTGGAATCACCTCGAAGAAGTAATTTCGAGTCAGCATTTTCCTTCTAATTGAAACTCAAACACCTAAAAGAAAAAACTCCAACTATAAATAGTAGTAATAGCGCGGGTAGTCACTTTTTCAGCTCTATAGTTTGAAAAATAGTAATCATCATAAAGTCTTTAT